>NC_133945.1:14965708-15631863 GCF_031877795.1 Strix aluco | reverse complement strand
AATGTAGGTGTGATACTGGCCATCTTCCTGCTCCTCTGGTGCAAAGGCAGTTTCAAGCAAGAGGTAATTCCCTGGGGGTTAGCTGTGTTTTACTTTTGAGTTCTTCTGTGGATGCCACCTAATCTGAGTGGTTTATTATTGTTTATGTCTGTTTGTTGAATTATCTACTGGTATTTGGATTTGAGACAGATCTGATGCACTGTTTGTAAGGGAAGAATTCTGGCATTAGATCTTCACAAGTTCCTTTACAATAAAGATGGATACAAAAATTTACATTGTTTTTCGGCTTTGCCTTTACCTTTGGGTGCACCTTGCGTGTCTGGAACATGTGTTAGCCTTAGTGAGTGTTTGGCAGGCCACCTGCTCCTAATTCTTCCAGAAAGGGCTATATTAGTTTTCAGATTTATGCTATTTCCAGTTCTTCACTTTTTTTAGCTTGACTTCTTGGACTTTTGTATCTAATTTTCCAGTGTATAAAATCTTTCTTGTTTTCTTTATTTGGATTTTTTAGCTTTTTGAAAGATGCTGTCCCACTCTTACTAGCATCCTTAGGGATGCTGTTTATGTTGTTTAGTCATTCTGGATGCCTTTTGGTCTGTCTTAAGTTCTTAGTAAATGCTGTGCATATGGTCTGAGCCTCTGGGATAGTGTCCTTGAATAGTTTCCATGCCGCCTGCAAGGATTTTTTCACTTTTTAAAAACATCGTAATTACATATATAATTCGTCTTCCTTTGAAATTAAATACAACCACAGTTGATTTTTTTTTCCTTGCTTTCACATGAGTGTTGGATCTTGGCACATTGTGATTACTGTTGTAGAGCTCTTCAACAGTAATATTTTTGAGCACTGATCAGAACTGCTTTCCAGCTAGCATATTCCATCCCCAATACTGTCTCCAACTCTTGTATGAATTAGGCAAATTTTTATGTGGGTTTTGAGCAACTTTTCTGTGACTTCACCTTGTCATTATGCAAGCCACCCCCCTTCACACCTACAGTCTTTGGCTGTAAAGTTTCTGTAATGAGTTTACATATTAAATTTAGGGGTGGGCATAAAGGCATGACTAGAGTTTAGGATTCTGTAGCCCTTAGTACAAATAAACTGTATCTGAGGGGGCATTTCCTACCTTGATAGTTATCTAAGAAGTTTAAAAGTATATCTTTTAAAAATAGTAGCACTGCTTAATTTACTTGAGAAACTGTATTCTTTAGTGTTTCTACTGTAGTTTAGGCTCACTGTACATAATTTCTACAATAATTACTCTTTTAAAGGGTTTTATTTTGTCTCTGAAAAATGTATTTTGATACCTGTTTTGAAGGGGTTTTTTCCCTGATGCATGAAACTGCACCTTCCATCATAGGCTACCATGGTCATTCAGCAGAACCCTCAATAGTCATATCTTTGGTAGTCTTTGAGGTACACATGGAAAATACAGCTGAAAGGAATGCATATTTAATTATGTTGAAATCTTTTCTATTTGGACATACAAACAATAACAATGGTGGGTTTGAAGTCATAATTATTGATAATGTTTTAATATTATACAAGGAATTATTAAGGATTTCGTGCAAGTCCTTTACTGGTTTTTAAGCTATTCCAAGACTGAGAGGAATGAAAACAAATTCCTTTAAAGGTAAACTGCAAAACAATTGCAAGGAAAAAGTTTTTGCCTTTTGTGTTGTATAAATACTGCCTTCACTTAAAAGATTCCATTTTCCTTCCTGCCTATAGCTTCTTTAGAAAACCAAGGTTGTGCTTCTTGTCCAATTTTACCTAGAAAGAGTCACAGGCATACTTTGTAGGCAGGCACAGCTCTGGACAGGGAACCATGTACTTATTTCTGCTATTTTGCAGTCTTTCAGAGAAGTGAAATTGATTCCCCTGGAAAACCCAACATAAGAATGAGGGCATTTTTTGTATTTATTACTGTCCATGGTATACTGAGCAAGCACTAGGCGTGTGTCCATGTCCAAATGTCCTGTGATACAATAGTGTCTATAGAGAGACTGGATAGGAGTAACTTCATAACTAGTTTGTTTTCGTGAAATGCTGTAGAGTGTAGAGGAAGAAGAAAACCAATGTAATTTTAAAAAAACCCCACCAGGGAAAGTACTACATGGCTGTCAGAGGCCAGCTTGCAGTGGTTTATATGAGCAATCTCTATATGTGTGTGATCCTTGGAGGAGGGGGAAAGAAAGGGGAGGAGAAATTAGGAAAAGCAAAAGGGGAAGAAATAAAGGCATACAAGATACTAGTTATTGTCCTCTAGAAATGGTAAGGTTTGGCTTACATCCCACCTAGGTCCTTGAAGTGTCTTTTTGTGCGTGATCACAATACATGGCTGAGGTTTTCTCTTGTGAATTGCAGCTGACTACTTTGGCCCTTAAAAATTAATCCTTAGATAAAATTAGAAGCTGGCACCATTTTTCAGCCTATGCTGCTAAAAATACATTGCATTGATCCTCTCTCCATACTTTGGCATGCATGGAAGCAGAAAAAGAGTGGGAAGCTATTGAAACTGAGGCATAACAACATGTTCTGAAGTTGGACTTCTTCCGTGGTGATCAGCTGTGCAGCTCTTAAGGAGGCCTGGGAACAAAACAGATTTGGAATAGGAGTTTTGAGTGGCTCAATGTGTAAGAGCAGCTCCACAGACATTATTTGTCCTTCAGAAATGGAAACTGGATATGCATCAGTTATCTGAGAAATCTGCTGACTTTTGTCTGGCATTTGCATTTTCTTACTGCTGTGGTAAATTCACAAAGTTGCAAACAGCCTCTGTGCTCATAGGGATGAAGAGCCAATGTGCAGGAGTTCTCAGCTCCACTCAATTTTGCAATGCAAGGGAGAAGGCAGGAAAAAAATGTGTATTAATTGAATCCTAATCATCTATTGCTTTACCTAGCATGCACTTTGTCTAATACAACTACATAGCTCATCTAAAGGCTTGAAAATTGAAACTCTTACCAAGAAGGATGCCTTTGTCATTCCCATAAAAGTTGTTGCTTGCTACATTTGAAAGGAAGATGGCAACCGTACATGCTATTTAATTGAAATCTTATGGAGCAACATCTAGGACCTGGATCATGACTAGATGATCACTGCAAAAACAGCTGTTCCCCCTCCTACCACTTGTGCCCAATGCTGTTTGTTACTAACCCTCTGCCAGACTTTGGCATTCCCCTAGCATAGCAACAGAATGATTTTTCTGAGCACTCTTGTGATTCAGTGCAAAGTCAAAAAAAAAAAAGGTTCAAACAATTTTTTGTGGTGCCTGACATACTGCTTAAGCAGATAAGGTTTATTTGCACAGCCTATAGTACTTATTCTGTTTGAGGGTGCTAACATGCAGCTGGTGAGGGAGAGAAGTAAGGTACAGAAGTTTTGTTAATAATTATCTGAACACAGGCCATTGATAAATCATTTAATTGTTAGGCAAAAGACTCTGGATCCATCTATGGTAGTGGAAGATGCTTTTACATTCTGTTTCTCGTTGCTACTCTCTTACCATATTAGTCTGTTGATAGAGCACTGGTGCAGGCGTGCTCCTGGATTTTTAAGCAAAATTAGCCAAATTGCAATAGTTGCAACACTTTAAAGTTTAGCTGGACTGATGTTATGTCTTGCATAAGGAAAAACTCGCATGAACGCCTCTGCAGACAAATCAGTGAGGGCAATTTCCTGGATGAGCTGAATTCAGAACAGGCTTAAGAGTTGGTGCAGGTGCAAGTTTGCACCAGTGGTGGTGTAGTAACACAACTCTCTTCGTGATAGTCAGCTTTTATTTATAGTACTTCATAGTAATTAAAACACATTCCTGATAAACAGAAACTTAAGTCATAAGTTTAAACTGAGTGTCCGTATATTATTTTGTTCCTATATATTTGTTTTGTGGGGAACAAAATCAGTACGTCCTAAACTAAATCAGTAAGTACCACTTGATAAATAATAAGCTAATGGAATTTGGTTTAAGTACTAGGTTTATTTGTTTTTAAATAAGGTTTCTAGTTGGAGTGATCAAATAACAAGACAAAAGTAGAAAATATTTATTCAACCTTACTGTTATTTTTTGTAACTATTTGATATTATCAAATACCACAAAATAGCTGTTTACTGAATTATTTGACTACGACCAGTTAAACTAACATTTTTAAGTAAATGTTATTTACGTAGCCCTGATTCCTGGATCTTTTCTGTTGTCCCTGCTTCATTTTTTTAATTTTATCTTTGTCTTTCCTACAGGAGAATATAGCATATACCTCTGCATCATTTTCAGTTCCATTCTCTTTTCACCTCCTATCTCTTTCCTTTTCTCCCCACTCTTCTTCACTTCCACCCCTGCATCTTCTGTTTCTCCTTTCTTCTGCCACTTCTTGATTCTGTATGTGTACTGAACTTCTCTTTTCAAATTCATCTTATCAGTGTCTGTCTCTCTGCCTCACATGACCATCACTCACCCACTCAAACCAGAGCATCTGTGCAGAGTCTTAGAAACATTCAGGTACTTAAAACCTAGTGAGCTACTCTATTGGCATGAATATAAAGCAGGAAAAAAAAAAAAATCCATGAAGCATATATTAGAATAGCCCCTGGTCTGGCTTTGCAACCTGTTTTGCATCAGCTCTGCATGCTCCCTGACAGTGCACTGTCTGCTTGCCAGACTTGTTGCTGTTCAAGAATTATATATGAAGCTTCTTACCTGGGACTTGGTCCAGTTTTCCTGCCTGTGCCAGCCAGCCTGCCTGACAGCTATCTGGTCTGCTTCAGGTGCTCCAGCTGCCTTTGGCCACCAGATACCATCCCTGGGGCTCTGGAAAGGGAAACAGTAGGTCCATAACTGAAACACAATCTTTTAAAATAAAGACTAGCTGTCTTTTCTAAGTAGTTCCTGTAAAAATAAATAGATAAATGTCTCGATATTTTACACAACAAGTCGATTTTTCTCAGCATTAATACTGTCTACCAAGTTTCTGGAAAAGGGACAGGTGTTAAAAACCCTGCCATGTTGTTCAAAGATTTGAGCTTTTTTTCCCATTTAATGAGTTTGAGAATTCTGCCACTCCTCCAAAACAAGTTCCTGTTTCAGACTTTCCCTCTTCTCAGTTTTATTTTGTCTAGGTCATAAAGGATTTCTGATGTAAGCTTCCTTAACTGATTTTTCTCCTATAGCTTTCCACTTATAAAAACAATAAGTTGATTTATCTGCAGAAACAATGCCTTTGATGCAGCATGTAAGCTGTTTTTTATGGCAGTCGTATTTTGCCATGCAAGACATAAAAGAAAAACCTAAATTACTTTTGTCATTCAGATGGTTCCATAAGGCTTCTATTGCAAACTCATGGATAGATAGATCATTTCACTTCTCTGAATTAAGTTATGTAATTGGAAAAGTTAATCTCATTTCAGAATTAAAAGCTAATGAATGGCTAAAAGTTTCTAGCTATAAAATATGTGATTACTATTTAGAGCAAGGCAATGCTGATATGAATTAACATGTTAACAGATTATAAATGATTTTGTTTAGAAATTAAATGTTACTTTAACTAAAATGTAGAAGCTTACATTTGGCAAAACGATCTGATACCATAGCAACAGATGACAATTACAAGCAGCTTCTGGGAGTTGCCCACATTCCTTTTCCCTCACCCCAGCCTATCCATATCCATGGTGCAAGAGATGAATTCTGACCTCTGTTTTCTAACCACCTGTAAAAGAAACATACCCCTTTTCTTGCAAAGTAAGAAGCTCCAGTTCTAGATCACTTGAAAGAAAACAAAAAGTAAATCCATGCAGTAGACATGCTACTTGCTTATGTACTGTTATTGGAAGATTAGTTTTGCCTCAAGCAGTATTTCAGATCAGACTGACATAGTATGGGACTATATTTATGGATTATATTTTAATTTGAAATCATTTGCTATGTCATTTTTTTTAGATTCAACTACAGATTGATGTAGACAGTGAGTTTTTAACAGTTTAAATGCTGTTTAAAAAAAACCCCCAATAACACTAAATGTATTAAGCCAAATGCAGCTGTCAAAACTGAAATATTCAGGTTGCAAATGAATGTACTTAGCTGGAGAAACCACAGTGTACTTTTGTTTGTACTTTAATTCCAACCTGAGACATAAGTCTAGGAAACAGGACACCCAGTTTTGTTTTAATGTGTAGCCAACTGTTGCTTTATTTGCCGGATGTTGAGATATTTTTTTCTTAATGTGCTTATAGTCTTAACATATCACGCTTTTTTTGGTGGTACTTGTTATTATAGTATCAGAGAAACAAGTATATAAGAAAGTTGTAGCAGTGCAGATTCTGTTGTACCCTCAGTCTGCACTGACTCTAGCAATCAAAATTTGTTTCTGAGTTCTCACCTCATTATCATAGGTCTTGGGAACTATTGTGACAGTTCTAAATTAGGATTTTCATTGTTGCTGCTACTTCTGTTTTCATTGTTGCTGCAGCTGATGTTGCTGGATTTTGTGTTTGCTGACCTTGGTCCTGTTGAGTGGTTTCAGTTCTAACTCTAAAGAATGTGCTGCATCCAACTTATTTCTAAAACTATAAGAACAAAAAGCATTTAACTCCTTAATAATTTAAGGACAAGTCTACTGGAACCATAAAATGTGAAATGTGCATGTTTTAACTTGTTAATTAAAGAAGCAGTAATGGGAGTCTTAAAAGAATCAACTGAAATCTAATGTTATACTCTTGTGCTATGTTGTAGTCTTGTAATTTCCAGCATTATTTGCTGAATTCTTCACATACTTTTCCTATAATCAGTCTGTAATTACCATGTGGTATAATTAGATTAATATACTTTAATCTATTGCAGCTACCCATCAGAGGAAAATTTTGTACTTCTGCCTTTATATTTGTCCTATATGAATGACTACAGAATTCTGTACTTCCATTAAAGCAGCCTCAACTTACTTAGGTGAAGAGCAATCAATTTAATGATGCATGGAAACTTTTATTCTCTTCATAAGTTTCTCTAATGCTTAACTTTTATTGGGTTTTTTTCCTCTTTTTTTCTTCTTAGTTGATGAGTACCAATGGAAAGGGCCCTTCTACTTCATCCAAGGAGCTGATCCTCAGTTTGGACTGATGAAAGCTTGGGCAGTTGGAGACACTAACAATGGAGATGATGAATGGGGAGAAGAAATCAAATTAGCAGAGCAAGCAGTGCAGGCCATTAACAAACTAAACCCTAAACCCAAGTTCTTTGTGTTGTGCGGAGACCTTATCCATGGAATGCCAGGTAAGGCAATTAAAAGTGTAGAATGGGGATTGTAACTCCATTTTCTTTATAAAGATTTCAGATTGGCAACAAGGCTAATTTAATTTCCTTGACTTCATGTTATTCTTTGACAGGATTGGGTATACTACTGGTTTGGTGTTTGCAAAAAAAGTAGATGATTCTTGAGACATTATTCCGATTTCTTCATTTGACTTCCTGTATCATTCATTTTAGCGGTGTACTTTTGTTGGTTAGCTGCTTTGTTTTCAGTGGGCCTGAGGAAATTTTCTTTGAAATAAAGGTCCTAAGAACACACTTGAAAATTCTCTCTTCTAAACAAATTGCTTTGAGAAGACAAGTAGGGACTCTAGCCATTGGGGAAGAACAATGCCAAGAAAAGAACAAAAAACAGCAATGGCTTTTTGAGTACCTAAAGTGGGCAAAGCTCAGAGAATTTTGTGGCTTTCTAACACTTAATAAATTCAACTCCTTCAATATTTAAATTCTTAAAATGCTAAAAGTCAGCAAATTCAAGTTTTAGCATTCTGTCCTGTTGCTGTGGGACTCGGAGATCAGTATGTTTCTGTGTACAGTCAGAGGAAGAACAACAGACCATCTAGATAAGTGGGTTACCCAAGTTTGACAGTTATAACTTTAGAACAGACTGGTAATATTTTCTATTTTAAGAAGATAAATAATCTTCTTGGAAGTGAAAGAAAAAGTGATGTTACCAGTTGACAAGTGGTCTGAAAAGCAGATCTAAGCACAGTGTCTTACATTTCTTAGCCTTGATAAGAAGCAGAGCTGCAGACAGCCTTAGCTATGTAGCTGACAGCACAACAATCCAAGTGAGCTTGCAAAGTCCTGTGTGTGCTTTATGCTGCGCTCTACTTTGCATTCCACTAGCACCTGAGGTGGTGCTTCCCAGCGCATTTTTGCACAGCAAGGTTTTGAGCGTGTTGGAGACCTTTCACTAATTCCTTCAGTGTCCCGCAAAGTGAATTTTAAAAACTTAACTGTCAAATTGATAAGTCAAATTGATTGACATTATTTATAGGCTACAGACTTTCTTTTGACCAGAACACTATTTTAGTGATAGAGTGGGAAAGTGTAAAAACTAACAGATTTAAGCTTGATCGAATCTGCTGTGTTAACACCTCAGTATTGGTCATAATGTAAAGTCTGCCATTATGCAGTTCCTTTATTTGTTTATGTTCTTCCATTAATTTTGGAAGTACAGGTTTAACCCAGAATCATAAAATAATCTCTTCCTAAGAATCATATGGCCTTCCTATAGCAGAGTTTTAATTTGTATAAATGTTCCAAGTATGTTATTTTCAGTATTCCTTGTAAGAGAAAGAAAATTCAGGATAAATAATAGATGTTCTACATCCTGTTGAGAAGGATCTTTCACTCACAAATTTAAATAATCCAGGAAGCTAAGTTAATTTCATTTTACCTGGATGTTTCTCAAAGGCTTATAAAACAACGCAAAGTTCTGAGTACTTTTGTCTATTTTGACTTAAACGACATTATTCTAAGGCTTTTCTGTTGATAGGGTGTACGTGTAAACTACAGAGTGCCAGCAGTCTTCTGACTTCCACTGGGTACTGAATGGCTGGTTCCAATAAATAAGTCTTGCATGTGGCAGTTTTTATGTTTTTTTCTATTAATGGATATCTGTAGTCATTATTGTCCATTTTACCAATGTTTGTCTCAGACTTTGTAATATTTTAAATACAAACCTGTCAGGGTTTTGTGAAATGTTACCATATATTCATTTTGCTAACAAACATGTAAAAGAAACTGTGAATGGATTGTACTGCTGAGATCACTTACATTGTGTAATGCATGTGCTGTGTGTTGTATAAATATTTGAAGCTGCCTAGTGCAATTTCCAAGAAATTGCAAGAAGGAGCAGTTCATTACTTGCTGATCTTAAGGGTCTTTTCTAGCCTAAATGATTCTATGATTACCTCACTTGAGCCACTATATTTTAATTAATCTAATAACTTCTTGTTGATTGAAATTAAGTTAATACTTTGCTGCCTGTGTTATCATGTAGTTATATAAAGTAGTTAAGGAAATGTACTACTGAAAGGATTTTAAAATATTCAACTGGTGCCTTTGTATTCATACAAATGGCTTGCTATGCTGTGAGTTGGTAAACATATAAGTTCAATTTTACAGTCAGCCATTTGTCTTCATGTCTAAACTGATGAGGGAGAGAAAAGTGAATCGCTTTACGGTGCAGATACCTGTGGATTAACACTGACTAGTTGCCTAGAAGGGCGGGGAGATGTGTGATACAGCAAGCGAGACAGAAATGCAGAGTCAGAAAAGCACTTCATAGAAGATAAATCTAAATCTGTACGTTTTAAAATATTTTGAAATACTTTAGTTTAAACTGTGTGAATGTGTATTTTGGAAGTGAAATAACAGGTTTTTCAAAAGATTTTTCCCTACCTTTTCCTCACACTTCCCTAGCTTCTGGAATAGAAACTCCTTCAAAACACAAAAAGAGTTAAAGAAAACTTGTCTTACTTTAAAATATCTTTTCTTTAACTCACATCCTGTTTTAAAAATGTCTTATCAAGATACTTGCTGACAATTTCTTTGGATTGGCTTGTTAATAGTTGTTACCATATGAGGCATTAAGAAGCCAAGATTTTGGCCTTATAAGAACTTATTTGCTCTGTATTCTTTTATCAAAATAAATATCCTCTGATGTTAGAAGTGAAAACTTTCCACATTCCTTGCAGTGAAAGTTTTTGGAAAACTTGGTAGTACTGCAGTCACACTCTCACATTTTCTGCCACACGCCATGCTAAACTCTAGGGATTGAGGTGACTTCCTTCTCATGGAGGAATGAATTCTTTTATTTCTTCTCTTACACTAGTGTTTGAACCACTAGTGTATTTCTGTACCAGTTAAAAAGCAGGAGCCATTGTATTCAACTGTCATATGGCACAGGTCTCACTCCACTAATTACAGTATAATACTGTGCTTGAGATTTCATACTTTTTTACATAATCCATTTAAACAGTTCTAACTTAAAGTGAAGACACAATGAGATAAAAAGCTGTCAGCAACTGAATAAACTCTTAAAAAATTTTTAAGAGTTCCATTTCAAGATTTTATGAGTAATAGTGAAATTTGCCAGCACTTACATTATTTGTTACAACAAAAATTTGAAATTTTTAGTCTTTCAGCAATACTATGTTAATGAAAAAGAGAGCAAACGGAGAATCTAAGAATTTTTATAGCAAATAGATTTTCAGATAATTTGAACATATAAATGTTTGCAGAATTGAAGACCAGTAGTAATACTTCTTTTTCTGGAGTAATTTAAGTATTTTTCACTATTCTAGTGAAGGATGTTTTAGACCTATGTAACACATGTCTGCATTAGAATAGTACCGCAATCATTTCTCCACTGAGGAGTCTCTCCAAGAGTGATTACTGTGTCAATTCCCTTATGTTAGTTCAATAAAATGAAGGATTAAAAAATTCATTTTTTCATTGAGCAAAAATCAGAAATGGCATGAGACAAGACACTGATTTAAGTTTAACAATTGTGAATTTGGCTTGTACATGTATCTTATTTAATGTCTCAAATTGCCTTTTAAATTACTTGTGTATATCACATATTAAAACTGAAAACATCAGCATTAATGAAAGTGTATCACAGTTACTCTTGCAGCATGGTTATTGAAGAAAGCAATGATCAACTGAAGTTCAGCTATATTTTACGATCCATTGGCCAATATCTATCAACTTCTTTGGGGATTATACTGCTTTTTAATCGATGCCTGACAATAAAAAGGGGGGAAAAAACCCTGGCTATTTCTCTCTTCTCTTAATATGTTTTGTCATGGAGTTCTAAGTGTAAAGTTTATGATGACTGTTTTAAAGCATGTACTGTAGCTGTTCAGCTAAAGCAGTGTTTGAAGCCTTTTGCAAAGGAACTCCAAGAAATCTCAGAATTCCAGCAGCTAGAAGTGATGAACAGAATCCTGATCAGCTGGGAAGCAATCAGGCACAGCACTTGGAATCCATTACAGATGTCATTAGAGCAACGAAGTAATCAGTGCCAGTATCTTGGTATTTAGCTGCTGATTAAAAGTAGTTTGTACTCTGAATATTATTTTCAGAAGTTTTTCTTGATTACATAATCAAGAATAGGATATCTATTCCTGGTAACGCTAATATTGTGGTACGTAATCAAGAATTTTAAGCAATACTTTATAGTGCAACTGTGTTACTGAAAATAATTTCTATAAACTCGATACTCACACCTAGATACACCATGATAATGAAAGACTTACTTCTGAAGACGTTTGTGTGCATTAAGTTGTTGTACCATAACTTAGTATGGCAAAAATGGTAATCTGCAAAATGGAAAATATTGTTGATTGGATAATATGTTTGCTTCACTGCATTTCTCTAAAACTCTGGAAGTTTATTTCTAAAAATGTTTTTTCCTCCTATCAAGTTGGAACCTTCTGTTTTGTTTTATGACAACTTTCCACATTGTTCCATTAACCAATACCCTTTGAGCGCAACAGTCCAGCCAGTTTTTCACTCATGTAGTTCTCCACTCATCTAGACTGCAGCATCCTAACTCCATAACCTTTCAATGATTATAGAGAGGTGCCTCACAGTAACATCAGCCAGCTCTTTCCGTACTCTTGGATGCATCCCGTCAGGTCCCATGGACTTGATTATGTTGAAATTTTTTGGGAAATACTTGGCTGAACCCTGTTACACTACTAATACTTCCTCTGCTCCTTTAACTCTGAGAGAACATTTCAGTGAAGACAGGCAAAAGAAGCACTGAGTACCTGTCACTTGTCACTGCCTCAGTCAGCAGTGGGCCTGTATTTTGTTTATTATTTTATTGCTAAAGTAGTAGTAGTAGAAGCTTTTGCTGCCTATTGTGCCCCTTGCTGGTTTCGGCCCTCAGTGAGCTTTGTTTTTTCCCAACACGAGCCCTGCATGCCCAGATACTTTTTCAATATTCTTCTTTTCAAGTCCATCTTTGCTTCCTTTTCCCTTTTACATCCTTTTTCCATCAGTATTCAGGCATGCGTTCCTCACTTAGCCAAGTCATTCTCCTGATAGTCTACTACTTCCCCCATCCCAGAATCAGGAAGGACCATTCTTGTGTTAGGAGGACCTTGTCTTTGAAGACATGTCAACTCTCTCAAACTCTTTTGCCTTTCAGAGCTGCTTCCCATGGGATCCTATATACCAGTTTCTTGAATAAGCCAGTCTGCTGTCGTGGGGCCCCAGATTTGCTATCTGTCTTCCATATTCCTCTCAGGATCTTGAACTCCACTTTGGAGGCTGCTACAGCTGAGACCGCCACAGATTAACACATCCCCTAGCACTTCTGTTTGTGAGCAGCGGGACTAGGAGCGGGCCCTGGTTGGCCCATCTATGTCGAGAGGTTGTCCCAGACTCCCTCGTGGATTGTTGTCAGCAGATGTCAGAGAGGTTATCCTCCAGGTCTGTGATCTGGAGACTTCTTCAAGTTGCTTACAGAAGATTTAATCTAGTTCTTTGCCCCTGGTGGGTGGTCTGTAGCAAAACCCCACTCTTAGTGGCTGACCCATCCTCTCATCCTGATTTAGAAGCTCAACAAACCTGGTGTCTGTTCCATAGAATAGCTCCCTCCATACATTGAGCGACAACTCCCCGGCTTCCTTCTTGCCTGTCTTTCCAGTTTTAGTTTAACATGAAGTATTGTGCCTCCTTCACCCCATACCTCGAGTGTAGCTTGGTGTCCAGGAAACAGGTTCTTTATTTCAACACCTTTTGTTACAACAGCGGAGAATTCAGCTGTGTGCAGCCAAGGTCACCCTCCTAAAGCCATGGAGAAACACTGACTTGTAAAGCTGAAAATCTAGCAGCTATTTTTATGTGGCTGAATTCCTTTGGAGGAAATTGTTTAAACTGCAGTTTTTTTAATGATACTACTGCTGTCAGTAACTTGATAGACATCAGTTCTAGCCAGCAAAGTCCTGTGTGTGATATAGCTTTAGACCAGGTGTTTAATTATCTTTCATTAATTGCTCTGCTTACATGGGTGAAAGAGTGAGACAGCAAGACTCCTGCAAACTTTACTTAGCTCTGACTATAATAAAACGTAGCTGTTTAGAGACTAAATGAAACGAGACTTGTCTAATAATGTGTATAATCAAAAAAACTGATAGAACTTGATTAAGCTTGATCTGTTAGCAGTGTGATAATGGATCAGTGAGCAAGTAATGTTTATGCCTGCAGTTTTAGATTCATTTGTGTGTATATGTTAATTAGAAGAAATCAAAATCACTAGAATTGAGTATTATGGCACTTGAAGTACACTGTGAATACTTGTACTAATTCCTTTAGTTAGGTGAAGGCATAATCTCTAACTTACTGCCCAGGTCATTCAGTGTTATATAATCTGACATCAGCCTTTTCAGTCAATTAAATTCAAGTAGTGATATTCTTTTTTTTCCTTCTACCTTTGTTTTATATTATTAAACTGTTTAAGTAATGGCTTTCAAACTGTTATTTATAAGACACTTCTGAAACATTTAATTCTGGTGAAGGAACCTTTAGCTCTGCTAAGGCGAGTGGAAACAGCACCTGACAGGTCAGAGCTGTGAGTGGTGTGCTCTACTTCAGAATTCCTTTGTTTTGGTGAGAGGTGAGGAGGAGGAAGATGCCCACATCACTTGCATCTGCTAGTTCAAAGGTCTTTTCTTTGTAGGATCCACCTTTTTTTTTTTTTTCATTATATCCATTTGTAAAGAGCAAACCAATCTAGAAAGGTGTGTACGTGTTGGCAGGAGACTAAGCCATTGTATTTGAAATAAACTGAATTCCAATACAAGAATTCTGTTGTCTGCTCTTCTGACATGCTTAGTGAATTAATTATGATGGTACTTCTTACTTTCTAATTAATCTGTCTATACTTTAATTTCTCTTATTAGCTTCAGAAGCAATTGTCCATCTTGCTTTCTAGTTTGATCACAAGATAAGCAGTTATGCATATTCATGCTTTCTTACTCATTCCCCAGGTCTGGTGTTGTGGGGCTTTTTTTGCATAGATTTTTGTTCATTTAATAACTGATAAAATTATTTAAGTGGTCTTACTCATTTCAGACACTCAGTGATTTTTTTTTAAAAAAACCTTACCTTTCTTAGCTCTCTTGAATTACTTGTGCTGCATTCTTCCTCCTCTAGGAGGGAGGGAGGGAGGGAAGCTGCAAGGAGCCATTTTCCTGTTTGCTGGAGTTAGAGCTGTTTTGTGCCATTTTGGACCTCAGCAGTGGCCCTGAAATTGGTACACCTGGTTCCAGGGGTTTGTTGCACAGAAAAGAACAAACTTTATTTCATGCATTATATCTAAATGATATACACTGTTCTTACAGTGGCTTTTTTTTCTGTCCCAGAATATTGGGAATACTTGCAGCCTTTCCAAGATACTCAGTATTATTTCAAGTGGTTGCACTGCTATAGTAAAGGGGTCTGTGAGGAGGGACAGTAGCTTTGTAGAAAGTATATGATTGCAATATGAATTTTGTATCCAGACTAAAGCCAAAGTTTCATTGACTTTGTGTATTCTATTATTAAAAATGTCTCCTTAACATGAGACAGGTTTGCCATATACGTTTAATAGTTGTCTGTGGTAGAATGAGCATTGTCCTTGTATTCATGTGCCAGCATATATATTTTCACATGTGTTCTTCCATTCACATACATGCAGAAATACATTTCAACATACATAGTCTTACATTTTTAATATAACTTCAGGGACTCAACAGGAGGGAACAACTGTCTGCTGATCTTGATGGAGAAAGCAAATTGTAATGTGCACCAATCTTCTGCAGAGAGATGGTACCTATATGTACAGGTTTCTATAGTGTGTTCCATAGGTGAATTACAGCCAGTTACAGGTCTAAATTGGCCAGTATCAGTTTAAACCCATGGCAAACCCCTCATCCTTTGAGAATGCCATTTCATACTTTCCTGTTGCTCAAGACCTTCCAAATCTATAAAGAGGATGTTAATTATCCTGGGAAATTATAGATTGGTCACATATAGGTGTAAATGCCATTGTTGCCCAGGCACACAGTCAGAAGAGTGTTGCCATTGCTACCTACAGGCCACCTGCTGCACGCTAGTGTGCTTTGGGCTGACTGAAGTGCCACAGTTCTGGCCTATTGGGCTTGTTGTCGGCTCATTACAGGAACTTGCTGTGTGAACTGGAGCTTGATGCTGTTGTTACTGTGGTCAGTTTAAACATGGGGTGACAGGAAAGGCCTTGATAATGGAGAGACATGCTGAAAAGAGAGGCCCCCAAACTATAAGCAGTACGTTGATGGTCTGTTACTGGTCATGGAGGCAGTGCAGCCTTGAGAGCTGGAAAAAGACTGCTTTAAGCCTAACAGGGGAAAAAAGCGGCCTAGTAGCATGGGAAGGCACCTGCTGCAGCTGGGGAAAGCAGTGCCCTTAACACCATATTGTGTGTAGCAGTGAAAAGGTACAGTCTACCTAGAAAGTCTGGTATTCTGTAAAAAGACAAGATCGTAAATTTGAGAGGGAATTGTCACTGTCACAGATTCACTGTGAGATTGCTGGAGAGGCAAGTGCACTGCCTGCTTCAGCATCCCTCCCTATTTCTCCCTCCCTTTGCCTGCTCTGCCTCTCTGCTTCAAGCATCCTGGGTCCCTGCCTGCCCAGCTGGGTTGTGTGACTGTCCTGCTCTCTGCCTGCTGCTTCCAGGGGCCCTGACTCTTCTGGGACCTTCTCACCTGCCAGCCAACTCCCCATGACTGATTACAGTACTCTCTGTGTGTGCATGCATCTCTGGTGCTTGGTTTTTTCTCCACAGATTCTGCACATTTTGCTAACGCTAACTCCTCCATAAAGCCTCAATAAAGCATATCAACTCAATTCTACTAATTACAATTTTGGGCAACACTATGTGCTTTATGTGAAAAGCAAAACTGCTGGCTATGTGTCTTCTCAAAATTATGTACCCTATCCTGTCTTCCATGCAAACAGTGTTTTTTTCATGTAATAATACAGGCGATGATGTGCGCCAAGATTTTTAAAAGCAGGTGCCAAATTTTGGGATTCTGAGTTCATATTTAGGCAGCAATTAAGGGACATGATTTTCAAATCAGCACTTCTCCGTTTGACTTCTGCTTGACAATTTGATGATCAGGATACAAGACAAGCTGGGCATGCTGGCTTTTATACAATCAGTAGCTCTTATAAGCTCTGACACGTACGCTGTAGAGAGTGAAGTTATTTACATTCAGAATAGACAGCTTCATAGCTGAGGAACATCAGAGCTGATGGTTCTGGTGTCCAGACAGCGGTATGGCTTCATTTCTGTTTATAATCTACTGTAACATTTGAAGGCATCCTCTGCTGAGAGAATTACTAACTGGATTATCTTGAGCCTCTTTCCTGTGCCCAAATTTGATGTGCAACTGCCACGGTCCAGAATATTTCTGTCTCTTGTTTCTGTTAAATACCCAGTGCATTAATATGACTCCCTCCAAAAGTGTAGTATTTATAGATACTAAATCTTAAAAGCATAGGCTGCAGCATATAATTACAAACACCTGCTTTACAGTGTAACTCTAAGAAAACTCTTTGAACTTGTTCAGCTTTCTAAATCAAGGGGAAAGCATGTACCATAGCAAATGTTCCTAGACAAAGGGTTACTGTTTAAAACCTATTGGGAATGTTCTAAATTCTCTTACTTAAAAAACGGTCTTGGCCTTGACCAGGAAAGGTCAGTGAATACTTGGTTTCAGTAAGAGCTGAAGTTGGTACCTCCCAGGAAGTTCTACATGTCTTTTGGTTTTGGATCCACTAAAATGGATCATTGAGATAATACTGAGTTTCACAACTCTTACTATATTTGATAAAGTCCACAGTCATTTGCATGTGTATGTTCTTCTTTCTTAGGAAATATTTCACACGTTTAATGTACAAACTTGTAAACTTGCAATTGTTTTGCAGTCAATTCAGCCTGATGTCCTTTCTAGGAGGCAGTCTGCTCTACTTGTACTTTATTACATCAGATATGAACTAGCTTGTTCATAGCTTCATAACTGAGTTGTTGGGAGATTTGGAGATTTGCTGCTGGTGGGTTTTGCACACAAGATGTGATATGAATGTAATGCTAAAATCTGCATGCAAATGCACAAGCTGCCATTTATACATTTGTGAACTGAATAAATTACAGAGAAATGTCAGGTCCCGTTCAAGTTCTTAATGTTATATACAGTGAATTAGTAAGACATTCTCCAAAGGAAAAAAATGCCTGATAATGCTTAATGTCTTTCTCCAAAAGTGATTTTACCACAGTAAATCTGGCTGTGAACTGCTTTTATTATTGCTTTTAAACTACTGTTAAATAACCCATTTTGCTAAAACAAAGGAACATTAATTTTAAAAAAACTTGCCAGATGAAATTAAGCTGCTCTGCTAGTTCTTAAGGGAAGCATGTATGTAAGGAGATATTTTGTAAAGTTTAAACTAAAACCATAATAGTTCTAGATGAGAAAGGGAATTTTTAAAAGAAGGCAAGAGCATGAATGCTGATGGTTGATTTGTCTGTATAACAAGCATATAAGCAGGTTAAAAAATGGTGTCTTAAAATATGGTTCCAGATTTAAAAATTACTGTAAGCATGTCACCTTTACTGTATTTGCTCTTTTTTTGCCATTTGAACTGGCTGCTTGTTTATTAACAAAAGCAAGTCTGTGTAGTTTAACTCCTGTCAGCCTGGCACAGCTGGGGAGGAGGCAACTGTATTCTACTGTCACATGCAGTTTCAGCAAAATTGTCAGCTACATCCCAATTCCTGAACCTTTGTCAGTGGAGATTTATAATAGAGCAGGATGTAGAAAAGGCATAGATTGAATTCTTAGTGCGAGTTAGAAACAGTGGCTTTGAAATGTTGAACTACTGTTTCAGTCTCTAAGTAAAAATTTTATTTGTTGAATGCAAGGTAATTTTTTTAAATAAATGTCACTGACTGCTCAGTGGGGCTTTTTTTGTACTATCACCTGAAATAATATGAGCAGTATTTAAGTTTGACCTAATTTCCTGACAATAAGGTAGCTTAATCTAAATACACTCACCGCATCAGTTTCTTTTGCTGGTGCAACCTGTCAAAAACTTTGATACACTCGGTAGGATGGAGCCCAAACTAAAAGCATTCTTGGCTATTTTCTTCTCCAAACTCTTATGTTAATGTTAATAATGTCTAAGAATTTGGATAAGTAGCATGTTATTTGTCAAACATCTAATAATACCTGTTTCAAGAAATGTCACTATGGTTGCATAAATAAACATTTTATAGTAATTATCTGATTCTAGTAAAACCTAATGGAGCATTCAAAGCCTCCAAACTGCTTAGGGTGAAATTTAATTTGCTTCTAGTCAGCCCAAGAGTAGGGAGGCATGAGAGATGCTCCATCCATGTTCCACAGTACGTTGCAGTCTTGTATTGCAAAGAAACCATTAGGCCATCAGAAGCAAATATTTAATCTTCAGCAGGTATATACTTTGTATTTTAGCCCATATGCTCTAATCCAGTTTACACCTGAACTAAGGAATCCTGTTGACAGTAACTCTATATATATGAAAATCTTCGAGATGTAATTATACAATTGTTTCAAATCATATACTTTTATGATACTAGTATCAGGACAAATACTAGTACTGAAAATCTAGTACAAATCCTAGATTTTATATATGTATGAAAATAAATATATGTGGAAGCATAGTTAGATTTTTCTCCATGTTTTAGTAAAAACTTAAATCTCTCAAAGTCCAGTTATTTCTTTTCTTGCTTCTTTCTCAGCCCAGAAAGTTTTAGTTTAGCTTATCATATTCTCAGCTTTAGCAGTTCAGCTCCTATCTATGAACATTTGAAAATGTATACATGGAGCGGACATCCACAGTGAGTTATGTGTTTGGCACGTTGTACAGTAAGTGTATCTCTGTGTTAGAATCTTTGTTGCCTCCTTTGTTTTCTTGGAATTGGATTTTCTATTTCTAAAGAGTAACATGCAGAAAGTCAGTACTTTGCATTATGCAGGTATGGCCAGATGAGGTGATTAGAACTGTCTTTCTAGTTTAAAAGTATTTGCTTTTTAAAAGGCATATGTCCAGGCGTTTCCATCCCTCTGAATTGTAAAGGATTTTCTTCTTTGGAAGTCAGTGGCAGAAGATCTAGCCCACGTAACTTTGACTCAGTTAATCAAGCTGAACCAAGTCTTCCAAACTGGCAACTGTTAGACAGTCGGTGGAGGGTAACATGGTTTTAATGGGTAGGAATTGGGCTAGAGCATCCAGTTCCTGTTTGTATTGTAAGCTCTTCTCTGAGCACCCCGTAGGCAACATGAGTGTGGAACAAAGACGCAAACTGGCAAAAGATTATTTGGGTTAAGAAGGCATATTCTAAGGAGGAAGTGATTTGTCTGAACCATTGACTCTGACTGATATTAACTGCCTTTTCATTCTGCACTTGTTCTGATAGCAAAGATGTCTTTCTAAGGATAGACAATGCCTTAGACATCAGGAAAAGTACATGTCTTTTTAAGTAGTTGTACCCACTTATTGAAAGTGTTTCTCAGTTTAACAGGCCAATTTCGTCGGACTTAAGGGACTAGTGTTTCAAAGAGTTATTAGTTGTGCTGTAACTACTTAATATGAACATATAAATATGATGAAGGCCTCAAAAAGCTGTAAAACTAACAGGTAATCATTTGAAGGAAGTGTGAAAGAATAAAATCTTGCTGTGTCTCTTAAAAACAAAGTTATTGGAAACAAGACTTTCATACCTTTGACCTGTTTTTATTAACTTTGTTGTTGTAACTCCTGTAACACTGTGGTATTTTTTTCTGCTTGTGATGATTTCATCAGAAGAACAGACCCAAAGGCAGTGAAGGCCTCTGCTTGTTGTGACAGCTCTGCGTAGCTAGGAGATGAGTAAGGATAAGAAGAGCAGAGTTGTGCTTGAGTGAAGCATAATACTTATTTTCACAGCAGAAGGTAGAACAGTAAATGCCACGAATTAGGTTGTTAAGTGGGCACCTGTGTGGCACTCAAGAGAAATGTCAGCATTTGCAGTCATTATATTTAATGTCGTGCTCTGAAACTCTAGGAGCAGTTGATCCCCTCATAGGCTTCCTCGTTCACTTTTGCGGTTTTGTCATTGCTTTACTATTATAATTGTTAATTATTAGCTAAAACTGGAGTTAAATTTTCTTCTTGTTTCAATGCTCAAAGTTATAAAATAAATTTAATTTGTGTTTTCATGCAAGGAAATTCTTTATTGTGATCACTTTTTGTGTCTCAGAACAGATTAATACTTGTTTCTAATGTACTGAAAAAATCATTCTCTTACAGCTGTAGACAAATGAGTATTTCAGTACTTGCTTTTCAGTGGAACTAATGAGATGAAGTTCCTTATAAGTTAGACTGAGTAATCAGTTTGTCCAGTAGTGAATATAGTCATATTTACATTGTTTTTAATTGTGTAATAATATTTTTTTGCGCATCGTAAATTTTTTTCAGGCTATTTGCATATTAGAAATATATATGTCTAAATAAGTGAGAGGAGACATTTTAGTTATTACGGCACAGACTAAGCCAGAAAAAACTATTTCAGACATATGGGGTTTATTAAAATTGATCAGCTTATTCTTGCATGTAATAATTTGGAATGACGCAGCGTATTGCACGACTTCATTGTGGCACATGCCAGAGGGGAAATTTTAAAACAAGAAACAATGAAGAGTACAGACTAACAAGAGAACCAGTAAGACTGAACTGGGTGGCCTGATAGATCTTTCCTTTCTATTCCAGTGCCCTGTCTATTATCACATTTTTGTAGCATCCTGGGAAAAATGAATGTGAAGTTGAGAGCAAGGTGTCTTTTTCTAACTGCTCATAAACAATGAGAGAATCATTGCTTTTATGGGATGGTAACTTGTAAACAAATAAGAAGAGGGGAAGAGTTCAGCCATGACTGTAAAGAGGAGTTGCCCGTATTGATGATATGGGGAAGGTTAAGAAAGAAGGCAGCACAGCAACGAGTGGTGTCAGAGCTTTGGGGTGGGAAAGCTCTGTCTGCATCAGTGCTCTGAAGGGATGCTGGGTTGCATTTGCAAAGATCAGAAAAAAACGTGTATCAGTATTTGAGATGTGACAAGATTAAAGCTCAGTTAAACTTTTATTTATGGCAGCGCATAAAAATTAGATGCGGTAAGATCTAATTGCAGAAGGAGCCTGTAAGATACTGTCTGATCTTGATGATACCATTGGATTTGGGCCTGTGCTGTCTTCCAACTGACAGGCGCAGCAATGGGGCTGTCGCTGGGTAGTGGGTCAGCTGAATGCTGAGAGGGATGATGTAGGAGCTGAGATGTAGCCCTGTTAAGCCGCAGCCAACAGCCAGGTATCCAAAATGACAGCAGAGATGAGAGGCGATCCTATTCTGAACAGGATGAGACTGCTTTCCCACAGAGGGAGAGAGGTAGCAGTTAAATTTGTTTCAGTGGAGGTACTTACAAAAGGAGCATGCTGTGAATATAGCCTTGGGCTCCCCTCTTCTCTTCTCTAGAAAGTTAGGGAATACTAATAGGGATGGTCCTCTAAATGGCATGCAAAAGGAGTAGAGCAACTGCAGACAGTCATGAAAACAAAACAAAAAAAGGGACCAACATCTCAAGAACATGAAAATGGCCAAAATAATTAGACTCTTTGATTAAAGCAACTGTGATGCACTGTAAGGCCCAGGAAAACAGAGAAATCTGTCTTTTGTTTGTTTATAACAATCATGTGATTGCTTCCAACAAGAATTACTTGTCTTTTGATGCCAGAGTAATTCTTCTGATATCATAATAATTACAGAAGGAATGGGCCCAATGTTTTTATAAATTCCGTTTTCATTGCTGGCGTTTTGCTTTTATCGGATTTAGTTACTATTTCTATTTGATATTTTGTATAGAATTGTAATCTACAATTTAGATCTTACCTGTTCTCTGATAATCAGTCTCTTTGATTAAATGTTAGGCAGATTGCAGTTGTCATATCAGGTCTTTTCAAGAGTGTTTCTCTCATAGAAGCTCATAGTTAAAGAATTTTCTTTTTAACTGTCTTTTTCACATTGAAAATTTGCGCTTTCCTTTAAAAATTACATGTTTGAAACTCCTCTAAGTTTGGAACACTTTTAAGATACATCGAAATACTGAGACCAAGTAATTCAGGAAATTATTTTTTACATTTTTACACGTTGTTAAATTGGCTGAAGACATTTTGCGTAGCTTCATCCTAGGAATGCCAGTGCTGCTCCTCAGCCTAAACCAAGCGAAGGTGTTACAGAGACTGCCGTATCTTAGTGCAAAGCATCAGTGGGGATGTAAATATGTACTATGGCCCAGATAGAGTCCCCCTTGCCAAACTTTTAAAGCCAGATGTTAGTTCCACATTTTTTTTTACGTCTATAGCCTTTTCTGTAGCAAACCATGACACAGTACTGTGTCAAGATTTGCAGGAGGTAAACAAGAGGTACTGTCCTGGCTCCTGAGAAAACCCACCCCCGAAAGGAGGCTTAGAAACAGCAGCTACATCAGTATCATGGGTCGAGCTGCTGGAGTTCTGCCCTGTGCCTGAGTCATCTTGTGCCAGCCTGATCCCTGAAAGTGACTTCTCAGAAGATCTCTGTGAATTTATGACCAATAGCTTTGATTGTTAAAAGAAGCTGGATTACCTCACTAGGACTTCCATCTCTTGGAAAATTACATGACTTTGAGATTCAGGCCAATACCCCCGCCATTCCCACCACACCCATGTCCCCTCGCAGGGGCTGGCAAGCTTCTCCTGCCTTGGGGGGGAGTACTTGGAGTTGTTCTCCTAACACTGGCACAGAAACGCCTGGGGGTACCACCTAATAATACCTTTATAACCTCCCCCCTTCCCTCTCCTAATCCATATCATTAGAAAAAATGGGTGCTATTGTTAACTGATTGCTAATTTTTCATTTGGAATACTTTTGGGGAAAAAGTTACAATGTTGATGGAGGTTACTGTAAGTGAAGAGTTGCCTCTGATGCAAAAATTGCAATCAACATGCATTGCAGAGATGTGGTTTGGGGGTAAACAGCGCTTCCAGTTGTTTTTATAGCTGGTGTATTAAAAAACCCAAACCCAACTTTGTAAAGAGGTGCTCTATTCTGTGGAATATCAAACTAAACTGTAACTGTGGATTAGTAGCTAAAGGATTATTTTTTTGGCAGAATAATCTGTGATTTTTACTTCTGCTGACTGAAGCCAACTTCAGCAAAAATGCTTTAAAAGTACTTTATTTCGTGAAATCTGCTCTTTTGGTGAGTGAAGGCAGGTTGTCTTGACTCTTAAGTAATGCAGGAAAGAATATTGCAAGTGTTTAGGCAAATAGTGATATAACATACAACAGAAAGATGTACTGCAATAGAGATGTTGACATTGCACCTTTATGCTCCTGTTCAGATCGCTCAGCTTTCACAAATGGCAGACTGGGAAGCTGCGGAAGATTGTAGGGACCTACACTAGCAACAGTTCTCACTTCCTTTTTTTTCATAAAAGCCAAACTGCCCTTTATGGGCTATTAATTTGTGAAGTAATGTATCTCAGGGCAAGACTGTATTTACAGAACCTAACATACAGACAGAATATCGTAGCCTGGGATTTAAAAATGTCACTGCGCATGATGCCAGGATAAACAGAACAGAAATTAATTTCAGTTACATGTACCCCGATGCTTCCCAAATTATTTTTTTACATTGCCTCTTGGCATTACATTCTTTTCCTACTCACCTACAACAAACCTCTATCTAAGCTAAAGAAATACATGCCATCAAATAAAAATAATTGGAATAATTAAATATTGTAGTTAGCTCTCTGCCTGGTAGAGATTAAAGGGGTTATTTTTTATGCTATGGCAGTGACCACTGTAGTTTTCTAGTGGCTTCCTTCTTTAGTACTTTATCTCCTCTTCTCTATCTTTATCTATTAATTACCTCTGTTGTAAATTTAGAAGGAGGTGCCTTCAGGGGGGCACCGAATAGTGGTGTGACTCCCTTTAGCACAAATAGTGCATGCTACTGTACCACAACTCACTGTTACTGTGTGCGTCCTAGCCCTTCATCTCCAGCGCTACACCCAAAGAGTACAGAGACATTACTCTGCCATTTCCCACCTTTATCTCCATGGGTTTTTCTTTTTTTGAAGTTTTTTTGACCTTCTACCAAGAAAAGGTCAAGCCAAGATACAACTGTCCTAAAATAATCTTTACTTAGTATGTTTTCCTAGACTCTTTGGGCAGAGACCTTGTTTTCCATTTTGAGCAATCTGTTTTCTGCAATAAAACACTGAATATGTCTCTCTGTTGCTATAGAAATAATATTGCATTAAATTGGGGAACCAGTGCCCTGCTGTCGACAAATCTAATCTAAGTGTTAGTCTCTAGAGCTTGAATTTCACCACAGGGAAGAGGTATACATAATTCTACAAATTATTTCTGTAACTTATGCATAAATGTCTTTATACTCTGAAATTGTTAGCTAAATTTCCCAAAGTGATAGCATGGAGATTAACATGGTGTAATGTGTTTACATATATCTTAACAGAGTCTTTTCCCCACTCCCCTCCCCTGTACATTTTAATATTTACAGCTTGAAATTTCCAACTCTTTGCATAGGAAGGTGGGGAGTGGCAGAAAAAGCAGCTTTCTCAGCCAGGTTCCCTAGCCCATGAACAACAAAGTGTGCCAGATTTATTTAAATTTGGGGGGTTATTTTTTAAAATCCAGCTCCTCCAAATAACATGAGATGTCATTTGCCCTGGGTGGTTTTTTTTAGAATTAATGAGGATATTTTCCATAACTGGAAGGACAGCCTAAACTGACCGTGGTCCTGGTACATTAATATACTGCACAAACTGATCTGCTGACCACTACTTTCTAGACTACGCTGGCTGTCGTATGCCCAGTATTTCTCAAGTTACTCGAAGACTTTGCTACAATCATTTTCTACCCTGTACACAAGAGAGTTGTAGATTTTGAATTTAGACACCACATATCAAACCTCACATATGTCTTTACATTTAGACATAATTTAGACATAATATGTTTTTTCCCAGTATTTTTCTAAAGTTGTGGAATTCTAGTAACAGCAGTAAGGTGGTACTTAAGCCTGTATCTATAGGGTATGGAAAATAAATTGAAATCTTCACTAATAATAGTTACTAAGGGTCAGTGTTTGTCAACATATTGATCATAAGTATTTTGAAGAAACATGGAGGAAAAAATTCTCTCATAGTTACATTACAGGAGCCCATCTAGTATATTTCTATGTATAATATAGATGTGTAGTTACAAAAATAGAACAGAATTTAAAAATACATGATGATTGATTTGCCTAGACATGTATGCAAATGTATGTTATAAATCTGATTTCAGAGTTGTTGTAAAAATCCTGTTACAACTTCTTGGTTAAAAAAACGCAGTTATTTGTGAAATGGGCCTGTGTTAGATATGCATTGCAGGACAAAATACAATTTATAAATGTTCAATTTAATTCATGAATAATAAACATATCAGTGGCCTCTGATTAAAGATTACTCTTCAGTGAACTTAAAACCTCTGTCATCATTAGAATAAAATAACTTTTTTTAAAAAAATCCTTTCTAAATTTTTTCAAGTGATTGTAAATTAATCTAGCAGTTAGATAAATCTCCCTAGACAAGGACAAATTTCTGACAACCAAAAAAGTAACTGTCTGGGAATGCATATTAATATAGAAACAGAGATGCAGGAAAAACTAGCAAAGTACACAATTGCCTTTCTTTGAAATTAATGCCATGCTCCTTATTAAAACAGACTTATCATATAAACAAGTCACCACAAGACACTAATTATTTTTGTGCTGTTAAAGTAGTTCTTGTAATGAAAAAAACACCAACCTTAGTTCCTTTGCACAGCCATAAAATATAAATCAGAACTTGACCCTGTTTTTACCCTTGTGTAAAGCTCTTACACCATCCAAGGTTGCTGCATTTTTTTTGCCACATCATCAGCCTATAGATGAAAAGAATTAGACTACTAAAGCTTTTGGTGCAAAACACTAACCATTATATCACCTACTGCTATGCTGTTTGTTCCTGTCCAGAGCCTTGCTTAAGGTAAGCCATTGAAAATGGCTGAGTACTTGATAAGGAAGGGAAAGGGTTGAGTGGATATACAATATTAAAGTGAAGATATGTTCTAGATCCTTGCATATGATGATCACATCTAATATAGAATATTTTCTTACTATGCATAGTTCAATAAACAAAAGCTAACAATGAGGGTAGGAAAATAGCATAAACACTAAGATGTGTTTGTTTTTTTCTATAGGAAGTCAATGGAGGAAGGACCAAGAGCAGGATTTAAAGAATGTTCTGAAGAACACCGACCAGGACATACCATTGGTATTCGTCAGTGGAAATCATGATATTGGCAATACACCAACAAAAGAAACAATAGATAATTACTGCAAGAACTGGGGAGATGACTACTTCAGCTTTTGGGTTGGAGGAGTTTTCTTTCTTGTGCTGAATTCTCAGTTATACTTTGATTCTTCCAAATGCCCTGAGTTAAAGCAAGCCCAGGATGTGTGGCTCAATGAGCAACTGGCTGTCGCTCAAAAACATAAATGCAAGCATATAATAGTATTTCAGCACATCCCTCTGTTTCTGAAAAAACCCGATGAAGCCCATGATTATTTCAACTTGGAAAAATCAGTTCGTCAAGAGATAATGGAAAAGTTTCATAAAGCAGGTATTTTTTCAAATTTTCCTATTTTTGAATTTTTGTTTCAAATTGTTAATGGATATGCTGTCAGGCAAAATACATTTAACTTAAATGGTACTGTTTTCAAGGAATTTTAGATACTGCTTGTAAGCCTCATTGTTCCCTGTAGGTCAAAATTATCAACTGAATCTAATCGTACCAAACAAAATTTAACTTTGAGTGAAAAGTAAAAAACTATAAGTGAAAAACTCTTTAAAATAAATAGCAAGGATTCCATTTTTCAAGTACTGATAGATGTAAGACAACCTGAGTTTTTCCTGCCTAAGGAGTGGGAGATCAGGTATTGCCATAGGAGAAAAATACAGGATTTATGTTTTACATAAAACATGGAAACAGAATTCAGAATTACCTTGGAGGTTGTTTTCTCCCACACTGAGCCAATTTTAAACCAAGAGTGTAATGCACTCCAGATTTATTCAGTGTTAAAAAGAGTCTTGCTCTGCTAAGATCAATCCTTTGCATATCCATTACTAATAGGGGCCATTTCTGGGATGAAGGGCAGGTGCAACATGCGCTAAACTAATATATTGTACCAAATCCATTAGCTTCGTCTGATAACACTTGAATTCCATGGAGACAGACAGTACGCAGCTACTCCTCCATGCTGTTCCCATTGTTTCCGCTTAATTGCCTTCATGTTCCTGGAGTGTGCTAGTCCCTCCGAATTTCCTGCCAGCCTGCCATCACTGCATTGGAGCATCATTTTCTCTATATCTATGAGAGAGCATGTTATTCAGATTACTGAACAATGCAAATTGTTTATGATATTGTTCCCAATTTTCCATATAATTGTTAAGCCTGGATTCATCCAAAACCAGCCTAATTTCCAAGCTCTGAATCTCCTACTGTTTCCAATCAGTGGGGCCAAAATTCACAGCTATCTGAGGGCTCTCCAGGGGACTGACACATTTGCAGATTCAAGATTTACAAGTGGGGTTTTTTCCCATAAGAAGCCACACTGAGAATACCTCATAATATCTTTTTTAATTTTTGTGCTAGTGTTAATATAGTGGGAAGTACCACTTTCGGAAAGTTGGGCAGCTAAATGACTGCTTACGTACCATTGACTCAGAACACATCCTGATTCATTGGAGAGCTTGTTAGGAGAAGGCCATTGTCATACAGGTGTACCCCAGTAAATAAGCGTTAATGTGGAAACCAAAGCAGTTCTGTTCTAGAGTTTTCTGTCATCCAGAATTTGGCAGCACTTAGTACTGGGAATGCAATTAATCACAAGGTAAAAGAAATGCAGAATGCTATCATTGTAGCATTTATCACTGTTATCATGTTTCTTAGAGGGATGTTTCAGACTGATTCTCCTAATGTGTATCCAGAGGCTTAACCAAAAGTTGAGTAGGCTTCAAATGATGGGGGAAGAGAGAATGGGAAGACAGTGAGACAAGACAACTCTAGGGAAGAAATTCCCAAACTCCTTTCTGTGCCAACATCCCATTTGTACCTTCCCTCCATCATTTCCGATTGTGTCCCTTGTTCTCATCCCTAAAAATCCTCCC
The DNA here is from genome assembly GCF_031877795.1 of Strix aluco. Taxonomy (NCBI): domain Eukaryota; kingdom Metazoa; phylum Chordata; class Aves; order Strigiformes; family Strigidae; genus Strix; species Strix aluco. The sequence continues at coordinate 15,603,191 of NC_133945.1, read as the reverse complement.
AAAATTATGTGGTGTTTGATTCCTTCATGAATATGTTAAAACATTGATCTTTTCCTTGCTGTTTTATAAAATAAGTAAATGAGTCAATAGGTAATATTCGCGATCAAATAATCAAACATTTTGCTAATTAAATGAACACAGAGAGCAAGCAGCTCAGTGTAACTCAGGACTGCTGAGAAAAATTAGCTGAATCAAAAGTTGGCTCAGAGTTTCCTTAGTAACGGGTGCATTCTGTTTCCATTTTATTATTCAATTGAAGAACAGTCTTTGTAAGACCACAAAATGTTATCAGTGGATTGTAAACAGGCAGTTATCGTGGTAGGATAGATGAACAGATACGCAATGACACCACCTATTTTCTGACTCTCTGCTTTGCCAAAGAATAATCGATTTCAGCATGTCATTAGACATGAAATTGGTTTTCCCCCAGTTAACTTCATACATTCTTGGAGGATTAAAACACAGAATATTGCTAATGAATTCCCAATCCATTTTGCTGCTTTTCTTTTTTAAATGACTTGCAGTTTAAGAAGGCTAACCCCTTATAGCGCTTAATTTAGAAATCTGATATAACTATTTATTTGGGAAAAAGTCTGCCTTTTTAATGAGTCCACTAGGCTGCTGCTATTCTTCTTCCCCCGACCTGTCACCAGTCCTTCCTTCTGCTCTCTCGCTGGTTCAGTATTTTCCAACCACTCCAAAGGTTTGTTCTGTAATTATGAAAAATTTCAGTATAATGTGCATGTTTTAGGGGTTGCTATGTTTGGCAATGTGTTGTTATCAGATGGGCATCATATTTCAGTTGTTGATAACCCAGGATCAGACCTGGAACTATCCCAGGTTTCATGTTTATACTTTTTCTAGAAGTGTCAAACACAGAGCCATAACTGACCTGGTTAGAGACAGGAAAGGAAGGACAATCTAGTAATTCAGGTCTTGCTATGAACAAAGAAATTCATGTGGGTTTGTGTAGGAAATAACCAGATACTTAAAGTATGGTGATAAGGCATAGGTGCTTTAAAGTGAGGTATGCAACTTTAGAAAATTATTATTTTAAATTCAGAATCCAGACTTTCTGTAGTTATTCTCTTCTAATCACTTACGTATTACATAATGTTTTTGGTTTAAGTATCCACTCATTACAAGCAGAGCTAAAAGACTAGCCGTCTTGTACATCTGGTACAAAATACTGAATTACATTTCTCACATTAGAAGTGTCCTTAACAGTTGGGCTAATTAAAGATAAAATCATGTCCTTATGATAAATATTTATAAATTGAAAATCTGGCACTTGTAAATATGTATTACTACTATGCAAAGTTAAACCATACTTGTAAGCTGCATGAAAGAAATCCTCCTAGCCCATTTTTTCTTTAGATGCACTATAACAAGTATTGTCCTTGAAAAGTGATTTCAGTGACAGTGAAAATCAACTCAGTTGAGAACATAGTTTATCATTTAAATGAAAATACATTTCTGAAAGCATATTTGTATAACTTCTGAAAGTTTAGCCTCAGTTGTCAAAGCTCTGTCTCCTCTACATGCAAAAGTTAAGTACAGAAAAAACCTGTGTGCAAGAACTGTGAATGAGCTGACCTGACGTTCTCATCTGAGAGATCTTCTGGAGTCACTCTGCTCTGCTGTGTGAAATGCATATGCAGCTTTTAAGAATTTTATAGTGCTGATATAAATAGGTTTGCTTATAGCTTTGTAGGGAAAATAAAGAATTATCATAGTGGCCTAGCCAAAAATCTGGTCTGCATGTCTTGTGTCTTTGATAAACATAAGTAATAAATTACTTTTTAAATTAAGCAGTTTATATAATAGAAGACATACTTTTTTCTTACATATCTCTTTCCAGTATAATTTTCTTAGGATGTTAAAAATTTTTTTCTATGACCTGAAAAGCATGAGTATTTTTGTTGAGCTATAATCTTTTAAAGACTTTTTGTCCTGAGAACCATCACTGACACACTAAAATTACTTACGTTCCTTAATACAAAATAGTAATAAATGTTTCTTGATGGCCTGAATGAACTAAAACATTTAAGCAAATGTCTGAACTTGTTTAAGGGCTCTGTTGAATAAAACCTACATTAATAGTTGGCTTTTCACCAACAAAGTTGAGAAAAGACTTTCTGGTTCAGAAGTGAGTTGAAGAGTATAGGTGGTCTGTCTAGGTGAGAGATTTTGCATCCAAGAGAGAATCACTAGATGATATATATAAAATATAGAAGGAAATTCCCTGCAGTCTCCATCTTTTTTTAATTAAAAAGTTTTAAGTTCATCTAAATGTCTTCAAAGCAATTTTTCAGATGTGGTTAAAAATACTTAGTTTGTACATATGAGGGAAAATAACAACCTAACTTTATTAAATGGCATATTTTTTCATGGTATTTCTGATTGTAGGTGCTATAACTTCTAAACCTTTACTCATTAAAAGTGTGCGATACCTACATTGCAATACTCCTATTAGAAATGTTATGACAGGAGAGTAGTATTAAAGGAAGAAGAAGCTTTCTGAACATCCACAGCTGAGATATATTTGAGCTCAAAATTAAAGCATGGAGTGCTGAAAGCTGTTGTTTCTAAAATTTACCAGACAACATATGCTGTGTTTCATTATTTTCTTTGTTGTGTAATCAAAGTTGACAAGGGAGTAATATTTTCTTCTTCCTGCCATTGAGACCTTGATTTTGGCAAAGCCCATACACTGAGTGAGTAATCTCAGTGCTTGCTTATGTATCACTTTGTCAGTATTTAAGATAATTTAGATTTAAATACTCTCAACTTCAGTGATTTAGATCAGCCTCGTTCAACCTTGAAATTATGCACTCAAGATACAGGTGGAGTGACCCAGTTTGATATCTTCTACATCATTGTGTAAGAACAACGTTTTTTAAGACCGTTGCCCAGGTATGATAATGTAATCTAGCATATAGATACACACAGACATTTTTTTCAGAAAATCAGTAGCAAGTACAGAATACATTTAGATAAATTTTTGAAATCTGTTTCATCCACTGGGCTATAGTTTTGGTTGATAAAAACTTCTTTTTGATCCTTAGAGCACACAGCAAACCAGGATTGTTTGGGGTTTTGTCAGGTCTCTGAGAAAGCTTCACTCTCAAATGAAAAAAAGTAGCAAAACCAGGAAATAAATTCCACTGAAAGGTCACAAGAGGCATTCACAAAAATTAACTTGAAGCAGAGAGTGACCTTCTATAGACAGCACCTCTAAAGGCTTATTTGGACCAGCACTCTAATGAGGTGATCTGGAATCACCCTTTGGCTGTGCCTGTTGTTTCTCCTCTGATTATATAGGAAAAACAAGTGAGACAAAGATCCTTGTCTATATAGCTCTATTCCATGTTGTCCTATATAAAAATACTTTTGATGTAGATATACGTGGCAAAGCAATATCTTGTCTCCCACTTACACAGACCCACTGACCGCCAGCTGCATTGAATTCTGGATTCTTTAGTCTATAAAGTAAATTAAGAAAGAGTTTTCCTGCAAATACAACAGTACATGGGATGTTTTTATTACGATGCTTATAGTGCTATGTGCTGTAAATTCTAATTACTCAGTTGTGTTTTATTCACACAGCTCCTCTCATGAAGAACGTAGGATAACACAGAGCTTCTAAAGGTCTACACAAAATAATTCTATAATGTTGTTATGTAAGGTTGACTGAAGAGGTTATGAAATGGAGGGTGTTGATCCCCGACACTTACCAGTGGGACTGCTTCCTTCTACTGGAGCTCTGCTGGTGGGAAATGATTGGGGTTTTTTTGGAGAACAAGGTCTGAAAACTGCGTGAGCACTGAACGGTTCCGTTAAGTGGTGTGACTGATGCTTTCACATCTTTGCTGCTGTAACACCTGCTTGGCAGATGGGGTGATGTGAGCACTCTCAAATTGCAATGAGCTAAAATCAATTCTATTCCACACGAGAGATTTTGTTTACAAAGACTACTAAATATTATCATTCGCTTTGTAACACTGGAGTCCTGAAAAAATGATGCACACCACCTGCCTAGGGGAGAAAAAAAGTACGGAAAAAATATCTGTGGTTAATGTGTGCTCTTGTAGGGAAGCTGAAAGAACTTCATTTTGGAGTACAAAGTTGTCCTGAGAAACAGGTATTACTGTTGAACTGACCACGTTGTTCAGCACTTCAGAAAGCAGCTGTACGCTGCAAGTGAAAGGAAGAAAGAAAAGCCAGTTTATGTGTGATACTCCAGGGGAAGTACTCAAGATCAATTTATCTACGTGACTTAAATGGTTGTATTTGCCAGAAACATTGCCTTTTAAAAACTATGTATCTACACATACATGTGTGTGGGTGTACACAGACACACACGTCTCTGATAGTAGCATCTTCCCGTGCCTGGATAGTACTTGTTTTCCTGCCTATGAAAATGCTGAAAGGAACTAGAGTATTGATAACACTCAGGTTTTTCACTCAGTACAATTTCCTTTCTTTACAGAACTGCTTCTCCACCTGTTTGCTTCCATTTTGGCTCTACTGCTGCTCCTCTCTAGCTCCTGCAGTTTTAAGTGACAAATACATATAGGATCAGCTTTTGCTAGTATATCCTCTTTCTTCGGTCCTTGATTGAGCAAGAGGTTTGGCCAGTGAAGCAGTGATTTTTAGATAAGCATAATTCTATTTTAAACCTCATTTTATCATTGAACTTGAACAGCCCTATCTCTAACAATTTTTCTTTCAGGGCTTACTGTATCATATTACTGTCATCAATTTAGTGCAATTTAGTGATTCTTTTGTAGATTTGTTCAGTTGATTTTTGAAAACTCTCAGCTTTCACAGTGGTCTGAGGAAGTTTCATGTTTCACAGCTATGTGAAATGCCTCCTTTTGTTTGCTTTGAACTTCATCTGTAGTCTGTATTGAGAGCCATAAATCTGTAAATGAAATGCAGTGAACATTGATTCATGTCTGCAGTTACTGTAAAAAATAGTTCCTTAATCAGCATTTAAAGGGTTATAATCTGGACCATGTGATAAATTTCATTGCTCAGTCAGAACCACTTTTTTTCCCAAAATTCTCTACAGAGTGCATGGGAGGAGAAGGTCTGTGCTGTACCCATTACATATTTATTATGTCATTCATATTGCACTAATTTAGCCTTCTAGTTCTTATAGTCTCATTTGCTTTTGCTGAGAAAAGCATTTATTTAATTGAAGGCTCAGTCTAAATAAAGCATGCTACTGATTGCTTATGCTGATTATTCCAGGCATTCTCTTCCTAATTTGGAAAATCTGCTTGCTTTTCTTTGGTTTATTTTTATACTGGTAATTTTCTTCCTATGTTTTTATACTGTCCGTAGTGCTGGGTTGAGCAGTTTGATTTCCAACTGAGGCTAGGCCAGTCACATTTTGGACACAGCAAACCTGCCTCAAAATGATTTTTGTACATTAGTAACTAGAGTTCGAAGACAGCTTCTTCTGAATTCAGGGTGTTTTGGAAACAAGCCATGGAAGTGAGTGTAATTATAGAAACTGGAGTCAGACGCACCTGGAATTTAAACTAGTTTAAGTCTGAATTCCAGCCCAGTATCATCTGACTGTGTGAGAAAAATTTGTTTTCTAGGTGTATGTTTCTTTATTAAATTATTTTTAATATTTCAGGATAAATGTGGGTGCATTATTTTCCATCCTGTTTTAACCTATTTGGATTTCTGTAATCACTGCAACTAGATTTTCTTTGAGGATTAAACTAGGAAACATCAAATTTTTCAAAAAGTTAGGAAAATGCATGTATTTCACAAAATCTTACTGTTGCATTGTTATGGACCTGTTCTGCTTAATAAAGCAAAAAGACAACTTGGCTAGTATTTCACATTTAAAATAGAGACATTTTATAATGACTTAACTACTCCTTAAACAAAAAGGCTGGTCAAAACACTGATTAAAAAAGATATGGTTGTCTCTTGGTCCACATAGAGAAGGCAGGCCATAGTCCCCTTTCTTTCCTGCCCCAGATGGAGTTGAAAACATGCCCAGTCTTCCATGTCCATGCATTTTTTTACGCTACAGAATACAGCAGTAGAGTACCAAGTAAGGTAGAAGGATCTGGGAATTATGGGACTGCAACTGCACAATAAGCTAAGACTGGGATGTAATCACTCTCAGGGGAATTACCCATGAGACACAGCTAAATGCCTTTGTTCTTTTACAGTGCAATTATGTCAAAATTATGCTGACCCTTTTCCCTCGTGCCACAGAACTGTTGTTTAGAAGGGTTTCTCTGAGTGATAAACTATAACTTGTGGGAAGAAGATGCTGTGCTTTTAAAATTCTGTAAAATAACCTTAGCTTCTCCTGCTAACAGACAAACTGCCTTCTGCATGATATTCACTATGTAGTTTCTTTTCATGTAATGAACTATTTTCTCATCTGATTCTTGTCAGAAATAAAATCAACAGAATGCTAACAACATGGGTAGCTAAAGGTTTCTTTCGGATTTTTTTCAGTGTCAGCAGGCCGGAAAGAGTTGGTGAATATTTCATATAGGACTCAGTTTCTTTCACAACATCACTTTGCTTTGGGTTGTTTGGGAAATCAGAAGTGCTATAAGATGGTCATCATTACAAAGAATAATCTCTTTTAAAATCAGAGCTACTGCAGTCTTCGAGGATGTGATGCTTGTATACGCCCAGTTCTCCTGAGCCTGGCTGTCCCTTTCTGTACCAATCTTTTCCATGAAGCATCCAAGGCAAATCTCAGAAAGCCACTGTGTAGCCATACAGTCTGAAGTGACATAATGCAGTGTGTGAATTGGCATAAAACCAAAGTATTTTTTGACTCATTTCATGGTCAAGCTAATGAAGAGTCTAAGGCTTATCAACATATATAAGTATTACATCTCTTCAGATGACTCTTGAACAATCCATGTTTTGGTTGGTTATGTCATTAATCATTTACCCTAATTAGGCTGCTTTGGGCTCATAGAATTTGTACCAAAATAGGTATTTCATTCTTGACTAGGAATGTGTTATTCTACAAGGAAAAGGACTTATGATCAGATGTTTGGAAACAGTAAATCTTCTTGTCTTTCAGATTCAGCTTTGTCAGCACTTTTTGTGCTTGATCAGAAAATTATAAAGGACATCAGTTTACTAAAATCAGAATCAATTCCTGTATTTAAACCTTTTTTTATAAAGACATTGGGTTTTTTTCCAGATTGATTGATTCTGAAAACTCATGTGTGGTGTGCAGGCATGAAGCTCGTTGGTTTTAGGTGTTTTCATGATCCAAGTACAGTTTTAGAACAGACAGAGCAAGACCTGGTGTCCAACACTGGATGGCGCCCATCCTGAGTGCCTGGCTTCCAGTCCTGTTCTGATCAAAAATTAATTTGGCCGTTCAGGCCTTTTTTCCATAGCTGATACTCCGTAACTGTTGTATTGTTATGCAGTCTGTCATCAGATGATGATGATCACAGTGACAGTGCCTGTGGTTTGTTTTGCTTTTTTTTTTATAGTAACTATCTGCACAGTTTTTTACTTTATTTTGATTTTAAGCCTTTTTTTCTTTTAATGAATAATCCATTAGAATAGTGGCTTGCAGTAATGGATCCTGCTTTTTTTGGTTAATGGATACTGTGAAACCTCCAGTCACATTTATATTCAAATCACTATGTATTTCATAAAAAATGAAATAATGAATGCTTGAGAAGGTGTGATCCCTTGGATGTTTATTTACAGAGTAGTTTTTTAGTATTTCATACACCTTTTATATCAAAGCTTTTCCCAACTGCTATTTCAGAAGCCACAGATTAAAAACAAATCGCTGCTCTACCTTTTTTTTTCCCCATAGTGGGGAGGGACTGTACCTTTTTGTGTATAGCTGGATGCATTTAACTGACCTGAGGATACCTTGAAGCTGGCTGTAAAAGTGAGGCCTGCCAGGACACTGTTCTTTCCTCACAGAGATTAGGAAAAAAAAAAAAAGAGCTGGGGAGGGCTTGCTAGCAACCTGACAGTATTACTTCAGAAAAGCATCTGAAATGAATAAATTAAATTTGAGTGCATACATCTCTAAGATTCTTTTTATGTTTAAGATCAAAAGCAAGAGCAAAGTAAATTGCTTGCTTGTCATCTTAGTATTATTGCATTGACTGGTTCAGATTTCCTTCTTAAGAAAACTGAGTGGAATACAGTTGAGTGAACAAAAAAGTGCTATTGAAGAAAAAAAACATCAGTTAGACTTCTATTAATAAGCAGCAGTGACCAGCTTGTTTCTTTGTTCAAGATGTAACATTGTGACACAACAATAACAAGAATTAATACTAGCACTGGAAATAAAGAGTTCCTGAAAACTGAAGACTGGGCAAAATTTTCACTGGGAGGTATCTAAAGCAGATACTAAGTTCTAGCAGAGGCTGATGCTGAGCAGCCTGATCCACAAGGGCATTTCAGCACTGAACATCCGTCTACTGCAATTAGGATCTGAATGACATACATATGCTAAAAGAGGGAATTTGGATGAACAGAACCCATAAACACCAGCTTGTTTAGGCAGAATCTGCCTCCCATAGCCAACAGGAGATAAGAGATTTTAAATCACATCCCCTCTGGTCTCAGGTGTCATATTTGCACTGCTTACAGATCACTCTTACTTCAGTTCCATACCAAAATACCTTCTTGCATGTAGGCAGTTAGCAGATGCTAAACATAGTTGTGGTGAAGTTGCAGTATTTGCCCAAGAAAAAAAGCTGCATGATTTGTGGGCAGAACTTTTTACCTGGTGTCTATGTGCTGTCTAGGATGGGTTTCTCAAAATCTTCCCTTGAATTCTCAGACAAGGGACGATTTTTGTTTTTCTTACATCATAACCAAAGTTGCTTTATTACTTTTGTATCTGTCATTCTATTTACACTGAAACTGTTTGGTTTACATGTATGGTGACACAAAGTCTTGGTTTCTGTTCCTCTTTTAATTCCAAAGCTTAAATTCTTTGGCTGGTAGGAAGATGCTACCTTTGGAACACAGATGCTTCCAGTAAAAAGACAGCACTCTATTTCCCTTCCCTTACTAAGTGTCACATGGTTTTACACCTCACTATGGTTTTATAATTGTTACTTTTTCATAGACTAAAGTAGTTTTGCTTACCTGCAGAAAAAGTGGAAAATATTGAAAAGAACTTGTTACTGTTGTAGCACTGTCACTTATTGGAAGCTGGTAAGGATATTTTACACATCTAGCTGGTACAGTAATCAAGCAGGCCAAATGTTAGGTTCCTAAATGTTCAATCCCTGATCTTCATTTAGCTGCTGCTTAAGTCTGCAGGGAAAGCCCAAGATACAGTCAGGTCCATGCTAGATGCCTAAGAGTGGAATCTAGAATGTTGCTGGAGACCACTGGTTATTTCTTAAGCGCTTGAAGGACAGGAAAGTGCTACATATGTGGATCCATTACATGCAGCTCTAAGCTGAAAGCAAATTGGTAACCTTAAGCTCAGTGTATCTTCTATCCTCCCCACAAATGCCTTAACTCAGAGGCTGCAGTAAGCAGCCTTGTCTACTTAAGAATCCTCTCCTAGCCCATCAGGGCTTGCTTTTTTAAGAACAGTACCACAAGGCAAGATGGGTCCTACCTTAACAAGTAGGATGTCATACATAAAGGTCCCACAATGTTCAGTTTTGCTCTCTGTATTAGGAAGCAAGAAAATGCCCAGCAACACCATAAGCAGCTCTGGATGGGCATGTTCTGTCTGTTACTGCAGAAAGGTTGGGGGGTGGAGGAGGCAAGTGCAGCCTCATGGTTTGGATAGGTGTGCATATGAGAAAGAAATAAACACTTAGTTCTGCTGCTTGAATTGCTTATGTTATGTTAGACAGTCACTGTAGTAAGCTGCAACATGGTAAGAGCTGAGAAATGACTGCTCGCTCTCAAACTGACTGTAGCATCAGTTGTAAAACATCTTTGTATTATGATTTTAAGGACCCAAATAAAATCTAGAAATTACAGAATCTCAGCAAAGAGCCCATTATGTCACAGGGCTTTTATATTCCACCATTGCCTTCTGAGGTATTCTGACTGGGTTTCTCCCAAGATTTTAAAAAAAACAAAAAAAAACCCAAAAAAACCACCAAACTCTTTTGCTAGGCTCCTGCAGCTGAGTCAGAGCAAGCTCTCAAAGTTGTTATGCTGACTTACAAGTGTAACTCATACATCAGATAGGTGAGCAGGTTACACTGAGCAAAGAGAATTAGTACTGATAAACTAAAATAGGATAGCAGACAAGTTCTAGCTGACAATGTCTATATACCACTATTCAGTGTAAAGGTAACTTCATTCTCGTGAGTCATTTGCTATTTGAGAAGGGTTTGGATTTTGAAACATGAAAGCCCATGTAGCTTTTACCAGGCACATAGCAGAATAATTTATATTTTGCTTTCCAAGCTGCTTAATTTTTAACTATACTTTGAGCATAGTTTATGTATTTTATATCAGCCTTCAAATCACTCACTGTCACAAAAGCAAAGGATTGATGTAGCCAACTGTCTTAAGACAGGTTCACCTACTTCCCTTTCCATTTAATCATTGTGAAAGCGGTCTAAATCTACTGCAGGAGAAAGGGCAGAAAGTTTTTCTGACCAGAGAAATAAGGATTTTCTTGTGAAGTTATAGTGTGTTCTTAATCACAGCTCTCTGCCTTTAAATTGCCTCTACTCTTCTGGAATTTCTGCTGTCTGAAGGCAGTTGTTACTAGTTTTGGGTTTGGAGGGTTTTTTTAAAGTCATTTAAGGTTACAGTATCTCACAAATTACCCATTCTCTGGCCTACCACTTGTACAGGACTAAGTACATGTTACATTTTGTGTTAAGCATGGAATGGCAGATTGCTGGAATATATGAACAATAACAAATGAAGTTTGGTGTTTTCATCACAGTGTCTATCCCTGTGTATCTTTACAGGCTTGCTCATTATTCTGTAATGATAAAAACAATGGTTGGAAAGTTAATTATCAGTGCTGCATATTTAAGGATAGCTTTTAGCCTGGAGTGGTGAGCAAGACCCTCTCTGTGTGCAGAAGAAAGGAGTGCCACCAGGGAGCGCCTGACACAGCCCACATGTGCTAAGCTTCACTCTTCTCTGCTGTCCTCCTCAGGCATAGGCACATGTTTAGAACTTTGCCTGTTAGTTTATTTTTCAATATAAACACAAATTATGTTCAGCAAGGTACAGCATCTACAGAACAGTGCCAGCAAAGTATTTTTCTATTATAGCACGGCAGTTTTTTAGCCAACATAGCAAACTAATAGGAAAGATTCAGTTTCATAAAGTAGCCAGTTATTTTGATAACCTTCTGGCTATCTAGTCAGAGTTGGAGGGAATATTTAGTATGTTTTTTGAGTCACTCAGTATTAACTTAATATTTTTTCAGATGCTTTATGTAGAACCATCGAAGTGTCATTATAATTAAGGAGCACACAATCTATTGTATTTCAACAGAGAAATTCCACCTAAATCCTTTAGGTGTGTTTGAAAATTTTTGAATTGTCATTAATAGCACTGTAAATCAACACCAGATCTAAACACTTTCTGTAACAAAATATAAAATTAATTTACATGTTTTGCACTTGGTGATAAACAACAAAATTCCCAGTATTTTCAGCCATCTGGTCCAGTAATTTTCCTGTTTCACAACAGCATAAAATAGTGTTAGATGCAGCTTCAGGAAGCTGTAATAGTCTGAAATCTAAGGATCTTAGCCTGAGCGTGCCAAAAATTAATCCCAACACCTGTTTTTAAAATTAGCTATTTATGGTAACTCCACATTTTTTCATACAAAATATGCACCATCTTAAATTAGCAAGAAAGCTGATGAATAATTTTTTGCCAAACTATGAATGACTATGATGCTCAGCTGTATCTATCAACAGTGCATAGAATGGCTAAGTGGTGAAGGATGCTGGCATAACCTGGAAATGAACTGCTTGTCTATGATAGCCCGTTCTCTCCTAGAAAGATGCTACGTTTACAAACTTTGACAGGAAAATGACTTTTTCTTTACTTTTTTTGACACATGAGACTAAACAAGGTTTCATTATTCTGTAGTAATAAAAACATATGATTAAAATTTATAAAACATCAAATGGGGAGGGGAAAATAATCTATTTGGTAGCGTGAATATGACCTGTAAAGAAAGGCCATTCAGAGTAGTGAATACAGCTTCTACCAATTCATTTGTCTATGTTTGCAAAGCAGAAGAAACAAAAAGTGGAAATTACTGGTTTGGAGGTGAGGATGACACAATTTCATTTAATTTGAAATTGTTTCAAAATTTCTGCAAAAATCCCATAGGTACTGAGGAGCATAGCAGGAAAGTAGACCTGGCATATAGGTCATCTTTAGAAGTTGGTCAAAGTCAGAGAGCATTTGCAACTTAATTTTTTTTTTTTTTTAAATTATTGTATTCTTAGAGAAGGACAAGAATGGTTGGACTTCTTTAAACATTCATTCGGCTAATCAGTTAGACAATGACTCAGCCAGGGATTCCAAAGTACATTATAAAGCCTTAAACATGAAGTATGGTTGTCCTCTTTACCTGTTGCTGCTTGTCATTTAGCTTTTCTTCTAACCAAGCTTGGATGATACTTGCATGCGACCTACACAGGAATTTTCAATATAGCAGATTGTTGTCTCCTGCAACAGATCAAATGTATTTCTTTCTTTTCCAGTTTATAATGAAGTGATTTTTTTTACCCCAATACAGTCCAAAATATAAATAGTCTATTTAAAAAAATAAACAGAAGAGCCTTAAGTTATTAAAACTACAGAGGAAATCACAATAAACCTGCCTTGTTTGTACTCCATACTAGGTAAATGTTAGTTCATGTCATTACCAAGCCTGACTCCTCTTGCAGGTTGTCAACCTTTCCTTTTATTGCTGCTCTCGTCTTTTGTCCCCTCTTATTACAACTCACAACCTCTTCTGCGTATTAGGTTTCTTTGGTGTACCTGGCTCTATTCTATCTGTGATAACCCTCCGATGTCTTTGAGAAGAGATTACAAATTATCTTCTCATTTATGTTTTTTATTGCCTTTTTTTCTTTTAAGGTCACTGGCCTTGGGTAAACAGGTTTAAGCTCTCCTTAGTGAATTTTCTGCATGTTAATTGACAAATACAGCTCCACAGTCCTTGGCTTTCAACTCATGTTTCAGTAGTGTCATTCTTTAGGCAGTTATCTGTGCCTGAGAATTTTTTCTAATTTCCTGTAGAAATGCTTCCTCCAGAGCATTCCTTCTTTATAGCCAAAGGAGTAGCAAGATGACAAGCACAGCTTGCAGTGACCATAAAGGTGTCAGAGTCCAGTAACCCGAAGCAGAGCTGGTGAGGCAGAATAAAGTTTTTACTAATTATTTATTACTATTAGAATTATTTATTGCTGTTTACTATTTATTTGTTTAAAATGCAAGTTCAGGTAAATGGTTTCCTTTTAATTTTATGCTTTATGAACCACTAAAGAATGAAGGTAAACACGACACCTGTAGCAGTACTTGCTATAGAACTTTCTCTACAACCCCAGCAGCTGTGTAAGCCTCAGCATACAACCTCAGCAGTATCTTCTATTGTAAATACATTTTATACATAAACGGCACCTGCTAACTAAATACATACTCTCTTTTTTCTTTTTTTTTTTAACAGGTATTAAAGCTGTATTTTCTGGACATTACCATAGGAATGCTGGGGGATCCTACAGAGGACTGGAAATGGTGGTTTCATCAGCAATAGGATGTCAGCTGGGAGAAGATACACATGGGCTTCGAGTGGTTGTAGTCACAGATGAAAAGATTGTTCATAGATACTACAGTTTAAATGAACTGAGCAGCCAAGGCATAGAGAAAGAGCTGCTAGATATGCTTGCTAAGCAAAATTAGGCTATGTCAAATTATGTAATTTTTTTTTCCATGTTAGACAAATAGAAGGAGTTTCAGAAAGTTTCCCCAAGCTGAAGATAAGAGATTTCTGATTGTGTACCATGCCCCAGAACATCTCTCAATTTGTTACCATCCTAAATAACAGGAAAGCTGTTGACGTGTTTCTCCTTTTGAAAATGAGACCTGTGAGGAATATGGAAGAATAGCAGAACCAATATGATAACGTATCATTGAAAAGAACTGTTCTGACAATTTTTACTTTACTCCTAGATAAGACTTTCTTATTAGAGAGAAGGCGTACCAAAGAGTGAGAGTTGTAGCTTCTAGATAACCCTTTAACTTAAGTCTATTTTAGTTTTATATTTGAGAGGGTATTTTGAAATCAATAAATTTAGTCATTTCTGTTACACTCCAGACAATATAAATACAGAAGACAATTTTTTACTCTATAAAAACAAATCTCAAAAACTCTGAAGTCAACAGACTCCCACTGACTTTTAGCAACCTTTGGATCAGATCTTGCTACCTAGAGGTCATGTTTTCACCCATTTCCTATACTTTATTTTCTTAGCTCTTCTGAGCCAGCAGCAATGGGAGAGAAAACACATTCTTTTTTGCAGTCACAGCTCGAGTTTCTGTTCTATTCTAGTTCTATTTAATGAAAAGTCTATAAATGAAGCTAGTATAAATGCCAGTGACAGAAACTAGGCATGGAACAACTATTTTCCTTTTGAAAGTTAACTACCATTCAATTAGCATATATTCTTTCTATAGCTTCAGAAGTTGGAATAATTGCATGGGGCAAATATTCTGTACAGAATACTGTTAGAAGAAGTCAGTTCGTTGATTCCTAGACAAGGGGAGAGCTTTGATTTCCAAATGCAATTTAAGAGTGCCTTACTGTAATATTACACAATATTGAATGTTGAAAACACTAAAAAGTGTATTTTCTTCACTGCAATAAGTCTTTAAAATTAAATAATATAAAAAGAAGCTTGTGCTAAAATCCATCTCTTTTTTTAGCGAGTATATCTGATTTGTTTACTGTTAAATAGAAGAAAAGTCTTCATGTACTTAACATGTACCTGTTTTTATTTTTTAAGTACTTTGTTGAACACATTATAATCCATGCCACAGGTTATCTAGAAATAGAGATAGCGCAGCTTTAGCACCTGAAGAGGGAAGAACACAATACTGGCTGAAAAAGTAATTCATTCTATCAGTTTTTATGTATACTCACATAGAACATTGTTCCCTAGAGGATATTACAGATATTTAAATATGGTGAGAGAGATGAAATGATGCTGTGCTGAAGCGTCAGTTTCATTACATTTTAGTCACAACAGTTTATCTAGGAGGCTCCTTCAAGCTTGATTTGTGAGACTTGTGAGATTCTAAAATTACCTCTGTAGCATTTCCTTGCACCAGAGAAACAGCCGTACCTGCAGATGGACAAGACAAAATTTGGACTACTGTCCCATGACAATAACCTAAGCATAGATAATGTTTGATTAAGGAGGGAAGAAAATTATTTTGCCTTTATTCCCTGCCTGGTTTCGCTTAGTTGAAAGTTTTCACAGTCTCATTTTCATCTGGGAAATGAGAACTAAAATCTAAGGCTAGATTACTTCAAAATAGGTAGGTACCTAAATACCCAAATGGTAGTTTCATTGGAAGTTAAACACTCATTTGTTCAGACACTGGTTTTAAAAATCTGTGTACTTAGATATCTTTTAAGCCACTGACTGCTTTTAAAATTTGTTCTTACATAGCTGGGAGCTATTTAGTAATCACAGCTAATTAACAATTTCAAGAATGAGATGCTATTTGTTTTGCAGAGGGAAGAATAGTCTCTCTATGACTTAAATCTTAAATCAGCCTTAAATCATAAGGCTGAAGAAGTTTAGTGGAGGGACCTGAAATAATCTGAGCATGGAATAGTCTCTCTGCTCCAGTGCAGTATTGTAAAGCTGAATGGAGGAAAAGTTTAAACAGTTTTTTAATATGCCTGTTTATTAAAGGATATAATTTTAACTAAATATATGAAGCTTGGGAGATCAAAGCATAACTTCAGAAGAAAGTCTTTCCACAAATATGAAAATGCTAATAGTAGTGGTATATAGTGTTCTAAAATTTTATTTTCAGAGTTACAGTGTACTAATATGCAAAATAAATGTTTATATAAGCATAATGTTAATTCTTATTTTTAAATGCACTTTTTTAAAGTGTCATTTCACTGTAAGAAATTCTATGGCATTTTGTCATGAAAATATCACTTATGTACAAAGCTGAAGTTCAATTAAAAAAATAAATGTTTCTTTATATCCCAAATTATTCCTTTATTTACTGATTTCTAAGAATATCTTGTTATGTTCATGTGTAAAAATGTTACCAGATTTGTCTTCAGTTTGGAGTTTTATAAGGTAGTAAAGTTGGGCTGCAGATTTTTATTAAATGCCTTCTTGTCCGTATACAATTTTGGGAGCTAACAATGGCCTTGTGTAGCTACATGTTATGTAGGCTTTTGCCTGTATTTCCATCCCACCTGTTCTGAGGACAGGTAATCACTAAGTGTGTACTTACGATTATTGTCTACTAAACTAGATGGTAAAGTAGAAAAACCCAGATATATTCTTAAAGACTTGATGACAAATGTGATTAACTTCACAGGATGAAGAAAAATATTCTCTTTTATATTTGAAACATGGAAAACATTTGGTTTGGTTCTCACCTTGCAAGTTTTCAAAAGGAAGAAAATTAAAATGTCAAAGCTGAGCAAGTTGCATGCATAGCTATTACTTTGTAGCCTGGATGACATTCTGATGAACATGACATTGGCTGAAATGAGCAAATGGCCGCTGTAGTACTTTGACCTTTTTGAGCCCATGCCTTAATTCAGTGAATTAAGAATTCCCTGCACTAGCCTGAAAGAGGAAGGGGTATCCAGCATTTCATTACTTGTTCATTTTGCCACTGCCTTAGTTTGACAAGCATAGTCTAACTTAGCGCACAAACTTTTTGGCATCCTAAAATCTAAGATAGTGGGAAAATAAATAAAATCTATTTCCCTTGCAATCTACATTGTTTCAAAACATTTCTTATTTTGACTGACAACTTAAAGCTTCCACCCAATTTCTCATTCATATGAAGTGGATGCAGTCATGTGTAACTCAGATGAAAACACGTCGTCATTTATATAATACAATCATGGGAAGGATTTTTAACCATAGTGTGTTGCTGGACATTACTGTATGAAGCAAAGAGTTAAAAAACAAAATAGGAATGTGCTTTTTTACCAGCATAAATGAGAAATTTCAGTTGATCACTTTTCTTAGCATAATTAGCTAATTTAGAATTAATACTGATGCCTTAACTAATTTGAAATGACAGAGGTCCTTGTGGTCCTCATCTTGTTTATGTAAAGAAAAATAATTCATATTATCTTAAATAATGAAACAATCCACCTATGGATACACTAATTATTATGCAAAAAAACATCTTTTCATGTTGAGGATGTTATTTTTGTATCTCCAAGCAGGGCTAATTGTAACTCCCTGTCAGCATATGACTGACTTTAAAGCAAGATGTCACTAAAAGTTCAAACTGCTGATTAAATAGAGAGCAAGTGAGCCCTCATGCATTTCTGTGGACTCAAGGGGTTGGGCAGAGAGGAAAAAAAAAAAAAAAAATGAAGTGACCACAATTCATTTTGGTTTCCTGTGGGCAGCTAAAAGGCCGAGATAATCCCTGATGACTGTTATTAAATGTGGAAAATTCATATTAGAACACCAGAGCAACCTGTGAAAGTAACCAAATACTACATAATTAAGTGTAAACTGAGGTGGAGACCTATGAGCAGGAGGCAAATTACTGAAAAAAATGTCTTTGAGCTCAGTCTTAGTTCACCAGTTTCAGTCCAAGCAACAAATTTAAGAACACACTTCTTCCAAATCTTTACAAAAAAGGTCATTAAGCCTTGAATGCACTCCATGTACCGCTTGCCTTTAGTTCATTTGGGTCCAGCATCTAATCTTTAAAGTCTTAATAGAGGCAATATTTTGATGGGACTACAGTATTCAACCTCTGGAGATTACAGACAGAAAATGAACACTTGATAGTTTGTTAAAACTTAATCACATTTTATATTGGGAATGGGCAGTGGCAGAAGTAAAGTCTCTTCCACCACCCTTATTTGCAGACCAGACGGCCTGTGTTCACTCTGCTTCAATGATGCTTTCTTACCTCAGTGCAGCAACTTGTTTTCTAGTGTCTGGTTTTTCCACACATTATCCTCAAGTAGCTAAATAATTAGAGACACATCTAACATAAGCAAATATACAAAGCATTAAAAACTAAACATTTCACTGCTTAAAGCGCACAGTTCTTCTCCCTGTGTATGTCATTGTACAAGCCATTCCAGGCTAACACGTCATTGTCTCAGCTAATGTTAATGCTGTGAATAAGCTGCTTTTCTTAATGCTCCCATTAAGCCTTCTTTGCAACTACTATTTGAACACAGCAATACACTTTAAAGCAAGGGAAACATTTACGCATACATTAGTTATCAGCTTGCCTGCCAAGCAAACCCTAACATTGCCTATTACTTCGTGATAAACAGTCACCATGTAGAAATGCCAGTTTGCATTAGAAAATTCTAAAGAGGGAATTTCTGCTTCACTAATATTCTACAGCTGCTAGGATCTTCTTTGTCTTTTGACTCTGCGCTGACATATGAAATGTCACGTCACTGGCAGGTATGGAAATGCAAAGCCAGGTGGTTTATGCTGCCAGCATGTCAGTCTCAGTTGCCATGAACCACTATGAAAATAACATCCAGCAGAAGGGCAAATTTCTCAGGTTCAGGCAAATATGAGACATACTAAAAAGAGAGCTAATACAAGAAACCTTTTTAATGGCCAGGCATATAAGGCCCAAGATGCGAATCTGTTGCTACAGCTCCTTTCACCTGGAAGGCAAGCAGCCATGTGGTGGCTTCCACATCCACCACATTTAAGTGTATTTCAATGGCAGCTTGAAAGGACAATGGATGCTGTCAGCACCACACAACTGACAGCAGATTACAAAAAGGAGGTCTTAAACAATGAAAGATTTGTAGGGCTTTTTTAGAAAAGTTTCTTAGATTATCTGTTTTAGCAATCAAAAATATTTCCTTTTATTACGGAGCAAGGGCTCATGAGTAGTTTGCACCCATTCTAATCCCATTCTCCCCAACAGAAAGGGGTTTTATTAATTGCTTGTTACACAGTCATCTGAAGATTAGCAATTCAAAGCTGATAAATGCAGGCACTGTGCTCTTGGACACATTTTCATTGGAAGATGCTCTGTAAAAAATTGGAAAAATAAAACGTACAATAGAGAAAAAGCATTAGACCAGAATATTAAATTAGCCTCCAGCCTAAATGAAATCCAGCTCTGATGCAGCAGATACAGAAGGGGGAAAAAAAAATCCCAAAACACAGAACTAAGGCAACAGAGACAAACCAAAAGCTTTTCAAGCAATATGACAAACATACCCAGCACTTCTCTTAAGAAGAAAACAAACAAAATAACAACCCACAACTCAGAGAGCCATTACTTTTTTTTAATTGACATTTTCATTTGTGTCTCTAGAAGTAATTTTCTCCATTAGCACTTTGTCAAATGCAAGTAGTTTAGTACATTTCTACTAATAAACAGCTTTTTTTTTTTTTTCCTCTAAGAGACCCATTAAAGCCTCATCCTATTTAAAATTATAGTGCTGTTATGTCACTTTTGGGTAGCCAGCAATTGAAACATCCATCTTCTAAATATATCCCTATCTTTCTTGAACATTGTTTAGAAAGGTATACTGTTAAAAAAACACAAGGTGGCCTTTTAAATGCATTGGTAATGGCATTATCGATGCATAATCAAATTTTTCTCACCCATTTCCATGTAAAAAAGGCACAGAAATACAGGGAGGTATCTCATACTGCTCTAATGAACTGGGCTCAGCAGTCCTACATATGGCAACCTGCCTGTCTGGAAATTTTCCAAGTAATGTGTCAACAGCACAACAGCTAGGAAATCAACAACTTGTATTTGGATACATGTGAGACAACAATAATATTGCCACAGAAGAATATGGTTCTTCCAGCACGCCACAAGCACTGAAGCCAGGAGGGTGCTAATGGGGCACAGAGTGCAAAGACAATGAATCTTCTGTCTTTTTTTTACAAAGCCTGAGCTGAACTTAGTCTTACCCTTCTATTAATTCCAAGTCTTGGGCTGTCATAACCAATGAGGAGGAGATGGAGTCACCTCACTTTGCTTCAACTGTGTACAAGCTGATGTTCCAGTCTGGTCAGCTAGAGTCCTTGCTATGTATGGAGATATGTAACTCCAGCAGGTAAGTCATCCTATCCCGCAAATGATGCATAAGCTAGGTGGACTGAATTGCCCCTGAAGATGCCTCTACTGACTACTGTGATAATCTAGGTGATTCACTTAGACAAGATTCCTAACGTTTACTTAAGGTTAGGCTAACCCTGGAGGAGGCAATGTCTACCTCCATCCATACCTAGCTCCTGCTCTGCAAAGGTGGAACGCCAAGGTGTGGCCTCAAACCACTGGGCATTGGAAGAGCTCGTACCTGACTTTTCTGAATCACCAAAATCTTTTTTTTTTTGCAAGGCT
Source organism: Strix aluco (assembly GCF_031877795.1). Taxonomy (NCBI): domain Eukaryota; kingdom Metazoa; phylum Chordata; class Aves; order Strigiformes; family Strigidae; genus Strix; species Strix aluco. The sequence continues at coordinate 15,582,602 of NC_133945.1, read as the reverse complement.
ACCTAATATGAATATAGGGACTATCCATGCTCTGGGTGTCCAGGACAACCATTTAATAAAGAAAACAAAACAGTTGCATGCCTATGTTACAGCTGCTTATGATTTGTGAAGGTTTGTGGGACAGGTTTTTTTGTATCTGTAATTCATACTTATGTAACTATAAACTTCTACTTGAGTTCAACCTTAGACATTTTATGTGACTCTAACATTAACATCTTCCTCTGATCATTGCTCCCAATACTAACCATAGCTTGTATTAGCATTCCCAGGACCTGCCACTCTTCAGGAAACACCTACTTCTGCTAAGGCAACAAAATAAGCTCATCCTAAAAGAAGAATCAATATACCAGAAAAAGTAAAATAAACAAAAATAAGACAAAACTTAGGCCTACTACAAGTTATGATCTTTTTCTAAACACTGTGGCTGTTCAAGTTGTTTAGATGATTTGTGGTAGGAAAAAAAAAAATTATGGGAATCTTAAACTGTTCAAAGTAAGGGTCATGTGTGTTTGCATCCAACATCCCTGGGCTATCCTGCATCTATCAAAGGCAAAAGAATGCTCCAAACTTGAGCTGCTAGATCAGCTATGCTCATGCCAAAGAGGCTGAAGTGTCCTTTGGAAGCAGACCTTCTACTGTTTACAGACATTCACCTCAGAAGTTGCCTAATAAAAAACAAGCTCAGATATGTCTTTTACTTTAAAAATATTGGTTAACATTCTGACCCATATTTTTTCATGTTTAATATTTTCATTTCTCATTTTGAAACAAAACCTATATAGCAACACAAAGCCATTCAGTGCTGCACTGTAATGACAGAAAAGGACAATTAAAGCTGAAAAGCAGTCACAGATCTGGTTCTACACAAGATGATAATCTAATAAGCATTCAGACACTTACTATTGAGCCTGGTATCTTTTATATCTTTGGAGTCTAAACAATGTCAGCACTTCTACTTCATTTGGGATGTCTTTGGGATGAAAGCACTTCCTCCCTCCCATACACAAATGTGCCTTTTCCCAGATCATCAGCTGTGTAGAGAATTTGCAGCAACAGCTCTATTTGCAAGAAGTGTGCAATAGGAGTAGTGCACACTCTCGCGTTTGCACACATTTGTAAGGGAGAGGATCTATCCTTCATGAAAAATATTATTTTTATGAGTACACGGCCTCAACACAGAAATGAGTAGAGTTTCAATCACTTTTTCAAGAAAATGAGAAAAAAGAGAGAGAAAGAACAGAGAACGCTGTTACTGTGACCCAATTTGAGATCTGAAATAGACCAATTATTGTTTAGAGAACAGCATTCCTTTTCACTGTGTAGCCGTTTAACCCTGTGTAACCGTTTTAAATGCATATCTAAAATTCAATTGATTTAAAACGTAAATGCTGCCAGTCTTCCCAATCAAAGGACTTTTCTTATTCCCTTCATTTGGTACACTGCCACAACAGGATAACTGAGAAAAAATATTTTGTAAAGTATATTTCTGAGCCCTGTTTTTAAACGAATTTTGTCTGCTATGGGTGAATACAGCAGGTAGTGTTTTATATGTGGGTCATTCAAAATTATTTCTAAATTTTACAGCCTGCACTTTTTATATAAATTAGTTTGCATTAAAATCAGACTTCAAGACCAACTAATGATTTGATAAAAACAGGGAAATGTGTATACATATCAAAGGGATGAGTCTAAACAGATCAAGAGAGTGATGGGACTATGTTAAAATTCACCTCACAATAACTTTTTTTAGTGAAAGGACTTTTACAAATTTATTTGTTTCACTGCTTTTCTTATCTGTGCATTAGGCCATATTGAAGTTTCCTAATTTTGTCTAGAAAAGCAGCTCATAGTGTTAGATTATTTCTAAGCCTTCTGTTATCAATGCAGGTATCTAATGCCTCTACTTATCCTCCTAAGAAATAATGCAATCCTAATTTCTGTCTCATTAAAGATGTATTATACCACTAATCAGCTAAAGGTATTTTGCTTGAAGCTTCTGAACTTTATTTTTAAGTCTTCAACATTTTAATTGCTTTGCTTTGCCCTTGGGTTCCTAGAAATTAAATATAAACACAAAACTTCCTGTGGAAGTAAAATATAACCCATGAAATTTCCGTACTCTTAGACAACATTATAGCAATGCAAATGTAAGCATTTACATTTATTGCCTATTATTTCCACTCGATTCCCTCTTCCTCACTCCTCTCCTCTTTCTTTAAAGCAGCAAAGTAAATAATTCTTCCCCTTGTTGACTTCAACTATTAGTTGCAACTGCTACACTTCAGGACATTTACCTACTTCCTAGCTTTTGAGCATGCTTCTACTTCCCTCTGTCCTCCTACAATACAATACTCTCTGGGAAGAAAATCCAGTTGCACAGGCCATAAGGGCAACAGAGATGCCCTGGTTAGGGCAATCTGCCTAATCAAGGTCTCAGGACCTTGAAACAGGTATCATACCATAGATGTGATCTAATTCATTGCAAAAAAGGGCATTAAATTATTCAAGGTCATTTTTATCTTTCTTACACATATTCATCAGTAAAAAGTCTTGCTGTTATTTTATGTTTTGCAAATGTAGGAAGGGTATTTGTTATAGAACACAATTATGTAACCCTTCTACTGAGATATTCGAAGACATAGTATCCCCAAATGAACTTCCCGCTATTCAGAAGTTTCAGCTGTAAGGAACATTGCCACTGCAGACTCCAGGATCTGTAATCCAGGAGCATTATTTCAATTTTTCCCACAATGTTAGAAGGCAAAAGCCACTTAACTTTGGGACGGTGACTGCAGTCAAGGTCTTAGAAATCTCATGGTTACAGGAAGACACGCTGATTAGCATTCCCAGTTTTAATTAAATCTGGTGTAGATACTGCCCTTGGGGACTGAAACATAGTGAAGATATTGTTCTGAAACTAGGACGTAGCCTGACAGAGCCTTAGCAGAAAAACTGTGGTTGGCTGTAAACCAGACAACATAGTCAGGACAGACTCAGAGATCTGACAGAGGTTCAGACTCCAGCTCTACAACCAAATCTGAGTTAACCACGGCTGCAGTGTGGTGGACAGAGGTTGACCTCATTTTTTTAAGTAAAGTTACTAGCCAATATTAGAATCAGTTGGCTCCTTTAGCTGGAGCAATTGATTGTTCAATCCAAGTATTTCTTTGCTATAAAATTGTCTATTTACAATGGAAAGATCCCCATTTCTCCTGGGGAGATAATCCTTTCCATTACTACTGATGACTTTTTTCATTCTCCACTGGCTCTCTTCACTTTCTGCCTCAAAGATTAACAAAAATAGAGTTTCAAGCACACATTCAGTGCAAACCTTCATCTACCAGGTACAGTGTAAATTCTAACTGATCTTCCCACACAGCTCACTGGTGGCTTCTTACCATTTCAACTACTACTACACAAAGGATATTTAATTATTCCTCCCATTAACTCTGAATGAATGACATCTTAAGTAAAGTCTGTTAATGAGACAGAGATCAAAATGATGCTTGATGGCAGAACTCAAAATTTTTCAGCATAATATTAAAAATGACATGTCATAGTTCACTAGCAGTAGTAGTGTTAGTACATATTTATGATGTACTTCTAACACACTGCAGACTAACTAGTGAATATTACTGCTTATTAGAAAATAATAAACATATTTAAGGGGAATGATTTGGCAAATATGATCCATTTTTGATTTATTGTATTTTAAGAGAAATAAATCTCTTCTTACCCTGAAACCTAGAGAAGATATCTAGGAGAATATCGTGCTGAGGAAAAACACAGTTCTAGAAGTGTCACTGAGTACATAAACCCTTCATAATTAATACTTAATTAATGATAAGGTTTATTTCTTACCTTCTGAAATTACAGCCTTATGGGCTGAGAGAAAAGTTTGTAATTTTCTTTTAAAGTTCTTTATATACATTTAACAAGCAGAAGATGAATTGCTGCAATTTACTTTGATCTCATGTACCTGTGTCTGGGGTGTCACAATACATTGTTTTATAGCTTTCTTCTCAGATGTTTGTCTCTTTTTCCTCTTTATATCAATGCTAATGGCAAGCTGCAGAAATATTCCACTGCAAGTTTCTACATTAGTACAAGGAATGTATTTGCAGAAATTACTCTAAACATTTAAGCAAAATATTTCTAAATGTTATTAACAAAAAAAAAAAAAATCCAAAACTTGAGGCTTTTTTTTAATTATTATTTTGACTGCATGAATGAATGCCAATTATATGTTTATTGTTCTGGACTGACCAGTCAGCTCATCTGTGGCTTTAAACATGTGCTGTCTTCTCTGTAGGAAAATACTGGGGTAGCCTGATACATTACAAGGCCATAGGAAAGAGTTCACCTAAACAAATCATAACCACTCATTTTCTTAAAAAAAATGCACATCAGTGTTTGCCAGGTGAGGAGGAAAAAAGGCTTCATTGTGAAGTCTCTCAGTTAGCAAGAACAGTCAAGCTAAAAGAAAAAAAATAACATTTGAAATCTGCATTCTTTAACACAATAAATACAGAGCGCATCCATCAGTCCCTTTTATTTCTCAGCTGGGAAACTCAGGCAAGCTTTTCTTCAACGTTTATGCTCATCGTTGACTCATTACTTCAATGCTACCAGAAAACTAAATTATGTCCAGCATTTTCACTGCAGAAACTTAACAGGGCCTCCAACAGTGCGTAGGATTTCTTACAGTATGAGACGCTGAAGCATTACAGGGGGAACAGGATAAGCTGAATTTCCAGAAGGTTCTCGTGAATTCAGATACTGATGGTGTCAGCTTAGATTGAATAAAATTATTTTAAATTAACAGAAATAGTCAGGGGAATTGTCCAGCCAGCTCTCCACGTTCAGAAGCTTAATAAAGAGGAAAGAAGAAGCAAGGATAGACTGGTAAATTTTTTTTTCACAGACTGAACTTCCCTTGACTGAACTCTCCCTGAAAACTGGTACCGTGACAACAAGTAATGTAATACTGAGTATTCAAGTGCATTGCACCTTTTTATCACCTCAGCCCTGAGTAGCTAATATTTCAGTGATGAGTACTGAAGACGACATGTGACTAATGCATTTTAATGCACTTAGAAGTCTTGACAAAAATAACCATTTATCAAAGAAAGCTTTTTAGTAAAAAAGCCTCATGAGTGTGAAGTCTTACAGCCTTTGCAAAGTAGAACCAACTTTCACTCAAATTAAGACTCTAAAAGCCTTCAGAAACATTATTCAGAAACATTTTGATGTGCTGGAATTGTTAGCCACTTTCTAAGTGACATCAAAGGAGGAGGAAATTAAAATTTTAGTAATCCTCTGAAATATCCTAATTTGATTACTTGACCTGGTATCAAACTGTTCGGAAGGGTTGTATTCAGAAATGTCAGCCTCTCATCATCTCTGCTCCTGGACATTAAATTTTACTAAACACAGTGTAAAAGTAGCAAAGGTACTGGGAAAATGTAATACCTAATATTTAGCACCAACCAAAACATGTGGAAGTGATTTTATTTCCTTACCCTACTTGTAAATTAGGACATTACTGCTCTGAACTAAGGCAAATCAAATGCTGTGTGAACATTTTATTGAATACATTTCATAATATGCTTTGAACAAATTGCTGAATAAGTTATTTGCAGTGTCTTGCATACAAAGTAATACTACTTCACTTCAGAATGAGGGTAATACATTCTTTAAATAATCATATTGTGAATTTTGCAGTGTCAATTAATTCATTCAAGCATTTTCACCTAGAATTGGTCAAAAACCATGACTGCTTCCTTTACCCCATAGTTATGTCACTAGGTATCACTCTTAGCCACAATTTTCCAAGATACTTTGGCTGACAAGCAGCTAAGGTGCTTGCATTTCTTAACAGCAGGAGCCATTCAAGCAGAAAAAATGTTGTAGTTCTAAGCTGAAAGTAGTTTGTCCAGGGCTGGGAAATTGGTTCCTCAGTCTTTGTATACTTCTTCTGAAGTTTTCACCTACAGTACTATTTAGTGATAGTTGGAAAAATAAGGACTGGCCACCTCAAAACCAAGAACTAGAATAAGACAGCAAGGCTATCTTACGTGAGCTACAGAACAGTGATAAAAGGATAACTTTATCCTTTATAAAGGAGATACACATACGCTTTTATATCCTTTCCTATATATCCTTTCTATCCTTCCTATATATCCTTTATAAAGGATATCAATATCCTTTTTATATATTTATATATATATTTCTGGTTAGTGAATGGCTGAACTTTTTCTAAAAGCTCTTGTGCTTACTCTAAAGGAATTAGTGCATGAGGAAACTAGTCAACATTTTGAATCCTCTAAAGTTCTGGTATGTTTTTTGCTAAAGGTCACTGAAAACAGAATCTTCTTAAGGTTAGATACAAAGGCCTATATTTGAAATTTATATTTGATTACAAAAGGTCTCTGAATGCTGAACAATTTCTGAAGTTTCTAATTAGCTGTCAATGATCTTATAACATGTCATATCAGTAAATGCATAATTGGAACTCCCCCTCATCTTTACACATAAATTACACTGTGTGTTAACAAAGAGAAACTCCCAGTGAGGTATGCTTCAGATTGTAGAATTGCACTCATCATAATCTTTGGACTTCACTCTCAACAGCATGTTTTCCACTTTCTGCTGGTTGATACTGTTTAAGGGAAACTGAGACCAAGAAAGAAAAATACTGCTTCGAGATACCAACTACACTACAGATCACCATACCTTCTTCTGCTTAAGATAGACCAGATGATCAGTTTGGTTCACAGGCTTACAATCCTTCTTCTGAAAGACGAAGAAGACCCTACCCTTCAAGAGTGCTCCACAGCTGAAGTCGGTTGCTAAAGCACATTGATCATCTGGTTGGATTGTTAAGTGTGAGACTGATCACTGTTCCTCTTTATCACTGCCACACAACACAGAGAACTCTCTGTCCTAAGTGCTCCACAGACCACCTCTGTCCTTAGGTATTTTGAAATACCCAAGATGTATTTTAAAAGAAAATACATTCTTTTGAAAATGTATGCACATGAAGGAAGAAAGCATGAGGAAAAGCCCCTTTCATACTTATGTTCAACACGTGCATTTTTTTAAACATACCAGTGCCTGCTTTTAAGACAAAGAGAGCCTCTTCAACATTGCCATCTCGCACAACATACACCAGAAAGATCTTTGCAGAAGGGCCCAGCTGAAAGCCTCCACAGTAGTATTGATTAAACCTGTCAATGAGCTACAAATTGTAAAAAATCTTTATGAAGCTCTTTTCAACATTTGTCTCAAGAAAAGCAGATCTGATAACTCACCTCCAGCAGATAGTAATTTTCCGTAAACATTTCCTTTTCTTTCCATTCCAGGTGGTATAATACAACTAAAGAAATCTGGATGATTGAGTGAGTTGCAGAACAAAAGCATTTGTTCAAAAGACTGAAACTCACAGATTTTAAGCAAAAGGCACAGATTTTAAAAGCAACAGGAAACATTAACATTTCTCTCTTGCAGAGTATATCCCAATCATACAGAGGAATTGTACAAGCTTTGTTCCTATATAAGAAATCCGATTTTTCACCACAATTGTGGATGTAAGAGTTTGTACCCTGACACATTTATTTTTCTGCCAATAACCAACGTACTCCCAGGCTCCTCACAATTCCATCCAGCTGAAGGCTGAAGAGAGAAAATAAGGCAACATCTCTGGAGGATAGTGTGTATATATGGTTTCAGAAAGGACAACAGAACAATTTGGCTGGTCCAGAACATTTGCACAAAACTTTTCAAGTTCTGTGTCTGTTGGAGTATTTATCATACAAACATTACACCCTCACTTTTAGTCCTCTACATCAGTTACCTAGTGAAAGATTTTGGGAGGACCAGTGGTATAAGATGGTTTTCTATCTTAGGAAAAATGAAATTTGCCAAGTATTTTTACAACAATTTTTTTAATTCCCATGGCAAATGATTTTTTTCATTCTGTTCCAGTAAATAACTGACCAGGTTTTCAAAATCAGCTGAGCACCAACTATCCCTACTAGTTTCTGTGATTCCATTGCATTTAAATGCTGCAGTCAAAGCAGGACTCTTTGGGAAAAAGTCTCAGCAAACAATGACAATTTTATGCAACATGAAAAACTGAACTACATATCCTAACACAGCCGCCAGCCTCAGCCACACTTGAAAAGCTACTGCAGGATCAGTGCACCACTGTAAATACCAGGATTGCTGCACAGTGTCAGAATAATGCCTTTTAAGCTGGTCAATAACTACAATAACCACATTGTGCTATGGAGCAAAGGAACAGGAACGAAGTGATTAACTGCAGGATATATTCTCTGCTGATTACAGTCCTACAATATAGTATCTACAATTCTTTAAGATTGTTTATTTTTACATTGCAAGGAGAGAGAAGAAAATGGATCTGCGTATGAAAGGTGACACTTCTGAAAGCACATGCTGGCATAGAGACTTAAATGATTAAAAAATATTTACACATTTCTGCTTTCAGATGACCATCTTCAAACATTGTGGTTTTCATTTGAACAGAGACTGACCTGCAGTATCACTGAGTTCACTGAGAATTACAGGGCAAGAACTCAGGAAAAAGTAATTTTGGCAACCATCCATTAGGATGAACCTTATCACTGCCCTCCAAATAGCTTTCTCCTTTGCATATACAATAGCTGTCAGGATATAGTGCTATCAGAACTGAATATGGAAAAAGGAAGAAGCCTAAGGGATGCAATAGGACAACTAAATTACAAAATTCCTGGGAATTTTTACAACTTTGGATTCTGGAAAAATTAGGCTAGAATAATATTGCAAGGCCCTGTTTTGATATTATCTCACTGTTTTGAACTATTCTTAATTGTAAATAATGACAATTTCTCTTGGCTTCTTGGACAATAAAATCAAACTGGGTTACTTTGTCATAATGATTATGTGAAACATAGATTAAGGCAGACAAATTAACTTGTTAGATTTGTTAAATTTGTTAGATTCTACCTGCATATGCTAGATCATCATCCAACTAATTATGTTTCTACAATGTTCCTCACTGACTGTGAAACCTCTTTCATGGCAATCAATGAACACTTTTTTCTTTTGTAAATAGAAGCAAAATGCATGTTATTTTTAGAGTCAACTCAAGTTTTCACACCAACAATGGTTGCAAATACAGTAAGCAAGAGCATTATGCTATATGTTAAACTTTCTATGCAACACATTAAATCCTGGTATCCTGTAGAGACATAACTACATTAGAGCTCTAAGCACACGTAATACTTCTATTTATTGACATGTTGGAGAAAAACAAGTAACCTTAGCTCATTGACATAATTTGATATTCATATACCAACTAGAGAACTATGTCACATGGTTATACTGTCCTTCACATTGCTATTCATTAAAACATTCATATGCATACAAGTCTCAAGTAAGTAAAGAGTTTGCCAGTCATGTCATTTTTCTGAATTTCATTGAAAATAAACAACAAAAAAAATCCTAAGACTTTCAGGCTCCAAGATGCACACTCCTGTCCAAGATAAACAATGACAAAACTTTGATTCCAGACTCACATACTCTGTGACAAATCCTTCAGTAAGCAAGGGGTTGTAAGGGACATCAACTACCAAGGGAATTTTATCAAAGCCCATCAGCAGGTTGAGCAGAAGTGTCCAGGATTGTGTCTTTCCATGTTCTAGGAGTAAGGGATAATGAAGCAGATGAATGTCAATAATATGCTTTGTTAAACAGATACTAGACTGGGAAGACCCTGAAAAGGCTAAATTAACAAAGGAATGAAAGCCAGAACAACCTATGACAATTATGGGGAACTATATCAAGGAGCATGACCTATGTGTGTACTCCTTGGACCTCCATGAACTGTTCTGATACGTTAATGAGTTCTGATACATTAATGTGCAAGTACAGAAGTATTCTGGAGGCTACAGAACATTCCCTAATTTTCCTACAATATTCCTACTTGTGCATATTGTTGTCTGCAAAGGTATCAGAAACATGATTTCATTTTGTTTCATACATGCAGACATACTTTGTTGATACATCAAGCACCAAAACACAGAAAAATTTCTTTTGAAAAGGACCTCTGGAGGTCATCTGTCCAAACCCTGCTCAAAGCATGTACTTAAGCTGAAATAAGCACTTAACCTCTTCTTCCCTTGACACCTAGCATATTTATGAAAAATAAAATCTTATTTTGGCACCCTCTGATCACAGTTCCACCCACTGTTCCATTTTTATTAAAGAAAATACAATGATATTAAAAGGCTCACCGAACTGGTTTCCCACTCTGGGTAGCCATGTTGTTTTGCAGCCATTTGCTTATTGGTCTTCAAGTTGGCAAACTGGAGCAAAAAGTCACACAAACAACAGAATTCCCAACATCTACAACAACCTGAAATTTTACTCTGAAAATTCCATTCCACTTGAAAACAGAGCTTTAAGGCCTTTGTAACAAATGGGGACAAGGTTATTTTGTAAGAATCTACTTGTTAAGCAAGTTATTTTTATTCATATCATTAAAACCTGTCTTTCTTATTTGTTCAAAGAGAATGTCAGTCTGATCTACCGATCATAGCTTTTGTATATGCATGCTTTTCAACTTTTAGAATGCATGAATCCATGCATTAAAAAAAGAGATGTGTTTTTGTATTTCATCTCCTAGAAGCCTAATATTGTAGACATACAATATTTTGTCTGCCAAACCTTTTTGTCAAGATGAAGTGTTTTGAAAAAGCCATTTATATCTATTAAGTCACTACAGCTAGAACCAGATTCCACTGAGTGTATACCTTAAGCAAACCTTAAGAAATTTTGACTTGCTTTCTTTAATAAATTTGTCAAAAACAAAACATACATGTGCAAAAAGAGAAATTTAAAAGCTCTGGGTTTTTTTCTTATTTGTTTGCTTGTTTCACATAAAATACAAAGTCACCGAGACGTAAGCCACAGAAAAATGGAATTATTCTACAGTGTGTCTGCCCACAAGTAGGGTACTACTAAAACTCTCTAATATCAACCCAAATTTACAGCTGAGATTCCAAGACCTTACTCCTTGACACACTCTTCCCAAGGTAATTTTCATTCCTGGAAGTGCAAAACAAAACAAACAAGATTTTCTGGAAAATTATTGAATACTATAATCTAGATGAAACAATGTTAGCACAGGTAAATTACCAACATGTAGGTTATAAAAGGACTTATTAGTCCTTGACTTTATTAGTCATAGTGAATGCTGCATATTTCACATGAAAAAAGGTAGAATAAATACCTTACTCCAAGTTAAAAAATTTCTGGTAAACAACAGGAAAAAGTCCTGAATTTTATTAGAACATCACATATTTCACAATTTCATCATTTTAGGGTTTTTTTTTTCCAGTTATAAGTAAGAACTTATTTTGGAGAATTTAGGTAGTGATATTCAGTACTAACCAACAACTTAGTTATGTGGCGAGTGCACACACATACAGACACTTGAAGGCTCTTGTAAATAATGGCATTGTTTTCAAGAGCTTCAGACTACAAGATGATCCTGAAGATGAATATGAAGATCACATAAGGTATGTATGTATGCTTTGGAGCTACTAGTGCTACTAAATACCAATAACTATCAGCTACAGCATTAGGCAATGACTTAACTGATCCATTCTTATAAGACAATGGTGGTTAAGCAAGCTCTGAAAAAAGATGTCTATTGGACTGTGATATGAATGTTACGATAATAATAATACAGTGGTGTTTCTCTCAAAACAGGAGGCTTGAAAAGGGTTGCCTTTACTTTTTCCATACCACATGGGTAACAGAAAATCTGGTGTGTAGCAGTGCGGACAGGGAGATGTCATATTAGTGCTGGCTTTTGAAAATTACTTCACTACAAATGGGTGACCAAAGCATCCATGTCCTTTGGTAGGCCTCTCCCAGCAACATAAATATCAATACTGGGAGTTCTTGAAATCTGTAGCAAATCTATCATTGCAGTTCTTACTCCATTTGCCACATGTAAATTTCAACTCACATCTGAAAAAATCTCAGTTATGACATATTTATTACTTTTTCCTCTTCTCTCTGTTCTGGATTTCACTAGATTTCTTTTTAAGTCAATGCCCTTGCCATGGGCAATGGAAGTCCAGTGTCATCAGAAAATTATTACAAGCCAAGGACTTCTGCTTGTTTAAATTCTCTTATCAGTTTCTTAAGACGACAAGCTGCAGGGGACAACTGTCAGGATTAGGTTTATTAATTTACAGTACACCAGATTCTGATGACCATATGATGTTGATATTAAATCCGATTTAATATCAGTATCATATGGTCATCAGAATCTGGTGTACTGTAAATCATGTGTGCTATCAGTGTGCATTATCATGCTTTCTGGACATAGAAAGTACTTTTTTAAAAGAATATATCGAATTGATGTTGACTTTATTTTACACTCCTGGATAATTATCTTTCAACAACAGAAATAATTAACAACAGCTGGAATACATATGCTTCACAGGTTTGCAAGGTCATCTTAGCAAATAATAGATTGGAAGAAGGATAGTCTATACACATTTTATGGACCATTCGTTGAATATTTCTGTATTTCATCCATGTATGACTTTGGATACTGTTTTCTAATACAAAGAACACTTGAGTAGAAATGGAGGCAAAAAACATAATTTGTGTCAAGGCAGGAACTATCAAATCTGGAGGGCATTCTTTGAGGATGCTTCCCTGGAAGAAGCCATTTGAAAATGCAGCATTTGGGAAGGCATCAAACCAGCAATTGTCACAGCAATAAGATTCGACATAAGGCAGCAGCCAGAAAACATCCCTTGTTAGTTATAACATTAGTTTATTCACAGTCCTGCTCTTCATTGGCATAATATAATAAATATGCAAATTTAGTAGTTGTTAATGACAGCAGTTATTTCCCACTTTTGCTTTAAAACCCAATGGGAAAGAGTTACTGCTATATATGTATCTGTTGTTTAGCAGGCACATAAGACCCACCAGAAGATTACAAATATTCTGATTTTCCTGAACTTCTTCATCTGGTTATGAACTTGTTTCTCATCAATGAGTACCAGATCAGTGTCATGGGATTCTTAACATAAGCACAGCAACAGCAGTAAAAATCAGGATCTACTTCTCTTCTGCTGGACTCCCCCAGGAACTATATCTGATGACTCAGACACTTTACTACTTGTTTATAGTGTTTGTACGCACAGAGCTGTGGGAAATGATAAAAGCTGGTACCTGGGGGTAAAGGAAGAAGAAAATAGAAAGATGACTGATCAAAGCAAATGTTTCTGCCTGCCTGATTATAAAAGGAACAGACACCAAAAAAAAAAGTTCTAGGTCACTTGCAGCAACACTTACCAAGAGTCACTGGCTCAATGTTCGTCATACGGTAAAGCAGTTTGCCCAAAGAATAGGCACTAGACTGTATCACCTTTCACACATATGCTCCTAGGTCAAATCCTGTTCACCCCATCTGCAGCATCAAATTAACAGAGTCAGATGGTCCCTTTCCACCTCAAAGAAGAAAAATGTCGATGTGAAGTCTGCAGGTAATGCAAAGATCAGAATGGAATGGTTCTCTCCCTAGCCTCACACTGAGGAAGAGCTCGCTTAGCTGTTATAGGCATATCCCGCTACATGTCAAAGATGCTTTCCAGAAAAATGCAACAGTTATAGATTCAATGAACAGTGAAGTTATTTTCTACATAAGAATTCATGTAGCAGAGGGGGACTGCATTCAGATGCTTAAGAAAAACACAAGGACAGTGCAGTGCAGCATAAGATTCTCCCATTCAACTCCTAATACAACTGCCATGAGAAACAAGATCTCAGTGGCACAAATGGAAAACAAAGACTACAGGGTTGCTACTGCATAGTCACCCAACAAGATCCCCTGTGCATTTTTACTGTTATTGGTGTTATGATCAACATCAGAACTCCCAAGGAATGGACAGAGAAATGACGAACAGTAAAGTGTTATTGTCTCTCTTCCGCACTGCAGGGTTTCATTATTCCCCAGGTGGTGGATCTACACAACGAAATTAAATTAGCATACTCACCAGTAAGCATTTACTGAAGTTGCATTAAAAAAATGTATCTTGCAGGAGTATTTTCCCAGTAACTTCACCACAAAAGTGTTACAAGATGCAAAGTCTAGAAGGTCTATCACAGGCAGTAAGCAGTTTGGAAAGTCTAAGACACGAAAAACAACCCTCATAGGATAACCAGACCTACTCAGATTTCTGTACAGCTAACAAGCCCTGGGGAAAAAGCCTGTCAAAAAATAATTCTTGTAAGAATTTTTTTTAACTAAAGGGAAATTCCTTGAGGGAGACTCCTAATTTTTGTTACTTCATCTTAAAAGAAATTTGAAAGAGAACGTGAAGTTTCTTGAGGATGAGATTCTTTTTTTAAAACCAGGAAAACCCAAGTAAGACTTGTATAAACTTGCAAAGCATTTAAAGAATATGGAAATAATGTTAAGAAGACATCAAGAGTCTCCTTGACCCTACACTGTTCTGAGAACAGGAACTGCAAGACCTTGTAGTATTAAACTATCAACATTTTGTGAAATGGATGAAAACATTTTACAGTATAACTGCTACACAGATGAATAAGCAAATCAGATTTACTAACTTAGTAGATACAGTACAAAGCAAGACAGTCCATTTTTGTCGTAAGCTTCCCTTATGACAAAAGGAAGGCTTATTTCTTTTCATCCCTAGTATGCAGTCTCCAAAAACACCACTCAGCTGACTACAACATTGAATTAATATCTACAGTGATAAATAGCTGTTTCAATAAAATGTTTTATAGCAAACCATAAATCCATTTTCCCTTTTTCTTAAATGTCTTAATACTGATTATGACATAGATGCAGTATCTGCATTCCTTTTGGGGCTGTATACTTACTGTTTATATGCAAATATGAAATAAAAGATTAGAGGAGTCACAAAGCTTACTCTTAATTTGAATCCAGCATGTGCCATAAAAAAGCAAGGCAGTTAGAAAGGCAAAGGAATATGAGGTAATAGAGATTTATATTCTACAATACATTCAAACAGACAAGGGGAAGTTTAAATGTACATTTGGGAAATCTGGATATTTGATTTTCTTCCCTTTTTCCTTCCACTTCCCCAGAAGCCAGAGTTTGCATCACATATTCTCACTTTACAATTCTTGTTTGCCACTTCCAGTTTAATATTTAGCTTGCTATTTACTGTTGAAAAACAAGCAAACAGAGCTAATGGCAAGCTTGCTACCCTGTATAATTCACAGTTTAGAAAACCTAATATTTGGAAGTGTGTACACAGGTTAAAAAAAAAAAAAAAAAAAAAAAGAACTCTATAAAGACCTGAACTTCTTTTATAAGAAATAATATGTGAGTATTTCTGTTCTGCAGCTTTATGATCAAATAATCTATCTAAACAAGGTGTTCATTACCAACAGTGTCAGAATTAAATCAGTATTAGCTATTCCAGAACTGCTTGGAAAATATTCCTAGTGTAAGAAAAGACCAAAGTGACAAAGCACTGCAGAAACAGTACATTAAAGCTCTACAGGACCGCAAAGAGGAAGGAGAATGAAATCTCCACTACAACTAACTGCAGCAAGAATGAAAAGTCTAAGAAATGTGGTGTCCAAAGGCTAACAACAGACATATTTGTGAAATCCCACTCACACTGACTCCAAACACATAGAAGATAAACCCTACAAGAAGATGAAAGTCTAGAGACTTCTTCAATAAGAATCACCTCAGTAACTGTAAAAGCTAAAGAATCTAGAAAAACCACCAAATTTAATTACAATTCCTGGTCTCCATGGTCTACTTATACCTTTTTTCTGATAGTAACAGACAAGGGACAGTAGGTCTGCTTCTGTTTATGCCCTATCTTTTTAAAATTCAGGCTAGGTAACTGCTGAGTTTGTGTGTGGCAGGGTTTTGGTAGCAGGGGAGAGGGCTACAGGGGTGGCTCCTGTGAGAAGCTTCTAGGAGATTCCCTGGCTCCAAGTCAGACCTGCCTCTGGCCAAGGCCAAGCCAATCAGCGAGGGTGGCTGCGTCTCTGTGATAACATATTTAAGAAGGGGAACCTGAGAGGAGGAGGAGTTGTGAGGGAAATACCTGTGCAAACACTGACATCAGTTGAAGAAAGGAGGAGGAGAGGAAGGTGTTCCTGAGCAGACACCCCCCTGCAGCCCATGGAGGTCACTGGTGGAGCAGATGCCCACCTGCAGCCCATGGAGGATGCCACGCTGGAGCAGGTGGCTGTGCCTGAAGAAGGCCGGGACTCTGAGGGAAGCCCACACTGGAGCAGACTGTTGCTGGGAGGATTGCAGCCCATGGCAGGGACACATGCTGGAGCAGTTCATGAAAAGCTGCAGCCTGTGGGAATGATTCATGTCAGAGAAGTTCATGGAGGACCGTCTCTTGTGAGAAGGACCCCACACTGGAGCAGGGAAAGAGTGTGAGGAGTCCTCCCCCTAAGGTGGAAGGAGCAGCAGAAACAAGTAGCGATGAACTGACCTCAACCCTCATCCCCTGCCCCCTGCACTGCTGGGGTGGAGAGGAAGTAGAGAAATCGGGAGCAAAGCTGAGCCTGGGAAGAAGGGAGGGGTGGGGGGGAAGGTGTTTTTAAGATGGGGTTGTATTTTTTCACTGTCCTACTCTGTTTGATTGGTGAATTAGTGGTGGTGGTGTCTTTCTTCACCAGTCAAGTCTGTCTTTTGCCTGTGACCATAATTGGTGAGTCATCTCTCCCTGTCCTTGTCTCAATCACCAAACCTTTTATTTTTTTCTCCCCATCCCTGAGGGGGAAGGAGTACGTGAACGTTGTGTGGTTCTCAGTCGCCCTCTGTGCTTAAACCAATTTGAAAAGTGACTCTGAAGGTATGAAATCATGCAAACGTGGGGTCTGGGCAATGATCCTGAATAGTGCTGTTGACTGAACAACTGGAGAAACATCCATCAAGAGGCTATGATGACTGCCCTGAATGTTTCACAGCACTGTTCTCCTTCCTTCCCACTGCAGCCAAAAGCTCAAGCTGGGTCCTCTCATGAGGAAAAGAAAATGGCGTTTAATTTTCAAACACTAAAGAAACCTCCCCAAGCTCCCACAGAAACTGAAAAGTGGATTTTCTATGTATAGAAAGTGTGGAAATAAGAGGTGGAGCTGTGTCTTCTACAGAGGAGTCATCCCAGTGTCTCTAATTTAGCAGTACAGAAGGAAAACCAGAGGGGAAAATTACCCTTTCCATGATCTTTATAGGAAGGGCACAACCTTTATCTTCACACAGGAGAATGAGGAAGAAAACAAGCATACAGTCCTGAGTTACTGTGAATCAGGACACAGCACTTCAAAGGTAGCAGAGATATACCCAATAATTGCCCATGATAAATATGCACAGAACCCAATCACGAATGCTTGAAGCCCTGAACTTTCCTATAGCTAACCTTCAAGAAACATGCATTCATCTACCTTTACATCCTCTACTTTCATCAAGCTCATTCATTACCCGAGAGTTTGGCAAAGATTCCTGGTTCTGCTAAAGAAAGCTGTACACATGCACACTCAACAAGCTAGCTCAGAGACTGTTTTTTCCAAACCCTCACAGCTCTGTGAAAGTCAGGAATGCAAACACCTACACTTCACAAGAGGCGTAGCTATAATGATCCAAAACACTCGCAACCAATGTGTACAAATACATCCCATCAATACTCAATGAGAAAATATGGCCTGTGACTGTCTCTGCTCCCTGAATCATAATGGATGAATTATCCTCCCACATCTAAAAGCAAAAGAGACTAATATTGTACTCACTGTATCTTTTTTAAATGCAATATTTAGTTTTATGTGAGGGTTATCTCCCTATCTGACTTCTCTGCACCCTCACCACACTTTTTTCTTAACTAAAGCAGCCATAGTTATCTTGCTGATTTGCAGTATGCCACTCACTAATTAGCACAGGAATGGGGGATTCTTGTTTGTTTGTTTGCTTTGGTGAGGTGTTTTTTTAAAATCACTGCTATTAACAGACACCAGGAACCTGAACCATGCGAGATCCTCTTGTTCCACAGCTATTATGCTGCATATCACCAGAAAATGACAAGCTATGAAAGATGTTCTAGGCCATTTTCCTGCAGACACTGGAGAGTTCTGTTCTCTGACATGTTTTGAGAACTAATTAAGTAACTCTTCATAGTCCAAACAGAGATTGTTTTTCATTCACTTCACATTCAGAGGAATTCTGTATTCCTTTTTTCAAAGGCAGAAGCTGTCCAAAACCCTTCACAATGAAAGAAGGTCAGGGTCAGACTTCTCCCAGTGTTTCTCCTATAGAAATTTACAGACCAAATATACATTTACCTGTTTCTGATGCATATTTCGCTTGCCCCAATAAAGAAACAGGTGTACAAAATTCACAACGGGGAAAAATTGCTTCCAAGGCTGTGTAAAAAATTATGTGCTTACGTAGTTATATAATTTCCTATTACCAGATAGCACTTTCCTTGCGTATGACTGGGAAGCTAGACACCTGTAGTCGTTTCCACTTATAACTTCCAACAAGTGACAGTGTCATCAGTCCACTGAGTCACAGACACTGTAAATAAAGCAGCCTTCACATGATAGGTTGTCATTCCTTTAAGAAATTCTGCTTTGTCAACATCTTCCACAATACATTACAATATGTGATGCACACCTTGAATAAAAATACACTATCACAGTTTAGGAATAACAATATGCTCTGTTTTTGAGATCTTAATGACAACAGGGTTTAGTGGTTAGAGTGAAGGATTAGGAAATGGTATTCATAAATTCTTTTCCTTGCCCTGCCAATGACTTTCTCTTTATCCATATAAAGACCATACTCTTACTGCAGTCCTATCTGTCATTCCAGGAAAGTCATTCACGTCTGTCTTTCTCTATTCTATCAAAAGTTGAGGACAATTGTATTTACCAGCTTGACAGGGTGCTATACAATTAACTGAAACCACATATGATAGGTAGTCTGCAAGCAGATAGATGTAATTGGCTTAAGAATTATGAAGGGCTGTTACGTAAACTTGTATTAAAAATTATAACCGAATTGAATCCTGTCCCATACCACAAATCAAGTACTTTCTGAGGCCTGGAAACTTCAGATATATGGTTGCAAACTTCATTTAAGATTAATTTGGCAGGTGAGTGCTGCTGAAGTAAAGTACCAAGGGACAAACAAATACACTCAAAGACAAAAGATCATCCCGTCTATAACATGGGCTGGATAGAAAGAAAAAGGACGAAGGATTCTAGCTTAATTTTGAAGAGCTAAGAGGTTTAGATGGTTTCCAAGCTTTTTGAGGGTTTCCATCAATAGCACAAATACATATTTAGAAATGAGAAGTGACTATAAGTTTCAAATGAAGTTAATTCAACTATTTTGCTATGGACTTTTGTAAGAGGAAGTGAACCCTTTGCAAATGAGCTAATGACATGAACAGTGAAAGCCCAGGACTCACTACAACTTAGGTACAAAGGGTAACTTTGTTGATCTCCCTGAGGTGGTGAAAACGGCAGGCTTCCTCCAGAACCTTTTGCCTCACTGATTCTTGCATTAAAAGTCACAGGATTTTTCTTTTATGAGTAACTATACTACTTCCCTCAGTGACAAGTGTTACAAATTGAGTAAATACTAGCAAAAAAAAATCATTTACATTTTGACACCTCCTCCTCTATTAATTCACGAGTTCCTTCCTCATTTAATTTGCAAAGAACAAAAGAAGCAAGGCAACCATAAGGGAAATACCATAAAGAGTTGAGCAGTGAAGAGCCTTGTGGCATTTCCCATTGAATAGACAGGCATTAAACATCTGGTGCATTCTGCCAAAGCCAAACAGTTGTCCACCCTGGCCAGCAGCAGCATGCTGGGGACAGGACATGCCATGCACCGATCAGCATCAGTTCACTGCTTCCCAAAATGTGTTTTTGCATGTATAGCTCTATATCCCATGGTGGGGTGACCCTAGGGCAACTCAAGAGTCAGGGCTAAAAGTTCTTTTTTTAAAAAAAAAAAAATTCATACTAATGTCTTCCAGGGCAGAAGAGGTCAGGGGAAGGGCAGCACCAGCAGCAGGCACGGGCGAAGGCACCACTGAGGCACTCGGAGCAGGCCTGAGCCCTCAGTGCTGCCCACAGATGGTTCTAGAAACCACCCGGCTGGCACCCCTCGGGCACAGCTGGGCATAGCTGGCTGACACTGGGTGTTGGAAACACCTGTTTGTGAGAGAAATCCAGGCACCCCCGGCACAACACCAGGCCACTTGTGAGAGAAACCTGAGCACCACTGAGATGACACCAGGTCAGTTGGGAAGGAAATGCAGGTACCCCACACACACCCCCACAACATCTGTGAGGTGCTGTGAGGAGGCAGCCTTGGAATTTGCTTTAAGCCTCTTTTCTGGAGGTACTTACACAGAAGACACCACAGTCTGCAGCCTCTTTGGAGGCTGCCTGCTCCCCACGGCTCAGTTTGTAGTGGCACCTCCAGCCCTGACACCATTTGCGGTTAAAGTGGCCGTGCAGTGTGGGGCTGGGCAGGGGGACAGTTGGGTGTGGAAAATGCTGTCAGTCACTGTTAACTGCTGCAGGGTGGAGCAGGTATTCAACCAGGGAAAAAAAAGTCACTCAAGTTTTAATTTAGAGAAGGTTGCCAGAGAAAGGTACCCTGCGGGAAGAAAGTATGGGAAGACTTTAGATTGATGAATAAGGAAAAGTTTCCACAGAAACCCTGATCGGCAGCCAGCGGTGGTGGCTGGGAGCTGAGGTGACCTTTCAGAGGAGAAAATTTCTCTGCTGCGAAGAAGGTGGCAGATGCTTTGTGCAGAGAGAAAAGCTTGTAGACAAAGACTGAAACTTTTATTTCAGCTGGAAAAGAGAGTGGGTGAAGGGCACATGAGCCTCCTTCAGACACCTGAGGGAGGGCTCAGCTGCCTGCAGGGATCAGGGCTGGAAGAAGCTCACCCATCTGCATGCTCCTGACTTCACACAAGCCAAATACCACCTGTGTCTGGGCAGAAATGCCTCAGAGCTCATCTGAAATGACTGCTAACAGGGACTCTGAAAATACCATCCCTGTGTTTTCTAAACATCCACAAGACTGATAGATCTACACTGCTGTTGCTGTATTCAAATTTCAGCCCTGCTTAGTGCCTGTTTCCATGAGGCTGGGATGGTCGACAGGTATCCAAGAGGAGATGAAATTCAGGAAGATGACAGAAAACGCGTCAGGGAAACTGGCATTACTGATCACCCCTTATCATAATGGCCTTTCCTCCTGTGCCATGGAGATAACACACACGCCTGCTGTTCAGAAAGAAGATCACTCACTGTGCAATATCACATAGGTAACTGTTTCTTGACTACAGTCAAAAGACTCTTTTCAGGTACCAATAGCTCTGATCCAAAATACCTGTCAAAGAACATGGCATCAAAAATGTTGCAATCAATAACACTTTCAATTTAACTTTCTATAATACTGTCCTGCTGCAAATTGGAAGGGAAAAAACAAATAAACAAACACTTTTGTCTTGTTTGACCAGGCAATTTACAAAGTTCACCCTTTAATGCTGACTCCTGGATACTGCAGATATTGAGGATGGTAAGATAATTTGCAGATTCAATTTTTGTTCATGAACTTTCAATTTGCCTTTCACAAGTAAAACCAATAATTGACTGGAACAAAACCCAAGGGCATCTGATATAAAAGGATATGATGTGTCACAGTTGTCTGACAGTCCAGATTGATCTGCAGAAAGCTAAGATGTGCATGAAATTAAAAACCAAGCAAATATATACATTTTAATCATGTTTTGCTGGTACCTTATCCCACCAACCTGTTTCAACGGGGAAAGTACAATACCATGTGCTGGCTCTCAATATTGCCTTATAAGTGCCATGCACAGATTTAACACCTACAATAAATATGTCAGTGTCAGACTCTCATCAGTGTTTATTTACCTGTGGAGTGAAGATGGTTTGAGAAAAATCACCCGCTCATAAAAATGCAAAATTTGTATGCAAGGTGTGGTGATTAGCTCAGGCTATCTACAATGCTTCAGGTTTTTTTGCTTGTTGAATCACACCTGTCTGTCTAAATTATGCAACATTTCAAAAACTTTATGTTATTTGGGAATTCTCAGAAGAGATTCTAATTCTCAGAATTTGCCTCTTGCAAAGTTGCACTGTCTGCGTGAACCTTGACTGCTTGTTAACAGCAGTATTCATAGACTGTTTTTTCTGTTGTTGTTTCCTAGACAACCACTCCAGGTTCCCCCCAGAGCTCTTGCTTTTGTGTTCCCTGATTAAGATGTACATGCTGCCTTTGGCTGATCTTATTTGTGGGAATAGTACTAATTTTCATAGGTGCGATATTGATTAACTTTTTATTTTCTCAAACAATATTAATTTCATTATTTTATAAAGGATGATAGGATTACATGAATTTTAACTTTGCTAAATTATAGCTTAAGCTCCCTAATGTGGAAGTTATTCTAGTTTTTTTGCTCAAGGCAATTTTTGGTTTACGCAGACTGATTGAATTCTACAGTTCAGTTTTTCTCAATTTTTATGCATACCAGCCATAATTATAACATGCTCCTCTTGTTCTGAGCACTCCTAGAGCTCTCTTTTGAGTCACTCAACTATGGCATTTTCTAAGTTTGTAACTCAAGTTGTAATTCAAATATAAATGGCAGGGATGTGGCTCCTCCACTGTGGCTACTACTGCTACTTCCAGTTCCTTGCAGAAGTTTTCCTGACAGTACAAAGGCCATCAAATCTACCATCCTGTCTTGCCTTGCCTTGCTCTTTGGGTAAAAGATTTCACTGTACTCAGTATAAAATCAAATTGGGGGTGAGGGAAGGAGGGGTAGAATTGTACTAACATGTGGGTCTAGGTGAACCTGGCTCATTAGATCTCTTACTGCCTGGAAACATCCATTACTTCCCTAGCCAGATAATCCTATACTGAAATAACTCAAAAATTCGAAAGAGGAACCATGCCTGGAAAAAACACAAAAGTGTTATCTTAAAGTTCAGGTTGAGTTTAAGTGCCTTCTCTCATAGGAACAAAACTTAAGAATGTCCTTAATGGGCTACAAAATCAGGACCCCAAGGGGAGATAAGATCTGGCCAGCAAGTGTAGTATCTCCATATCTTTGCCTACCAAAATTACATTCCTTTGTCTCTCCGAGCACTTACTATATTAAAATATTAATATACACATCATGCTGTTTTACTAAAATTAATTATAGATTGAGTCTTTATTGGTGTGAAGCTAGAATTCTTAATATGATTACCAAATCTTGCATATTGGATAATATGTATCTGATTTGTATTTCATAATGCATTAAAAACTAAAGACTTTAAGCCATATTTTTTCTAATATGTATCTATTTTGTATTTTTACAATATGGACTTTGATTTTTGTGAGATGTTTGAATCTTACAGAATTTACGCAACTGTTGAATGCATCTATTTCACTTTCTGAAAACTTGTCTCAAAATTAAGTAGGTGTTACAGAGGCTCTCAAAATAAACAACCAACCACCAAAATTTAAAGATCTATTATCCACACAATTAACTAGCCCTCCACAATCATTCAACTACAGGTTCAAATACCCATGAGAGGAGAACAGAACAATGTCCTAGGGTTTAATGACAATCCCAAATGCAGAACAAAGCACAACTTCCTAGGGTTTGATGACAATCCAAAACGCTTTATCACTCACCTAACAACGAGGACTCTCAACCTCGAGGAAATTCTCAGGGCAGCATCCCGATCCAAGTAACCTCAAGGTGTTTCCTTGGATGGTGTCCCAACCCAAGGAGAGAGTCCTAGACCACAGCATACTGCTCCAGGGGGAGGACTAGCTCAAAACAGCTCCTGCAAGGGACTCCATTTATACCCAGCCCAATCTGATCTGTGGTCAATAGCAGCTCCCATTGGCCAAAGGCCCCAACTACCGTGAAGCCCTGAGAATAGGGACAATCAATAGCTGCTACACTTCAGCAGCCAAGAAGCCCTATTTTCACTGGGTGGGTGCACCTGCCACAGTAGGCCATTTTGCTTAATATGAAAAGCAAAAAATACTGTTTCATGAAGATGAAAATGCAAGAATCTCAAGCAGAAGCCATTATATGTGCTTTTCACCATCACCATAACAAATAAATAATGGAGCTCATTTTTATAAATCTCCATCAACAACTAGTACTGTATTAATTTTATTTATAAGGTGACCTGTGGAATACAAAAAATGGATGAAAGGTTCTGATTTTATTTTTATATAGTTCTTCATGGGGAAAGGCATCCATTTCTTATGCTGAAGTAAAGTCCATTTTGCTTCATGCAGTTTATGAATGCTTTCAAGTATAACTCACTATCTTGAATAACATCTGAATTCACCACCTGAATAAGGGTTTTTTGGAGGGGTTTAATGTATCTTAAATTACAAAGATTAAGAATAGTGGGAGACAATGAAGTCCCACAGTTTTACTGCTTGAATGTAATTCTGGAGCATAAGCCTTTTTGTAAATATTGAACTAAATACATAACAGGTTTTCTGCTTTAATATTTTTTTACAATATCCTTTACTGATGCTTTGTTTTCTCACATGGGTTTTTTTGGAGGGGCATTATACAGAAGTCAGCTTTATATGTTTCAGAATTGCTTCTGATGCCTTTCTTTCACACTAAAAAGCCTCTGTAGTAGGTTACACCACAAATGGGAATCTCATACTATGTTCTTTAGGTACATATGTAAATTGCTTTCATTTATTTATGCCAGTGGCCTCTACTCTCAAATTGTCTGACTGCTGATTAATCAACTTTTCTCCCTGAATTACTCTTTTCATGCCATTCATGTCTGCTGCCATGCAGTACATGGTGTATGTTCCCAGTGAGGTGTGCTTAACCTCAGAACATGAATAGGTTCCTAAATCTCCTTGGAAATACCTTCTGCCAACTGCGCACTGGAGGAGAAATATGTTTGCACAGATTTCACAGTGAAAGTCTCAGTGCCTTTTTTTTCAGGCACAACTTTAGTACAGAATAGTGAAAGATGTTTGTTTTTATTTCCATCCTTCTACTAATCGACTACTAGGAGATTTCTGATCTGCAGATGAGGGAACATCACCTGAGCAACAACTGTGGCTCTCCACGGACTCCCCACTTGCCCTTTTCAATTAAATGTTCCTGGAATGTTCAAGCTTACTCTCAATTGTCTTTCAATTTTCATTAGGTCAAAACTAGGTTTTTCTCTCCATTCATAAAAATTTGCTGTTTCCTTGAGAATAGAAGGAAAACTGGCATATATGTTCATAATGAACATACTCTTCAGGAAGTGGGTTTGAAAGACCTTCTTTTATTTACTTTAGGCTATATGTCATCTGTTCCGTGACTTACGCATCCAATGTCCTTTCCCTCTTCCCTCCAGAACAATGTCTCCCCAACTGCCTATGCCCAGTTGTAGTCTGTAGCAGAATCTCTCCCACTCACTGTCCATGTGTAAGCACATTTTTGCTTTCTTGCACTAGCACAAAATGATAGTGCCATGCAAACACTTGTCTGATACCAGCCTTCCTTTCAAAGGATACAATAACAACCTTTTCTGTTTCCTTCCAGAACAGGTATTCTTGAGATGACTTGCCAGCTGCTAGACAGCCAGTATGCACTGCTTCTCAGCCAGTGAGCAGGCCAGTCAAATTGTTTCCCAAGCTGTGTAATGCAAGTCTGAAACAAAGGAAAATATGAATAAGGTAAGCACAAACCAGACACCAGAGAGAGAAAAGCATCAGACAATACCCAGTTCTAAAATGATCCATTGGCATCTATGTTTGCCAGATGCAGAGAAACAAGTCTAAAATACACATGGAAATATGAAAATAAATTTTGACTCTGGGAAAGTTTTTGACACCAGAATAAAGGTAATCAATTGCATGGCTTTTTTTTTTTTTTTTTCCCCTTGTTTCTTTAATTGAAAGTCCATGTAAAGCTCTAACCTACACACAAAAGGAAGCTAACAAATATGAGACAAAGAGAACTCAGAGAGCAAGAGTCACAGCAGCCAGTCACCTTGGGCTATGCCTTAGACAAAGCTACTCTGTTTTTTTTTTTTTCCTGTGAGGTAGCCTATGGAGAGGAGCTGTAGGCTCAGTCCATGGACAGTGTTTCCTGTGTACCTGTCATCAGAATGTGGCACATATGGAGAAACCATGTACTGGGAATCCTTTTCAGTGTCTCTCAATATATGGTACAGTTAATCTATGGTGGCATTGATCTTAAAATACTATGTACTCCATTACAGCCTCAGCTAACCCACCTTTAATGGGAAAATGATCACTGTTTATCCCTTTTTATAGCTAATAGAACATAATAACTTGAACTGTTCAAAGGATTACCATTTGTTATAATGTCAAACTCAACATGATTTACTTTACTAAAATCTAACAAAAGATGTACAGTCACAAAGAAGCATTTTTTTTCTCTGTTCTCTAGTGCATTGGCAAAACTTTGTAATTTACTAAAACTGAATCCTCCGGTGCAATACAAGGAACTCCATAAATGCTAAAGCACCATTATTATTATTATTATCATCAATGTAAATCAAAAGGTGCAATTCTGAACGAGTAACAGAAGCCAAAATTTCTCAGTAGATAATGTTATTACCAGTTAAGATCTTAATGGTCATATTAATGATGTTGCAAGAGATGCTTTTCTACAATGTGAAGTCCTCTGGTCAAGGAAGATCTTTGTATTTAAGCAAATGTTTCTCATATAGATGATGCTTTGTGAGTAATATGTAATGATAGAGGCAAAGGAGAGAGAGTTATTCCAACAATCCCTAGAAGTTAAAGAGCCCTAAATTTTTAAAACAAACTGTGCTGTAATCTAATATACACAGGAGAGAGACTTTTTTAAAAACACAAGTAGGTATGAAAAATTTCTTTAAAAAGAAAGACTTGCCTCCCACCATCCATTTCCATCATAGATATTTAAAGGAAACAGTTCTATCACCCCCAAAGATTTTAGCAAAGGCAGGTAAGGCACATGAGAGATATTATACATACAAACACATAGCCTCAAGGAACTCCTAACTCACTTCTTCAGGAGGAACAGAAGAATGAAGGAGTCTATAGAATACATGCCTTCTATTTCTACAGGAGGGAACTGATGGCAGATTTGATTCAGAGGGAAAATGCTGGAAGCAGAAGAGCTGTGACAGGATGTCCCTGAGCTATACTGTTTTAGGGATCAAATTCAGATCTCTTGCCTGGTACGGCACTGGACCATGTAGGGACACTTGATTATAATACTGAGTGCCCCTGTAACCTGGCACAATTCAGAAGCTAACTCCCCCAATACAAAAAGAATCAATAACATTTATTTTCTTTCATCTAGAACATGTGATTTTTAAACTCTCTATTTTTACATGTATGATTTTGTATTAGTGGTAAGGATGGATCTTTTGTCACACAAATTGTTTCAGTTTCCCATTTTCAATGTTGTTTCAGATATTCAGTTCTTTGATATGGATATAGAAGATACGTCTATATGTGAGGGAACCTTCTTCTTGTCAGTTGAATATTATGACAATGGGTCAATACTGGATTTAGATGTAATTTGGTACGTGCATTTGTACTTTTCCATTCTTTTCTAGTTTATACTTTGCTTAAAATAAACAACATTAATGTTCACTGAGGAATATTTCTATGTATCTGCACTAAGGAGGCATCTAAATCTTATGGAAGTAAAAGGAAAGCCTCACAGACTTCACAGCATCCCTGACCTTTCCCTCACATCTGCTCTCCTCTTCCTACGCATGCATGTACACAGAGTCAAAAGATTTACAAAGCAGGAAAACAAATGGAGTCATACGAGTCGTTCATACCAGGTCACATCCCTGCTTTGACAAGGTACAACTTAACCTCAGACTGAACTTGATTTTCATAGACCATAGGGAACAGTTATGTAACAATGAACAGTTGAAACACAAATAGACAAAGATTTTACAAATCAAAGCAAAGGTAAATTATTAACTGTTATTTTAAAAAATTACGTTTCACACTAGCTTATCTCGAACTAAATACTATAAAACTACAACATTAGCATTACCACTTATGCATTAGTTCTTGAGGATATAACTTATTTGGTATTTTATTGATGATCCTTATACTCTAAATAATTTAAAAAGAATGAGTCTCAAGGAAAAGCTTCAGTCTTAAGAATATATCTCTGTAGTATGGCTTTATACCGCTTTAGAACTGTATCTGTATGTGGTCAACCCTTGCACAGCCAGACATTTCTCATGTTTGACACTTCTCTGTGGGACACTGTTGCTATTTCTTTTTCTGAATTTTGCAATTAAGGATTTTTCAAACTGTCCCTGATGATAGCTATTGTCAAAGGTACTGCGTAGTTTTTTACCTCTGAGAGAAAAACTTCTGCATGACGATTGTAGGATCCTATACATTGAAGACAACCTACAAAACTAAAAATGTTAGATATGCTCCCTCCTCCTCCTCTTTCACCCTCCTCTTCCCTTATTCAAATATTTAAAATTCTCTCACATTCCAGTGCAGTTACATCTAAATGGAACATTACATTCCTGTTCAGCAATATGTGCAATAAAATGGTAATTCATAATGCAAAATCCAATCCCAACTTAATGTGGTGGTAATAGAAAACTGCTTTTATCCCCTTCATTATATAGACATGCTATATACCTTTACAGTGTTACATGTGATGCAATTTTGCAGTTATAGATGAATACAAATTCAGTAATCAGAAAGGAGGAAGACTATTACAGTCTATGCGATACCGAAGACACCTTGGTTATTCATGAGCTTTTTATAAAACTCCTCCCTGTAGGAGAAATCCAATGGCAGGAGGAATCTGATGTGAAATTCAGAGCCAATAAAGAACACAGAGAAGTTGAATAATCATTCTTCTCTGTAAGTGCTGGACATTAAGCAGCTTGCAGACTTTTTCCCCTATAATTTGACTCTCTTACTCATCTTATTCTATTTCAGTAAATCAAGAGATGACTCATAGAAAATCAAAATCCAGGCACAACAGAGATACCATATAACGAGTCATTTGTTTTATACTGGGAATGTTGGCAAACTTACGTGTATACGTGCTGACTGCTCTCCTTAGTACTCAGTTAAGCTTTTGACTGCTGGATAATCTCTTTTTACCTTAATCAACTGCACTGTGACATTAGATTTTAAACCAGGCTGTTTTTCTTACGGTAATACTGCTGTGCAGTTGATTCAAGAACAGTTGTTAAGGCTAAAATTGTAATTAAAGATACATGCCTACTGCCCAATTTATTTGTGCTTCTTAAGAACTATTTATTACTTGTTTAAGGAATGTTTTCAGATAGATTAAATTAAAAACACCATTTCTGCTATGCCAGAAATGTTCAAAGAAATTAACAATTGCATTTCAGTTCTGAATCTAGTATTTTGAGTTTCAGTATTGGATTTAAGCCTAAACTGGGAGAAAGCATTAAATAAAAAAATAAAAGTTGAGAGAGCTCAGCTATCACCTGACTGACATCTCCTAACCTCCATAAAGTGACCACATGGCTGAAATTGGTTTGGATTTCTTTTGCTGTTGTTTGTCTGGTCCTGCTCATAGGTAACAGCGACATTTGTGAGCAGGATGTATATTAAACAAGAATCCAGAGACACAGTGCAATATATTGTATGGCAAAAGGCAAGACTAGTCTTGCTTCTGCTATCCAGCATGATATACATTAGTAAGATATAATATTAGCACTTATATGAGCTTCATAGCATACAGTAAGTGAAAATTTCTCCACATTGCATTGGCCTCAAACCTGGCTGACCAGTTTACATAAATGCTAAAGCTACCCTCTCTCGCTGTGTGTCATGACATACAAAAGAAGTCTTTGTGAAAGACAGCAGATGGGGTAATCTTTTGTTTTAAGCTGAATGTTTCACGTTCTCTCTCTCAGTCCTCTCATATCTTACGTCAAATACATTTTCAAAGTGCAATCCTGAACCTCTTATAGCCCAAGAACTTCAGATTAAAGACTAAAGGACTGGTCTCCTTGAATGTTATAAGTAACTGCTAGAAGTATATCCAAAGTTCAAAAACAATCCCTCTGGACCCTGTTGCATGAATTAGTTCTGTTTTGTCCTATACTTTTCTATTCTGTTCTGCTAAGCAAGTTCTTATATTGGCCTTATCAATGTACTATCTCAGTACATTTCTGAATTGTGTTCTATACTTGTCCTGTTCCCTCAAAAGAAATTATCTGTGATGTAGCATCTTGTTTGGGGATTTGTTTTATCTTAGAAAGAAGTGTTTGTACTCTGAGGTTCTACACTCAGATCAGAAACCATACAGATTTGTGATTCCACAGTCTTGGACTGGACTCCAAGAATTATGAGTCTCTGTTCTCCCCAGAATTACAGGAGGGAAAGCTTAGGATCATAACCTTTGCTTTCAAGCTTGTGCCCCAAGCACTGATCTGATGCCCAACTTTTAGAATTTACTTCAACATTGCAGGTAACTTGTTCTCATCCCCCTCATCTTATTTTTATAAGATCAGGAATAAATCCCTTATATCTGTCATCAAAACACCCAGTGGTGTTTTGTCCACCCTATGGTAGACACAAATATAGCCAACTTCATACGTTATCAAATACTTTTATATGGGTAGCAACTCCTTTCTTTTGAAACTGTTATAAAAACAACTTGAGCCTGAATGCAGGCTGAAGATTTCACAAAAAGTCCTTCTGCGAGCACCTCAGAGTAGCAGTAAGAGACCTGCCTCCAACCTCCTGATCATACTATTACATGTATCAACACTTCCAACACCACTACCTTCTCTCGTGGTGTTGCCTGCCCATTATACACAGACTGAAAGTGGGTCAAGGACACATTGAGTAATTTTACAAGTCCAATCAATGTTTGAGACAAATAGACAGAGTACTACTACATAAGGAAGTCATTTGACACAGCAAGTTAGTCAATATATAAACAAATAAATAAAGCACCTAAGTGTGTAGCAGAATTTCATGCTTTAGCACAAACAGGCCATGAGCAGAGGGTGAGTTTCTAATTAAGAGAGAATTGCTATGGTAACCAAAGGTGGTCACACATAATTGGGTGTGAAACCACATGAGGCTTCATGACAGAGGTGTCTGCATATATTATCCAGCACATTTTCTGTTTCTTAAATAGAATTACATTGTCAGGTCAGACAATGTTTTCCATATTTTATGTGCCTCCTTTTTGAGCAACCAAAAATGCATCTCTGTGGGCTTCAGTGACAATTTCAGCTCTTCAGCACCCTTCTTACAGCCAAGGCAGCAGAAGTCTAGATGTGACCTTCTCATGAGCTAACAAGCAACAAGAGAGAATGTTTACAATGTATTTATATGAAACTCAGGAAGGGGTCTCTGTTCTTTAAATGATATCGGAACAGTCTATATGCAGAAAAACCTGAAGTGAGGATTCTCAGCCCTAACTTACTCTCAATCACGGATCAAAAACAGTGAGAGGTGTTTGACTACATGTTTCCTAATCCAATTGAATCGGACAGAGAAGCAAGATAATTCCCTGTGTTGGTGAAGGAGAGTAATCAGAGTCAAAGGTAACACTGCTCCTCGAAATGGGACTGTGCACACTGTCTAGCTCCTTGATATCATAGACTTGATACTATAACGTCTTAGTTAAAGTCACTGTTTTAAGTTGGTATTGTGTTATCACACTTAGTGGGAGAGAGAAAAGTGATAAACTTTGAGACTGAATTATTCTGTGCAACCAAGACCAGTCCAGTAGGAGCAGAACGGATGCTTAAAAGTCACACTACATCAGCACAGCGACACCTGCAGCAGCAACCAATTGTGATTAAACAAATTTACTTAAATTTATGAAAATTGTTTACCAACTGAAGCACCTCCTACTAGAGAACTTTGAGCATTATCTTAACTAACTAGATTATGCATTATCTATGTAATGAATCATATATTATCTGTGTAATGAATCCTAATGAAGATTAAAGGAAAATCTCATTACTTCAAATTGTTGTTCTGGAACAAGATTTCTAAGATTTCTATTTAAACCCTTACTTGAACATGTGGATATGAATGAAAGGTCAGATCTTTGACTTACAAATCCCCATTTCTCTGTACCCACTGCACTTAAAGGGCACAGAGCTACTTCAATGCATCCAATATTCTTCTAGTCTGGAGGAATCTTGTGATGCTCTCAAAACAGGATGGATTCAGAAATGGGGAGGATAAATGGCTCAGCACCTGCAGACTTCCATTAATACTGCAACTGCCAGAAGCTTTGAGACTCAACTCTGTTAAGAACTTCTTCAGGATCTTAAATTGCCCTCTTTCAATTTACCTTATATTGGTAGTGGTTCTCAAGGTGCATTGTATTTGACAGTTTCTCTGTATCCAAGGAAACAATTAACAAGTTCTGACTTAACATTTTTTTGCATTCCTACTGTCTACAAAACAAGAACATATCTGTTCTGCATCTTTAAATGGGGTAGTGGACTATCATTAGTCTCTCTGCGTATCTGAAAAAGCTGCTCATCTACTCTGAAAGTGTAATCTGTATACACAGTAGGGCATTAAGGCAGTCAGGAAAAGCATATCTTAAAAAATAGTCAAAGGGAAGTCAAAACTTTCAGTCAGCACTGTACTGCCAATCTAGCTGTGTTCTGCTGTTTCTGCACGTCCAGATTTCCCATTAATTACATCTCAGCAGGAGTTCTGCATAAAGCGATGTGGTCAAAGAAATTTTCAGTCACTAAGGGAAAGCAGGATATCATAGTCTACCTCTGTCACGCAGGGAGGAGAATCTTGCCCATGCTGATTAAGTACAGCAGTTGACAACAGATGTTATTTGTTAATTATTGACACATCCAAAGGGTCCTATGGCCTGACAGAATCTGTTACAGATACATTATCTACTTTGCTGTATCTCATCATGGAACATATGGTAGCAGTTTGATGTAGTACAATTTTTAAGGGTTTTTTTGATGCATTCCTACATTGAATTCCTCACTCCTGTTGCTTCTTGATGTGTCAGAATGTGTGCTTTCTTTTGTTTTCTTTTTTTTCCAGTATCCAATTACCCTCTATTTTCTGATACAGTAGAACTACTCAGAGGTACTGATGTATCTTGTTTGCCAATTCACACATTTTTTTTCATCCTTAAAAAATATCAACCAGATGGTTTCCAAAAATGCCAATTATATCTAATATATTGTTTGAAATCAAAGCATCACTGCAAAATGCCTCTCATGTTATTAACTGCTTGAAGCTATACGTATCACTTTGGATGCACAAAGAACTGTGTGTTCCATCACTGTATTAAACAAAAGCCTACTGAGAATTTAAGCTGCTTCAAGATAAATCTGAGTGAAGAGCTAAATTGTATGCTGCAAAGTATTAATGTATATCTAAAGATCTGATCTGAAAAGCAGATCCTTGAAACTGTTCAGCAGCTTAAATAGCACAGCATAAAGGACACACTGATTTTTTTTATTTAGTCTTACGGTTAAGAAATAGACTTGCTTGTGTGCATCAATGGAGACAAGATACATATTTCTGATTACAAATGTCTGAGGTGTTATCTGCTTTGACTTGTAGCTGGAAAGATACTTAACTATATTAAATGATACTTCATTTCCTACTTCTCTATAAGCCTACATTCCCACTTTGGAAGGCACCTGGGGATCTCCACTGCTGAAAATTAATTTTCTTATAACATAAAATTGGGAACATTAATAATCATAATTTAGTTTCCTACTAGAAACTGAGATGTAGAAACTGTCACTGAACTTGACACATGTGAAAACGACTTAATTCATGGATGAATTAGCACTGGAAAAAAATAGGGAACCAAGTGAGGAAAAATGAAAAAAAAATTAAAATTAGGTATTTAAAAATTAGTATTAACCTGATTAACTCTTTTTTGCTGTATTAGCTTGACCTGTAAATATTTTTCATAGAGTGAAGCTATGTAATATGAATGTGAAATCTATTTTACAGTAACAAAAATTCCCAAAGAAAGGCCTTGTATTTGACAGCTCTGGCAGATGCCAGTTGGAATTGTTATAGAGGCTTATGTCATGCAAAGTTGATGACTTAAAACTCAGACACTGAATAAAACAAACCCTTGATGTACCTCAGTGGTTTGTGAACAACATGTAACACCACCAGGAATAAAATTAATTATGAAAATATTCTTCATACGAAAATGAACTAGTTAAAGTCAGAGCTGAAGCACTGTGTAAGGATGAATTTGTCAGACAGACAAATTCTAAAAAACTGGGGGAGAGCAGGTCTTTGTGATCCAACAGAGACTCCAAAAATACCACAAGCTCAACACAAGAAGGTGTAAAAGAGCAAAAGTCCAAGTGCAAAAAAAAAGAGTATATAAAGCTTCACATACAATGAACAAGGACAAACCGCTGCACGCCTGGCATTTGGAACAAAACGCAAAAAGTGCAGAGGCTTACCCTGTTCTGTAAGAAGCACTGTGTAGACAGAGCCAGGGCAGAGCACAACCGTTTGCTCAGAAGAAAGCTCTATAAGAAGGACATCTAATGGTGCAATTAATGAATGGCCTAAATGAATAAAACAATTATAAGCTGCATATGAGTAGGGATATAAGATCATTTTAAAAATAAAACCATACTTATGTAGCAATGACAAATGCAGTGTATTGGATGAGATATGCACTTGCTGAGCAACTTTAAAATACTGGGAAATTGTAAAATGTTGAAAATGTTATGGTTATTGTTGAATTGGAAGTAAAAAAGTTATCATTATGGTACTTAGAAACCACACATAACAAAAGCCTGCTGTTACAATTCAGATCAAAAGAATGGCAAGAAAAATCCAGAAAATAAGCATGACAAATACACACACAGCATAGTTTGTGCAATAATTTTCTAAAACAGAATCAAGCATTACTGACAATATATTACAATATCAGTTATCTATTTTTTAATTTGGGGAATACAGTAAGTTCACTTACAATACTTAAAAGCTCATTCAGAAAGACTGAAGTGCAGTAGCAAAAATCTTTTTTTAAACATTATCTTAAAAATATCTTTGCTCTTTCTTCTGACACATCATTTGTACAAAGCTTTCTCCTTATTTCCCTAAATGCTGGGGGGGGGGTGGAAACAGTAAATCCTGCACAGGTCTTTCCCTGAAAAGAGAAATGCTCTAAACTCTGTAGGCCCATATAGAAATGACAAGCCAATACAACTACCCAAACACAACCTGAATCTTCAAAGAATCACAGAATTATCTAGGTTGGAAAAGACCTTGAAGATCATCCAGTCCAACCATTAACCTCACACTGACTGTTCTCAACTACACCATATCCCTCAGCACTATGTCGACCCTACTCTTAAACACCTCCAGGGATGGGGACTCCACCACTTCCCTGGGCAGCCCATTCCAACGCCCAACAACCCGTTCTGGAAAAAAATGCTTCCTAATATCCAGTCTAAACCTTCCCTGGTGCAAGTTGAGGCCATTCCCTCTTGTCCTATCACTTGTTACTTGGTTAAAGAGACTCATCCCCAGCTCTCTGCAACCTCCTTTCAGGTAGTTGTAGAGGGCGATGAGGTCTCCCCTCAGCCTCCTCTTCTCCAGACTAAACAACCCCAGTTCCCTCACCCGCTCCTCATACGACATGAGCTCCAGACCCTTCACAAGCTTCGTTGCCCTTCTCTGGACACGCTCGAGTCATTCAATGTCCTTTTTGTAGTGAGGGGCCCAAAAACTGAACACAGTAATCGAGGTGCGGCCTCACCAGTGCCGAGTACAGGAGTAAGATCCCTTCCCTGTCCCTGCTGGCCACACTATTTCTGATGCAGGCCAGGATACCATTGGCCTTCTTGGCCACCTGGGCACACTGCTGGCTCATGTTCAGCCGGCTGTCAATCAACACCCCCAGGTCCCTCTCTGACTGGCAGCTCTCCAGCCACTCCTCCCCAAGCCTGTAGCACTGCTGGGGGTTGTTGTGGCCCAAGTGCAGCACCCGGCATTTGGCCTTATTGAAACTCCTACAGTTGGCCTCAGCCCATCACTCCAGCCTGTCCAGGTCTCTCTGCAGAGCCTCCCTACCCTCAAGCACATCAACACTCCCACCCAACTTGGTGTCGTCTGCAAACTTACTGAGGGTGCACTCGATCCCCTCGTCTAGATCATCAATGAAGAAGTTAAACAGGAGTGGCCCCAAAACCGAGCCCTGGGGGACACCACTCGTGACTGGCTGCCAACTGGATTTAAACTCCATTCACCACCACTCTTTGGGCCCGGCCATTCAGCCAGCTTTTACCCAGTGAAGCGTGTGCCCATCCAAGCCACGAGCAGACAGTTTCACCAGGAGAATGCTGTGGGAAACGGATTCACAGAAAAAACAGTTGTTCCTTTAAATGATCTTGTTCTTCCTGGGATTTTGAAAGTGGTAATTAAGCAGCATAATCTCAGCATCTGGACAAGGCAGTGGAATATGGTTAAATTCAGCCAGCTGCTGGTTTTGACACATGCAAAGGTTATTGCATAAACCCTCCTCTTTCCAGCCTTCTCTGGCCCAGGATTTTGAATCTAGTTGTCTTTCCCTTAATGATCATTTACTCTTCCCACAGCAGTTCAAAGGCTCAGACGTGCCGGTAGACCAGGAAATAAACCTCAAGTGGCCAACAAACACCTATTCCATACAAATACTTGTTCTGCGGTGTTGAAACTGTACATCTGGTACAGTGAGATCTTTGATTTCATAAAGTCTGAAGACAAGCCCCCATCAATAACCTGGGGCTGTTTGTGGTCTAGTACCTCAAGCAGACAGAAATAGAAAAAAACTATGTCTTGAAACTACTAATTAAAACTTTGTAAGCATAATTTTGCTTAAGATCTTAAATAATTCAGATATGAAAAGCTTATACTCTGTAACTATTAGTATCAGTACTGGAATTATTCAAAAAAGTCTCATCCACATTTGCTTAGAAACAACAACACCCTATGGATTGCCAAGACAAATTAAAAAAAAAGTTCTATCATCTAACTCCTATAGATACCTAACCTACCACAGGTTTTATAAGCTGTGGATATCTAAACATCACTATGAATTTTACAGTAAGAGTCTTTCTTCTTACAGAAGAGCTGTTCAACTAATTAGATCTCTGTATAGTGGTGGTGGCTTGAAAATTTTTAATTGAATTAATCAGCAGACTATTCTGTGAGTACGAGGAATCTACTAACACTATTAAGTTACAGCTTTATCTGTTTGGTGGAAATTGATTAAACGTATACCACACTTCCAATTTAAAACTTTCCTTTTCAATGAAGCATCCAAATCTAGCAGCTTGTTTTCACATGATACGGAAGCATCCAGTTATGAACTGGATATGAAAGTGTCAGTCTGAATATCCGAATGTGTCATATCTCAACAAAAGGAAATCAAACATACATATGTGGACTCTGAATGTAAGAAAGCCAAACACCACCAAATAATATAAGCATGTTAAATCAATCCTTGCAAAAAGCCTCACTTACTATTCAAGGGATTTTTTTTTAGTGTCTTTTCCTGTAAGATTCTTGCAGTATGGAAGCTTGCAGCATGGGATGTGGCTCATTGTCCACAGGCAGAAACAATGGAGAAGAGGCACCCTTGCTCTGCTCCAACAATGAACAGAAGGTAAGGAAAACACTATCCTCATAACTTTTTGCTAGTGAACACAGGGGTCATAAAAGTAACCACTCTTCAAGGGGTTATCGGCTTGTATGTATATTGCAGACCTTCAGACAGACTTTAAAACAGCTTTGGAATTCTTGCTTTCTAAAAAAGGCAATAAAATCAGAGGCAGAGTGAAATTTCCAGAGCAAATCAGCATCACAGACATGAAAACAGTACAGATTTCAGCCTCCTGATCTGTACGGAAACACCAGTTATACTGAAATGATACGTATGCTATTTAATTCCCAGTAGATCCCATGTAACTTCAGTATAGATTTTTCTGTAATAGCAACATGCAAGACAAAAGCTTGCATGGCATTGTTTTCCTTTTGTGTGCATGATTTATCTAATATATGATTATAAACAGAAATGTTCAAGATTTCTTTCAATAAATACAATGAAATAATAAGACTTTAGCAAATTAAAGTCTGATACCTACATACATCATTCTAGAAACACACTAAAAAAAGTTAACATAAATCACAGAAGCAGTTACAAAACAGCTGAAAAGAACAGATAAGGTGTAAGCATGCTCTATTTCAAACAAGAAAAGATGTTATTTTTTTATTTTCTTCTTGGTAAAGTAGCATATTTCAACCAGATTACAACAAAATTACCACAGGATATTTAAAAAAAAATACAAGAAAGTGTTTAGAAAATTATATATATGTACACATTTGCTTAAAAATTCTATAATGTAAACATTAGCATAACAAGTTAAAATAATATTACAAACAGTTTATTAATACTTATGTGAATACTGTACATATATACGCTTCAGAATTAATACTATCTTTCCTACTGTTTAACAGGAACAACCACAAAAAATTCCCCCCCCAATCAAAAGGGAAATCCAGCTACTTCAATTGCCAACAGGTTTGGTCCCACATACAAGATACTTAGTTATTTTTCTCAGTGCTAAGTAAGAAAGCAAGCACAGCCTTTCAGAATTAGATTTTCAACCACATTTACATTTCCATGATTTTTAGCATCTTAAATGATTAATACTCCACTCAAACAACTATCACAGTTTAACTTATGTCATGGCATGGACATAATTTCTGAAATCTTGTTAAAAAAAATGATTCCCCCTACATGGAAGTGCAATACATTTGTTTCAATGAAAAAAAATTTTTTTTTTTAAGTCCAGGTATTTGCGGCAATTTGTAAATCTGGAAAATTCATTCCTCTCTAAATATTTCCGTGCTTTTTGCTAGTATAAATTCATGCTGTTATTAACCAAAACCTAAGTCATTATTATTAATTAGAAGTATGCTCTGATTATTTTTTATAAGAAATTTTATAAATAATCTAAGTTAGCTATAACTGGACCATAAAAGCACAGTTAGTGCAGAATAAGAAGTAAATGAAATGTACAGTGTCAGACCACTGTGTAGAACAAGTGTTTTATCTTCCATTCAATGTATGCAATACAAAGCAGGTTAACTAATATTTTTAAACATACTCCATATCTCATATATATAATTTCATATATTAAAGTGATTCTTTCAATACATAATGCTAAGAAACTACTGAAATGACTAAATAATCATCAAATTAATACTCCATGTGATGCAGTATGCTGACTGAAATATCCTAACCTATAGAAATTGAAGGAGAGAAATTCTTTACTTTCTTGAGTTGTTTAACCACTTTTCCAGAAGTGACTCAAGCTCCAACACAGAAGTATTACTATCATTTCCAAGGAGAAAATTGTGTTCTCATGTTAAACATGTTTATTTTCCTATACACTAGAGTTCCAACCAGAAGAGAACAGTGCTGTTATCAAGATTTGCAAGGACATATAAGAGCAGGATTTGGTGAAAAAGTCTTTTTCATTCTTTTAAACAGCTGTTCCACAGGTTTCTCATAGTAATTTCAAGCAGGTAACTGTATTTCTATCCACACGTATATATTATATGTCCTCAGAAATACAAGATATTAGATGAAAAATGTTTTGGGGTGAGGGGTTTGAACCTTTGAAATGGCATGAAACTTATAGCAGAGCTGAGATCCCTATGTGCTTTGAAGCAAAAAGAATGACATCCATATCTGAAAGTATTAATAACTGATTCTGTTAACAAAATATCATATTCTTAAATCATTAATATGTCCTGACAGACAGTATCATTAGTTCACTTGGGGTTCACTGAGTCTCATTTATTATTAGCTTGCTGCTCTGGGTCAGTCAACCCCATTTGTTAGTAGGTTCTTATTAATTTGACAGCTACCATGCAGATATTGTTCTATACAATAAAACATTACTTTGAAACAAAAAAATTTTGAGCCAGTGATCTCTAATACCATTATGCCCTTTCTCTAAATACTTGTACTAATCCAATCATGATGGTTTATGACTTGCAGTAGATTCTGTAAGACTGTATAATTTGATTACAACTATCACATCAACAATATATTCCATAAAAAATGACTGGCTTTGAAATTATTAATCTTCCTAAGAGTATGTGACTTAATGGACATATCAATTTAAGCCTTTGTAACTGTGTCAATATCCTGCCTCATATAAAACTTGGAAATTTATTATTATTATTGAGAAACTTGATTTAACGCAAAAGCCAGGTCAATACAATGCATTCTCTATAATGAATGACAGAATCTCTAAATAAATGAGATTCTGAAAAACATAGTCATTATGTAATGAATACTGATAGACAATCACATCTGCAAAAGATGTAAGAGTCTTGCCTGCCCTGTGTTTCTTAGGAAATTGTTCATTTTGCATGTGATTGGCGAACAGCATTAAAATAAAAGTAGTACCACTTATTTTTACAATTTATTTTGAATAGTCACTAAAGGTTTCAGATGAGCAGCCCTAGAGACCTAATGTGGCTAAAGATAAAACAGGAATGAAATGGAAACGATATTACAAATTCCTCTATGCTGCCTCATACCAGGGACAACTGGTGTGACTCCTGAGTCCTCTATTCTGTGATTACAGTGCTGTTCAAAGGAGCCAAGAAGAACTGGTTGAACCCATCAACTCATTGTGCTCTGGCCACTAACCACATATAAGGGTTTAACAGCTATCAGTCAGTACCAAAGGAAAATAGATTTGTACAAAATGTGTAACTACATGCATGGAATTAGGTGACACAGGATAAACTGATAACTTCATTCAATTGACAGAATCATTGCTATGCTTACAGGTATTTTACAAGAATAATATAACAATTTGGGATTCTTAATACTAGCTGGTCAACCTTCTTCAACAGTCTTTGCTGATTCTGGTAAATAAAAGAAGTGAGATTTGTGACAGATACGTACAATTCTCTCAAAGACAGGGCATTTTAGAATGTCTTGAGGTGCTAAAAATTTGGGCATTCATATCACTAGGTATCTACTTGCAGTCATGCAAGCACCTCACTGATCTTCAAAATAACCAGGTGTATAAAGTGGGAAAGCTATCTTGTGAAGAAAGGCTTTCATTTAACTATTTTCTGAGATTTTTAGAGAAATTACAGATAAGATTTTAAATGGATTAGTAATGCACCCATTATGGTATCTTGTATCACAAAGTGAACATTGTTTGCAGACTGTAATCTTAGGAGCTGATACACAATTCAGCTAAAGTTAACAAAGAACAATTTGTACACAGTAAATAAATTTAGTATTTTTATATGATCTACATACATACATTAAAAATTACAAGAATCAAGATAATCAGGAATTAAATAATTTTAAGAGTCAAATGCAGATATGAAAAAATTCCTTCTAAACAACTAAAACCAATAATTTAAATTTAGTCTGTGCTAAATGAGATTTCTTACCATTTGCAACTTTCTGAATAAGGAGTACTTTAATTTGTGAATTATTTCCTGAAAAAGAATACAGCTTCATGTGACAGATACATCAAAAAGGTTTCCACAGAGTGTTTTCTTTCAGATTTACTTGCAATTCAGTGTTAATAGATGTGTGTCGTATTTCTGAAAAATGGATGTAGAATTGTTTCAAAGTCATTATAGCTACTTTTCTTTGCAACAAAGACAAACTAAACTATCAGCAGTGTATCAGACTGAAGAGTTTGGAGAAGCATTAACTGACAAGCTACTCACTTTCCTTTCTTCTTATGTCCTGATGTAGTTCACACAAAACACCAACAGTAATTCATCTTCTAATAAAAACAAATCAAGCTAGCTCCCAGGCTGGCCTTTTGGATTTTCTATTTGTCTATTTATTTTGTAAATGAGATCTCTTACTGACTGAAAAATATTGTTTCATTTCTCAGACATGATTTTATTTTGTGGTATTTCATCTACTGAAATTTCTGACCTGAAGAGCGAATTTCACTCCTCTTTGCCATTCTTTGCTATTCAGTGCAATCTATAAACTACACATTTCAGTGGTAGCAATCCAGCACTTGGGACTTACACTCCCGCACCAGCCCACAGATGCTACTCACTGCATGTAAAGAACCCCTACTCACTCAAGAAGTGCCACTGAAAATGACTGGACCACTTACCTGACTAAACAATACACGATGGTCACAGGTTTGCAGAACAGAAGCTCCAGTTTGCTAAAACTTTAGTAAAGCACTGAGGTAAAAGATCTGTTATTAATCATCAGCTTGTTTTTTCTGCAGAGTAATATTAGATTTCAATATCTACTGATGTGAAAATTTAAGATAATTAATGGATAATAGAATGACAAGATACATCAATTTAAGTAATATTATCCAAAAAAACTTCCGAGAAGAAAGATGTTCTTACACAAAGAAAAATCACAATACAATTGATAGAAAATTTGAATGTACACTGCTTAAACTTAATGAAGAGAAGATAGCTAACTTATAATTAACTGCCTACGGCAGTGCAACTAATGGATACTGAACTGGATTCCAGTTAATCCATGTCAGGACTTCCATCACTTGTAATAATTCTTGTCAATTTTTTTAGTCACTCTTACAGTAGTACCATTACAAATTACTTTTCAATAAGAGGT
Organism: Strix aluco; assembly: GCF_031877795.1. Classification (NCBI taxonomy): domain Eukaryota; kingdom Metazoa; phylum Chordata; class Aves; order Strigiformes; family Strigidae; genus Strix; species Strix aluco. The sequence continues at coordinate 15,539,826 of NC_133945.1, read as the reverse complement.
GATGGGTAACAGGCACTTTCATTACAGGCAATTTTTAAGTATCACCATGTGAAGGGTTTTACAAAATCAGAGTAAGAATTCCACACTGTCCCAGTAATGATGGACCATTCTGTAACATCAGCAACAAATTAATAACAAAATATAACCCAAGACTTGAAAACGCTGTTTTGTACCATGCTAATTTTGTGTATCCTAGTGGTGGTTTGTAGAAATCAATAATATTGCACCCAGTCTTACAGCAAGACTGAAATCTCACTAAAAAAACCCATTACATTCTCTGATTTTAAAGAATTACTTCCCACAAATGAAAGCTATTGAGATATCTAACTAGAAATGTACAAAAGCTATTTTGCACCTGTAATTTTTTTCCCTTGTCATCTACTTTGTCAAGTTTTTTAAAAACCTTTGTGTGTCAGAGGCTTACAATAAAAAAAAAAGTCTATTTACAAAAGGTAATAAATTAGTGAGGTTCTTTTAAGCACATCCTTCTGACATATTAAGTAGTGATAATCATAACTGTTCTTCTAAGGAAAAAAAATTGTCTTGACACGATACCCATGTGTCTCTGGAACAGAAAAATGCACATGTAGAAAGGGAGACAACACAATACAAACAAGGAATTCATAGTAACAGAAAAACTTCAGAAGAACAAAGGAGAGTATGTGCAATGCAGCTTACAAAACAAAGAAAATGCCTATCAGTTTGCTGAGCCCCCATGAAGAGCCCTCGTATTCTTCTGAGAAAGTGATTACTGCCTTCCAAAGTAGTTAATCAGGATATGACCCTTAGTAATGAATGTCTCTTTTCAGGATTTAAGTTGATGCAGCTGTAGTCTCTTCAGGAGCTTAAATTATAAATACAGGCTAGGAAGGAATCACAGAACAACTTAAAGTACGTGGTGCCAGTATTCACAATTATGAAAAAGGGTCAAAGATCACCACTCTGAGGTTCCAGGCTTCGTGGCTCTCTTTGATGGCTGCGAGATAGTTTGGGGAAGCGTGTAGTCACTCTTGAGCGATTGCTTTTGCTTATTGGTTCTCCAGAAGGTGGAATATCACTAGGAAGACAAGAAATAAAGACAGAAGTAGCTAGTTTATGTTATATGTAAATTACTCTGTCATTATTCCAAACATGAAAAAAGCAGATGTTATGAGAGCCTGGCACATGACTGCAAAATACAGCACACATCTTCAACTACACAGAACTGCATTCTTTCTACTGGTATCTCAAGTGTGAATTACAAAATGGGCTCTTTCAAAAATGAGAATTAGTAGAACTTTCAATACTTTATGGAAGATTGCAAATTACAGGATAAAAGCTTATCTCTATGAGTTGCAGTTCAGAAATGGTGGGAAAAGCATTTTGAAGTGATAAAAGTACAAGCAAAATAGACAAGAGCTTGGATGATGCTCTACTTAACAATCCTCTAATTATGGATGGATGTATCATTACATGATGAAGTACATTAGTAATACATCCCTGTTGGGAATTCTTCAGTCTCTTCGGACCCACAACAGACTACAGTCTTACATGAACGAGCCTTTTGGAAAAGACTCTGAGAAGAAGTACATTAAGTTCAAAAACAAGCAGTAACAGAAAATTCCAGCTTACCTAGGTGATATTCAGAGGCTATAGACTCCTCGGAAAACTACAGTATAAAGGGATAGCATTGTACTTTCGCCATTCTTTTAGAGGACTCCACATGGTTTTTATTATACTGCTTACATACAGATCAATAAATAGAACTAAATTTTGCAACTCAGCTAGGCAATAAAATTACACAGCGTACAAAGCCAAGTTTATTTTTATAAATTCAAAAAAACAACCTTATAATCCCTATGTTCAGAGTGCGTTAACAAGTCCATAAGGGAGGAATTGCTTGTCTGCAGTTCTTGCCAGATTAAACAAATACAGATATATTTTAAAACAATGACTGAATTTACTTTATGTAATTCCCTTTGTCCTGCAGAGTGACCTTCCTCACAGGTCAGACAGCCCTACAAAAGCCACAGGTATATTCATGCTCCACTTGAGCATTTTGAGCACCCACACAGGAGAGATCTTAGCAAAGCAAAAGCCTTTAACAAGTCCTGGGACTGAGTGGAAAATTCACTTGCAGGAAACAGAGCACTTCTGCAAGATAAGGCAGCTGTATCACTGGTAACCATTAGCTTTATAACTACAATACACACATTGGCTGTTACTCACTAAAATAATAATAGAAAAACAGTATAGGCAAAATCTGTCCAATTCAGATGCTAAACATTAACATAAAATTGTGTTGTTTAAAGGCAGTGTACTTTACTTGTCTACTCCTGAGCAGAACAGTCTAAAATAACCTCAGTTACAATAATAAAGAATTTTTCTAAATTAAGATTCATCGCACTCCTATTATAGTATTTAGTCTTCCTAGATAACTACGAAGTCCTTCACAAGAAAAAATTGCATTAAATACCTGTGGTATACATCCTCCTCTTCTTTAATAACACAACTAACAAGTTAGACATTCAATTCCTTATTTTTCTTGTCACTAAAATAAAAACCCCTAAAAATTAATTTAGCATATGTTATTAATTCTTGGTAGCCAAGGAGACTTGGACTTCCAACCCTGGTCCTACGATTTCTTATTTTGAAACTCAGCGATGTTATCTAAGTTGCTGTAGAGAGTTTTGATCATGTGAATCCAATTTGAGCTGTGCTCATTAGCATGGATTTCTTTTAGTAACGTGAATATTATTACTCATTATTTTTATACTATTTATGAAATTGCAGCGATGCAGTGTTAATACTCTAATGCTTGTAAAATAGATCATGGGACACTGGCTTCAGAGGGTTGTGATTTCCTGTTAAAATATGTATTTTTCAGAACACGTAAACATAAAAGCATTTAAATATCAAATATACAATGGAATAAAATTAAATTTTCACCTCATTGGGCCTTTCTCAATCTAAAGTAAGTTAAATTTACCAGCATGATGGCCACTGCTGATAGCACTTTAGCTTTATCAGGCAGACAGACAGCTACTTTACAGATACACAGTAGTTTACATTGCAGATGAAAGCACAGTGTTATGTGCAATTACTGTAATTTGACGACTGTTTTATTGAAAGTACATTTTAATACACAAGCTCCTCCTGCTGGCATGTCTGCAAAATGACATTAGCGTCAGCCCAATGGGAAGTCACTTCTCCCTTCTGGAGGAAAAACGACATCGAAAGAAAAAAGTGTAAAAGGTGCAAAATGAATTCCCCTAAAATGAAGAAATATGAATTAATAGCAGCCTGTCCTGATAGGCATGGCTGAAGTAATAAGATCATCTTAGGATAATTACATGAACACCGATGTCTGTGAATGAAGGACAAAGATTGCAAGTAATTCAGCTAATTTAGATGATGCTACTCCAGAACAAGATATATCCAGTAACCAAATTAGAGATAATTTGTCTTAAATGTCTTAGCTAATATTTATAATAAAAAATTCTAAGACAAATCATTATGTTATGTAGGTTTACAGAAACCAATTTATATCTGAGGAATTCAATCTCCATGCATCTAGCATGAAAAGGAAACTGGAGCTGAAATTGAATTGATCAGCTTCCATGGAAACAGATGTTGTACGGGTAAAAAAGTTTAGAGTATTAAAAAAAAAGTCATACATTTAAAAGTATATATCTTAAGCCCCTTTCCATCCTCTGCCAAAACCTGATGAGAAAAATTGCCCTCTCACTTGTCTGTTTCAGCTCTAGCTTTTTACTCTACAATTAAAATGATGACTTTCAAATAACACCCAGAAAGTTTAACCACTAAATTTGGGGAAAAATGACCAACCATCCCCAAAATGCATGGTAATCAAGTAGGAGGAAAAGATTAATCTCCCATTTCTTCTATCTCCTGTTACTAGATTTAATACCTTAGTTCTGTCCTTGAGGTCAAATGATACTAATAGGGTCTCTGACACTAAACAAGACACCTTTTTAAACCTATTGACAGTTCAACAGGTCAGATATTCCATGAACTCTTGAGCAGAGGTATGAAGACCTTAAAATGATCCTGTCGGTATTTCTGGCAAATGCACATGTAGATGAAATTGAGACACTTCTTCTGAATCTATTTTTGCCAATCTGTGTTTGGGATTGAGGAGGAAGGAATAAGCATACCTACATGCAATGTTTGCAAATCCTCTCATTTGTCTCATTCAGCAAAAACAGGCTCCAGGTTAGTTTTTTGGGGTTGAGTTAGGGTTCACCTATAGTTGATAGTTTTACTTAGATTAAAATGCAAATTTAAAATATGTAAATCTAAACCAGGTAGTAGCTATTCTAAAGTAACTCTTTCAGAACAGTTACCCCAACTCCCTTTGGTAAGCACTTACTCTTTAAGTCTACATCTGTCTGAGTTATACCTGTTAAGTTTTAATATAACATTCTCCCTTTCATTCTATTACCTTCTTAGGCACTGAAGTCTTAATGGGGTTTAATTTTCTAGGCTGACTCTGGCAGGCAGTTAGATGCTTGCCAGGCATTACCCTGTTCAGCAGTGGAATGTCCAAGTACTAAAGGCTCAAGTTCTTGTCTACATTCTCACCTTGTCTCATTCTGAAGAAAACAGCAACCCGCTGAGGCAATCAATTCCTTCTTTCCACCAGGTCATTGTTTAGCTTTTAAGCATTCCTGACTGATTTGCCCAGCGTTTGTTTGGATACCAATTCAGTTTCATTGATTTTGTCTTCGTGTCAAGTTCTGCCTGAGGTGCATCTATAGAAAATAGCTTAAAATAACCGGTCTTTTTAATCAGCCTCTAGTTTATTCATACCTTTCATTTATCACTCTCTGTGTATCGAAATGTAATCCATGTCTTGATTTTTTTTTTTTTTTTTTACATGCTTAGCCTATGGAACTGCAGTATTCTCTTAGATCATGTTGTGAAAATTTACATGAAGAAATTAATTTCCCATCTCATTGTCTACTCTTCAGGATAAATTAGAGAGAGAAGTTTCTTACAAAAATACTGTAACATGTCTGCAATTGGAAATACTTTTGTACAAGCCAGAGATCAGAGAAAAGAAGTAATAAGCACATCTTGGAAGTGTAGCAAAGCTCAGGATCAGGTATTTCATATATATTTCTCACATGTAAATGCATCTCTGGAGACATTAATGATTCTAGCTTTGCTTGAGTTGTATTAAAAATACCTCATAAAGAAAGACATTAGCTGGCAGATAAATTTGGTGACTCTTTTTCACCAGTTTCTTGTGTTATTAATATTTTTGCTTGTCATGATAATAATCTGATTTCTGGTTATAACCCCAACATTTAATGTGGTAAATTGGGTTCAGGCAGGCAGTCTCCTCGAAAAGGTAGTATTAAACAATGCCTATACTATATTAAGAGATCCTTATTAGACAAATGAGAACTAATTCTGACTTGCCATTACAACATACCTCAGCACCTTCTTCTGCCAATTAAAATCAGCTAAAATGCCTGTTTAGTGGCATTATTAACTAAGACTCTGACTTCATCAAATAATTTTATATACTCAAGTAACTCTTGCTTTGCAGTGATCTGGGTGAAATCCTTGTTTACAGTTGCCAAAATGTAAAAATAATTGCAGCCACATTCCTGCCATCACTCCAAATTTTGTAGAAATGAAATATAATTATTAATGAGAAAATGTGATCTCCATCTATTAATACAAATGACTGAGTTGGGATGTTTAAATAGTCAGCTATTAACAGAAGAGATAGAAAGATACAGGTAAAATAATCCCTCTACAGTACACTTCAACACTGAAACTCCTGAAGACACTATTGGAGCAAAGTTATCAGGTTAAAAACTGAATAATCATTTCCTATCAAGACTGGATCTGAATTGATCAAGAAATGAAAAGCATTAATTCTGATAGTCTATCCAACTGATTAATATACAGCTCCTTCTACTTCCACATACATATTTCTACAGCAGTACACAGTATTCATATTGGCCTATCCAATCTCTTCTGGCTGTGAAATAATTACAAACACATAGTCGCACTTCCATTTGTTATAATTTGAATGATGCTAACTTGAAAGTTCTCGTGCTACAAATCAGTTTCCATACCAGCATGAAGAAATTTTATTCATAAACATCATCTGCATTGATATTTGAATTTTTCTGTAAACGATGACACTGTATGTAAATCTGATCAGATTTTTTCTTTTCTTCCACTAAATTTACTTTGAAGTTGCCATAACAAGATGGTTACTGTACAGTAAAGGTTTAGTATCCATTAGTTATATCCTATAAAATGAATAATATCTATGATTAATTTTGGATTAAATACACTGTCTTGCATTCAGGAAATGCTCAGAACCCTGTAAAAATGACCTTTCATTAGTTTACACCTGAGCAATACTTATACCTAGAATTTTGTTCCTTGGCTTTCTAATGCATAATGACATCCACATTTGGGAGCGGTTACTTTCAATTTTTTGTGGTGTCTCAGCTAAAATAACACAATGCATAAATTCAGTACTCACTAACTAACTAACCAGAAAGCCAGAAACCACTGAACACACACATAAGAGAAGAGTTCACCATAATACATTCTGTATTTATAATTGATATAGTTTTCTGTGTATTTCAATGACTAGTAGAAAGGCAGTAAGTTTGGCTATTCCATCCATTTCTATTTAGAAATCGCCAACATTCTACTCAGTTGGGGGTTAGCTGAATTTGTGCAAACAGTACAGTCTACCACTTCTCAGTGATAGGTAATTTAATGAACAAATGGTTCAGAGGCAGAACATGTTCCAAGGTTATTTATATAATAACAAAATGTAGGATTTGCTTTCAGAAGAACGCTGTTCAGTGAATACCTGGATTTATTTTTTCCTGCTAGTACTGTAATTGTCATCTTTAAGGAAAGCAGAGACAGATCTAGGATACATTTTTATTGAAAATCCTGAGGTAACTAAAAACAGAAGATGTGCATCAGGATTCACAATACATCATATATGTAAAAATAAAAGGAGTAAAACTCTTGTTTGACAAGTAGCAATTTCAACGTGCTGAGACAGTCATGCATTACAGTGACTAGCCAGGCACTTCCTTCCCTATATTCACAAGCTGTTTGCATGCAAAAACGACATGGAATGGAGACAACTTTAATTACACGAGTGTATGAGAAGCCAGTAAAAGGCTTGTGAGCTACCCACCTCTAGTTTACACAGAACAAAAAAAATACAAAAAGTCAAGCACCTTTCATTCCAAGTGGTGGGGAGAAAAAAAAAAAAAAAAGATAAATATTTACCATCTTCTCTAATTTGCCTAATTTTGCCAGTATCACAGAGAAGAAAAAATCTGAGAGCTTAAAACATTTCTTCCTACCTGTTCATCCCTATCATTTACCTGATACTGAGCTCACTAATGTACTTAATCAGACTAATTTCAGTTAAAAACTTGGTGCATATTCCTGCCTTCACCATGTCTGACTTTTAACCTTCAACACTGCATAATTCAGCTTCATGGGTAACACAGCACAGTTACTAGTCTCCTGTTCTGGACATCTACCACCCACGTTTGCATTTGCTCAGGGAGCAAATAGCTGTTGGGGTTTTAGTTGTGAGCTGGGGGTAATGGCTCTGGTGTAACTAGTCAGCTGCTGTTTCCCTGTTGAGAGGCTTTGTCCCCTCCATGCTCCTTGACTACTCTTTGCTCCAAATTCAGCCAGGCAAAAATATATGCCCACAAGCACTAGCACTTACACTTTTCAACATAGTTTCAATAGTCTCCTTGAGGATTATGTAACTTGGTTGTCTTTGCTTTGAGGTTTGCAAGTGAACTGCCCATCATAAAAAACAACCCGCACAAACAATTACTATTATTATTTTCTTAAGAACAAAACCCTTCTTTTAAAATCACTATAAAGGCAAATGAAATGATAAAGAAAAGTTGTGATCAAAACATGTTGTTTTGATCTTCCAAGCAAGTGCTTGAGTTTTAATTGCTCCATCAAGTTAAGAGGTATCAGCTGCTTCTCTCAAGTCTCTTCATTTCTCACGAAGATTACAGCATGATATTAACATATGCAATAAGGCAGAAGAGAGCTGACATGACCGTTCTCAGGGACAGATTCAGATTTGAATGGATGTCATGTTAACAGTAATAGCTACAAATGTGAAAAATGAACTTTAAAACCGCTCCTAGAATCCTACAGAATCATAAGTCTTTTCTGGAAATGTTAGCAATAATAAAAGTAAAGAACAGTGCTTTATAGCAATCACTGTTTCCAGTTTTTATTTTTTAAATACTAAGTACACGCTACTGCACTCCAACCATAAACTTGATACTAATAGGCATCCATGACCTAAAAGCTCAAAAATATAGGTCTTAATCTCAACCTCTGGGAGCTTTTAGATTGTTCTTAATTTTAGCTTATATTTTTTTAGCTTTCCTAAGCAAAAAAAAAAAAAAAATTCACACTGAGTTGGTTAGCACATAGAAAACAGTGCACCTGCACCTGGAAACAATCACAGAGAGAGAGAGTTTAGACTTGGCATAGTGGAATTAAACCTTGTACTCTCTAAATAAACAAAAGTAATCAAGATGGGAAAATATGTAAATAAAGTACTGAATTGTGTACTGTCAACAAAATAACAAGGGAAATGCTGACTTTGTTCTTGGTAATGAAGACAAGAACTAATGTTTACATTTAATCCAACACAGAAAGGGAAGCTAATCAAAGAAGGTATGATGTTACCCGGTAAATGACTAAGGGAGCCAGCTTGGGATGCAACATTCTTGATGGATTAGACAGAAACTAAATAAGCATCAGACTGGCCAGCAAAAAGATGACCACAGTAATCAGCAACCAAAATCATATCTTCTGTTTAGTTAGATTTCAATTATTTTCTCTGTAAGAAAGAAAAAGGCAATGATAAATGTAGGCTCATGCTTTTTTTAATTACGACTCCAAATTAGGATAACAGGAAGCAAAATTTGCTAGCAACTCCAGTGGGAGTTAAATGCAGAAGTACAAGCTCCTGAAATTTGGGGTCAGTTCTCCAGGTATCATCAGATTCAGAATCTTTAAAAAGTGTATCATACTGGTTCTCTCTAATTCAGATGCAAGTTTACCAATGAGTTCAAAATAAAAATAAATATGATTTACAGTAAACTTGCTCCTTGCCAGAATATTAAAGAAAAATCAATTTAGGACAATGGTGATCAGCTGTGACTCTCATATTACTGGCAGCCATTTAAGTGTAACTCCAGCACTGGAGTCGTACGCCTGGCAACTGGGCAGTAGCAGCTTGGGAGCTGCTGAATGTTCTTAGTTCTCAGCTACATAGAGAAGCTTGTAAATGGCTGCTGCTACCCGAGGTATCTGCTTTTATAGCCCAGATGAGTTTTATCCCATAAGGAAGTTACGGGACCACAGAAAAGGCAGTTTCATCTCTTACCTATGAATTTCTCAGGAAGTTCCTCCTCTGCTTGGCTCTTTAAGGTTTGTGGCTTTCGGCCACATGAAGATTTTGGTGTTAGGAAGACTAGCCAACCTTGATATAGGACATTTTATGGCTCTGAATAAATTTTGAACTAAATGGTAACTGAAAAAGCTGCTGAGGTATCACATCCCCTGGTTTAGAAATAGATCAATGAAGTATGCAGAGGACAGTATTACACATCAATGTATATAGTACCAGAAGGCAATAAGGTAATGCAGAATTTTATCTCGGTTAGGTTAGTTCTGCTTTGCAAGCAGCAGCAGAAAAGTCTTAGAAGACACCATATACAGCATGTGCCTACAGTTCCTCCTTGCAATATTACTGTACAGGCCTGTAAAGGACTATGCTGATGCAATGTGAAGACTATTTATGCCCCACATAGGTGCACAGGTGATATACATCAACTTGACTGCAGTAACAACAGCTCTACAGTTCGACATGAAGCATTTTTAATCATATATGTACAGCTGCCCTGTGCTTAGAAAAAGCTGGGCACTGGATTTTGTTGGAGTCTTCAGGACTTAGATGCATTTGACTCAGCTGTAGCACTAACAGTCAAAATGTGATAAAATATTCAGTCTGCCTGACAATGCAAACCAGCCCCATTTTATTTCCTTTTGGTCAGCCCCTAGCTATTCTCAATGGTTAGTGCTTTGATATTTATCTCTTTTAATATGTAGGAGTCTTCTACTAAAAGTTTTTTTTAAAGGAGCCAGACATTCAGAGTTGTTCAGTGTATTTATGATTTACCCAGAAACTGTATTAAGACTAATAAATTAAATCTCTTACAAAGAATTAATTTATGAGTTCTTAAAGGTTAGAATAAAATTTCAGAAACAAGATTTCAGAGCTAAAATAGACATGGAATAGTAAGAAATGGGCTCTTTGGCTCATTTGGCAGTTGCAAAATTAAGCAATTTTATGCAAGCTGTTTACAAGGCACAGATTTCTAACACTTTCTACAGTGAACAGTAATCCCTGCAGACCCATGTATTAGTGGTTCTCCTTCTTACTACATACCATGCGTTGTACTAAACTCTTAATATTAAGTGCAATTGTGCTACACTTTTAAAATCTTAATCTAAAAATAAACCTTCATACTGCTGTTGGTATAATCAAACTGGGAGACTGTGCAATCAATATGTGAAGATTTGAAGGAAAATGACTCTGATCTGCTCAAATCCTTCCTGTAATTTCTGTCTAAAATTGGGTTATTTTAGCAAGAGTAAACTGAAGAAGCCTGTTTCACTATAAAGCAGATCTGCATGACGAAATCTGCAGCCATTCCGATTGCATCATCATAGGCAAGAACAGCCTAGTGTTATACTTAGACCAGTGTTGTAAATATGCAAAGTACTCCAGTTATGTTGTCCCTGGGTTAGGGCCATACTGAAACAGTAAGTGGAACAAGCGTGAAGAGGATATCTGTGCAATCTCTGCATGCTGCAGATGAACCAGAACCCTGTGATGAAGCTACCTCTATTATTTCTACAAAGACCTCAAGTTCAGGTCATACTGCACTTCTGAACTGACATTTGGCCTAATTTGTATCTACAGAGAATGTATTTGGAGACCTCTGAAGCAGTCTAAAGAATATTCCTAAAAACCTAGCAACAATCACTTTCTTTACTCATTTGTTAATGATGTGAGGAGATATGGCAGGGAAGTATGCATGCGTACCATTAATTTTTGTTATTAATAGATGAGTGCCTATAATTATACCAAGTTATTCAAGAATCCTTCAGCTAACTGTTCATGGATTCTGCTATCACCACAGAAGTGCCAAACATATTAAAAATACACCACAAAAATAGCATCTGAAATACAACAGAATTGAATGGACTATGTTTATAGCTGGCAGATTAGCAAAACCAAGGAACAAAGCTTCTCTAGGATGTTTTGAATTTCAGTGATGGCCTGTAGCTAATTCATGCTGTTTTCACATGAGAAACTGATGGCTGCTGAAATATTTTTCAATACAAGTTCAAATGAGGAAACGAAATAACCCACCTCCTTTTGAAAAACTGTGCAGTTAGGCATAAACAAACTTGTTATGGTCTGGATTAAAGCCAAGTACATGCACAAGTACAGAGATACCTCCCTTAATGAAGATTATTTGCTTCATGTATTTGAATGGATGCATCCATTTATCCATTACTGTCAGTGTTGCACAGAAAGGAGTATGAATAAGCACTGGAAGACTGCAATATAAGATCTATAAACAGATTTTTCTAAACCACATTTTCATGAGTATTTCTTACCGTTTCATATGCTAAGAGAAAGGAATAAAGCTTCTATATCCATCTCTCAGCAAAGCCTCTTTCCCTCCTCAAAATCTTTTCCACTGTGGAAAAGTAATTAAACTTAATCTTTGGTTTTGTTCCCAGTGAAAGAAGCATTACAGAATAGTTTTTCTTGCAATACTCCAAATCTAACAATTACATGAAGAGAAAAATTTTAAAGTCATGTTGTTTCATTAGCAAATTCATTTTTTTAAAAACCTGCCATTCTAGCAATTATGTAAAATTTACATATGGGAGTATATTTACACACACATGTTCTGATTTAAAGAACAGTGTATTTTCAACACTTATTCCCTTTTTTTTTCACTCCCTAAGAGATTCCTCAAGGGCAATTGTACTGAGACACTGACATTTCAGGAGATCTGCAGCAAACATCATAAACTCATGTTTGAGAGCTTAGCTTGCGATATTTCTGACAATGGATTACATAAATACACTACGCCAAAACTGTTTGCAAATGCCATCCTATGCCAAAAATGTTTGGAAATGTCACAGAGAACCACCCGATATGAAAAGGGCCCTTTCCTTAATCTGTAGCGATTACTTCTGCACAAAGGCCTGACCTATGGGCTACAGAACACAGAGTGCTTGACTGATGCTTGCTGTGCCCCACTGTGACTCTCATCAGTAGGAACAAAAGCATGCAGTGACTTACAGGAATCGTTCGTTGTTTTTCCGCATCAGATATCCTGAAAAAATACCATTTTCAATTTCACGGAGTATCAAAAGGACAATTTGGTGATAAGATAATGGGTGTTTGGGAACTAGAGAGAGAACACAGGTCTGTTGCCCTGACTAAAGAAGATACAGCTAACCTGTTAGGTCATGTTACTCAGTCCCTGGTTCCTAAACAGTAAATCCACTAAATCACGCTCTCACTGGAGAGTGCTGCCTTTGTATAACAAATACATACATACTGGTCTGTGATTTCTTCCATTCTTCCACATTTTCGAAAGTCTTGGAATAAAAGTGATTTTTTAGATGGCCTGAGTTGTTGGCAAATACCTTAATCAAGCCTCCCTTTTAATAGAATTCAAGCTGAAAAGGGCAAGTCCAAGACTCTCTTGAACATACACTCTGAATTAAAGCCACTGTTGTTTGTACCTGGAGTTATATGTCAGTTTCAAGACTCTATATAATATTTTTCTAAGTAGAGATTTGAACTTCTCATGGATCCCCAGACTGAGTTTTTTCCAGATCATAAAACTACACTAGTCTGGCCTGGGTGACAAGTGATATATTTGGCCATGCAGACTGGTTAAATAAAGTCAGAAGCCCTTAAATTCCTTTCAACACATCAAAGAAAGTGAGGAGTAGAAATAACCTCACCCTTTGTTAGAATAGTATGGCTTCAAAAACCTCTTAAAGTGCCACAATTGCATGGTGTAAAACTTCCAAATATATTATGAATACAATATAAATATATTGTAAGTAAGAGATTATTTGGTTTGGTTTTTTTCAGTTCCACTAATCAGTTTCCATTCATTCTGTGAACACATATTCAAATAAATACTTCCCTCTTTGGTTGTACATTTCAAATTCTAATAATAAAAAAAAATTTAAAAAAAAAATCACTGAAATTGATTTGGGCTATGACAACTTGTCAATAAAGAAAATACACAATCCCATCTACTCGAAGCCCTCATGCTACACTACCTACCTGAAATCTGCTTTCAGCTGTATGGAGAACGTAACTGAAAATTTCTCCTCCTGGAAATGTCACAGGCTTTTCCAGTAATCTGCCATTCCAGAAAAGAGATCAGATTTTGGAGCATTTGAGCTATCACTGTACACGGTGGAATAATACATCATCAAAAGGGGTCTCCTCTAAGGCACTGTTTTGAAGATCATGAATGGTAACTAAGGGTTATGGATCCCAGAGCTCTCATATCCATCTGCACTTGCACACAGATTGCTCTGACTGACCAGATGGCTTCTTACAAAACAACATGTTCATATGAATAGTTTCCAAAACACTTTCTGGTGGTACACTTATTTTCTGTACGAGACCTGCAGATGGTTCCCTTCCCCTACCTATAAGTTCTCCAAAATATATCTCCTGAACTAACTGTTATGCAATCTTCAGCTACATATGCTGGTATTTGACTGTGAATATCTAAATCTGGCAATTTTCTTAAAATAATCTCCATAAAGAGAAACTTAACAAGCAAATATAGATCAGCTAGTTTAAGTGCAGCTGTAGAATAAATATTACAGTGTTTTGCAGGATTTAGTAGGCCAAAAAGTAAGCTTTGAAAGCCACAATTTCATTAGAGAGAATTCATGTAGATTTGGGCAAGGGTGGTCTTGTTTAACTTGTATTCTTTGACAATATGCCATGGCATGACAAAAAGCCATGGCAAACAAGAGTAATTAAGTGGGTATCAATGCCTTAGGTTTGTCATTGTCATGAAGTCTGATATCAGATTCTACTAACCAGGAGGTAATGTAACAGTGGCCAGGAAACTGGCTCAAGAAGGGTAAATTTTGTGAAAAGAATATTATTCAGATATATCAGAGATATCTGTGGGGTGTACAAGTGAAGCAGCAAGATACCTGAAACAATCCTGAACAATCATGCAATGAATTGTTCTTATCATCCACATTCACGATTATGTATTCATTTAGTAACTGTCACTATAGAGACAATTTAGTGTCTTCCCACCTGCTGAATAGTTTAAAAAGTTATACTGAAAAAAAAAATTATCTTCATATCAAATAAAAATATTAACTTTGATTTTTTTTGGCCAGTTTGGTGCCCTTTGATGACTTGGATGCTACATAAAAATATGTATGAGGATGTGACATACTATTCTGTATGTTTGTGAACCTTTTATATAGAAAATTCTGTGCCCTTTTAAAATATTATATTAATATTTAGAACTTTGATTGAAAAGGGACAGAAAGATACAGAATGAGAGCTGCCATGTGTTGGAAGGCAGACACCATCATATAGTAGGGACAGCAAAAATACTTAGGCATCTGCACTTGCTTACAGTCCCAATGCTTTAGCACATTCTGAACTATTGATTGAGTTGCGAACTCCTCTGTGCTCTTCTCCTCTGGAAAAGTCAGCTCCAGCAGAATAATGGGGCAAATTGTTATGGACAGAGAGGATAACTAGGAAGTAGTGTCCGGACATGTATAGTCTCATTAACTAGAAAATTTAGGAAAATACATAGAAAATAAAACCCTTTTTCATTAAATTAAGTATATTATTGGAGTAATATTTTTCAAAGAATCCTACTCAAGTAATCATGCCAGAAACTGTTTTACATTGTAAAAATATATAACTAGACAATTGCAAACAAGAGTATTGGACTTAGCTTCCTTTACAGATCATGTATACTTGTTAATGAACACCAAAAAAATCCAAAACTTTGATAATTACTGTTATTTGAAAGGAAGGAAGAAAGGAAATGCCCTGTAAGATTTCTTAGCTATTCAAGTAGAAATACGTTCTACATGCTGACAAGAATAGCTTTTATCAATGCTCTAGAGATGTCAATCTCTTTCAAATGTAAAAATTTCAAATGTCATTATTGTACAACTATTAGTAATCAGATGCACACTAGGAGCTTAATGGAAAGCAGTCTTATGTACATTGTTTTGTATTTTACTATTTTCATGGTTATACTTTGCAACTTTTGATTATCATTTTGTATGAGAACTAAAACATGCATTTGTTTTATCCAAGATTTAAGTATAACACTATGGCATTCCATCTAGAGACAAACACAACACAAATAGCATATTAACCCACAGCAGAGCCTGCTGAACTGAGAATACACCTATGTCAAGCTCTCAGTGAGGCTGAATTTAACAAAGAGAGACTGGTAAATGGAGTTGACAGGCAGACTTTGAGGCTCTGGGCAAGCCTGGCTGAGCTATGCAACCTGCATAAACTGAGCAGCACACACAACTAAAAGACTAACAGAATGCCACAATGAATCAGAGATACAAATATGGTCAGAAACAACCATAATATTGCATGTGGAAGAGTTGCTGGTTCGCTTACCTAGGCAAGTGTTTCAGTTTCCTATATTTTTTCATACCTTAGGCTTAGAGAATGAGCACTGTAGCCCGATACAGATGATATCACAAATGTCTGTTTTAAATAGTACTACAATTGCCATCTAGATTTAATTTTGTGAGGCTGCACATATGCCCCACACATGCATATTTCGTAATTTTATATATCCACTTACTGTATATTGATACCAATAAACAGAGACAACAGTTTTAGAACTGTACAAGGAAAATGTTTCTTACTGAGGAAATATGGATATGGATTCTAAGGTTTCAGGATGAGTAGTGGTTATATACTGCTGCATGGGAAAAAAAAAAAATCAATGTATAAATTACCTTAGAATCTATTGAACGCTTACATGAGCAAAAATTGATTTAAAACCATGCAGACGATGAAGTTAAAGAGGACAGAAAACATTTTCCAAGCTTCTAGTACTAAACAAACAAAAAAAAAGTGGAATTTTACATCTAGACATCTTGAATTACGCTGAAAGATTCCTCAGAAGCCTAAAATACGCATGGAAGCATTTTCCAAACCTTCATTTTTAGTTAAATACAAAGTATCATCTTCACTGGAGGCAGATAAATATTAAATAAAAAGAACTTCAAATAGTCTGAATAAAACTCAGTTCAACAGCTTAGCTTTTAGTTGCCCGTTATTGGTGATACTATAATCTCATTAACTCTGAGCTCAGCTTGTATATTCAGGATACATTTAAAACCACTGGAAGAGTTAAAACTAGAGGTATGAAAGTTAAATGTGAGTTAAGCCATGTTAGCTGCAATGGCCGAACATCTTTTGGCCTGGGTTTAACAAGGCCAATATTCTGAAAAAACAAGGATCATCCTTATAAAATTATCAACTTAAAAACCTGTCATTCCTTAGTTAAAAGGAAGTTAAAATATTTGCTCGGTGAAGCAAAAAGGAACTTTCCGAAAATATATTCAGGATATGAGAAGGAGAGAATGGGACCTTATAGATCTGAGGATTAAAGGAAGAAAGACAAAGTTTTATCCCAGTACCCAGAGAAAGGTATACTGAATGACCACCAAGATGGTCAGACTTACAAAGTAATCTCTTCTTGGCAGTCATTTCCTTTGCTCTATACATGGGGTAACAAGTGAATACAGAGTATTAATTGCACCAGACCTTCTCATACCAAGATCCTACATGGAGCTGAATTCTTTACACCCAATAAGAATCTTTTTAAATACCAGAATCACCTACGTATATATTTTTTCAAGGTTTATTTTCAAAAGGAAAGACAAAATACCTTCTACACAGTGTTTAAGTAAAAATTCTATGCCTATGGTGAACCTCCTCTTTTGTTGCTATTTCAGCTACCATTGCCATTTCAATAAATGAAAGCAAATCCCAATCGCTTCTAATGAAATGGCTTCCTTTCTGTGTGCACAAAATCCAGTAAAGAAAATAAAGTCCATATGAGTGAGGGTTTTCATGTTTCCCTCTTTTCATTCTTCCCCTCCATCTTTCCTTTTTCACCTCATTTTCACATACATTCTCTTTTATTCAGTCCAAACTGTCTTATTCAGTCTCCTCTGTTTACAGCACTCCTCTACACTTCATCATTTATTCCTTACTCCTCACTTTCTCCAGTTTTTCTTTACTAAATCACATCAGCAGCCACAACACAGTTTATTACCCAGTACTTTCCTAGATATTGTTTGCTTCTCTTCTCTTTATGCCTAATTGTTCTCTCAACAAACTCCTGTGCTGAGCTGATTCTATGCACCTGAGTCAAATCTCTGTTGCCCAGAAGTCAAGTCATTCTCACAGCTCCCCATCTAAACCAATTCTCTCCTGCCTTTACAACCTATGCATCGTTATCTCTTTCAAATCAATTCACCTACTTCACATTTCACTTTGCCTTCATTTCACATTTTCTTTATTACAATGTAGACCACAACTCCCTGTCAACTCTCTCAGATTTTCAGCAACCCAGACCTCCAAGTGCAATACTGGACTGCCCGAGTTTGTGAGGAAATCCTACTGAGACTTTGACACATTTTTATTCTACTGTTCCACCCTGCAAAATATATTTTTTGAAAACTACCAGTTTTAAGGCATTTTTTGTACGCTCCCCAGGCTGAAAACCTCACTTGAAATCTCTTACTGGACAAGTCACTTCAGTTTAAAGAATGACTCTGGTGAACAATTGCCTACTGTTGCAATCTGGACTGGTTTTATGCCCTGTTGTTAAATTAATTTGAATGAGAACCTAGATGCTGTGCACCCTAACATATTGTGATAATGACACCTTCTTGGGCTAAATTCTGTTCCTATATGTCATTGATTAAATATATTAACCAGTGCTGATAGACAGGAAAAAGAGGGTAAAGTGAGCATATTGGTACAAACCCACAATGCTTACAAGAAACATATATTAATTCTTTATTTGAATGGCAGGTAAAGCTATCATATGGCTAGCCTGACAAGAACAACTTTATTCTTTTATTCACTTCGGAAAAATCATGCCACATTATGAAAGAAAAGGTTTCAAGACAGCTGTCAACGTTGCTGAAAGCAAAGAAAAGGTAAACCAATTGTTTGATACCTTATTCTATACTAAATGCTTTTGTGCTATCAAGAATGAGGACAGTACTTTGAAGTACTACACACAATTATATTAGCATTTCATAGTTAGG
Organism: Strix aluco; assembly: GCF_031877795.1. NCBI lineage: Eukaryota > Metazoa > Chordata > Aves > Strigiformes > Strigidae > Strix > Strix aluco. The sequence continues at coordinate 15,521,343 of NC_133945.1, read as the reverse complement.
ATGCAAAAAATTTGTTCCAGATTCATAACTGGCATAAGGATCTTTAAAGAATATTGGATCTCTTGTTTATGAATTAGGTATGGACAAAACAGTAGTTTATGATTTGGCTAAGCAAATCCACCTTGTCAAATACTTGCTAGTTAGGGGAATATGCAGTAAGTATGCTGACAGGAATGATGTGGTTTTGGTGATGGGCAATAGAAAATGAGTTGATTCACACTTAGACCCTAAGCTATAGAACTCTGGAGAGGGTTTTAGACAGTCTCTCAGTGCAATGGCTGGATGTCTAAAAACTTACTAGTTACCTCTTTCTACTAAAATAACAAGCGATCTCCACATTTATTTTAAATATCTGTCTTGCTCTATAAATTGACTTCATATCTGTATAGGATATATTTGGAAATGGATGGTACTTATATCTTATATTTTAAAATTTATAGTCTTAAACAGCATTATTCTCAGTTACCGGGGTAATATTTGCTGTAAAAATCTCAGCAGAGAAAATGGACAGCTAATTGAGTTTTTCACAACTGGACTTCAAAGGCGTGGGGCTCCTTTGTCACTGCTGTCACTAGAACTGAGAAAAAAAAACAACCTGACCTTCAAGGAAGGACTAAACTTTCCAACCACAGGAAGCAGAAAGAAACCTCTTTCCGAAAAAAAGATACAAGCCACAGAAGGAAGAATTTTCAAACACAGGGAAGGTGGTAGAGAGTCTTATGAGTCATAGTCACTTGCAGAAGTGAGACACAAACACCTCCTTTCCTATTCCACATTTTTCCTATCTGTGACTACTCATTGCTGGATATCAAGAACTGGTGCTCAAATGCATCAGTCTTTCAATTAACTTGTTTTTATTCAAGATAATTTACAATCTCAGATGTTTTGATTTAATACTGAAGCGTATTAAAAGATTTGACTTTATTGGTGTAAATTAACCTGTACTTTTGAGTACTCAGCATTACAATTTATTGTTAGATTACTATCTCATTGACAGAAATGTGAATTTAAAATAAAAGCTGAGAACTGTAAGAGAGAAAAACAGGGATGGCAGAGATTAAAATTATATTATTGCAAGTCTCTTTTCTGATTTAATTTTATGTTGTTTGCAAAGTAAAGAAGAGATTTCAAGTGTATTCTCCCTACTTTGCCCAGCCTCAAAATTGAAACTTTCTTTACTGGCTCTAGAGCCTATTCTTTGCTACCAATTTCAGTACAGAAACGCCTGAATACATAAAGAGTTCACTTTTTAACAAGGGAGTGCATGTGACTTGCTTGTTACCAAGGAAACGGGATCACTGCTGTAATGACACAGAACTTTAACTGGCTGTGTGTTCTTTTATGAGAAAAATCTTAATCTCTTCTTGCACTGCTGCAGGCATGTTAGGGACATAAACTGCACAGTTTAGAAAACCTGCCTCTTGCTAAAGACTTGCTGAGTTTATTGGCAAGCAGTAAAAGAGCAAGACGAAAAGGAAGAAGTAAATGCAATGAGAGCGACAACTCTTCTCTCAGAATGATCCTTCATTACTAAGCCTGTTGTTAACTGGGAGGGAAAATGACAGAAGTGATCAATACGATTCCTGGGGCCCAATCAAAAAAACATTCAAAAGCATCTTGATCCAACCAATTCCTTAGTTAAACTGACCCACATCCCATGTCGACCCAAATTGCCTAGACTAGGAAAAATGGTTATGCAAAATAATTGCCATGCACAAACTGGGAACCAGATGTAATCAAGAGTAATAAAAGGGACTCGAAGTGACATTTAAACTAATTCTGCATGTTATAAAAGGTGTTAAATGAAAAAATATTAGGTAAATTGATGCCATCATATTTTCATGGTAGGCAACTTGGCATTTTCACTCTTTCTTAGAGCCATTTTTATTATTTGAAAAAGACAGATGGAAATAGACCCATCAGAAAATGCACAGCACAGTTAAAAGCTCATTTTGTACAGCACTGAAGTTTGCTGTAACGTTGAACATGGCTTTGTTCAACATAATCTCCATTTGTTTCAGAGCTTTATAAATTGTGTGTTTATAAAGGAAACCAATATATACCAGTTAGCTACCAACAGCAACATATAAAGTGCTTTTTGACTGTTAATATCAATCTACTTGCTTTAAATTTTTGCCCCGTTCTTTTAAACCATGCAATGGAGAACATTTATTGTACATTTCTACACATGTGAAAGAAATACCATACCGTACCCTCTCCCTCATTTGTTTCAACAATTTCATACACAAGATATCAGTACTGCCTGTTTTAACATTCTTATTTTCTCAGGCAGCATTAAACAAGAGTTTATTCTGAGACAACTGTAAAAGATCACAAGTCCTCAAATGCTTCCAAAGGTGGCTGGAGAGTATTCAATTCTAGTACAGTATACACTAAATTATTCTTCTCATAAGCACTGTAAAGGTCACTTTGAATAAAAAGAAGCATGACAAAAATCTGCTTGATGGAAATATGCTCATAAATAGATATTTGTGAGGCCTGTTCGACAATTCATAGCAATTAACATTGCAGTGCAAGTCTCACTGTCTCTATTGAGATGGTAATCAGTGTAAGATTCATGTTATTTAAAAGCAAAGTTTAATTTTTTTTGTTAAGGGCAAGACTCAATAACGAAGCAATAAATACAACACACAAAACCCTGCAGTATTATGGAGTTGCTGTATGACATACCAGTTTTATTTAGCATCACACCAAGGCAAACAAATGACAAACACCTTTTCTCTGAGATGTCTTAGTTCTGGAACAATACCACACTGAGGTGTTTCATTAGGGTGAGTTTAGAAGGATGTTGTTCTGTAACACTTTCATTATTACCCGTAGTCTACAGGAGGAAGTGTTTTCAATTTTCGATTCAATTCAATATACTGAATATTGAAACACTTCTGGCTCAGTACTGCCTTAAAAGTGAAAGACTGAGAAAATCCAAGTGAGAGCAAGAAAGTGCAAGCAAGAGCAAGAACACAGGTGGGCAGGAGTCCCACACATGCACATAAACGGATTCTTTCACCTGAATAAAACCTATTTACACTAAAGCACTGCTGGTAAATTTCTCTTAATAAGACCAACTGCTGGAAAAAGAAATACAAGCTATAGAAATGCATCTGAGGGGAATAAGGAACTAAGAAAACTGAACAGAGTTTCTTGTCCTTTTTAAGAAAAGATTAACTACAAAAATAGTTTTAAAAATATCAAAACATATATTCTACCATCCAAGTTTTTACTTTGCTTAAATTTGGAACTGAAATGTAAAGGATTACAACATTTGTATGTAAAGCAAATCTTGTTGATTTTTTTATGCCTCCTGTAAATTGTTAGGAACTATGCATAATATTCGTCCTGATTAAAAACTGTCATTTAAGCTCTAGCAGGTAGTTACTTGACTACTAACTTCTGTAAAACTACTAACAGCAGAACCAAGTTGAAGTCAGCAGGTATCTCAAGTGCTGACGGGTATTTGGAATATATCTCCATCTACAGCAACTATCTGAAGACTGAGAATGCTGCTAATAGTATTATCATGATAACTATCCTGAAATTAGGACATTGTAGATGGAAATCACTTTGGCTGAATCGTATATATTAACTCAGAATGGTTATCAAAAGAAAATCACACATCAGAAAAACATTGATGGGGAAGATGTCAATTCTGTTAAACATGAAAGAATTAGAGAATGCCACACTGTAGGCAGGGCAGAGGAGAGGGGCAAACACAGGGAACATGAACACAAATTTCTACATATCATTGCTCTGATCACAAATCAGACTAAGGAGCTTTTCTCTCTACAATACTTTTAATAGCATCACTGTACTATAAACTGCTCCTTGGGATCAAAGGAGAGAAGAGCAAATAAAGTTTCTTGCTAGTACGGATACATTAGTCTTCCTAGCATAGGTGGCATCTTCCAGAATTATTTCAAGGGAGTGTTTTCCATACACACACTCTTAACTGACATATCTGTGCTGGAAATATCCTCAAAGATAAACTAAGATTTGGTCAATTATGTACTCAAGTTAAAACAGAGCTTCCTTAACTCTACTGCAATGTCTTTCACACACAATAGAATAAAACTATGCTACAGTTTGCATTATGGAGGCAACCATCTTTCACAGATAACTGTCTTTTCCTAGCTCAATTTATGGATTTTAGCATTTATTCAGACCATTTAAGATGGCTATCCCCACTGGTAATAAACTAAGAAATCATTTTGCAAACCTTAGGTCTGAACAAAATAGGAGGATGAAGGACAGATTTTTACCACATGGAAAGAAGTAGCAGAGTTGCAACAAATGCTATCTGACAGACTTGACACACTTTTCCAATGACTATTCAAGATTTTAGTGTCCTATACTTTAAAGCCAGGATCAAATTTTTTTAATTATTTCACAAATAACCTGTCAAATCCCAGACAGATCACTTATAAAATCAAAAACTACAACAGTAACATCATCTTCGTTTGGATATAACTAGCTTTATAAAGTCAAATGCTTCTAGTAAGCCTCAAGTACCAGTATTTCTCCATATTTCCTTACTATATTCAACCCATCTTCCTTTTAACATTAAGCATTCTGCATGTCTCTCTTCCTGCTTATTCTTGCTCTCTTTATCACTGTTTCTACTCCTCCTGATATATTTTTTCCTTCCTCATTTTCCTCTAACATTCATAACCCCTCTCAACTACTCAGAGCAGGAAAAAAAAAATAATACATTTGTAGAAGGCCATGTAATACATGTCTCCAATGTTGATATGTGCCAAAACACAAAATAAAAGACAATGTAACATCATAATACAATTATTGCACAAGGAAAGGAGATTTAAGTATGAATTCTCGTATACTTTGACGAAACAATTTTTGCCCTACTTCTTCACATTTCAGTTAGATCAAAACAGGCATGATGCTTTTTTTAAGTTTGATGTCAAGCCTCACAGGTTATGAGAGACTAAAAACAAAACTGTCAGTTGCAAAGTGAGGAATGTTAGAAACCAAGAATAACAGTGAGACAACTACATGTTTGTTAAGAACAATCCACTCCGAATATTTTAATTGTATCATTCCACAGAAGAATAGTACATTTCTGCAACGGAATTTCCTGCATTATGTGAACATGCTAATCAAATTTTAGATATCTAAGATATTTTTACTTCAACAATCATCAGTGCTTGGCAACAAAGTTCTATTGAAAGATAAATATTGTGTAACATCTCCACATAGTTTTATAAGTAGATCAATCAATTAACATAGCAATAAATTAGTTTCATTAGCATGTTTCAGGCATTAGGAGGTGCTTTACTAATTAAAAGTCACATATTTAAGCAAACGTTTTTCCCAGTTTGTTCATGTAAATTATATTCCTCTTTATCAGACTGCTTACTTACTGTTACAGAATGTAACTGAGATCTGTTAAAGAGGTACAATGACAAGTTAATAACACAAGCTGCCACATCAAAGGATGCAATCAGGTAAAAATCTGGCCACAACACTTTAGGATGCATTAGCTGAATACTGTCATTTATTCTATTAGAAGGCACAGATATATACACTAATAGCTTTAAGAAGTGTCATGCCATCACAAACTATTAACCTATTCAAAATCGCATTTAAAGCTTCCTTGCTTCACATCAATATTGTTTTGCAGTGTTTCAGGGATTGCTTGTTTGCTTTTAATCTTATTGTTTATCTTGTAAGACGCTAACAGCAGAATACCAGCACCACATACACTGCAAACTGAATGGACAGGACAATTTCCCAAAACACATATGTAACTAAAGGCCACATATCCTACACACGTAACTGATACAATGTCTAACTAACTAAATATATAACCATACCCTAACTACATGGATGTCAAAGGAATCATCTCAATGAGTATTTAGCGCTCACATATAAATAGTCATATCAATACCTGAAAATATTCCAAGCTAACTTTTTCTGCAGAATAAAATTACAAAGCAAAAACATTCACTGCTGGGTTGATATATGTATGTGTGTAGGCTTTTGTTTATTTATGTTATATATAGATACTATGGAATTCAAATAAGAGGAAGGATTCCCATTCATTCAATGCATAAATTCTGTATTAACTATAATTTCTGATATTTTGTTTACATGTTAGAGAAGCATACTTTAGCATTATTTTGCTTTTTCATAGAATCATCTTTTGTAGCTTCTCATCCAGAAAGACTAGTGAAATACTACTACTATACAGTACTATCAGTCCAGCTAAGCAAGTCCTAAAGGGAGGAAATAATTAGAGTATTTTAGAAACCTCTCTGTAGCTATAAAACTGATTTCTTATAAAATGAGTCAAAAAGCATTAGAACATGACATGAGAAGAGTAAGATTACAAAAACATTTTTTACCTTATTTGATATTTAAAATCCTGCAGAGAAATTCACAAATTAAAATTCCTTTAAATTTTTATTAGTTCATGAAAGCCTCATCTCAATACTGTCACTGGCCAAGAGCATACTAAAAGCACTGTTTTAAAAAAGTTTTTCTCCTCTATCTTTATACATAAATATATTAGTGCCTAGATATTCAAAGATCTTTCTTAAAATAATACTGCAAAAACGTTTCTATGAAGAGGTTTTAGTTCATTCTTTATACTAAAACAGGGCTATACAAGCCCATTATCTGCTGTAAACTACCCCTTGTTAAAAGATGAAGCTCTTAAATGAAATACAACTGATAGACTAGTTTGTAGTTAAGTTCAGGTCTGAGCAAATGTTTTTATTCCTCTAAAATATTTTGAAAGTAACTTTGAAAGGGTCTATTTTCAATTTCTTTAAAATGAACTCAGAGATACAACATCAACAGGAACCTCATAGTAATTTTCTTAGAAGATCTATTTCATTCATGCTTGAAAGCAACATTTTAATACTAGCAATGGTACAGAAGTTAATGTTCTTTTTACCTCTCATACCTTTAATATACACATTTAAATGTTCTCAATGACACTGACAGTTGCAAATGAAATAGAGATGATAAGAAAAACACCAAAATCCAAACCAAACCAAACTTCTTCGACCCACTAAGAACAAACATCTATTCTTCCACATGATTTTAACTTTGTGATCTGCAAGACCAAAAGCAGATACTTGGCTTTACATACTGTTTAGTGCTAAATAAATCTTAGAGTAATATTTCCAAGGTGACATTTCTGAGTGGCTGTTTGGTTGGTACTGAAATTTGCCTGCCAGTTGGTTCCTGTATCTCTCTACCATGTTTCTCATAACTTTACCTTCCAGGAGGGAGGAAGCATTTATAAAATGAGAAAGAAAGATAGAAACAGCGAAATTTTTGCTACAATTTAGCTTGGTGACTCAAAGACAACTGACACAAAATGCCTAAGAACACAAGTTTTGCTATCAAGTATGTTGCCAGTAATGTTATCCAGTGAAATGAAGACAACATATTTTTTGAACGTTACAATCCTCTAATCATCACAGAGAACCAATGACTCCTCTGGTGTTCAAACACATCCCGCAGACAACAGTTTCTCAGAATCTGTTCTAGCCTCTTTTCTGACGATTTACCAAACAGATTCTCTGCTTTCTTTAAAGCATATGTTTGAGTAGCTACCACAAGAGAATAAATGTCCAGCTCTGCAGCTCAGCAGAACATATAATTGTTATCTAGAAACTGTTGAAAGATGTAGCTGTGGCCTAGAAAACAAGATTTAAAAAATACTCAGCACAGTAATCTGTGAAAATATTCACAAAAATCTTTTTATACCATTGTTGCATATATCTTAATCCAAACATTTGCATTGCCAAAGCAGAAGAGTCAATAAGGTGGCAGTATTCTTATTTGAACAGCATTGCACAACTACAAAGTAGAGCACATGTTGTAGTGGTTTCACACTGTTTAGGCTTTTTTTTCGTTCACATATAACATCTGCTTGACCAGCTGTATATTTAGCTAACACTTCTTTGTGCGGGGTTTATGTAAAACACAACTCAAGTTAAAACTGCAGGTTGAGATTTTGGGGAATCATAGATTTATAGGCTATTAGAGGTTGGAAGGCACCTCTGGAGACTGCCTAGCCAATCCCCCTGCACAAGGCTGCCCAGGACTGTGTCCTGTCAAGTCTTTAGTATCTCCAAGGACAGAGTGTCAACAACCTCTGGGGAACCTGTGAGAGTGTTCCAGCACCCTTACAGTAAAAAAAGAAAATAGCTTCTAAAATAATGAGGACATTTGATACAGAAATCACAGAGATAGAAAAATGGAACATCACAATATTTTAGTGTTTCTTTTCACAACTTTCTACAGCTTTTAGCTTTTTACATACTTGAAATCACATAACCTATTATGATGATTTATGTTGAAAGCCTCAATTATATGGTCCAAAGAATTGTGATGCTTGTTGACAAAGATTCCTCCTGTTATTATATATGTATTTACAAAGAGCTAGTGTGAGTGATATTTTTTGGATAGATTGATAAAAATGTGATTAAAACACAAGTGTACCTGTTATAACAAGTTTTATTTATCTATAATGTACCAATCATGAGTGTAAATACATGTTAATTGAAGCAAGTATTGACAGACAGGCCTTCATGAGCTAGTAGATGTAGCAATCTAATTCAGCAGTGCTAATTCTTGATTTAGGTTTTGTTCTGCATGGACTGGAAAATTTAACTTGTGATGTCAGTTTTATTATTACAAAGAATTTGTTATTCAGCATGTAAACAGACAAATTAGAAGAGCCAGAATCTCTTTTTTACATTAAGACATGAAAGTGGACTATATAGGAAACTATTTGACCAAACCTGTGACTGACCTAATGCAGCATTAAAACTGAGAAATATACAAACTGAGATTACAAATGATAGAGACTCACAACAGAAAGAATACATTAGTGACAGTTCACAGCATAAGGAATGAAAACAAATTACATTTCCATGATTAACCACTAGCATTTGATACGATAATGAAGAGAAATGCTAGCAAACTGCTTCACGTTATTTTACTGCAAACTGTTAATTGTATCTGAGTCTCAAAATACAATTCATTTCTTTCTTTATAACAGTGGCAGGCTACTTCATACAGATCAAAAAATGTTTTGCCTCATCAGATCTATGCCTGATTGGATGAAATCACTGCACCTGGAAGGGAGAAATCCCCAAAGGAACAACCTCACTATAAAAATTTTAGGCAATATTCCTTCCAGCATTTAATAATCAGTGGATTCAGTCTTAGAGACATTAATCTTATTTTCTGTTCAACATAATCATATTCTAGGACCTAAATCAGATCTTAAAAGTGACTAATTAAAACTGACCCTGTAATTTCTATCTATAGGATGCCTAGTCAGACATAACCTTCATGGGATTTTTCATTTGCACACTGAAGTGTGGTCATTTAATTTTGCAGTGAGAAGAAACTCTTTAAGAACAGGTAATTGGGTTTTTTATTATTATTATTTTATATTTCGTTGCTTCCTAATACAGATCTAATGCCCTAGAGACTTTTTATGCATATTAAGACTATAATTTTTTCTCCTAGACTCAGGTATCACTACTCTCTACAGCACAGTCCTATGACTAATATCTCAATGTTTTCTAACTGCTAACTCTTTCGTTAATAAAGATGTAATCAGCAACTATACATACATTTGTGCTATGAAGCACAAGTATATCAGAATTATTATATGTATTTACAGTGTTTTATATTAAAATATTCTATTAAAATATTACTAAACCAAAACATTATTAAACATAACAGAACAGAAGAACTGCATGTATGGTATAAAGGTTAGAACTGAAAAATGTAATAAACACTTCACAGAATCCAGTCTGTTCAAGATCTTCGGTTGATGAAGCTCAAAATCCATTAAGGAAGGACAATACTAGAGAATTTGGCAATACGAAATGGAACTGAAACGAATTTTCTTTGAGATGCTTTTTCTTACCAACAGTGCCAGGTCATGACTCTCAGAAAATAAAGGACATTGAGAATTCAAATGATAGCCTAACAATGATGACACTTTCTAAAATGTGCTCTTTCTGTCATTGTTTGAAAGATCTTTATATTAAGTTAATATTGCTGCTCTAGCTGCAGAGGAAAAGTCTGGTATCTCAGTAGAAAAATGCATTAAAATCCCACTTTCTCTGCTGTAGATGAGGTCTACAGTTATTTTGCTCAACAGCTAAGCTTTTCCAGAATCCCATTAATATTCCCATGGAGAACTATCTACTCTAGCTAAGAGAGAATGCTGATACACCTACTATTTAAGAAAAAGCTCCAAGGAAACAATTCATGGATACATATATGAACAGAACCTTTTTGACATAAAGTCCAGATATCAAAGAATATTCTTGAATCTGCTATAGTCCTTTGTTTCATGCAATGTGCCGGGAATTATGAAAATGCCAAATGCAAAAAAATAAACCCTCTGAAAAGAAACGTAGTCTTTTTTCAACCTATTATATAGCTATGCTCAAAAAAGGTTAGCATCAATGCAATGCAGCATATTGGTGTTTACAAATTGTTGACAAATAGTTCTGGCAAATTTCCTTGAGCAAATCTCCTTGAACAAATTTCTTTCCTTAGAGATAATTGCTTTATACTGTATCACTATGTTTCACATACTAAATTGTACCCATACTGAGAAAACAGATTACTTAAATATGCTGCCTTCTCAATAAAACTTTGCTCTTTCTATGAAATTAATTGTATTGATCTCATTCAGCTCATTACATTTATTAGAAGAAATAGGGTTGGTTTTTTGCTTGGTTTGGTTTGGTTTTCTTTACAGCAGAATAAGGTAACGGTGTTTACTCTGACTTGGACATTGTTGGTAGGACCAATTATGTGGGGTTGTGATTTTGAATCTTTTCCTGTGCAGGTCCCAATACCTGGCACGATTTTTAATAAATAAAAACATGAGCTCTGAATTCTATAACACACTTATAAAAGAGATTAACTATCAGAACGCAAGTTAATTGTTTAGGGATGATGATTAAGAGGAAATTTGTTTTCCCTTACTGTTTTTAACATAAATGGCTAAGAGATTATAAATAAACTATTCTTGAAATTTCATTTCTCAAAGTAGAATAAAGATACTGTAATAAAATATTTCTGTAACAACAGTGTTTTAAGATGAAAACACCTGAAAAGTAGTATCATTGCTTTTACATCAGTATTATATTATCTCATTGTTATAATCTCACAGTATGGTCACTGTTGAATTAATGACAGATTTTTTAAAAATATGTGAAATTCTAATAATTGAAATTAAATAAGAATCCTAAAACAAACCAATTTTGGTTAAAGCATGTAAATAATGCACCACAGCTTAAGTAATGAACTGCTACTATGGATGTTTTCCATTGATTAAGGCCAAAGCCTCAAATTAATATTTCTAACTAGAATATCCACAGTATTTCCTAATCTAATAACTTCTGTTTGAAACTGTTGTCCACTTTTGTCATATTTTAATATTAGCTGTGTTGCTATCCTTATGATCGCTTGTACTGTTGGGGTAATGGTAATTACTACAGCATCTCAATGTACACCTGAAACCATAATCATCATTTATTAAAATATTTTATACCCCACAAAACTTGAAACTGAATTTCTTTCATAAGCAAACTGGTCAAGGAGAAAAAACTAGCTAGCCTCAACTTACGGATGTTATTCTGCATTACTGCCTGTCTGTGTGGAACTCAGGATAATCAATTGTAACAAACCAATGAAAAGATGGGACCTTAAATAGCACTCTGTTTGGAATTTATTTTCCTGATCTACATTTAAAGCAGCGAGTTATAAAATGAAGTTGACAAGAAATTATCAGTTCACTACTTCACACAGCTATACTTAACCATCTTAAAATAAAATATAATTGGACAGGAAGAGCAAAAATTATTTGAGTTGAAAATTCAATTGCAAATGTATTTTTTACTTGCCCCCCTCTCCTTTAAAAAACAAAATGAAATACAACATGAAGGACAACATCTTTAAAATCACTTAACAAAGAGGCATGTACGGGCCTCTCAACTGAAGTACCTGAAACCACTTCAATCTTTACGGCCCTTAGTCAAATTCTACATAATAGGTTCTTAGGGAGAAGTCTCTTGAGATGTTTGTCCCTACAAATATCATTTTGCCATTTATAACATCATCATCGAGATGCCTCATTAAATTGATTTCTGCTTCTTCAAATCCAGGAAAAATTGAAAAAATATGAATGCAACAAAATACATCTTGGCATTCTTCCATGTATCTATTACATTTTCTAATAAATATAGCTTTCTTTAAATAAAGTTTCAACTTGAAAATTTGAAACTCTGCACAAGACCGAGAAAATAGTACAGCTAAGTATTTATGCTTCTATTAATTTTAAATTGGTCTTGATTGATTCACAGGCATGGATGCACAATCCCTGTGCAGAGGCTTCTGGACAGCAAATTTAATATGATGGCTTACTATAAATGTGTGTTCACTCTATACATAATTTGTACAGGTGCAGTACTGAAAAAACAGTATATGGAAAAATTATTAGTGAAAGAAAGAAGTTAACACCACTTTCAAAACCAAATTTTCATTATTTCTTAAATAGTTCTAAATATCATTTACAAATACTGTAAAGAACAATGTTTACAGCAAAATGGAAAAATTTTAACAGATTATATTCCTTGATCATTGTATATCAAAGGGTTTGAGATTCTTAACAGATGACTGTCTTAAACTATTTCTGGACATATTCAATGTTAACATTAATGAAACCAGAACATGCATCAGCAGATTGCAGAATTCAGCTAGAAAGAGTTCAATAGCTTGACTTTTTAAATTTGGTTAGTAAGGACCCTAATAATGCTCCACCTTCAACCCCCAAAATAAATTTATAAAACAAAAATACAAACCCCATGCAAACAAAAGTAAAACAAAACTGAAAAAGACCAAATTTTAAAAATACCTCATGTTTGAAGAGTACATATGGATGCAGATCTTGAGGTCAACTTAGATATTTTTGAAAGCTTTACACAGTGATTTTTTTGTTCAACGTCACCATTTAAATAACAAAAAAATTACTATATACGTCATATATTCCTTTAAATACAACAAAAGCACTTATAATTTGAACAGGAACCTTCCATTTAAAAAAACCCCACTGTTTTAAAGATTTTGGAGATGCTGTCATTATATTTTAAATTAAATTGTAATGAAAAAAGCTTAATAGTTTCTTGACTACTTGACAGATACTTACACAAAAAAGGGCATCAGCTGAATAAGAGTCTCTTTTTTGGGACTGGCTGTGAATTCTGGCACAGTTTGAATAATTTTGTTCATTACGTTCCTTAGGTAATTTTGTAGCTGCTTGCGTCGCTCTTCTACAAACTTTGCATCCTAAAAATACAAAGGAAAAAATATAAATGGCACAAAGAATATGTTTTTCAATTCTATAATGTAACTAAGCAGTCCTAATGAGCATAAAATTTGATCTTTTGATGATCTATGTTCATTATGTCTATAGAAATATGTTGGCAATATGTAAAAAACCCTTGGCTCTGTCCTTCTTAGCGATAAAGGAAAATAATGCAACCTAATAAAAACCTGTTTCACAAAAACATCTACTGCCAATTCTCTCCTTGGCAGAATGTCTCCTCCATGGAACAGAATTCTTTTCCTAATACTAGGTCTCCATAAAATGCTACAATCCTAGAAAGGTAATGCATAACAGCGGCACAGAGGCAGTGGCATAACAATTTATGTGATTCGTCTTGAGATCTAGAATTACCAGTCTTCGCAGGAGGAAATACCAACTTACTCCCACAATTTCATCACAATTCATACTTTTCAGATGTTTGGTACACAAACTCCAGAATGGATTAATATTTCTCCAGCTTTTTCATTATGTTAATAAATTATTATTTTGTGACGGAGTTTTCATATAGTAGATTGCTTTTTAGAAGATTTTATCACAACTCTCAAAAATATTTTACTGAAGTTCATATAGTATTTTAGATCTCGGGATTTTATACTACATTGGCCCCAATAAATAAAATAATTCTAAAAACTCCACATTCTGCTGAGGGACTTACAAATTAGAAGTCTAACAACCAGCATAATGTCATGCATCCTGTAATTTACATCTAGCATAAACTTTTTCCTGTGAGGGATTGCAATTACAGTGAAGTATAATATAAAATCTACACTTTTCACACTAACATAAGACTATAATACGTTTACAATGAAATCAGGTGCTGGCTGGTTTGTGCTACAGCCAGTATGCTATATCTCAGAAATGCAGGCATTCTGATGACCTGGTTTAAATCTCAGAGCATGTTCTCTAGGCATGAAGCCAAAACTATTATTAGACAATTACAGTTCTCAAGGGAAGACTATTATCTATAAGATGTGTCTATCCAACCTCTATTATTTATCTGTGTAAGAAAAGTCATTGAAACAAATTCTTGTTTCTCACCAAAAAAAATGACAACCCACCAACAAAACACCATAAATACATTTGACAACACTGAATAAATTCATTGTATTAAAAAGGTTCAAGCCATATTGCCATGCATGGGATGCAAATGTGAAGATTATTCCTTCATTAGGTAAAACAGACTAACTCATCACCAAAGCAGGGATGCTCCTTTGAATTCAGGACTGCTACAGAGTTCTTAGAACCTTTACTGACATTTTATTCTGTTCTTATCTCTCATTAGGAGAAGTTACCAGGAACAGCAATACTCTTAAGAGACATAAGAAAATGAGAAAAGATTCTGAATGACATTTCTCTAAGAAGTAATTTAAATTTATAGAATTAAAAAAAAAACCAAACCACAACCTATGTTAAGTAAGGTACATTTGCAAATATTGGCAAATAATCCTATATACTAAAAATAGCCTCATTTTTTATAATTTAAGGAAGTATTTTCTGCTCTTGTCTTTTATTTGCCTGTAATTACTTAACATGTAATTGTGATTACTGTAACATTTATAACTGCTGAAGACATTCATACTTACAGGCTTTAAAAACTTAGGCAGTGCTTGTGTTAAGTTCACAAAATTTCAAAATATATACAGATTCATCTTTTCTGTTTTCTAGGTATGAACTTACACAGATGTCCAACCCTGTTTTACATTTCAGTTTTATATTAATACATGTAATAATCAAGATCAGTGTGAAAATAAAAAAACCCTATGTACTATATGGTTTGCTATTTCTTTTTTATCAGTCACATTCTTTTTCAGCAACATATGCACACTACACACAAATTGCATAGCAAGTGATTCTAGTGCTAATTGATTTACTGATAAATGAAGAAATGAAGTCTTAAAACTCTTGGAAACTGATACTTTATTAAAAAACAAAGCTGCATTGTTGACCATGCAATCCACTCTGCAGTCACTCACCCAGTACTCCACAACTGAGTACAGTTACTACTCAAACAGAACAGAGCAACAGCTTGCTCCATGCCCCGCTGCACTGATGAAGTCTGGACAAATGTGTGGAACAGAAGTCTACACAAGCTGTTGGGAAACGTTAAAGCACAAATTTTAATACGTGGCGACACATAATATTATAATTGAATGGAATGCTAATAATACATAAAAGTGTGGTGCAATACTAATTAACTAACAAATTTTATTTTTCCTCTTTTCACTAAGATTTTTGTTCCTACTGGATTCTTTGCCTAGCTCAAGGACCAGCCTTCTCTTCCCATCTTTTCACTCAAAGGATTTAAATTAACACTAGTAGGGATACTAATTTGCTATCACCAGCTATGTGAGGCAGAAGACCAGAAAGCAGCACATAGGTCAGAGAAGAAGAAAAAGACCGTGGAACAGCTTTGGTTCTGAAAGCTTTAACTACATGAGTGGTGGTGATGTTTGGCATGTGAAACCAATTATGGAGTAACCCTCTGCCCAGTCTTACTTGACTGCGTGTAACAGAGGAAGGAGGAGCACTGCTTTGCTCTACAAGCCTGTTCTCAGCACAGATACGGCCTCAGCTTAGAACCATTCCAAAGAACTGGCCTCACCCTGACTATGCTTCCTTGATTCTACTTTCATCACTTCTATCAATTATGTTTTCAAGCCTCCAAGAAAATCTCCATTTTTCAAGTACCACGTTCATTAGTGCTTTTTCAGCTCTTAAGTTTTTTTGGTCACAAATCCTGAACAACAGTATTTTCAGTGAAATCACTTCAATTATATTCAAATTTGGTCTTAAGCAGAAGCTGCATTCTTTCAGTAAACCTTCTGTACTGCACATGTATTTAAATAAATACATCTTTCACTGGCAGGACCACTTTGTTATAAACACAAGAGCAAAATGCTGAATACAGGTACTTTCTATCCCTTCTGTTATTGTAAAGAATCTCATTAACTAGAGATAATAATGTCACAAAGAAGTTTTCTAATTAAGACTGTGAGAACATGCTTAGGGAATGCATTTTTGCTGTTTACAGCTGATTGAATTAGTGCTTATAATATAGCTATTTTTCTGCCATTTATCCAAACGCAATACAGAAATTCTCAGAAATTACACTCAGCCTGAAAACAGCTAAAAATGTTCTTCTAGCCTGATATAAATTTGATCTCTAAAACAAACACTGAGCTATCTACCATGAAATTCTGTACCATGTACTAAGACCCACTGTCGTTACCAGAAGTAACATAAACCAAGGGCAAAATGATTCAGCTATAGGTCTAAACTTTATCATTAAATGTGCATTTTGCAACAGCAGGTTGGCTACTCAGACGAGTTATTTTAGCACGCCGTTGTTACTGCCAAGTTGTTGCAGTAATAAAGACTTTTTGTCACAAAAGAGTAAATAGAATAATTGGTAATAGAAAAACATAATTGGTTCAAAGTCTGGCCAATTTTTTCCATCTCAAATTATAAAAAGGTAACTGTTACCCTCTCTTCATTGGACCCAATTATCTACAACTGAAATCTAGTTAGTATTTTATAGTCTAACTCCTAAACGATATTTTTATTTACAAGCAAAAAATAAAGGGAACAATTTGGATTTGGTACCAGTGAAAAAACCCCATACTTTTAGTACATATCTTTGGTGATTGTAAGAGATTGTATCTGACAATACAAATTTACACTTGCATATCTACTCACACAGGAATGTACTTTGGGGACAAAGTAATTTTGTTAAAGTTACAACTACATGTACTTTTGCAAAAGAACTTCCATTTTCATCATATTAAAGGTTAGATTATATAATTTCATTTTTAGGAAAACAAATACATGCATGGAAAGATAAAGTAACAGTACTAAATAAACGCACACTTTCAAGATCTCACTGAAGAGAAATCCTGCTAACATAGCTGAAAAAGGAGACCTGCTCTCAAAAATAGGGATGGGGATTATAATAAAGATCAAAGGTGGTTTTTGAAATTCAGGTAAGAAAAATGTATAGAAGAAATGGAACTCGTAAGATGAATAAATAGTAAGTCTTGTCTCTAAGAAGGAAAAAGAACTTGTGTCTTGAATCATCAAGCCAGTCATTTGACCAGTTGGGATCCAAATCACAATGAAGATCTTTTCTTTGCCTCATTAACGCCTCTTTTAATTTGCAAGAATGCTTTATGAATTTTACCTGCCTTTATTACATATGTTGCTTTTTTAAAACAACAGCACTAGCTGGAGCTCTGGACAAAAACCAGTAAGTTATCTCAAATCTGGCTATAGAAATAAATTTTGAGTAATTTTTTTCCCGAAGAACATACCAAAAATGGCACTAAACCCAGCATTATACATATTTGGTTCCTATACCTTCAAGAGCTGTAACTGTTTATAGGACAGAAATTATACGTAATTTGAAATTATTACAGAAAAAACAGACTATATTAAGGTTTCCTCTATTTTTATAGAACATACCAGATCCTTCTAAAACCAATTTGGGAGAACATGTTTTTAAGCATTTTCCTGAGTCAGGCCCTATATTCTGTTTCTACAAATCTTTCCATGAAATTGTTTGAACAATTGGCTACAATCCTACTAACTTTAAAACCAAAAGGCAAGACTAACTGGCCCTTTCAGTTCTTCTAACTGGGTCCAGTGGTAGATTAAATGATCCCAACAAACTTGAAGAAATTTAACTCTTGACTATTACTGGTAAAACATCTCCTACTGTATTCATGACAAGCCCAATCCCTGATCCCATAGCACTACAGGGGGCAAAAGAGTATTCAGAGAAGGCAGGAGCTCTACTTTTAAGATTTGAGATTTCTTTGCAATTCAAAAGATACTCTTTGGGGCCATATATCCTCAGTGTGAGAGATTATTTATGGACAGCTACTATTGCTTTTTGTAATGATGCTGAAATTACCTTACTGCACTTGAAAAGCGGCTCCGATCTGACCAAAGAGAAAGCCTCATGTATTCAGCACCACCTGATTAACAACCCGTGAAAGCGTTCTGCGCATAGAAAAGGAATTAGCACGTGCAGGGATACCTTGCCTATAAACATAATCCATTGCTCTTCTTAATTGATTAAGAATCTCTTTTTCCCTGTTAAAAGGAAGGGTACTATATAGAGAGGGACTCAGTTACATAAAAAATATGGACAGGTTCTGATATACATCTGTAGGGCAACTTGGCCACATTTACTACCAATTTATGCAGAGTAAACTTATACTGTACAGAAATTGTTAATTGAGACCTAACATACCAGCATTCACTTTCAATTTGTAGGCATATTTTCTGAAAAAAAAAAAAAGCTACTAATGTTTCTGTACATACTACTGTCAAAGTTATTTCCTAGCCCACAGTTCAAGAGCATATACTTTTGATTAAGAGTACACAAAATTTCAGTTAACAAGCAAAACTGCTTCAGATTGCAGAAGCATCAAAACACATCTGGGAAAATATTTTTAATCTGAAATTAATGTCTCCCAAAATATTTTATGAAATTCCTTTTGGCTAAGAATTTGCCAAGTTTCTGCCCAAACAAAATGCTAATATCAAAGTACAAATCTCTAAAAATAAGAATACATAAGGAAATCTTACAGACTCTCAACAGATATTAGAAGATGATGTTAAGCTGTAAAACTAAAAAGCAGAGTCTGACATACCATATTTTATGTTACGCTGTTTTACAGTTTTTCATTACAACCCAAGATCATTCCAACTTGCAGTTCAAATTGTTTCACACAATTGCTGGTCTTTCATATACACTGTTAGTATGTAACAGATGGCAAAATACTGATATTCTTCATTATTAATGGTACAGCTCGCTTAAGATGTTTCAAATATTTTCCATGAGCTGTTGGAAATGGTATGATTGCCATGGTTACCTGCCATGATTTAGGGACACATAAAATACTTTTATATTCTGGGTTTGGCGCTGTTTCAATCAACATAAAATTCACTGACTCTGACGTTCTAGCCATTATTTATCATTTAACTAACCTCCTATTGTTAGTGCTGGGGGAAAAAACAAAACAAAACCAAACAACAGAAAAGCTCAGGGCTCAATCCAACTCAATTAAAATAAAAGGAAACACGGCTTTAGGACTTTAATGATACCACACAATGGATCCCATCCCAAGCGAAGCTGACAAGAGTACTATTCAAAGATGAACCTGCAAATGCAGAAATAAACTCAGGTTATTCTAGTTTAGCCTAATATTTTTCACCATCCTGGTCAACTGCTCTTCGCAAAATTATCATACCAGTTTTTGTCTATTTACAAGAAATCAAAATCGTTGATCTCAAAAATGAAGCTGGAAATCAGAAGCTGAAATGGGAGCTAATTAAGCATTCAATCACTGAGTCACTCTCACTGTTTTGTGAGTAAAAAATAGTTAGATAGCAAGTATTAATTTTTACAGGCTAATTGACACCTTTGCAAAGGTCACAATAAAACACGACTTGAATACACCTGTCCTTCAATAACTACTGCATCATGAAACAGTTTTACAGAGGTACAGTTTTCCAATACTAAATATACCAAATACTACCATATTATACAAAAAAAAAAAATCTCAAAATTATTGAAACTAGATAAACTTAAAATTTCCATCCTATTTGTATTGCCAGTTTCTGTATGGCAGAATCAGGCTAGCATTATACAACAAAACAAGGGTATACAATACATCAAATTGCTATTTTTCTGATCCCACTGTGAGATTTTTTTACATTTACTGTTCAGTGGAACAAACAGGAATTTAAAAGGCTCAGATATGAAGAAGAAATCAAGGAACTGTCAGTTTTGAAAAGAAATGTATCTTTCATTAAATAGAGATTTATTACGTAATTGTAATTATTACTCTGTGTTTCTCTACTAAAATAGTTGATGCATTTCCATCTCCAACTATAGATTCATTTCAATGATACCAGAAAGTAATGCTTTCAGATAAAGTAATCTGAAAAAGACACTGTTGCAAACCCATCCAGCAGCAGTCATGCTAAGGGTGAGCTACAG
The DNA here is from genome assembly GCF_031877795.1 of Strix aluco. Lineage (NCBI taxonomy): Eukaryota > Metazoa > Chordata > Aves > Strigiformes > Strigidae > Strix > Strix aluco. The sequence continues at coordinate 15,500,923 of NC_133945.1, read as the reverse complement.
TCCTGTCAATACCCTCAGTCTAGTAAAAAATTATGTTGACAATTGCAACATTTTCATTAGCATTTCTGATTTTTTGAGACTTGAGGCATCTCCTGCAGTACTATGCAGAGCTGCTCAGCACACCCTGACTGTTCAGCAAGGAAATGGTTGCTCGGCAGCTGTGCCAGCCTTCTCAGGTCATCAGAGGAGCTGCAAGCTCAGTCTATGCCTCACAAATATGGTTTTTACTCAAATGTTAATTTTTGAAAAAAGTCCAACTTCTATTTTGAGTAAGAGGGTAGTTCATATATCACAGCATTATAGCTACTAAGGTTTATAGTCATACTAAGGTTGTCCATGCTTTCTTAGAATAAAATGTTGCTGTATAGCATCCTCTAAGCAAGTCCAGAGCACAAGCTTGTTAACAGATACATAAAAGTGTGCGGTCCCCAGTCCCTATCAAAACAACAGACAATCCCATTTTGATAAATTCTTCCCCTGTGTAATAAATCTCAGTCAAACTAAGTCTTATAACTCTCTAAATCAGCTCAGGCATTTACAGCATCCTGGAACCAAGTATGTTTCTTAAGACATTTTCAAGCTATCAATATTGTCCATCCAAAAGGCTAAACTTTCTCAAAACTCTCTCTGAGAAAAGTGTTAAAAATTAATAAATTTATCAACAGAAAAAAGAAATTGATAATAAAACCAAAACTGATCTCTTTTTAGTGTTGTGTTTAATGTCACTGTTAAAAAAACTCAATTGGTAACGTTATGCTAACAAAATCCAGTGTCATCTAAATACTTTGTTATTTAAAGAGGTAAATGCCAGCCATGTGTCAATTTGTCAACTGGTAAGGAATCAACTGTTCATTAAAAAGCATCAGTAGAAAACTGCAGCCTATAGCAAGACCCCTAGAGCTCATCTTTTGCTCAGCTATTGAACAGGGAAATTCTATTTCTGTTTTCTCCTCACACCAAGTATAATCGGTCCACTCTATATTTTTATTCAGGAGATTCTGGAAACTACAACAGTTCATGAAATTGAGATCCATTTTTTCACTAGTCTATATTATGGTAATAACTATCAACAATATTAGTTAAAATATGTCTCAGTTCAGTGCTTCCCCCTATACTGAAGTTCTCTTTCTTAATTTTTTTCTTTTATCAGGTTTGAAAATGCCCTGAAGAACAAGACAGATTATAAATTTAAAACAACAAAAAACAACCCCAAAACCCTTTAGAAACGTGGTACCTACGATCTTACAGTGATACCTTCCCTTAAAAATAAAATAATAATAAATAAATAAAATAAAAACCACAGCAAAGAGCCAAACACACAAACAGGTTAACGAAAAACTATAATTTCTCTTCTACTCTCTCAGCAAATGAAAAAAATCGCTTTCAAAATTCCCCAAAGTTCAGTAACAACTATTTCTCTACCACATTTCAGTAAATATTTTCCCTTTCCAGTAAAAACCCTCAAGTAAAACCTATGCCACATCTCTCTTGTTGGGTGGTTCCAAGAAGTCATGAGCGGGGACACTAGGAGAATAAGGATGGGTGCAGACTGCCATAGAGCTGCTGAAAGACGATGGCTACAGGGAGCCACGCAACGGCCCAGATACCGCTCCCTTGGCTAACCTCTCCCCTCATAGATCTGGCTAGGATTATAGCAGTCTTGCTTAGTCTGCTGATAACCAGCAACATCTAAGACATCTAAAGGAAATCTGCAAGAAGGCTGCTAGCTTCTAGCTACTGTCTACACCTGTGGGCTAACAGTATCCAAACATATTTATTTGAAATGTTTTAACTCTAGAAGTAAAAGTGTGATTTGGAAAAAAAAAAAAACACAAACAAAAAAACAACCCAAACCCACCAAAATCAGAAAAATTCATTAATACAGCAGTTTACATTCCAACTGCTAAAACAGTAGCAGGATACAAGGTGGTCCTTGAACTTCACTCCCACTCAAAAGTCTAGATGCTTCTTTAATAGAAATTTTATTTATATAAACTCTGATAGGATGGTTCTGTTTTCTAAAATTCAAACTGAATGAATGAGGAATATTGATATCAAGTGCCTGTTATTTATAGTGCCTTCATGTGAAGATATTTTACATGGTACAATGGAGAAAGAACAGATTTTTCATGCAGGAAGTGTCTCCAGCATTTCACACGATCTGAGGTATTCAATATTTAGTTTTCTCCACTTTTTAAAAAACTAACACTGAATACGCTTAGTACTATCAATCACCCAAAAAGGTGTACAGCAAGTAAGATTAGAATTTGCCAATATTTATAAAACAATACATTGGGGGGGGAGGTGGTGGGGGAGGGTGTAAAATCAAGCATATTGATGGAGTGGGGGAGGGTGTAAAATCAAGCATATTGATACGTACAGAAAGACAGAAAAATGTGGGTAAAATTTCAAATTCAGAGGAAGGAGGTTTTAGTTTTATTTCTGTAATCAGGTGTCCCTGCTAAGATGTCTCTGAAGGGAAATGTATTAATCCAAGTAACTTGGTAATTCAGCATCACTAACACAGTAAGAAATAAATTTAGGAAATTATTTTTATATTTTCATTTTATACCAGGAGGCTACTAGAATACCTAAATGACGCATGAGTTGTTATAAAACTGAAATATTTTTATCTAGCAGTTGTCCAAGCAGCATGTAAATTACATTACTTTCTTTTTTTTCCACCATAATATCATGATGTAAAGCAACACCATCTGAACTGTTTCTATGGGCTCTATCTTCAATAATTTTTTAGAATAAATTGCTTCTCTTAACTATAGGATTACAAGACAGCAAAAATAAAAACAACTTGACAGGCAAAATTTTGTTTTGTAGACCCCAAATAGTCTGTGTTCCTTCTTCCTAAACTTCAACAGCAATTAACAGCAATTTTTTGTGACTTGAAAAGAAAAATACTCAATTCACTCTTTTCATGAAATGTTACACTTGAGCACCAAATGAACACATTAATTCAGTGAGACATTCTGAAAGAGATGGAGAAGTATGAGTTGGCAAACTGTTTACCTTTTAAATTAAATCACTGAAAATGAAATAGACTACTCTGCACTGTGCTAGCTTTAACCTTCATGCTGAGTTTCAGGTAACCCAGACATTTCCTACCACAGAACTTGAAGATGAAGTGTTTGCTATAAAGTATTTGTCACATAAAAGCCAACCATTTCCTACTGACTTATTTCTCTTCTCTTAGATAGTGATATGACAAAAAAATGGAAAATGAAGAACTGAATGCTCTTTTCTAAGTGCTGTATACATAAAACATCAATTGCAGTCTTTTCCGGTAGAAAAACCAGAGGGTTTGGATTCAAAATCTGAAATACTCTGTAGTCCCCCTTAGTGTGCGGGTGACAGTGTCAGAAAAGAGGTGTGCTGTGACTAGAAATCTTAATAATTATGCCAAGTGTGAAATTATTTTTATTTCTACCTGTGTGGTACTTCAATTAAGTTACCTATTTGAAAACTAGATTGTATTAATTTAATCTCAATGGCTATTTAAAGCTCACACTTCTTTGAGAATTGAACTTTCCAATTATGAGTAACATCATGACTTTAGAGGACATAGTTTCTTTTATGGCTTTAGAATGCCATAAAAACAGTGTTATAGAATTAACACATATGGCTATACATATAAGATTAATTTGAGCCCCCTTCCTGATTTGAACACAATACAAACAGATCCCTTCCTTTTATTTTTAACCATAGTACAGCACAAGCATGTCTGCCAAATTTATATTAGCTACAGTTTTTCCTAAAACTCACAAGGCAAAATAGTATATGAAAATAACTCAATAAACAAGTCAAGTCCACTAAGAGGGTTGAAAATTAAAAACTACTCACTTTGAAAATTAAGCATAATATAGCGGCTATATTTAAGGAGCTATATTACATCACCCAAAAATCAAATTAAGCAAGCATTAATGAAAGCAATCTTTAACTTCAAATTTTTAATATATAACTTAAGGATTTATATTTGCAAAGCTTTTCTCCTTTAATAAATGTGTTCCAATTCTGAAACATCTGAGAGTCATAATTTTCTACTAATTCTACTTGAAGACATTGGATATCAAAGCTTAGTACTAAGAAATATTACTTAGCCCACTGCCCCAAAGGCATTAGCTAGAAGTTTTGCTTTCTTCTCTGCTTTCTAAGTCACAGCTCCCTATGACAGTATGACTTTGACAAACTAATCTGATGAAGGACAGTTTCTATGAGCTACTAAACCCCATAAAGTACAAAAGCACATATATCTGCACTTCTGATTTCAATGCAAGGCAAACACGTACTTATATTTTAGGATGTCTTGAAGTGCTTTTCTGAATCAGGACACAAAAACACCCAACCCTAAAACGAAATTACTTCCTTCCCTATGATTCTTTCGGAATCATCCTCTTTCAAGCACTCCATATTTCTTCTGTTATTGTCTATATACAAGTTAAACAGGAATTGTTACACTTAGGTATTTTAAAATACATATTTCAAACACTGCCAGTACATTAACTACTACAATCACATTTGCTATCATGGCAATAAAATGTACATTGAACATACACATGCACCTTGTGAATTAATTCCTTTAAACCATGAACATGATTTTCTATGTCAGTCTAGAATTACTAGTACTGCTTTTAGTAACGTGATGGTACGGGGTATTTATTGGAATAGTAGTGAATCTGGAAGAAGTATGAACACAGGCCCTTCTCCAGATCTGAAAGATGCAGGAAGTTTCATTCCTTTTTTCTCTCAGTCCTGAATGCTCATCTGTGAGTCAACAGTATCTCACAGTTTCACTGGATCACAATAGCAAAATACATACTGCGTCAATGTATATATGCAAATTATGTAATGTATTATGTATTGTAGTGAGCATAGGACAATAAACACTGAATTTTGAACTCATATTCTGTGTTGTAAATGTGACAGATTATGGTAAACACACAGGTCTTTTCTTCAGGAGGCAGAAATAGCTCTATTGAACATGTCAATAACCTTGAAAGAAAATTATGTAGTATCATGCCCTCTGAAAAACACCAGCAAAACAAGTGGGTTTTTTTTTTCCCCCAAACAGCTATCTCCTCAAATCATTCATCTCTCTCCTCAGCCCAAACCAGTAGCAGCTACCCTCCCTCCTTCCCACAGAAAAATACATCCACAAGTTAATAAGAAATCTCAAACACCAGAACTGTATCTTAGATACTTGCACACATACAAGAACTTCATGCCACAGAAACAGTAGAAAACAAGTGAAAAAGAAGAAGCAGAGGATCCAGTACTGGAATCTTCATGGAAATGCATTGGTCTGACGACCTCTGTCCCTAACCCAGAAATGTTCCCCTCAGGGAAACTTCAAGGCCAGCTTACCACTCAACCATGAACTCTGATACATAATACAGGACAGCACTGCTTTCTTGACCTATGCATGATGAAAAGCCTTGCAGCCTTTTCCCTTGCTTCTTTCTGCCAAACTTGAGGGGGGGGCTTCCTTAAAAAAACCTTATTCCTCTCATGCTCCTCCTCCTCTTATCCCTTTCCAGGAGAAGTTCAGTACCTCCATTATTTGGTCTAAAAAGCAGCTTTAAAAGGGTACTTGTCTCTGAATATATACAGAGTGATTGTCTAAGTCCTGCTGCCCCAAAATGGCAGATCAACTTTTTACAGTAAGGAAATCCCTAACAGGGGTTACACATCAATTGCATAATGTGAAACCCTTAAAAGCAAAAATAGGAAAATTCAAACTCTAATTTGCATGGCTTCAAATCACTTCACATATATACATAGACACACACAGAGCACCATACAACACTTTACTTTATAAACTCTTAAAAAACAATAAATATTATAAGCATAATACACAAGCTATATTCTGTTTCTTTTATTCGCAATAAAATCTTTTCCTTCTATGTATTTTAATCCTAAAATAGTTATCCTGCAGACTGTCTTAAACTCTTCACTATCTTCAGCAACAGGCAAACAGACCAGACATGGATTAAAAAGCAGCTATGCTAGCAGGAAAAAAAAAAAAAAAAAAGAAGCCATCTGCACTGCTAGTGCAAAGGCAGGATTTTCACTGACATAAATGGGAAAAAGATAAAGTCCCTAGTGAATAGAACTTGCAGAATTACAAGATATATTCCAGAAGCCAACTTCATATATAACCTAAATGCTGTCTTTGGTGTTGTCATATGCATACACATATGTATATATGTACATACAGATAGATACCTTTTAAGATACATACACATAACATTTACAAACTTTTAAAATATTTACATACACAAAATAATCTACAATTTAGTTTAGTCACTGATAGATGAGAGGGACATTTACTTTCTTGAACTAACATTTGGGCATGAAACAAGCTATGACAGGAGAAGCAACTCACAGATTTCAGTTGCATGGGATACAAATGATGAATGATGTTGCTCTCAACATTTTCTTCTAGACAGAAAACTCATTTTAGATTTCTGTATTGTTCCTCCTATGCAGTTGAGGAGTCATGGCAAAGTCACTCTCTTCTAATCTCAGAAAAGTGCTGTGTATTCTTTCCATATGGGGTATCCAATGTTTTAAAGGAAAGCAAAGGGTATCATGGAGTCAAGTCAGCACTCAGTGGAAAGCTACCTTATATTCAATCTCTAGACACTTAGACAATCACTGAGTTCAAGTCTTCAGTGGAAGTAAAGAACCATTTCTATTTTGATATGTCCTCTATTGGGACAATGCCCTTGCAAGAGCATACTTAATTAGATGTCCTCTGTAACTCAGTTACTAAACCCCACTCTAAATGTTATAATCTGCCCAATGCAGAAGTAGCAACTGCCATTTTAAAGACACTGCAATACTCAAAAAATTAGAATAATAGGTCCAGTAAATACTCACATATTATTACTTAACCATTAGTCTGAGTTACTTAACCATTTCAAGAAGTGAGACATGAACACAGCACCAACAAAAGCTAAATATAAGGGCTCATCTTAAATGAAAAAAATTAAGCTATATTTCTATGCAAAAGCATACAGGGATCCCTTTGCAAACAAGTATTATGATCGTATGAACCTAGAGTGGGCTGGCTCACAGAAGCAAACCAGTCCTTTTGACATTAGGAACCTTGGCTCACAGAAGCAAACTAGTCCTTTTGACATTAGGAACCTGACAGGAAGGCAGTAGTTACAAAGACTTAAACTGTGATAATGAAAGTATGAATTCAAAAGATCCAAAGTACCTGAAGGCTAGCTAAAAGGCAAAAATCTATTTCATGCAAGAAAACCATAGTTTGAAATTACAAGTCTAGATACGCATCTACATATAAAGTACTTAGCAAACCACAAACCGGGCTGATACATGGGGAGCATGTTTTAAAATTACAAAATCAAACAGCTCAAGTGTTAAAAATACAGTTCACATTTTTAAGTTTTAAATAAAATTATCTGCAGTTTAAAAAAGAAGTACAAAATATATAATGAGTATATGACATTTATACATGCAAAAAAAAAAAGAGAATGAATAAATTTCCTGTCTTCACTCAAACAAAACACAGATAAACTGAAGGAAGAACACTAATTCTTGCAAGGACCACTTATAAAGACTTTGACAACTATTTGCTACGAGCACTGAAAGATCATTAGTAGAAAATATACATCATGGGGATAGTATATATGAAACTTAATACATGGAGTCTTGCAAGCATTATTGTTGTATTTTCCTTCAGTAATTAAATTATCTGTTCTGACTTGATTCAAAGCAACATTTACAAAACAAATTATCCTTTTCATCGCTTTATATTAGTTCTAACTTACTATATTCAAATGTTTAAATTGATACACTGAAAATAAGGTTACCAACCTGAAAGGCAAATACAGACCCTTCTTTGTAATTTAAAAAAGCTTACTTGGCCAAAGCAGCATTCTTTCCTCTTCTTTGTTCATTTTCTACTAATTGGCTTTCTGTATATTAAATTTATGTTTCCTCAAGCTTTAAAGCGAGTTTCTAGTCCTACATACACAATTTGTTGAAAGATCATGAACGTGAACTGTTAAGATAAATTGTCCCAACTGAAGGAAAATAAGTGAAAGGCAAAAATACATTAAAAATATAATAATTAGAATTAATATAGATATTAGATTCTTAATCTATTGTTTTACAATTGTCAAGTATTTTCAGATTCACTACTACTTAATGACAATATATATGCAATAATAAATATTTGATTTCCTCACTTTTTAAAATCCTCATTCAGCTGAAATTCTGCTTTCATTTTGCATTTTCCCCTGTGTCAAATTCTACAACTTTGTATTTGAACCTGATCTCCCTGATTTCTATTGCAGTAAGCAGGAAAATTATGCACAAAAATTGATAGTTCTCATTAGTGTTTTTTTCTACATTACTCTCCTCTAGTCAACTTCCCTCCTCAGAGCTCCAATATTTTGCATAGCAAACCAGTGGATGGTATTTTGTGACTCTGCAGTAGTGGTTCTAGGTCATTCTGTAGAACATGGTGTCCTCTTGTGGTCTTGGAGGTTCCCTCAATCTGAGAGATATAACTGAACACCAAATTTAGTGCTGATATCAAGGGCGGTATCAATTACAGTAAAACCCTCTTTCAACGCCACTAACATTTGGAATAAGCATATCACCTTCACTAGCCTCACAGTATTGAAGATATGCAATGAATAACATCATTCAGGTACAGTCCTGAAAGGATATAAAAGCACATAACACCATTTTCCAAAGGCTGTAAAACAGACATTTTTAGCCATTTGAACATGGAGGACTATGTTTTACCAACATGTTATTTGGGCATCTGATAACACTGAGGATTTGTTAAGGATATGAAAACCATAGATTGACGTAAACTGCATAGAGACACTTTTCTTAGCAGAATTTAGCTGCTGAAAATGCTCTTTAGGTGCTGATTTATGATTGTACTGATTAATCTAGAAATGGGAAGACAGCTGCAATTCTATTAAAAACAGTATAACTAGTATCAGAGAGAAAAAAATTCTGTTGAAATCTAACAGCATATCTAAAAGGGAACATGCTTTGGTAGTCATTAAAGTTAAAAAAGCAGTACTGAAAAAAGCAGTATTGATAATATCTCTTCTAATGCTTATTACCAAACATTTGCATGTGTAACATCCTGCACAAATCCCTTATCCTAAACTGGAGTTCTACTGAATTCCAAGACAGACATTTCCACATGAATTAATTAATTTTACACTGAATTTTTAAACCTTTCATTACTTTAACTTGCTCTGTCATGGAAAGGACAGCCATCTCAAGGCCATTAACCCATCTCAGTCAGTCACATAGTGCAATGTGTTCCAAGAGGCTCCTATTTCTGCTGGATCTATAGGGTAATTGTTCCTGAAGCATGATCCACCATACTGCACAAAACCATGCACTATTCCTAAATGCAATACACACTATGACATGGTACAGAAAATAGCACCACTTGAAGGAACAAAAATTTGCCTACACTCTCTGCTGTGGAAATAAGCTCTTGTGTGATAAACAGAGGTAAGCTCTTGCAAAGCTGATGTGAAAGCACCACTTTGCAACTTGCAAGATATTTACAGCAGGTAGCCAGAAGTATAATCACTCAACAACCCAATTATACAACTGGTTTATGTCTCGTCATAGGAGTCTTTCAGGAGTGTAATGGATGGCACCCATTTCTCACTGTAAAGAAAAGATACTTCCCTGAGATCTGATATGACAAAAAGTGATTGTGGGTTTAGGCATGATTAAGGTAGAATTTTGGCCCAAAGCTAAAGCACTGAAAGAATAAGTGAGACAAATTTTCTAATGAGTTGCTCTACTGATAATTTTGTATGCATCAATTGTGCAACTGAAGTTGTAATTCAATTAGTATTTAAAGCAATAAAGGATGAAAGACTATCAAAAAAAAGCTTAAAAAGAAGGCTTTTGTAATTTATCAAAGTGGCTGATACATCACTTCAAAAAAGGAGAATTGGTTGTGTAACAAAGAAGAAACTACATTGTTTCTATTCCAAAACTATCCAGTGAAAACAAAATGAAAAATGCACAAACTTCTAATATACGAAAAAAAGCAGAAAAGCTCTCACAAGTACTTTCATTTACTTGGTTAGCAGGCAATGAACAACTAACTACATTAAGTCTGGACTTTATGCCAAGCAAACAGACCTACAGATTTTATTGATAAACTCCATGTATATTTATATCACCACCACTTATTCCAGATTATGTGCGTTACTAATTTCATACACCAATCACTATGATTGGTTGTTCTTCAATATTTGCTACAAGAGCTCAGTGATACTAAGGCAAAAAAAAAAAAAAAAAATCCCATATAAAAGCTAACAAATTTGATTAACATTAGGAATGTGCTTTTTTAAGTGCCCAGTGGTTTAGTATAGACATTTTTAGTCATAAAAATGATTTAACTCTCAAATATTTTACTTGTGATAGTTAAATAAATTTTTCAGATCATTCCTACACTGGAAGGAAAAATAAATCTGATTACTTCTCAATCCTTACTGGATTTGTGATGTATATTCCAATGTGTATTTAAACTCTTGAACATTTTAAAGTTTTGGTAATTAAGGATTAAACTACATGATACTACATATTTACTACTTACATACTACAATATTTACTGTATTTATTGCAAAATCCCTATATAATAGGAAAACGCAGAAATTCCCATTTTAAAATGGCAGAGCTAAGAGACAAAGACACAGATTATGGGAATTAAGTACCCAAATGCCATTAAAAAGCTGGTTCAAGAATTTACAACAGTTGGTGAACAGCACAGGAAATTTAAGGAATTTAGACTGATACTTTTTAAAATGTACAGAACTATTTAATGAATTACTGACTAGTGTTAATTGCTGGCATTTATCAAAAAGAATGGAGTAGAGATTACAGTTTACACATACAGCTGTTCAGTACATTTTTTGAGATTTTGTGCATTTGTCTATTGTGTATGTCATTAATATTTCATTTAATAAAAACAGTTTTCAGTGAGTGGAAAAATAAATGCATTAACTACATTATCAATGAATCTGCAACTGACCAGAGCAAAGTTTGTACAAAAATAGCAGGTACTGTCTAGCAGGTGTAAAAAATATTTATGATAGCCACCTATTTTTTTGTGCGTATGGATGGGAAAGGTTTTTTTCCCAACTCTTACTGATACTATCAGTTCTTTTAAGTACCTTGTTTCCAATGGCCTTTTTTGGTGGAAAGTTAAAAGTCCTCACTTGCTGGTATTTATTCTGTAATTTATGATGCAAGCTTCTGAACTCCGCGTATCTTCGATAAACATTCCATTCATCATCCTTTATCCTAATATAAACCTGCAAAATACAGACACAGAAAGAAATAATTTAAAGATAAACCATTGAACTAATATAACCCCTTTACTCTTTAAAGCTTCACAGCTTAACACCTTCACATTCATGATGCAATGGTACCAGAAGTTCCAGGATCACTTATCCACAGATATATCTCTGCCTGCACGTTTGCTATTTCTGTTGTACAGGTCATTAATCTTATTCTCTCCCTTCTTCCCTCTCCTTCTCTTTTTATTATACTAATCAAGACAAACATAGCTTGCACATTTTAACATGACTCTGGGGCAACCGTAGTAGCATTTTTTGTTACCATGGTTTCCAGTATATTCTACTAGCCAGTGACCAAAGGAAGAAGTAATTTAATACCACTATAAAATTGACTTCTATGTACTCAACACAGTTTTTCAACTTTGTAAATTAGTTTTGTAGCATCAGAATTGCAAAACATATTTTTATCCAAAGTATGAAACCTAATTTACTTTCTAAAAAAAGTTACATTGAAAACTAAACTAGAAATTTTATTGTTTGGAAAATAAACACAGCTCATTCTTTCTGCTTGTATAGGACATTAAGTATAATTTAACACAGCTGTAGTTTTTATGATTCTGTTTGTTTGTCACTCAATTATTTCATGAGCATATTACCAATTACATGCTAAATATTCACATTCTCTAGGAAAATTTCATGCAGAAGTAAAATACGCTTACAGAAAGCTTGAGATTTCATTCATTACTAGGGAATAGCCTTTCCCCTACAGAAATGAACCCACAGTTTAAAAGAATGCTGAAATAACACAAGTCAGAAACTATAAACCAAGCATCAGATCTCAAGATCCAGAGTGATCTTTTCCTTAGCTTCTTCTGTAGAATCTGTAGCTCATTCATTCTCATGTGTGTTAATATCAGCATTTTGCACCACAAATTAAGCCGGAACACTAGAGATGACACTGCACTGCCTTGGTTCTCTAACAAAAACCAGTAATTTAGTAAGTTGTAAGGCAAGTATACATTCCCAAGATTCATGTTTTAGCTTCCCTACAGGGGGCAGGGATGACAAAAATTATTTTTAACCAAGTTATTTAATATGGAAATACTCATTTAACTAGTCAGTTATCTTTGCACTTGTGATTTGGTGAATCATGCAGTTGAATATTACCTGTTAAGCTATAACCCATAGTTAAATAATTAAGGAATCCAGTACACTGTAACTAAAATTTTTACAGACTGCAAAAGCATAGATTAATTTCTTAGATAAAACCGTTAAAGAATTTCTTCCTGTTCTTCTGTGTACATAGATATTGATTTCTTTTAGACAGTAAGAAATGAAAATGCAACATTTGGAGCCCTTTGCCATGTTGAATTTATTGACAATCATATAATAGAGTATGAAAGGCATATTAAAGTTCATTATGTAGTACACATTTAAAGCTTTATTATCTCAACAGGGAGTACTATTCACAAGCCAAGGTATTTCAAGACACTTAATGCAAATACAGTTGGGAAATCAAAGAAACTAAATCCTAAATATAAAACTGCTTGGATAAACATATTCTAGTCTAGTCATATAAGGCATATAGTTATCTTCATTTAAATCAAGTATAGATCATACAACTTAAGCACAGGAACAACAGGGAACAATTATCTTTGTAGACAAAATTTTTAAATAATACCAAATCAAGCAACTTGAGATACACGTTTTGAAATGTCTTAAAAGTAATTAGGACTATTCCCATCATCTTCAATGCATCCACAATTTCATTTGCGATCTTTTAACAGAAAATCAATGAAATCTGTAGCTGACAAATACACTTTTGTGTACGTTTGTCCCAAATGATCATGCTGCACCCTAGAGTGACACTACTTTCTACTACTGAAAATACTGTAATATATGACATATAATTACAGAACAGTATTTTAAGACCATATTATAGAAAGTTGAAAGGACTACTCTTAGGCTTATTCTCTGATCAATTTAAAAATCAATTCCAAATGGTTACATTTCCTTTCAAATGCCCACGTTTTCCTGAAATCATCCACTTCCTAACCTAATTAAGTAATTTTCAGGGTAAGGAAAATGTACAAACCAAATCAGAATCACCACTAGAATGCTTATTTGACTGTAGATAAAAGATTTTACTTTAATATTCTCTTTCATATAAAATAGTTAATTAAGTAGCTTTTTCTTATAATTTAGGAGCACTTTCCAATCGGGTCTCCTGTGTAAAGATTGATTAGTAACCATTTTGTAGCTGTGATCTACAGCAGCTGAAAGAAAACTTTCAGTTAATAAGTATATATCATGAATTAGCCTGTTATCTTCTCATCACAAACATGTTTGAAGTCAAAGATTTGAAGAGAAATAGCAAAACCAGTAATAATTTAATATTTTGTTTTTCAGCCAACTACCCAATAACTTAATATTACTGAAATTCCAAAAAACTTCTGAGAACAAATTTGAAAGCACTAGTTTAACGAACATATACTGAAATACATAAACCCTACTCCCATGGTACTGGCTTTTGAGTCAAAAGTTTCTTTAATAAGTTAAGGAATCTTTAAGCAGTTCTGAATCAATAATGCTGTTAACAAATCCTGGTGACAGACTAGTAACTATTGACACAGTTCTTCACTACTTATGTATAAAAGCCTGAGGAGAAGAAAGGACAAAGGCCAAAAATCTAATTTGCTCCAGTTCCAGTGTGTTTTCACAGATCAAATGCCTATAATCAACACTCATTCTTCAGGTCTGCAGAAGTCTAAAGTAGGTGCTCTCCTTTTTGGATGCAAAATATAGATTGGTATATTCAGGATTCACTTTTTGGTTCTCTCTCAAGCACCACAGGTAGAAAGAGACACTGAATGGGATATTAGAGAATCTTCTGTTGCAATGACATTCGTGGTTATAGAAATATCAGATTAAGCATCAGGAAGGAACTTCCCTATACCAAGTTACTCCTGAACCTTCCCTACAAATATAGCTCACGTTTCCTGGTAGGATGATCTGAATACATAATGAAAAATGAATTCTAGCCAGAGAACTCTGCGGATGGGAGCCATACAAATACAAACGTGCTGAAGTTAAAGTCCCTGTGAGTCCATGTCCCATTCCAGAAGCAAGAAAAATGTCAGAAGGGGAGAGAATGATGCTAATGGAAGGTAAGCAGTGAAACTCTACTAAAGCACATATAAAATTCAATGGCACGAGATGTAAGAGAACTCAGAACATTTCAGCAGCAGAACACTTCAAAGGAGATAATGAATACTGAGAAAGTTTGTAAAGAATCTGTCCTATGCTGGACAAGGTTGTAGTTTTTCTTACAAGCATGAAAAAAAAAAAAATTATGGGCAGTATAGGGAATGCAAAAGAGACTGATCTACACTAAGGAAGCTACTGTGACATTTGCCACCTAACTAAGCATTTGGGGGGTGTGGGGTGGGGAGAAAAAGAGAGGGGTGATAGAGAAACTATTATTTCTGCATTACTGTATCACTGTATTTCTAACTTCCTTTCCCTCACTAATAAAAAAGGGTTTTCTGGAGATCCTATTCTTTGTTACATATGCCTTTCAAATCAATGCTCAAGCATGTGACAACAAAAATAAAAATTAGCAACTGGCTTGGTAGAGACAACCCAATCAGCATGAATACAAAAACATAATGTTCAAATTGGCACCATTACTTTTTAAATGCTAACTCAGCTAAGTTTGACTGGTAAAAGTTTTCTTTACACTTGCTTTTAAATAACACTTTAAATCATTTTGGAGTACCATTGGTCCACAGTTCTACCTTTACACTTCAGTATTCAGTACAGCAAGAAAAAGAAAAGTAGACATTAACTAGCAGAATGCTTTAATTTTTGCTAGTTTCATTCTTGGTAAAGGAGCTATAAAATGTTTCTCTAAGATGAGAATACTTGCTTCTGATACAGGAATATCTGCTTAGATAGAACAGATTAAGATAAAAAAGGATGAGAAGATTAATAATCAAACCTGCTCATGCTAACAGAACATATATATCTTAAGAAGCATATTGCTGCCACTCAGTAGGATAAGCCAATGAATGAATGACAGTTCTTAAATGGATTTTATGCGTCTTCTAAGATGGGCAATTTGAACATTATGGGGGGATGGGAGAAGAGACTGTACAGGGAGGGAGACGTTATGTGCTTGACTTTGCCTCTTTTTTTCCCCCAGACAGGACAAAGTATGCTTGGAACAAATAAAAAATTACATAGAACAGACTGCTCCTCCAACCACCTGTTCTAACACCTTGTGGGCTTAGAAAAGCCAACAAAAACCATGCAAGGAGATGATATGGGTAAGTTCAAACTGCAAGCATTTCAACTTTTCCCGTTCTTATAGGCAGAATCTACCAACAAAATCTTGCATCTCTTTTACCCCTTGCTTTTGAAATAGTCAATTTAAATAATTATATATTGTACTATATAATCATAAAACAATCATAATTTCATGCCAGGTTCAAACTGCAACACTTGTAATAACTCCAAATCATCTTCTAAACTACTAACATTATCTTCTAAAATACTTTAATCCTACTGTGATCCACGTTATCTTTTATCAGTGTTAACAGTAAGGATATTTTTTATTTTATCCCTACAAAAAGTAATCTATTAAACAGCATAAAAAGACATTCTCTTCTGCTACAACTACAGAGAGGGAACAGCAAGCACAAAACAGGGACTTCTAAAAGTCCAGTTCAGAAATACTGATGGAGAGCTGGAAGTAGTAAGAGAAGACACGATTTCATCTGCATTAAATGTTCTCCTCAACGACCTAACCCAGTTTATCACTGTCACTGCCTTCATTATAAATTTCCCATACAAAAAAAACAAAACCAAAACCTGTTTAAGAATGTCTCTTAAATTTCTTTATGATAAAAAGGGGAGAAGAAACTAAAAAGAAACCATTTCAATGCTCTGAACTATAAAGCAAAAGTTGTTAACATCAATAAAATTTATCTACTGATTCTCTATGTTTATTGAGTTTGGTGTTATAGATATTACAGAAGCCTGGAACATTCATTGCAACAACTCCCAAATAGTTATTAACTTACCATTTGCTTAAATGGATCTTATAACCCACCATATTTCCATAAAACAAAACTGCTAGTACTTTTGTAGAGTATTGCTAATGTAATCTAAGAAAAATGACTGAGTAGTCTTTCTGTGGAAAGAAGAAAATGCATTCATTTTAACCAGAGGAGCAGACATATTCTCTGATGAGCTTCTGTAACTACTACTTGTTCCGTTTCTCAAGTAGTGGTTTATGATGATAATAAAGTTTTTTAAATTCTTAAAACTAACTCAACTTTAGTGTACATCTTAATTATTCAGTAACACTAAATTTAAAATATTTCGATCAAAATTTACAATTTAAGAAATCATTCCTTTTGTCAAAATTATCTCTGCACTCAAAACATACAGAAGAAGTAAAAGGTATGAATCCAAAGGGGAAGTATACAGCAAAAAAGGAAGAAACAGTTACATTTCTTGACTTACTTAAGGACAATGGGATTCTGTTTAGAATATAAATTCAACCTGAATTCTCCAAAGGTACCTTTGAAGTGTGAGAAATGAATACAATTGCAAGTTATATTTTGACACAGCTGCAGGACTGCATTTATGGTTAAGTTCCCTCTTTGAAAATGATCCAATTTAAGAAGTTCTGCATAATAAAAAACAAATGGAACAATAAAACTTTTCAGCTGTGATATGAGCAGCTTTTTGTGTGCCTTTCTACATACAGAGACATAACGGGAATTAAAGTGATCAAGCTTTTATCTCAGTAAGACCATTTTATCTACTTGTACAAAGACTACAAATACTATTTTTTGTTATATTAAATCTTCAACCTTTTGATATTTGCTTCATAAAAATGAACAATACAGTGTCAAATATACAAGAGAATGCACATCAAAGCATGAAGCTTAAAATCAGCCAATATTGTTTTACTAAACAGAAAATGTCATGCATTTTAGGCCTATCCACTTGATTACATACATGCACTGTTTACTGTGTTTCTGTAGTCACAGTTGTTTCTATTCACCAAAACAGCACTAAAGTGACTGGACACTAAAGAACAAAACCAGCACGCCTACATTTTTGCTGGATGGAATCAATATCTTTTTCATTTTTAATACAAATCAAATCAGCGCAGCTGATTTTACTCAATAACATAATTAGCTCCTTTTGACAGTGAAATATTACTTATAATATCCAAAAATAATTAACACCATTTCACAAACATGCACTTTAAACTCATACAGTCATTGCAATGCATGACAACCACTGCAGGAAGTTTCTGCAGAAGAAAATATAGGTAAAATGACAAAACTGTCGGCTTTTTCTCCAAATTAGAATATGTGGGGTGCTCTGGCCAGAGAAAGGAGGATATCTCACCACTCAGTTTGTAAGTAAGATAACTATTTTTTATCTTGGATATTTATTGGATGTAAATTCTTTTCTTCTTTCTGTAGTAGATAAAAAATAATTTGAAAATTGAAATTCTACTTTTATTTTCCTTGTACTTTTTGCATCCAGATTAGCATTTCTATAAGCAAATCAATATATTAAGTTGTATTATGGTTTCCTTTAGACAAATAGAGAGTTACAGAAGTCTCCAAGGACTGATCTCATCTTTGTATACTCCCTCCATCCCAGTTATCTAAAAATGTTTCTATTTTACCTACTCTTATGCTCCTCTGACACATCCTCAGGTCCCATTACAGAGAAAGTGGGATCATACAATAATAGAATCATGGAACGGTTTGGGTTGGAAGGGACCTTAAAGATCACCTAGTTCCAACCCCTCTGCCATGGGCAGGGACACCTTCCACTAGCCCAGGTTGCTCAAAGCCCCGTCCAACCTGGCCTTGAACACTGCCAGGGAGGGGGCAGCCACAGCTTCTCTGGGCAACCTGTGCCAGTGTCTCACCACCCTCACAGGGAAGAATTTCTTCCTCATATCTAAACTAAATCTACCCTCTTTCAGTTTAAACCCATTACCTCTGGTCCTATCCCTACACTCCCTGATCAAGAGTCCCCCCCCAGCTTTCCTTTAAGTAGCCCCCTTTAAGTCCTGGGAGGCTGCTCTAAGGTCTCCCCAGAGCCTTCTCTTCTCCAGGCTGAACACCCCCAGCTCTCTCAGCCTGTCCTCACAGGGGAGGTGCTCCAGTCCCCTGATCATCTTTGTGGCCTCCTCTGAACCCACTGGAGCAGGTCCATGTCTGTCTTATGCTAAAAAAATTTGCATAAATAGAATTGTCTGTCAAGGTGACATAAATACAAACCATTTGATTTCAAATTCTGTGGCTGATGCAGGGCCTATGCATTTTACCTCACCCGGAAATTCCTCTTTCAGTTTTCTGGTATAAGATCCTGCCCCATAACCTTGGTTATCAACAGCAAAGTTTTCACTGAAACCAAGTCATGTCACTTTGTCATCAATTTCTTTTTGACCTTTTAGGTCAACCTCTAGCACAACCTTTTTGGCTTATGCACCCTCAAACCATCTCAGAATGCCATGAGCCATATGCTTCTCTCAAATCCTCCCAATCATTCTAGGCCATTTTCTTCTCTAGTTGCCCTGAGCTGCTCTGAGATGGAATATGATTAAAAGACTATTTCTTTCTCCTTTTTGCCTGCTTAGTCCTGCAGCTACTAAAGTAATCCAATTCCTCATATATCAGGGAAGTGAAATTCAACTTATTTTTGCAATTTTTTGCCTACTTTCAACTATTTTAACTGTCAATCCATTGACTTCCATCTTTGATGAAATACTAAGGCTATGCTGGCTCATGTATAAATTAAAAGGGCAGCAGTCATATCTGGCAGATTCCAGACTGTGCTTTCACTGTTTCATCTCTCGCCCAAAGAATTCGGTGGGCATTCTCTCCCTCGAAAACTCTGGAGTATTAGATACTGTTCTCCTCCATCTCTTTTATGTTGTTTCTGTGAAAATTCTTCCCTCTGTTTAAGCAGGAGCATTGAGGTCCTGTGAATAGCCCTTTTATAGGAAACTATACCGCGCTTCCTTCAGAGAGGAAGTAGAGAGGTAAAATAGAACATTTTTTAAAGTAATATAAAAAAAATACTGTGAGAAAATACATCAGTTAATATTAAACAATAAGACTGAGGAGAGCCAAAGGAATAAAAAAGTTGTAAGGAAAGCATTCTTATTGATGATAATCTTAGAAAAGTCCTATTCATATGCAAATAGCAATAGTTGTATCTGATTAGCATGTTTATCTTTAATCTTATTTGGTATAATCTAAAATGTTTACTGCTCTCCAAACAAGGCAGATCTGCAAGTAGACATTTAAATATTGATATCACTTTAAGAATCACAAAGTCTCGGTTTCATTATCTTAAGTGTCAGCCATTAGTAATTATAGCAACAAAAGGCATGACTAATAGCATTTGCTGTACACTTCACAGGAAAGTAGAATCCTTATGTATGTAGAGAATAACAAGATACTCTACAGTTGAGAAATACGATAAAGTAATATTATTGCAATAATTATCTTGCTTCACAGGCACTAAAGAAACTGCAACTATCACCATCTAGAGGTAAAATGTAAATGCAAAAGATTTTTTTTTATTCTGATCTGGATTCTGTCTTTATCTATGTGAATACACTAGACAAGATGTTATTTTCTAATGATAGGCTGTCTGAGCAGCATCTGCCTCACAAAAAAGATGGGCATCAAACCGCACAGATCACAAACAGCAGTGATCAGAAAGCAACTAGTTAACTAGAGAAGACAGGATGTTTATAAGAGAAGACATTTGTCACCATGACCCTGATTTTACAGAGCTGCCTAGTATTTAAATTGTTTGTTTCTTAACTGTTACTTTGTACAAAAAATGTTAGTTTCTTCATATGTGGCTAGGTCCTTTAATGCTTATAACTAATCAGTTTACCACTTACTAATAGCCATCACAAACCTTGTAAGAGAATAAACCTCTGAAGCTTCTTTTGGACTCAAAGTGGATAACTGTAATTGTTCTAATGTTCTCACCAGAGGATATTGTTACAACAATATAGACTGAGCCCCTGCAGAGCCCAGATAATTTCATCCAGTAAGGTCTAAATAATCCTTGTGATTTGTTGATTCATAATAAAGCCATTAACTGGTCATCTAATTTAATCTTTCTACTCAGGTGCAAAATTTATTATACTAGTAATCTGTTAGCACTAACGAATGGCAAGACAGTAGTTAAGATATAAACCTGAAGCAAAACAAAGCTGAGCAAGTATAAAGACAGGGGATGTGCTTCTGAAAACATCAGAACGAGCTTGCCATGCATAGAAGATAAACAATAGTGGAAGGAAAGACATTTCATAATCATACCTATTATTTCCACTTTAGGACTAAATTAGTCATTCTTAGCATAGCATTACAAGCAACTCATGTTTAATCCTACACCATGATCTCCAAGTTTCTTCCACTGTACTGTTACTGCAAGGCATATTGATTTCAACACTTCAGAAAATTCTTTGGTGAATTATGAAATTATTTTATTTGGCACACTTAAATACGAACAAAGAGGTATAGTGATATTTATGCAGAAAAGCTGCCTATTTTCCAAAATATTGCTATCCAGGGGTTTCCTAAGGGAGTGTGTGTGTGTGTGTGTGTGTAAATCACATCTTTGTGTTTGGATTGATTTTTCTTCAATTTAATTAGCTCAATTATTTTCTGAAGTCGCAAACTTTCAGTATTCACAAGCTCTGTGGCAAGATGTCTTGCACCCCAATTATATGTTGTAGAGAAAACCACTGTCACATACTTGTTCTGAAACTGCAAGATAGTATTTTCAATGGATGCTCCAATTTGCATTCTGAAAGAGTTAAAAATCTCTCCATGTCTTTCATGATTTGAAAGATTGCTATTATATTCCCCTCCAGTTGTCTTTTTTGCAGGCTGAGAATTTCTAATATGCTCCTCAAATGAAAAAGCTTCATTTTTCACCTGTATCCATTCTAATTCTGATATATTTCTTTGGAGAGGACTAGAACTGCACAGAGATAAGCCAGACATTATATACAGCATAACAGAGTTTTCGGTTTTTCTATCCCTTTCCTAATGATTTTTAACAGCTTGGTTTTTAGACCTCCCTAAACCCTTTTAAAAATTGTGTCAGATTAGCTACTTTAAAATCTTCTGGTACCCAAGCCAGAAGCTATTTATCAGTCAGTTTTCAGCTATTTCACCCTTGAACTGATAGGTTCATACTCTTCCAAACTATTCGAGGTGCTCTGCAATTCTTTCCGCCCTCTTTTGGCCATTTCCAAGGCACATGATACATACACAATAGTGTATTTTCTGCTAGAAAATATGCATTTATGAGCAAAAAGGGACAGAAGAGGCACAGCAATTCTAAAGTGCATCAACAATAAATGTGACATAGCAAGTCTCCACTGGCACACTGTCTTCCTCTCGCCATCAAGTGAAGTGATCCCGAGATACACAATTTCAAATCAGCAAAGGTTAATGAGGTGGCTCATAACAGGAGGGGAGGAGAGAACAATCTCTTTAGCTTCCTAGTAATAGAAAATGCAGGAGAAATCTAGCCATGTTAGAAATATATTTACATGAACTGCATTTGGAAAAGCAACAGTCAAGGTCCATGCCCTTCTGTAACATCTTAATTTTGCAGCAACATCTTACCTTAACAGTATTATGCATAGAATCTAATTTTTGGGCAGGCTAAGCATCTTAAGGCTAATTTCCAATTAGCTTTAGGTACAGTCATAAGTATTTAGCATATCTAAAAATAGTGCTTACCCAAACCCAAAGTTTCAAACTCTGCCTGCTCCAACTGGCACACTAGCTTTCTCCAAAGTTTGCTTGACATCTTTTTCTCAGAATTAACCAGCACAACCAAGAGCCAGTTTTTACATCTCAAGTTATGGTTACTCAAGTACTTGCAGAGAAAACTGAACTCCAAAAGATGTTAGTAATGATCTCAATATCAACATTCTGCACTATTCCTACTTTCCTTTACACTGGTATACTACAAGCAATTTCTCATATAGCTGATACAAAGAGTTATACATGCATTTTAATTTTCTGCCATTGGAGAAAAAAAATAATAAAACAGCAAAAATAATGTTTATTATGAATAAGAGGACTCTCAGAAATGAGCTCAATCATTTATCCTAATTGTCACTCCCAATCCTTGTCTGTTCATTGCATACTGGTAGCCTGGTAAATATCCTCTTCCACAATTTCAACATTGAATCAAATTCCCTGTAATCAGGAGCACATGTTTTGGCAGAGATTTAACAAGATAAATGCACAGTGCTGTTATTGAGGCTATTTTGAAGTTTTATAAATTAATGCTTTCCTGGTAGCTATAAAATGCAGAACATATATTCAGCAAGCACATGACTACATATTTGTTCAGAGATGTGGCAATCGCTTCAAGTGTTTCATCATAGTGTATATCATTTAGGAAAATTTCTTCACACGCACAGTGACAGAAAAAGTTATTTGCCAGACAGATACTCTTCCCAGTCATACTCCTGTTACTGATATCAAAAACTGGTAGGAATGCTATTAATGTATTCTTCCATAAGGAAAGATCTCAGCAGGTACCAAGATCAAAGTTTAATAAGAATTCTAGAAGTTTTAGATCACTTCTACAGGTAAGTCTTGCTTGCTTTTTTTCTAAATATTAAAAGACAAAGTTGAGAAAATACACAACTGTTCGCCAGAAGAATGCTATGATATTCTGTGCTATTCTGTAACTAAAAACAAACTAGTCTGACTACAAACAGTCTGTGTCTATTTTAGATGGACACTTTTAACTTTCCACATTACATGTCCCATAAATCGCTAGTGTGAACAGATAATGAACAGAGCATATTCAGAAGAACTTGTACATTTTTCAAACACATATATCAATAAACAGAATTTTTCACACTATGGATGCCCAACATTAGGGGTATACATTGCAGACAAAGAACTTAATAAAATTCTGAAAGATGTCATTTTGTAAATCTAGAATTTTCAGTCTTTTAGAATCTTGCAGCGATATTTTGCTTTCTTTTTTCCTTTTCTCAAGAGGCTTAGCTTTCAATCACAAGTTCTTTGTTTTTTCATTGATGATGAGTAATGGATGAAATCTATTAAAACCCACTCTGTACCAGCATAACCTATTTTCTAAAATGCCATGCCAATGATAAATAGAAATAAGGTGCAAAAGCACAATAAAACACCCCTAAATTTTGTTCAAGTCACTGTAGTTAGACCCTTAACCATAGCAAACTGAGAGCAACCTCTAACCCTCTACTCACCTCACCAGATTTTGGATAAAGCCCAGAATCACTTATAAATTGGGAAGCTTAGTTTATCTAAGTATTTTTCCTATTGAAAAAGGTTTGCAGAACATCTATAGCACATATGATTTCTGCATATTTTCCAGGCTTTCATGATGCCCGTTGTATAGTCATGTACAGTCAAACTGCATAAAAAGTATTGAAATCTTTAGTAACTAAGCTTGATATCAAGTTACAAGTAAAATAAAAAAAATTAAATTCTTCAAAGAATTAATATTTTTAATCCAGTTCTAAAATACCTTAATGAAAAGCGCTTGATTACTTAAAAAAAAAAAAAAGACAGATTTGGCATATTAGATAGCAACCTTATAAATAGTTTCTGGTTCACGTCTTAGTAGTAACAACACTAAACTCAAAATGCAAAAGCAAGTTTAATAATAAAAAAGGATTCTTTCTTCCCATTCAACTAAAGAGAATGCAACTGAAAAAGCAAATAATATAAGTATTGAAAAAACTGAACTATTTGCAATACATGTAAATTCTCCATGACCCTTTTTCAAACAGATATATGCTTATGTGCTTTTCTTTCACTTCCTCTTATGTTTTTTTCTGGCCATTTAACCACTCAGGACCTCCAAACTGGCAGCTTTTTTTTTAAACAAAACAGCCTCCCTATGCAGTAATAATACTACCACTGAACTTAAGAACCTTTAATAATATACAAAGACAGTTTTCCTCCCATTCCTTCATCTATTACAGCATCTCCTCTTAAAGAGCTGCCTGTAGCTAAACTCTCTGCTCATCTACAAGCAGATGAAACAATTTTGTTTCTACTTCTTACTAACCATCCAAATGAGGAGGAAAACCTGTGTGAGCAACAGACCATTAGTAAACACACCTGAGACAGTCATAGTTTATTTCTTATTCACAACTTATACAGAAAAGATTTTACAGTGCTTTTCTTTGCAGTAAGTCTCCCACTGCAACAATTCATGCCCATGATTTGATTAATTGGAAATTATGTTAACTTTTCACATAAATGTAAAAGAAACAGGGAACTTTGTTCATTGCATCCACATAAGCTTTCCTGAGTGTCAGGAAAAGATAAGATCAGCTATTGTGTCATATTCCCCCTCTCCTGTCTTTCACATAACAGCAGATATCAGTAACATTAAAAAGACACAAAATGAATGCTGTGCAGACAGTACTGTTACATGTCATTTCTCACCATCATTAACAAGTGTGCCAAGCCTAACCAGTCAGAAATGCATTTAAAATTAAAGAGATATTCACTGGGTGCTTTCATTTCAATCTGTACTGCAGATATACTCCAAAAAAAAGAAAAAAAAAAGTCAGAGAATGTAGAAACTCAAGTGTCATATTCTTGCAAACACAAAAGACCTTATCATTCAGATACCAAATATTTTTCTGGAATTGTCTTATTTTATAGTTATCCACAAATCAAAATTTCTATGCAACTTCAGGAAAAAAAAAAAAAACACCAAAGAAAATTCTGGGGTACATCACATTCCAGCCTTTGCTTCATCAACAGTCTAGTTGTAAAAATGCTTGTGGAAAGATTGAACTTTTAAAACTCAAAGCTTTTTTAATAGTACATGATAGGTACCCCTTAATATTACTCTTTGCTGCTCATCTACACAGGCAGCAACATTAATTCCAAAGACAACTACTACCAGATCAAGGGTGACTAAACAGCACTGGGGACAAGGATAAGTGCCTGGGGGCCCAGCTGGTCTTCTAGATCTTGCCAGTGAAGGAAAAGGCTTGCATAGGAGCAGGTGGATCCTGTGGATCAATACCTGGTTGCACAGCAGGTGCCACTGACAGATTTGCCTTTTATGATCACGGGACTGTCTCTAAGAATCAAGGGCTACTGGGAGAGATGAAATCCACCTGACAGAGTGGGAGAAGATCATCTTTGCCAACAGGCTGACCAACCTTGTGAGGAAATGGTGGATGGGGTGGGAAGCAAATGGTGCATGGTGATAGGAAGAGAAACCTAAGAAATAACAAAGCAGGATGAAGAGAATAAAACAGAGCAACCTAGGAAATAAACAGGAGAAACCAGAGCTCCTCTAGCGGTCATACAACTGCAACATCATTAAAATAACAGACGTGTGGTGGGATATTGATGCTTCTAAGAATTCCTGTGTTAGCCAACTTGTGTCTGGGTTTGAGAATGTGTAGCCAATGACAGCAGAGCGGAGGAATATGTGAGAGCCAGAAAGACAAAAATAATCACACTTGTCAACAACTTGAGTTTCCAAAAACACTTGTACACCTGAAATTTATTATTTAATGCTTTTGAACAAATTACTAACTGTTCAGTATCGTTAGCTTTTCTTTCCATTATGTAAAGTCTTATTTTTCATTGTCTTTTACTGGCCAAAAGGTGGGTGTTTTCCTGTATTTTTCAACTATCTGTCAACACTTCATAAAAGATTCAAAATTCTACAAAGATCATTCAGAGTGAGTGGAATGTTAAAAAGCTTCAGAATTCTTGCTCAGAGCTAAGTACATGTGGCTGAAACAAAAGTGGAAAAATTTTGCAGCTGCTAATAATCCACAAGTAAAGAAATACAAACAGCCTGGAACAGCATATTAAAGAGCGTTTAAAGTTTTCCATGCCATTCTATCCATGGAGGGTACAATTGTTCTGAAATCAAGAATCTAGGAATCAAGCAACAGTATGGGATTTCAATGCTTCCAACTACAAGGCAGGCTAGAGCGTAAACCCCTAAATTCAGACCCAGCTGAAGCAGAACACACTATGAATACGTCCGGTGACGCATAGTGAAGGTTTGCTGCACCATTCAAAATGTTTTTGAGTGAGCTACAGAACACCACATCTCTCGGTCTGTCAAGCAACATTCCTGGTCATTGATATCCCCAAAATTGAAATAGAATATGTACATGTATATTGAAGAAGGCATTACTGATTAATACTGAATTGTTCTATCCCCTGGCCAATGCAGTTATCTTATTAGCATGTTTTTAAAATACTAAACTATTAAAAGTCAACCCTCAAAATATGCTATTTGGATAATCAACACAATCTTATGGATTAATATATATGAAGTTACTGCTGCTGTTCATTAATTGATCTCTAATTAAATTATACCGATATCTTCAAATTATTAAAATGTGCCATTTCAGCCAGAAACTTTTACACAGAATGTGTGTTAAGATGTATCCCTTACCTGATAAACATGGAATGCATTAGCAGCTTTTCCACGCAGAAAGACTGAGGGAATCCAAACATTAATAAGAGCACGATTTGATCTGAGGAGGAGAGAGTAAAACTTAAAATAGGGAATCATATTTATGTATAAGAGTTGCAAAGCAACTGCCTCCAGTGATTTAGATAATGATCAAAGTGATCAACAAAGCAACTTAACATCTCAAATGGAGTTTCAGAAAAATTGTAGTTCTGCCTGAACCTTTTATACCTGCTGTATCTAAAAGTGTTCCCTAAAATTAACATAACTGAGAAAGGGCACTGAAACAACTCCCTTTGCAGATTTTTGGGTTTTAGTTTTTTTTACACCATGCATTAGACAATATTTCATTATACACATGAAACAAAAACTATTCATTTCAACAAACTCAACATTTTGGTCCACAAAACTCAGCAAAAACCTGAGTTCTTTAAATAACAGAAGAGCACTGCACAATTATGGAGAAGCCATTTTCATCCACTCTTTGTAATTCATCTCCAAATTTCTATGATTCAAAGACATCAGCTACATTTTCACCCCCTCATCCACAAAAAAGCTAGATTCATTAGTCTGACTAATAAAGGCAAAACTCCAAATCACAACACTGTAGAATGATCTGGGATGACCAGCTGGGTTGTTTGTCGGGTTTTTTGTAGTACTATTTGTATGCATTGATTAGGAGTTATTCTGTAAAAATGAGAAAGTCCATCACATTAGGAATAGCATCTAGCATCTATGAAACCCAAAGCAATAGAAAACAGTAACTTTTTGGTGCTTTGTTAGAATACCAAGACCTAGTACACTGAAAGAGCACTCCAAGAGAATCTTCATAAATCTAAACTCCTTGCATTCAACATTATTAAAAACTACACCAGGGCATGGACTGTGAGCTCTCCGTACTTTTTAACAATGGAACACCACAGCTGAGAATTCAGGTACAGGAAATAATATACAAAAAGCAGATTACTGAATCTGTTTTCTTATTCTTCTTTCCCACAAAGACAGTATGAAGAGAAAAATATGTGTCTTATGAAACTTACATTTCAAAATCTGACAAACTCTGATCTTCAGATGTTTGACTCAAATCTCCAGGGACCTATATTTACAAAACAGAAATAGTTCCCACACAATGGTTATTATGCTTTCTATTAAGAAAGCATAATATTATAAGGAAATTGCAATTCACCATTGAATTTTTTAAATGCCATTTAAGAACTACTACTGAGAAACAATAAAAATAAACTATTGTGCAACAGGATTATGAACATACCACCCTTGCAAGTTCTTCATGTTAGAATTTGCTATACTTTTGTAAAGAAACAAACTGGGGCTTGTTAAAGCATGTAATTTTGAAGGGTATAGAAAACCCAGAAAAAAGCATCACTATTAGGCCTTTATAAGCAAAGTATGCTAAAACAAAGTACATTGTGTGTATAAATAATTTATTGGAAGAGATGAAGCATATAAAACCTAGTGATCACTTTCTTTTACAACCAACATTCCGTTAAGAGAAAGACACATGATCATTTTATTTTAGCTGTGTTCTTACAAAATATTATATAGCTACAAAAGTTCATAAAGATGGCAATGATGGACTAATACCTGCAGAATCAAAAGAAGTAGCAGTTGTGAGAATACAAGATTGGAAGTGTTTACAACTGAAAGAGCAATAGCTTTTTACCTTACTTTAAAGCTAGTTAAACATAAAAGGATATAATCTCTCCTTTAAATACTGTAAAACGTAAAGCATAACCCAGAACAGTTGGTGTGTTTTGATGAAGAAAAACAGCTAAAAGTTGTGAACTTCCAGAGACAGCTTCTACGTTAGAGCTACGTTGAACCAATATTTAACTATAATGTATGTTGCATGCATATTACTGTTTTTCAGAATATTTGCTGCCTAAGATACTTAAATATATATTATTGCTTATTGTAAAAGAATATATATTTATTGCAAAGCAATATAAAATTTCAAAGGGGACTAAAGAAAATCCAGTTCCCAGATGTTTTGACAGACTAGCTCAAGACCCCCCAGCGCACAAGACAAAACTGAATTTTGCCTTCCCAAGAGTAAAGCAAAAACTAAGTCGTTCCTGCCAGAGAAGAGGAAAAGAGCAGAAGAATTGTGCAGAGCCAAGACAGCTCCAGGGCATATATACAGGACATATATACACAATCCTGAACACTCTGCTGCCCTTTTTGGGAGGAAAGAGGTGGGAAGGGGCAGTATGACCTCTCTCTCAAATACCACCATCAGCTTTCGTCTGTTCACAGTCCAGTCCACCCTCCAGTGGCAGCACACAGCCTGGCTTTCCAGGGCTCTCATGTCAGAGAAAGATGTTCTTCTATCTTGCCTACAACCTGCACTCTCTCTTTGATCATTTATAAATTACAGCCATTAAAATTGATTATCAGCATTAAAAGGAAAAGAGAAGACAGTGAAGAATCATGGAAGCTATTTTTATTATAAACTGCAAATTATATACTATTTTAATAATGAAATGTTAAGAATGTGGCTGATATTTTCAAACAAGTTAAAGGGGGATCAAATATTCATATCCCACAATTTCTGGCAGTTACACACTTTACCAACTTTGAAAGTTCCAATTAAAGTCTACTAAGTAACAGGCAGACTATCAGCACAGTTTTGTTTACTAATACAGAATTAAAATGTATCCACTTCTTAGAATAATGCAAAAGTCTTTAGGACTGTATTTAATTCACAGCATCATTTTGGACAATAGCAACTAATAACAACTAGCATTTAGCTAGCCCTTAAAGTACAGTACCACTTCTACTCCTTAAAAATTATAGAAATTAGTTTTCTCCCACTATCTGGCACATTAAAATATACTATCAATATGTAACTACTGGATTAGGCTATGGAGATACATGGTTAAAAACAAAACCTCTGAACAGTGACATACAGCCCAAAATCTCTGAGTAAGTACAGCCATAATACACACGTGATTTATCATTCATTATTTCTTAACACAATAATGTGATTGTTTCCATCTAAAAGGCTGAAAATTATAGATGAAAACCTGCTTCACTAATGCACACAGAACTGTCAAGAGCCACTTTACATAAATATTATGATAAAATAGGCATGAATGCTTCTGGTGCAAACAAAAAAGTAAGGAGCAATACTGCATAATCATAAACAAAAATTATCAAAATATGCCTCCCTCAGAAGATGGACAACTATTAGGAACATCCTTGACTCCTGTTTCCTCCCTGTTCATTTTCAAATTTCAACCCAATATTTTCTTTTAACACAAAAAGCCAAAGCAAAGCAATAGTTGGTAGAAAACAATTTTATTGTCTGAATATATCTATTTTACATTCAGTTCTGCTAAAGAGACTCAAGCACTATCAAAAATATCAAGTAAAGTGTTCTTGACAGATGTGTTATTAGCTGTTATTTCTTATGAGCTAATATATATTTTATTTCATCACAAGTAGTGGTTTTGAGCTTATTCCAGAATGGTATTCTATATTGTAATAAACAAACACTTACCGGCCCTCTCAAATCAATTAGTTCTTGTCTCATCTGGGACACAAGAGCTTCTTTAGCCATCAGAGCACGGTGCAACCTCTCATTGAATTCTATCAGTTCCCCATGCATTTCAGCTACCTAAAAAACAAAGCCAAGAGATAACTGTGATCTCAACTAGAAAAAAAACCACTATCTAACTTCTTGCATACATATCAACTTTTATTTATATTTTTTATTTTACCATACTCTCCAAGTAGTGCATCTCATTTCTAATGCATTAGTTTGAACTGACCATTAAGAACAGACACTGTTACAATAATTTTGACTCATGCCTTGAAATGTAGGTTTTGATATTGAATTCAACAGGAGAAAATACAACTCTATGTCTAATTTTATTCCTATCAGAGAAGATCCTATGGCAACTGACCTATTAACTTATGTTCTCAGTTTAATTCTTTGGTGAACACAGCACTCAACAGTTACAAACTAATCACACTATTTTGAACTGGGAATAATGCAAAATGCACAAACTGCATTAAAATTTGTCAACAATGCATGAGTAATACATTCTGCACTCTTATTTGGAGTTTTAATAGGATTGGAGCTCGAAATCCACTCATCCCAGGCAATTCTGAGAAGGGCCAAAGGAGTATAAATACCACAGTTACACTGTGACACAAGCTGTGCACAGGTAAATAGTGTGGCCTCAAGCATGGCCGTTTCAGACACCAAGTCTAGCTATGTCTGTGCTCTCCATTTTTGAGTCAAAGTGTCAAGAAAGCACCAACTGATGCAGGATGTTTATGAAAGTGAACAGGGCCGGATGAATGACAAGGATGAAAAGGATACCGATTTACAGAGCAAACTATGTTTGTTGGTTCCCTGACAAGAGAAGCGAGAAACAATAAAACTCAAATCAAGGTTAAAGATGATATTGAGCTCTTGAATTTCTCTTACACAGAAGTGTAAACCTACAGCTTAAAGGAGAAGAACTCCCAAGAGGACAAGAATTCCCAAATAGCAAAGGTCCAAATAGTAGCAGTAACATGTTACCATCAAGAGAATGTGATGGGGAAACTAGCAGAAACAGGGAGCAAGGCTAAAAGAAACTTAAAATCTCTGTTCAGCAAGATTTTTAGGTACTCCAATCAGAACCATTATACTATAAAATTGAATGTAAGTTTCAATTATGATGGATGATCCATCAGTATATAATATACCTGGCAAGGGAGTTGTCTTGAACTGATAATGCCATTTGCAGCCTTACAGCAAAGAAATTTGAGCCAAAAAAGGATTGTAGAATTATTTTCAAGGGAAAAGAAAGACTCTTCAGAAAACCCCACTGTTAGGAGTTTCCAAGTAACTCCCCCCTATATGACTCCTGTATTAACAAAAGGAATACTGACAAGGGCCACTATCAGAGGCGGAGCGCCAGATGAGCAGTCCCAGGGTAGAGCAAGAAAAGCTACAATTTTAACAGTAGTTAGATGAAAACAGAAGCAGTGAGCAGTTGGCCCCTCTAGTGGGCGTAGCGGGCTACCACAACAATACCGTTAAACATGTTTTTCAGGTTACAGCAGCTCTCATATAGCCATCCAAAGCTAAGAGAATAGTAGAGGCAATGGGGTAACACTATGAAAGCAGAGCTGAGTAAGATGAACATCAATCCACTACCTTCAACAATAGCACAGGGACTTGGACTGCTGCCAAATCTCTCAAGTGTTCATAGTTTCCCTTCTGGAGGCAGTTCACTACTATCTAAGAATTTCATGCTCTCCTTTTCTTGAATTACCACTCTGCCTTCTCCCTCCTTCCCAGGGAAGTTCCTCAAGATAAAGCAGTTTAATTCAACTTCGTTAATTTAGTGCTTGCTTTTAATTTAGTGCTTTGTTCCAGACAACGTGTATCCTTCACATATTCAAAGCAAACAGAAAAAACAGCTTCCATTTGACAAGCCAGGAGCTAACATCCCTGATTAAAAATTAAAAATAAAAATAATTATACCTGAGTTGAACTTCAAGTATTCTCTTCCAATTTATTTTTAAATTAGGAGTCCTTCAAATCCAGTAATTCATCAGTGTGGCACATACGCAAAAAGCACTAAACTAAGCCCAGATAATTCTGAATTTACAAACTATCTGAAATACTCAGCAAATTAAGAGCTAAAAACCAGTAACAGCAATTGAACTAACAACAAACTTTCCTTGTAATGGGACTATCAGGATGTACAAAAACTAAAGATTTCAGAGAGTGATTATTTAAACCCAAACAGGCATTTTTATTTGTTTGCCTAATTATGTAAGCAGTTTTAGATTAATATTGATCCTTTACTTACACATCACAATACAAAAAGCCTGCAACACATCTGAATTACCATTTAGTTTCACTCCTCACTTTCTGAAGTGCAAAGGTTTAACATACTATCAATATAGTTTCAACAATCAAAAGCTTTTTTATTATTTTTATAGTGTACTAAAGCAGCTTTAATTTACTGGTTTTGTTTCTGTTCTTGTCAAGCATTTCTGTTGCACTTAATCCTGTTAGAAAAACTAATTTCCCAGCCTCATAATTAGACTCTTTTCGGACTCCTCCTGATAAAAATCAGGATGTTAGGATTTCCATGTTATCAATTAATGACACTACGTATTCATATCTCAATTGTTCATTCAACATCAGCTTTGATAAAGAAAGATTCTTTGACTTCAAACACTTGTTAGTAATTAGTAAGCTCATTTTGCAAAAACAAATATATCTAAATCCATATGAACTTCTGCACTACGATTAACGTAGTATGTGCCACTTAGCAAGCAGTTTTGCTTCATAAATTACCAACATTTATGAACTGAAATTGCCAACTTTACTAGATAAAGTAATAATATTCCCATCTACACTGTGTGCAGGACTGTCAATCAGATGAGGAAAGCCATCTGAATGAAAATACCTCGAAAATAATTTTTAAGCCAAACCAGGTTCTCAAACCAGTTTGCACCATGGACATAGAAACCACTGTTCCATTGCAACTGTGGGGTAGGTGTCCTGTGATACAGAAGCAGGATTCACACAACAGATTGGCTGCTTAAATTGATACTGCCACCAAAGACGCAACATAAACCACAGCATGTGTTTAACCTGAAGAACTCTGTTCATGCTTTCTCCAAGTGTGTGATTTGATATAACAAAAGATACTACCTCTTCCTGAAATCTTGCTTTGATAGCTTACCTGTAACAGTTAAAATACAGTGAGTAAGATAAGAAACAGCCATAGTTCACTGTAAATGCCACACCATTTTTTCCTTGTACAACTTGCAGAATAAACAGCTTAGCACTTACCACAGTTATTTACCATTAAGTGGTAAATATTTCTGAGCAGTGACTCAGAAATAAATTTGTTTGTAAAGCAAATTAAAAAATCTGACCGGTGCGCACATTAAATGGCTCACTGATTAAGTGCATGGTGATACATGGGCACACCATTCTTGCCTCAGAAAAGAAAACTGTTCATCTTACTCAGCCAGGACTAGTCTGTCAGTGACAGAGATGCAATACACATCATTCAGAGAACTATATATTATATTTCAAGAACTGTGCAAAAAATAGTTCTTGCCAGTTCACTTCTAGTACTATTGTACTTAGTAACTTAAAACTGTGCATTGGACACACTTAGAAGTGAACAGCTTATTCAAATTTATTTTTTTTTTTATTTGGACATAAAAATCTTACTGAAAAAATAAATATACACATATATAAAAGCATATTTCACAATTCTTATTAGATAAGACAAATTCTTTTAAGAAGCGCAAAAAGGATTTACCCTTGTGCCAAAGCACACTGAACAGATGAAATTACATCTCGCTGTATTTCAGTAATAGTGTAACTGACAAAAGCTACAGAAAGCCTTGTGATTCCACAGAAAAGTGCTGACCAATTTACTAATTTGTGTTTTTTTAATATATTGACTTCAAACACAACTAACATTTAAAAACAAGGCTCCATGCCATGCTAAGACCTTTAAATTAGAAACTAAAATAACGATTTCCAAAAGTGTCACTGTCCACTAATGCACTAGTCTCATCTGCCTCCTGAATGAAATCTCATGCAGAATGCAAGTATGCTAATAAAGGAGCTGTCAGTAAATAAGATGACTGACAGAACAGATACAAACAGAAGAGATCAAACTTGCACTGTTTATTCAAAGCTAACAAGAGCCAAAGATTTTTTGTTTGTTTCACAAAAGGCTATATTTCAATTCTCTCCTTTGAACAAATGTTAAATCTAAGCAAACAAGTGCTATTATTTAATAATTGTACTTGTAGGCATTTTAATATCTAGGAGAAAAAAAAAAAAATTCCATGTCTTTACAGAATCCTGTCAAAGAACACAAAACTTACCTTCATTGATTTCCAATAAAATGGGTCATGTAGTTCAATGAAATGGTGCTCAGAGAAGTTTTCAACTAAGTTATTTAATATTTCAGGGTCTATTTCTTAAAGAAAGGTTTCTTTTCATTCTTGTCTTAGAATGTCATTAATAGGTAAGAGCACATACTGTTAATACAGTGAAAGGTTCTAGGTTTCCCAATAGTTTGTAGAGTCACTTAGGGATCAAAATTAATAAAAGAACAAATCAAAATTTTTAGAAGAAAAGCACAAGAAAAAAAATTGACAAGCAGTCAACCAATTCTTCATAGCCAGAGTTGGGGTTTTTTTAAGCAGGTAACTAAGTTGCTCTGTGGCTGTCGCAGCCTTTCCACATAATCATCTCATGTTAAAGAATAAGTGGCACTTTCTGCAGACATTACCAAAATTGCTATATCATCAAAATTCCCCACTTCAGGATCTCAATTCAGTACACAGTAAAGAAATTCATTACAATATATTGTTACCTGTTATGCTAAACAGAGACAGTTCTACAAAGATGCTGAGACTTTTTGGCAAAGCTTTCAGTGTTTTAAGGTACCTTCCCTGACAAGATAGCTTACTATGTGAGAAGGGATTTTGTAACAAAAGACCCAAACACAACTCATGTACTGCATCATGAACTAAGCCATATCTCACATTTGAAAATACTCCAATATTTAGAAACTTTAACTATCTGATAGCATACTACTGAAAAATTCTTAGTAAAAGATAAATCTGACCAAAATTACATTACAATATATATCCAGATTTTTTAAGACTGAAAGGCTCTTTTGAACTTCCATTTACTAACAATGACAGCAGCACAAAGAACCTTAAAGAACATCACACAGCTATATATACACAGCTACTATAATACTTCCTTACTCCATTAACCAAACAAAAACAACAACAACAAATAATCAAAAGGTCAAATATTTAACAGTGTTTAAAAAAAGCCACCTACCCAACTACAGTGATACCTGCCATAATTTGTTCTTTTCCTGTAATTCCTGGCTCAAAAAAACCCTCAATACTGCTTAAAGCCATTTGAGCACTTTGAAATGAAACTGAGATTAAAGTTAAAAATCTAGAAGACAGTTTGAGGTAAAATAATCAGTAGGATGCTTTTGAGGCCTCAGGATGCAACTGGCCAACGAATTACTTGTTCAACAAGAAAGAATAGAAGGCATGAAAATTCAAAGTGAAACTCTCCAGAATGGTGAAAGCTTGGCTTAATATCCAAAATTACATTTCATAGATATTTCAAATGTTTGAAACAATTCAACTTTTCAGAAGAGCTGCATGATTTGGCAGGAATTTAAAAAACACAACTTACCCTTTTTGACAGATGTCAGATCTCATGAATATCTAATATTCAGAAATAAACTCTCTAATCTACTGACTGTACTTATTTGAACAAAGTGATTCACATCTTGAGTTCACGTGATTGGCATATGCAACTTCCACGTCCAAAAGTCTCCCAGCCTCACATGCCAAATGCTCAGAGATCAATTTGTCAGGCATAAAAATACAATAGTACAGCTACCGCGTAAAAAGCGAAGTCTGTGAGCTTTAGAAAAAGGTACAAGAGTATTTTCAAATTCTTTAAAAGGCAAACTGCATATTTCTATGAAGCTTTACTTTAAAAACTGAGCAATACCTAGTTAACTTATGTAGAAAAATTCTGACTCCTAGAAATGTTTCTTGTACAGGCTTCTACAAGGAAAGCCTTAGAGAGTTGGAGAGGATATATTTTTTTTAACTGTTTGGTTTGTCTCCAACATTCCTGTAAGAATGAGCGTTTCTGCAGAACAATAAGGGTTTAACATATTGCAATACAAGTTTCAGTACATCAAAAGTGTGTTATTCCAGCAGAGGAGCTCCTCATTCCCTAGTCTGACAGGAGTAGTTTATACCAGGAAACTGAAAATTCTATGTCATTTACTGAGTCTTTAACAGAGTACTCTCATAATACAGTTTAGTACAGCACGAGCATAACCTACAACTTAACTTTGATGAAAAGCTAAAATTACTCTAAAATAAAGTACAAAATTATCAAAGGCTGAAACTGCAAAGAAAGTTTAAGTCATGTTCTCTCTAATTAGATATATTTACTAGTTCATTACTGATCTACAGCCACAAAAAGAAAGAATAGACCAATTGGAAAGAGTGTCTTACAGATAACAGTCTGACCACAGGTCTTCTGAAGATGTACAAACACCACAATTATTTTAGCTTTTTTGTTTGTTTTGCTTCATTTTAAAACCTTAGCAATATCAGGTCTGACATGTCAGCAAGTCTTTAGTAATTGTTTAATTTGAGTTTAGCTGCAATGCAAACTATGAAGAGTTTGTCTATCCCTCAGTGTGTAACAGGAAAACTTCTGGTGATATTACTCTGACAAATCTTACATAAGCAGGACAAAATGAATGAAACATATTTCTACCTTACGTACAGCAAACTTACACTAACAATGCATAGCAATGGCCCAAAACATATCTTATGATTATTTTAAACACACTTTATTATCCATGGCTTGAGAGTTGTATAAATTGACCTACTTTCTCTTCTAAAACAAAATAGCATTCTAGCCCCAAAGCATATGACATTGGAAAACATATGGGAATTGCTAGAGGTACCCAAAGACCTAGCAATATCCCAACAAGCTTTCGAATGGGGAGTTTAAAAGAAATTGTGGTAACTAATTAGATGTTGCACTACTATTTCTAAGGAAATACACCATTAAAAACAATTATGCAGAATTGTTACCAAAATTTCCTAACACTCTTTTAAGCATAACAACCAGTAAAAAGTTTCTTAAGTTTCTTTACTGCTTCAGAATTTTTATTTACAACTTCTCTTTACCCACTTGGTTAAATCAACCAATCTACAGATCATAATTAAAGAACTTTGATAAATACAAATTTTTTACAAACATGGTAAGAAACTGAAAATTTCTTCAATATATTGTTATGAACAAAATAATTTCCAGTGAAAAAACAGGAAAAAAATTCTAATTACTCAGCAGAACCATTATTTTTATTCCCTTGACAGCTAGTAATTTCTCTGTGGGGAGACTTCAATATCCTGATCGGCTACCAAAAAATTCAAGGCAATATTTGCCTTCAGTTGAAACAGTCTACTAGGCACAAGGTAACAGTTACTAAAACTGCTTAAGTCTGAACATTTTTCAGACCCAATTCTAGCTGAATGGAACTGCCAGAACAGCATTCAAGAGTGGTTTCTATCCTAGTCCTCAATGTGAAATACAATGCAGGCTAACCTTTGAAAATAAGACTTCACATCTTTCATTTGTGGAGAGAAAACGGAGTAATGACTTTTGGTAAATACCTCTGGATTGTTACAGGGGTTACATCCTATTTTGAATATGTGAAGATATTGTTATAGACTAGTGAGACCCAGATACAGACCTCCTCTTCTGGATGTGATTTGCAACAAGGTTTTCCAGTGATTACACCTACTGTTGTGCCATCAGTGCTACTGCTAACACTGTCTTTGACAAACTCAGAAGTGTTAGCAACAAATTCCTGAACATGCAGAACAAACTTAGTAGAACTAAGAAGGACGCTTTTAAAGCTGAAAGAGATTTTACCTGTGTTCTTAATTAAGATATTCTTTTGATAGGTATAGAACAGAGGAAAGGAGTCAGAAGAACCCAACCAAAGGTATGCATTAGGGAGAAAATTAGTTTCACATGGTCCTATGAGAAAAGGATAACCAAGTATGAATGTTTCAGAAGAACTGTATTAATCTCTTCGATGCATGACCTGCATTTTTAGTCATCTTCATGTTAATCAGTTAATATGAGTATCCAATTTCAGAGTATTTTGGGCAAGAGAAAGACAGAGAATTGTTTTACTTTTTATAAAAATGTTCATTTAATATTTAATAGGAGATATGGGTATTAGATACTAAATTTCATTACTTCTGTCTGGAAAATCATTTGTATTTAAATTTAGGATGAAAACCTAATCTTTCTTTTTTTCCTTTAATGAATTTTACATTAGTCTTAAAAGTGAATCTTGCTTTAAGAACTTTATCTAACATGGTCGTATCAACAGAACTAGTAGCTTCCACCATCCATTTCCATGCTGCAGTATTCAATAAGCTATACGGTAAAGCAATACAAAAAGGAAACACAGTTTAGCAATCAGAAAACAGTATGAAAACACAGAAGAAGCTACAGATTTCAGTATGTCCTCATTTTAAAGCTAAACTGACAAAACAGCAATGCCTGTAACTATGTACTGTAATTTATACAATACCTGAAACCTATTGTCTGTGATGGTTTCAACTTCACCACCATCAGTTATAACCTTAAGGACCTTGTTTATTTATTAAAACCTTCATCTTAATATCAAAGTATAAATGTGTACCCTTGTTAGGAAACATATTTTTAATTATCTGAATTGCTTTAAATATGCTTTGAAGTTGAATGAACAAATTTGTATTTTAACCACAGAAGCCTGAAAATTAAATCTTTCCTTTTTTTCTTTTTAAGGCAAAAATCAGACTTTTCTTTACACTAATGGAGAAAAAAATAACAACTGGACAAGGAAACTATTTGCAGCTTCAAATGTTATGTTACAATTATGATTCCATAAAATTTGTACAGTACAAACTTTACCTCAATCAATTTTCTTTCATAAGAGCTGGCTAGTTCCTCATTGTTTTCGACTTGCTTTTGCTCTGGAATAGTAAGTTCACCATCAGTGGTCCAAATGTTTGGCAGAACTAAAACAAAGCGATATCTCAAATTAAAAAGTTACATTACATAAACATCTAAGACAACCTGTTTAGAAGTAATAGCTCTAAAAGAGTTATTAGAAGTATCAAAATAGGATGTAATATTAAACAGTATTACAAGTACTAAAATACAAATGCTGCAGGGAGCTTTCTTGTGAGCAATATTAGACAAGTACTCTCAACACAAAAAAATGCAAACTAAAAGCATTTGGCTGTTCTGTGACTACAGCTATCTAATATATGTAGGTAGTAACTGCAAATCCTACCTAAAGCCTTTGAAAAGTAAGCCTATGCTCCTCTTTAAAGTCCTTTTTCTACTTCACTTCCAGAATATAATTTCATATTACTTGCACAGTCTACTTACATATCATAGAAATTACAGAAAATAGGGCTGAGAATGGACATTCCATACTTCATCTAGTATTTCATGTTATTGTGTAAAGCAGAATCAGCTGCAGTTATTTCATTCCTGACAGTTAATTCTCTAATTTATGCCTCGAAACCTCAAATAATGGAGATTTCATGCTTCCCTGCACAATCTATTTAAATTTAAGTACTCTTCTAAGAAAGGTTTTCTTGATAGCTAATCAAACTTCCTTCACCTGCCATTTAAGCCCATTGCTTTTTTTCTTATCCACAGTGAATGAAAACTACAGTTTATTCTATTTCTGTTCCTAGCTACCATATATGTATTTCATGATCACTTTAAGGCCTATTCTAAGTCTTCTCTTCTCCAAATCACAAAAAGTCAAATTCAACTTTTTCTCATAGATCATGAATTTCTAAAAAAACAAGTTAGCACATATAAAGTAAACAAGCACTAATAAAAAAGGTTTAACAAATGCTTTCACCATTTTTCAAAATCCAGACTATATATACAACCACCATAAGGTACATAGAAGACACCATAATTCATCTGACTAAATAGTCCTAAGTGTGGAAACTGTTTTTGCTTTGAGGAAGAATATATACATTCAGAAGTTTATTATTATTTTAAGTTAATTCTGAATGTTATTTTAAGAGCAATTTCTTGTAAATCTTGCTTGAAGTTCCTCAGCCAGAAACTTCTAAGATCAGCCTTTTCATATACATAATATTACTGTATCTAAGCAGGTCTGAAAAATGGTACACATCCAATTCCTGCCGATGGCTGAGAAATCAGGATGCTCATTTATTAAATATTTAAATACCAATATCAAGCTGCTCAGTCTATGGCAGTGATCATTCATTTTGAAAGCTGGTACAATATTCTGAACTTGTCTGCATTCTGACTCTTGGGCAATTTATTTATAATCACATTTGCTGAGTGTTTTTTTGTTTTTTTAAGTCACCACAAGGCAAAGTATTATGCTGAGTTTCATTTATTATTTTAGGAAACTATTTAAAAGCCATACTCAATACCATCTGATCTGATTATTGTAGCAAACATGTAGATTCTTCCCTATTTATAGTCATAAAAGTAACAGCAGAAGCTCAATTTATTTTGACTCTTTCAAAACAGTGTCACAGAAAGTCTAAACACAGTGTTCTAAAATCTACAATACATTTAAGACTTTTGTTTTGATACCATTTGGAAGAAGATTAATCATTGTTGAAATTACTCATTATGATAACATAGGGCAGCAGTGAAATTAGTTGTATGCAACAGTTTATGCCTCTGATGAAGACAATTTCCTAGCATTACAGCAAAAGATGACAGCTGGGAGTTTTTCAAGTTTAAGCAAATAAGAACCCTATGCCACTATCTACGTGTACGGCCAGCTGAAAGCCAAGAACATTAACCTATGAGTGTGTAAATTAATATATAAGAAAGCAACAAGAATTTTAACTTAAAATGACAAAAGCCGAGAAAACAGTAGTTTCTTCATCCTATTTTCTTCACATAATTGTCACAACCTCAGAACACAGTAATAGGTCTTTTAAACATACTCTGTAATCCTTCTGAGCATGTGAGCTAATTAAGAACAAAATGACTTAAGACAAGTTGTTATAATCACTTTAAGTTATACCACAATTGGAATTCAATAATTTGCCTGAAGTTACCCAAAGATCTATGTACTGAAAAGTACAAATAGCTCTTTCTAATAATGCAAATATTCTTAATTATGAAAGCTCACACCTGAAAAATATGAATGCCTACGATGAGATAATGCAAGTTATTTATATAAACCATGGGTGCAATAGTTTCTATAAATCTGGTAAAAGAAAACTTTTTCTCATTTCACTCTTCTTTTTTCAAGTGTACCTAAACATATTAGTTCTCAGACATTATTTTCATGTTTAAGTACTTTTTTTGAGTCAGAGGCCCAGTACTACTAAAAATTCCACTTAAAAATCTCAATGGCAGCTAAGGAAAAAATAATTTGGTTTTATAAAACTATAATGCATGAAGTTAGAATATAAGAAAAAATATTACAAATAGTGCATATAGCTGAAATTTATTCTGGTCACTAATGATAAATATTACGAAAAATTACTGTGGATTGATAAAATATCCTTTGAGCATAAAGCATACACGTATTCATTTTTAGAAATGTTGGTACTGTTCCATCCCCCTTTTTCATCTATAAAATCTGACCGTCCTACTCAGTTTCTATTCTTATCACTCATTAATTTGCATAATTTTAACATGGCAGAATATAGCTAGCCTAGGAATATTTTTTTTTCTTTTCCTATAATTGCACTCATCATGGAAACTGTCAGTATCCTAATGAAGGATAATTTCTGCTATTATAAGAAGCTTAAGAGATGGTTTTCGTGAATAATTCTTAATATGAATCACTACACTCCAGCAAAGTCGGAAGTAAAAACATGTGTTCTCACTAACAAAATTGCTTTTCAGGATGAATGAAGTTTTTAAACTCCAGATAAGTTTACTTAACTAGCCTTGAAGAGGAGAATTAATGTAGTATCCATTCATACACCCACTTATATGACCACAACATTGACAATTAAAAAAAAAAAAGACGGATGGTTCTCATTTCTGAAAAGCCACCTCTG
This sequence comes from Strix aluco, assembly GCF_031877795.1. Classification (NCBI taxonomy): domain Eukaryota; kingdom Metazoa; phylum Chordata; class Aves; order Strigiformes; family Strigidae; genus Strix; species Strix aluco. Next base: position 15,458,366 of record NC_133945.1, on the reverse strand, counting down.
TTTCCCAAAACACCTTCTGTAGTCAGTGGAAATACAGGTCCCACCAGGTGATGATTCAGAATCAAGACTCCAGTTCACCCTGTCACGGACAGTTCTAGCTCCACTGACCACTGAAGAAAACCAGGTAATACTGCTGATAATTTAACTTGTTATCTTTCAGATATAAAATCTGCTCATTAGAGTCAGAGCAATTTAGCAAAGAAAGTGAAATGTCTGGTCTTAAAACAGAGTCTATTTCAAACAGTCTGAAAATACTGATTTCCAAAACAACAGTAACAGTATAATCTAGAGATACTAAATTTTCTCTCCTCAAAATAATTATTCTTATGTTCCAATATCACATTAATTCACAGGTTATTTTTTAAAATCACATTTTCATCTGATAGCTTTTTCTTATTGAAAGAAAGATCACCTCATCTAACAGAAAACGTTCTGTAAAAATAAATACAAAAATCTACATCGGTATTTTTCTCAAAAGGAAAAGATATAAAATACGTTATTTTCACTATTGGGAGATACTACCCTACCATAGTTTGAAGAGATGAATAGGGCTTATTATTATCTCTTGCTAATCCCACTTTCATGTAAATTATTTCATTTGTTTTGGCAAAGACTCAGCAAGGAAAGCAAAGACTTCTTGATGGTTTCTACTTAGCAGTAATTTGATGGTATGCCATCAGATAATATTCTGTTTGTTTGATATCAATCTGCATTAAAAAACTGTTCACACAGCAGCAAATAGCCCAGTCAGAGATGCGTCAGGGACAGTTCTCATAGAAACAGAACTGTCATCTTTTCAGATGCTGATATTTTCCAACAGGGGGAGGGCTGATGTCATACTGGGTAGCATGTGGAAGTATGAACCATGTTCCCAGCCACAGTAGGACTGTTTTGTGTGGCTGAAGTTTTGGTTATGGACCAAAACTTGCACAGGATTGGGTGGCTAGTTATCTACAGAGATCAGGATCAGTCAGGAAAAAAAAAAATGCAGATTCTTGTAAACCAGAGGCATGCTTGTTCACTGGTTATTCTTTCATTGTCAGGTTTTTTTATACAATTCCAGGAGTCACTTCCATCACTTTGTTACTATACCTACGCCTCCAATAAACTCTGCCTCAATGGTAGCATACAGCAAAACAAACCCTGTGCACAGAATTTTCCCCCCCCCCTTCATTTTATCCTTACCTTCCACTGTTTGACCTTCTCTTCTGAGCATCTGGACAGCTCCCACATACTTCTTAAGTTGCACTTTCAGCACCTCATTTTCTCTGTTGATAAAAAGAACAGAATAAATAAATATTATTGTTTTCTCAACATAGAGAAAACCCCCTTTCAATGGAAAAAAACATACTCTCTGTAATAATAAGCTTTGACTGAGTTGTGTGACCAAGATGAAAAGAAAGTTACCTGCACATTAAATAATACATCAACAGCAGAGTACCAGGAAACCTAGTTTTCCAGGGCCACATAAACACATCAGTGAAACAGATTATCTCATAATCAAAAACTTTTCATTAATTAATTTAGATTTTCTTTACTATGATACATTAACAGCAGAAAAATGATACAGACTATCGAAATCAACAATCAATTAAAAAAATAAGGATGGGATACTAGCACCTTAGTTTATATTTGGGGGGAAATAAAAAGGATTTTAACCGATTGAATTTTAACCAAAGGTGACAAATCGCATGTCTGAAAATTCCATTATCTAAGCCCATTCAGTTAACCAAGTATGACAGAAGTGTTTATATAAAAAAACCCATAACTAAAACATGTTGAAAGAGAGGGAATTCAGACAACTTCTACTCTTCTTCAAGGGTAGGAAGGGTACTCTTCTTCAGGGTAGAAATACATAGGTGCTACAGCTGCAGCAGAGAACATAACACACAAGAAACCCACAACTGGTTAGAGAAGAGAGAACATGGGCAGGTCAAAATCATGCCAGAGGAGCGGTACAAGCTCTAGAAATGGAGAAACCCCAGATATGTAACAGATTACAGGAAGCTGTAAAGAGATTATACACAAAAAGGTAGGCATTTTATTTATGGGAATTTATTTAAGAACAAGAAGTATTCAGAAACACATGCAAATATGTTTGATGGTCCTTATCATACTATATATATATTCATGCACACTCACACAAAATATATATATTTTATATATACACATACACAAAAATAAACTGCTGATGTGAGCAATGCCATATTTATATTTTAAAAATCTAGATTGGTACTATATTCATATTTCAATGGATCCCAAATCAGTTTTCTGAACTATGTAACCTCAATTTTATTCAGTTCTTTAGTAGGAGGTTGCTAGAGATGAAACTATTGATTAACCAACCATCAAATTTTAACAAAGTCCTTGATGATTTTATGCATTTTATGATATTTTTCATTTCTTAGACAACAAAGAACAAGTCCGTTTTTCCACCAGCAATGGATGCTGATATTCAGATTAAGGAAAAAAAAAATCAGAAATACAGTTTAATTCTATATACTACATTAAAACAAGTCTAAATAATTCATTCATGAAAAAATATTTATATGACAGCTAGACAAGGTTTCTCACCAGAAGTGTAAATATGTCTGCACGGAAATAACTGTATACAATTACAATATATTGAGTTTTAAGGATTCTCATGGAATAATCATACACCATCTTATTTTTACATTTGAGAATAGACTCAGTACCTTCTGTCTGTACTGAAACAGCATAAAAAAAAAAATCTATTTTTTTACTACTGTGCCTATCAACTTAAAATTGATACAGTTCAGATGAACTTTAGAAAGACTTTAATTCAGTTAAGGTTTTTGATACAAGACTGAAATTCAAAGCAGGATACTATCACCCAGTCACAATTTTCTAATATGCCTCCTTATTATCTTATTAATTCTTATTCCTTGACATCTTTCTCATTACTACTATTCAGCTAGATTCCAAAGAGGGCGCATCCTGATATACATGAATTTATATCGGTCCTTCTATTGCAGCATGCTTAAAAAAAATAAATTGGCAAGCACTCACTGGAAAGTCTTTAATGACTTCAAGAGGTATTATATCCGATATTCATAGCAAGTATGTTGTAGGAGGAGAAACTCCTGTATAGGAGTTAAGGGTCAGATTTGCAGGAGTTCTTGTCCAGCTGAACCAACAGTACTACGTATTGTTACGGATGTTAAATATTTCTATGTGAAGGAGCTTTACTTCTGCAACTTTTCCAAACTTTACCATCTAACTTGGAGCTAAACTGTTAGCCTGTTATGAAACTAGTGATAAAAACAATGCTTTCAGCATCTTTTGAAGTACTCCAAACAATTCCACATTCTGTGCTGAAGAATAAGTAACAAGACTGTAAGTACAAGTTGAAGGGGATAGAGAAAAAAGAAGAAAAAAATCGGGCTGAAATACATGGGAAAACAGAAACAGAGAACTATGCCACTAAAAGCACACCCACCTCCAAAATCTCGATTATAATAAATTTTCCTGTCTGATCACTTCTACCATGTTAGTAAGTAGCTGAAAGACAGAGTGATAATATGCCATTTTACCCTGTATCAGCTCAACGATAGAGGATGGCAATCTAGTACTCCTACAAATTACTCTTTTTGCTCAAATGGCACAGGTCTAGAGTGTGCTGTTGATTAAGCTTTATACCATAGGTGATTACTCATGCAGAACAATGATATAAGACATACTTTTCTTTGGTTGATTGATTATAAAACTAGAAAACTGCACATTAAGCACTATATGGAAAAAAATATTAAGGTTTGAAATCCAATCACAAAAAAATGGATTTAAAGCATCCTATGAAACCAGAATTTAACTCCTCCTCAGGTCTCTTTATAATTTGTTATTATTTGGGTACACATAAAAAGCAGATTAGCAGAACATCTTTGAAGCTTTACATCTTCAAGACAAAGAAAAAAAACATATGCATTTCCCCACATTTTTTTCCTTAAGACAAACACAAAGTTAGTTTCTGACAGAGCAGATTTATCTCCAAAATCTCTCCAAAAGTATGACTAAAGAAATACAAACACATTAAATACAGCAACTTATAAATGCCACATCTATAACAGCAGATTAAATTGTATTCCATCTGAAGTTTTTTCAAGCACCTGTAGGAGTTTCTCCATAGTTCTTTGACTATTCTCCAAAGAAAACCAAATAAAGATATTTCCAGGTTCCAATAAATGTTATTTATAAGCTAATGCAGTAAGAATGAACCTTTTTTAGCAGAGTATACATTATTCTATAGCAATTTTATCCAGTGAAATTACTGATGATGCAATTAAACTCTGTAGTTAGCTTTTTGCTTTAGTACTTTTCCCAAAGATAAATCCAAATATTACAAAATTATATGTATCTACTCTCAGCCATTAATCTTTGCTTAAAACCAGAGGAAAAATACAATACTAATTATGGTAATGAATCAGTACATAATAACAACTGCAAGCAAAGAGAAGAATGTAAGTATCAGAACCTTAAATGGTGATACATGAATAACTTTTATCAATTTTCTATAATGGAAGATACCACCTCATAAAATCCCTAAAATGATAAGTATTTCTATTGTGAGACATGCTTGAAAATTCACCTGAACCACTGTATGTATTCACAAGTTATATGAAAAATCTTAAGGATCCTACTAAACTCCTGTACTGAAAGCAAGTCAGAAAAAGGAAAAACATTCAGTAAAGTTCTTTCAAGAGTATGCATACAGTCAGGGTTTGTTTATACAGCAATACTTGACTGGCATTAGTGTAAGGTATCCTTTTCACCAAAGCTATGAAGTAAAACATTAATAATAAAGGATTTACTTTTCAAGGGCAATATTTAGTGACATTGATCATACTAATACAGAAAGAAAATATTGTGTTACTGAAAAGAAATTTTCTTTAATATTCATGAATGGTACAAGCCTCAGAACACCTTAGCAACAACAAACTTATTTATTATCTTTTTGGGAAAATTATCTGGAATGACAAGGAATGATCAATTTTATAATAAATGTAAGTTGTCAAATACCTTCAATTCCTTGCCTAATTTTGAAGGAAAAATAATTACACTTCCTCTCAATTTGTTATTTATTTAAAAATTAGCATTTAAAGAAATCCTGCCTAAGAAAAAAACAAAACTGCTGTAAGAATGATAATTTTTTTTTTAGCAGCATAAAACAAGTTCACATTTTGGGAAACGTATACCTAACTTCTATGTATATAACAAATGAAAAGGTAGCATGCAATATTACTGATAAAGGCATATCCTCACCAAAAACTTAATTCATGCCAGGAAAAGTAGCAACTGTTCCCTAAGGACTCTCATAACGAGAGGATGAATGTAACAGGATAACAAGCAGCATGTTCTCACATCAAAGGGAGGATAGCATGGAAGAGAGATGCTATTCATATGGAACACAGCAGTGGATCAACCCTCCCTGCTGAGACTTCTGCTGTATTCTTGGAGAACCACCAACACCCCGCAGGTGAAATCTCCCCCACCTTCCTTGTGCTATAGCATCCCTTTTAAAAACTATCATTATAGCAGGACAAGGGGAGTTGAAGGAGCTTGGTTATTTTCCAGTAATGTCCACAAAGTTTCTGTGACAGATAGTTATGCTTACTGAAGCATGTAAACATACACCAAGCACAGTTAAGGTTTACTATACAAGTCAAATTAGATACATCTTACATTCATCAAAAGATTTCTGGCTGTTAATACAAATACCAGTAAGAAAGTGTTTTATAAAAGCTGACTTCCAAAAACTTTATTAAAAGGTTAAAGAATAATATACCTTTAAGTTGTGATTTATGTTGCAGAGGAAGAGGCCTTATAGGACTTATTTTCCTACACCTTAACACAAAAAAAAAAAGGAAAAAAAAACCCAAACCCACACAACTCCTTTTTGAAAAAGATACAAAAATTCCTCTAGGGCTTTTGTAAAATGAACATGGTAAGAAAAGAATTTGAAAGAGTAGTTTCTCATGTATCTCAACTATAATGGCCTAAAGAATACTGTAATTAAGTTACTGGCACAAACTTCAGATACTAACAAGTGTTTTCTGTGGAGCTTATGCCTAAAACGAGTCTTATTTCTAAATTCAGGCTTATCAAAAAAAAAATCCAACAGATGTCTATGTCTTGATAAAAATTTAGTGGTTTAGAAAACACTATAAAGGTACCAAATCTCCAAATACTAAAAAAAAAAAAAAGCATGAATCTTGAGAATTAATTGATATAAAGAACGTACTGCAAGAATATGGAGAATCTATACACAGAAATTGGGTTAGATGACTTCCAGAGATGCCTTCCGACCTGAATTATCCTATTATCTTACTATTAGGAGGTGCAAGATCACCATTAATTGTAATCATATATATCCTAAATGAAGTAAGAAAAATTAGAACTATTACTCATAGAAGTGGAAGTTGAACTATCTCTGAAAAATACCGTAATGAGGAATAATGTGATAAACCTAACTGCTTGTCATGAAAGACAAACACCATATGCATGATAAACTCAAAACTATTCTCATGATAGCTTCACAACATAGACTGTGTTCAAATCTAAATTATGAAAGGGGGGCTCTATCTTAGCACTGATATCACATCCAGATGGCTTTGTGGATAATAAATATGAAGAAGTTGTTTATCCTATGAAATAACATAACTCACTTTTTATAAAATATTTTTGGAACTTGTGACATGTCACCAACTAACTAAGCTGGAAAAAAAAAATCATTGAATATGGGAATATTCAAATTAGTTTTCACAAGCAGGGACAAGAGATATTTTCTCCTCTCTCTAAGAAGCTGCTTAAGGTAAGTGATGCAATCGTTTCAAGATGCATAGCACATCATTTCACCCATCATAGAAGTGCTATGGCTCTGAATGAAGTGTTAGAAAACAGATTAATATAAAATGCCAAATCCGAAAGCAATGTGGTTTAAATAACACAGACACTGGATAAAAGGAGGCAGATTAGGTTACAGAACGTACAGTAAACAGAAGATACATAAAAATGTAAAATATAGTCAAAATTCTCATCCCCTATTTCCCTACATAGCACATTATCGTTTTTTTCTAGCTGCTTTTCTTGCTACAAAGCTTGTCCTTTGTAAAATGCTTTCCTCCAACATTTCTGAATATAGTCTAAGAATATGCAATCTGAGATTATCCAATTTCACAGTCAACTCCAATAAATTTCTTTGCCTAACAATAGGATGTAATAGCATGCCATGCAGAAAAAAAGAATCTCAATTAAAAAACTTTTGCATTGCCAAGAAGCCACTGGCACAATATGTCCATGCCATCTGAGAAATGCTCGTTGACGAAGGGAAAAAAAAAAAAAAGAAAAAAAGAAAAACAACAAAAAACAGCTTACAAAATTATACTAGAAAGTCTATTCAGTGTATTCTAACAGAAGGCTAGGAAATAGGTTGAATGCTGAGACTGCTCCTTTTGAAACAATATCATAACTGTTATCAAAGTATTATCTGTTATCAAAATATTCAAATACTTCACATGGAAGAGTGAAATTACCACTGCTTGAAACTAAAATGACTTAAGAATTTTTCCATTTTTCAAAGAGAACTTCAGAAATTGAGGAAAATTTCTCTATGTAAGCTAGCATTTTGTCTAGGAGATCAGAGACTCTGGAGAGTCTAGACCAGCTGAATAAATCAATTTTGCAGATATCCAGAAGTAATCATTTCAACACTGACTGATATGTCACTGAAATTTGTGTCCTCAAAGCCTTCAGGAAGATATTTACGTCAAATTCTTCAGAAGAGCTTTGGGGACATACATAAATATCAGTTCTCATAATCTGAAGCATATTTGTTCATTAAATTACAACACTCAGATTGGTACTGAATAATTTTCTTTGCCTTAAGATGTTCAGAATATTACAGTTGAGGAAATTTTTCTAGTCTAGTCATGTGATCAATTGTTTTCAAGGTAAACAGTGAGATTTCACTATTAAAAAATATCTGAAACTTTTTTTGAGTGAGTTTCCTCTCACTCACCTAGTATTATGCAGCACTTACAAAGCTTTTCCAAAACTTTTGTTATTTCAAACTCTTCAAATTATTCAGCTTGCCCAAATTCCTGGCTTAAAACATTATTAATTTAAAAATCTTTTTACTTTTATTATTGCAGCAGCATCACCTACAGTGTACAAAGTGAACCAACAAAAGAATTTAGAAGAAAAACCTATATTCCAAAATAACTGTATGCAAATTTCTTATGTGCTAGAAAATGAGTTGCAATGAATCATTAAAAAAATGCATCCAAAGTCCAAAATAACCTGCGATACAAGAATTTGTTGTACCTAAGCAGCTCTCAACACTGGTTTTGTCATGTGACAAGGTAAACTGACTTTCAGAAGAACAATCAACAAAATATACCCAGTCTCCACAGCAATAAGAGAAATTAAACAAACTTATTTAAAAATAACAAGTCGGGCAAGTGAGCATCTCTTTAGATCTTGTTATAAAAGCTCCTTATCTATTCTTTAAAAAGGTATGTGCATGACAAATATCTGATTCACCCATATGTCACTGCAAATTCTAAAACTGTGGGGGAAGTGAGTCAAAGAAATATGAATATACAATTCCTATAACCTGAAACATGAATATTAAATGATGAAGTATTTGCATTGTCTCAATTGCCCTACATCACATGAATGTCAAACCCACTTATGCATATCTCTCCCTCCCTCAAAGTGAGTAGTTTGTTTTGATGTGTCATCAAAAGCAGAATTAGTAACTTAATACTTTTTTTTTTAAGAAAGCTTTCTATTTATCACTTTAAGATACTAGTTTTGCTATGCAATAAGAAGCTTATAGGAATCTCAGCTGTGGTACTTCATGACTGACACTAAGCACTCTGCCTGCACATGCAGAAAACAAACACTCCTCTCTGTGATAAGGCACAGATTACTAATCTTATTTAACATTTGGGATAGGTTTGTTGTTTGCTATACATGTGAATCATCCCCAAGATCTTAGGCATCATAGGTTACTCTAGAGATTATTTAGAATTGTAAGAAGAAAATAATCACACTATTACAGCAGCATTTACCTTCAAAAGCCTTTCTTAAGCTAAATTACATTTAGACAAGGGTTAAAATTCTTTTCCTTCACAATACCTGTGGCACAAAGTCAATCTGGAGGCACGTTACTACTGGGGCCAATATTGTTTAACACCTTCATTAACGACCTGGATGCTGGGACAGAATGCACCCTCAGCAAGTTCACTGACACTACAAAACTGGGGAGCAGTTGATAAACCAGATGATTGTGCTGCCATTCAGAGGGACCTGGACAGGCTGGACTCAGACAAATCCCTTTAAGTTCCACAAGGAGAAATGCAAAGTCCTGCATCCGGGGAGGAATAGCCCTAGGCACCCATATATGCTGTGGGCTGAAAAACAGCTCTGCGGAGGAAGAACTGGGAGTCCTGGTGGAAAACAGGCTGACCACAAGCCAGCAATGCACCCTTTGCAGCAAGAAAGCCAACAGCATCTTACACCACATTAGGAAGAGCATTGCCAATGCATCACTGCCAACAACACTGCCCAGAGGGGCTGGGAAGCCTCCCATCTATGGAGATAGTCAAAACCTGACTGGAAACAGTCCTGAAAAACCTGTTTCAGCTGACCTTCCTAGAGCTAGGGGGAAGCAGTTGTACCACTTCAGAAATTGCTACTGTTGATATTGTTTGGCAACAACTGTTGCTTATGATACAGTTGTTGATAAAGTGGTCAGCCATGAAAACCTGACAACAGGACAAAACATCAGCCCAAGGAAAAGAAATTAATGCTTAAATAATCAGATGGAAGGAAGACAGATCGGATGAAAATGTCACTGAAGAGGATGGATAATCCATTCTTTACTGCTTACACATGTGAGGGTACATACAGAAGGGTATCTGTGTCAGCAGCAGCTGACACTGACATATTCTATATTACTGAAAGCAATAAATATAGACACAAATATTCCTACTCAATTTAACTGACACTAGGACCACTCAGCACAACTTTTACTGACTGAAGTAAGAACTTGCTGGGAGGAGAGGGGTCCCCATACTAATCTCAGTATGGAACTAAATCAGACATCTACCAGAGGAATACTGTGGAGTAATATTAAAATGAAATAGTCTCCAAAACAAGCTCTCACTGGCTCCAGGTATGAGAGCTAGAACAATCTATCTTGTGTATTTTTGGAAAAAAAAAAAAACCAAAAAACACCTTATATTTTACACATCCACTATTAGAATGAGCATTTCATTATTCTAGGACAGGAACATCAGTCAGTTCACCATAAACATTGACACACTTGATACAGTGTTTCTGTTCCCTCCTTGCCCTCTATATCAGATATGAGGTTTGGAAACTACTGTTTGCAGACAGTGCTAGGTACTTCAACATCATTAAGAATATCATATAGCCAACAGAAAGAAAAAAACAAAGACCTCAATATTGTGATTTGTTCCAGATTGGGCAGACAGCTATACCAATAATCTCCCAAATATCAAGTAAAACAAAAATTAATTAAAAAAAAAAAAGGGAGGGGGGGGTTGAGGAGGGTCTTCTTACATTTACCTGTCACATACATGTATTCCTTTGTATCCAGTCTCATTATCTAACTGTCGCTACTTTCATGGCTTATATTTCTTAATATTAGTCTAATTACTTTTTAAAATTAAATTTGCTTTTGTCATAAGTTCAGCTCACTGATATCCTTTCCTCTGGAGCTATAACAGTGGTTTTACTAATATTTTAAACTCTCACTTACTGTTTAACACTTAACAAAACAAAAACCACAAACCCACTGAATTTGTCAGAAAATCTTCCAAAGTTTTTTTTCAGCTTAAATTCAGCTAAAGGCCATGGGATTTTTCATCCTAAATCACTTATGTTCTTCTGAAAACTAAACTACTTGAAAATTACTTTTTCTTCTTTGAAGAATTTTTCATTCCCTTGTCCCACTGCTGTTACCTTTTATGACAATTTCAGTGCTTCTTACCGTGCCAAGGCTTGGACTTTTGTGGCATGTCGTTCTTCCTGTTCTGCTACTTTCCTTCTCCAGTTGTCCATTTCCTGCCTTAGCGCTGCTGAATGCTCCATCTCTCCATCAAGCAGATTTCTCAGAGATCTGGAAGAAGGCAGCAGGCTCTGTTAGAACACTGCCAACACTACCTAGTAATTAAAGAATACTCTACAAATCACAGAGTAGGTTGCCTGAATGATACCATTAATGTCATCCTAAAATTTTATTATTTAATGTAATAAATTCACCTGAATTGATTATACAACGATATGAAAAGCTACAAGGAAAAAGGACCCAATCAAAACAGTTGGGCTTACTATTAATTTGTATTACAAACTCATCAACATGTCCAAAGCACAACTGTTATGGTATCTACCACACCTCCATGCAGAAAGAATTTGTTATAGAAAACATCTTATAATCTGGTGTCAGTGCTTCAGTGCAAGTCCATACATCTCAGGAATAATCTATAAGCAATATATTTACTAACAAGAGCAGGAGACAGTTAGGGGTCTTGTCTCTACTGAGAGCACTGCCGTAGACCTCTGTGTAAAACCTTTGATAGCAAGGGTCAGCATGATGCATAATGGTAAACCCCAAAACATCCTGGTCCTTCTGCCAAAAAATGCAAAGCTAAATGCGGCAATAACTTGCAATTATGGGAGCAGGGAGGATAAGAGGCAGGAAAATGGGACCAGTTAGTAGTCAAAACATGAAAAAACCCACTCACACCAAATTAAAATATCTGTAGAAAAATGTAAATTAACAAAATAGCCCTACTACAGCATAATAAACAGTATGCCTTGAATATATTTGTATTTTCATTCATCTAATGATGTGTTCCAATAGACTAAATAAATACAATGTAGGTTTGTCAGCATTTTAAATAAGCAACTTATCATTTTTACATTTACATCATCATTTTGCCCCAAGTGAACATGAAGACACTCACAAATGACAGCCACTTTCAGCGCAACATTGTTAGCCATCCTACATCATTTCTGCACTGGAAGTGGAAAAAAGGAAATTTTCTGAATATTTGTACAATGACAAACTTTTAGTCATTTGGAAAGCTGTTTTAAGAGACCTTAAGAATCATTTGGTTATAAGTTTTGGTTTTGAAAAAACTACAGCTGGCAAAAGCTCCCAAGATACAAAGAGTTATATGTGATTCAAATTCAAATGAAAAATTTGACCTGCAACATTACTCTTTAGTATCAACAGCTGAATATTGAAGCGTTGAGCTTACCTTTCACAGAAAAATAATATATAGATCAAAAAGAGTACACAAAGGTTATGCATAACTTTATACAAAGGACAGTTTGTATTAGAGAACAGATTTTTTTAAATTATAGTGCCTCTTGACTAGAAAAAGAAAACTACCTATTCTGTTCTTCCAGTTCATCCTTTCTATTCATCATGGCCACAATAGCTTGACGAAGTTCATCTAAAGAGAAGGGACAAAAAAAGATTAATTTGTGTGTGTATTTTTGCTTATTTCAAATCTAAAAGTCATGTACATAGTGGCACTAATTCAGCATCATACTTAAGATGATGCCAACATCATTTGCTATTCAGCAAAGCACAAAAAATGCTCTTAATCTCATCACTAATTTAAGCAATCTTTCAAAAATGGTATTATTTAACACAGTATCAGAACTATTGAACAAATCAGATTAGTCTGCATCTGGTTTTAATACAACTGTTTACAAGTTTGCCTGTGGCTGCAGCTGTTTTGTTTTAATCGCATAAGTATGGGACTACACCTTTTCACTACATGCATATTAATGAGATACACTGTTACTTGTTTAACTTCTTCAAATTGCTTGTTTTCCTTGCTAGAAATTCTGACACAGGAAATATAACTATTACACTGAGGCCAGAGCAGAGATAGTGTCATTGCTTCTTCATGGCATTTCTTCTCAAGCTCAGTCTTAAAGACTAGCTTAAAGACGATGGGATTTCTGAATCTTGCAATCTCCTATGAAAACCTTTTTATTTCCTACAAATACCTTAAAAATACTTTCTGTAATTACATTGAGAATAAAAATTACTTTTAAAAAATTATGACAAATGTAGAATTTTTATAGACTTCTTTAGGATTAGGTTTAACAGTGATACCAGAGTAGCTGAATACCATACAGAAAAGCATCAGCTCAAAGCACTGCCTCACCTGGAGTCCTTCTGCTATTATAAAGGTCTTACCATATAACTGTACAGCTGTACTATTACTATTTACTATAACTTTACAGAAAAATATTAGGACTTAATCACCTAATCTAAAACAGATTCTGACTTCCAGATCTTGCATGAATACATGAAATACAACAGATCTTCAAAGATTTGAATGGCTTCTAACAAACATCAGGATGGATACATGTCCTAAACCAGATTATTGTTTTTCAATTTCATTAACAATTTCACATATGTTAATCAATAATTTCATGAGAGCTTCTGCAGGGACACAATTATGTTAAAACATCCCTCCCAACAATTAACTGAAATGCACCTTCATTTATACATAATAAATCAGCCAATTCTGTTCCTCAAATATTCAAAGCAGATGTCAGCAAATTCCTCGTGCTTTTACTGAAAACATGCTGTCAGAACTGGTATTACTTAATTTCTCCAAGTAAGCGAAGCCATTGGACAACTTTTTTCCCCTTTACATTCAGTTCACTAATTTACCTGATTCTTTCTTAATATTTTCTATAGTTACAGAAATTTTGGCCAGTTCACAAAAAACTTAACATTCTCCTGTGGACCAGATTAAGTCTGCCAAACTAGTAGTGGCCAAAATGTGAAATTTTTTACTATGTCAATCAAATGTATCAGTCACTGCAGACACCACACTTCCAGTCTGGCACTGGCAATCTGCTGGATTCGGCAGGGTTCTCCTATCACTTGAAATCAGCCAATCCAATTTCTTCATGCTAGATTTTTTCCAAAAAATTTCTGCTTCTTTGCCCATGCAGAAAGTAGACGATTACTTTCCTACCCATTCCACATTACAGCTTGAGAACTAACTGACATTAGCAAGAAACATTTCAGTAGGTCATTAGAGGCATCTTGCATTCCATTAATTCAGCACAGAAAGAATAATTATTTTTCTACAGTAACTTAGCATCTTTATATGAGTTCTCTATACAGCTATTAAAAAAAAAAAAAATCCAAATCTTGTAGAAAAGCCAAAAGTGAAATTTGTGGGTATTAAATACTAACACACATTAAAAAAGACTTCTACTTTCTCCCTTGATAATATTACTCACATTCAAAACCAAAGCTGTGATTACATGGCTACTTTAATCAGTCTTCCTAAGGCTGTGCTTTCAGCAAAAACGACGTTCCAGCTTACCTTACCCATCGTTGCTACCACCTCCCTTGTTCTGGCACTGGTATTTCTACACACACAGTGTCCTACCTCAAAATTGCTTTCAATTTTTTTTTCTGCTGGGCTACTTTTCAGACAAGCACTTGCTAAGTGATCTTACTGTTGAGTTTAATACTGTTACTGGCACAAGGCACACAGCAGAATGCGGTCAGGGCGGAACAGAACACCTTTTTAGTCAATAAGGATGAGGAATAAAAGGTGGAATACCATTTTTGGCAAGAATAAAGTTCATATTGCATTGAAGTGACCAGGTAACCACTGCAATTTACATAGCAATTGTAGAAAAACTTAGAATGGAAAGATTATATATGACAAAATTTGCTGTCCTCCATTATTTTCATTACTATTTTTCAAAATATGGTTTGTTGGTGGGGTTTTTGGCAGTGGAAAATTGGTGGGTTGTAACTCTTGAAAAAAATAATATATAGTGTCGTGAAAATGGACCACAATCCATCAGCCTATCTGTGAAATAAAAAAATTGTTCTACAGATGAGAAAAAAAGAATAATGCAGGAAGTGTTCAAGCCTTGGACAAGTGCACAACACAAGTAAAAAACATCCATAGTAAGCTTTCAGTACAGTAACACTCCAACAAAATAAAGATCTTCAAGTATAAAGTTGAATTCAGAATCCTCCTCAAGAAAGCATCGAGCCAATGGCATTTTAAATATTTCAAGAGTGCCATTAAAATATGATAATGCGCAATCTGAGTTAGTTGCTATTATTTCTCTGGCTCTGAATAAAGCCATTGCTACTCAGACAAGTTATTGTAGTGCTGGCTCTACACATGCTGGGGTGACTACTCTAATTGCCTGTATGCATACTCAGTCTGTTTAAATATGTACTGATTTATTAACATTTAAACAGTTGAAGCTATTCTAAGTTGTCTTCATTTTTCCAATTTTACCAGCCTATTCAAATTGTAACCTTAACTGGACTAATAACTTAATCTTCTTTCTCTTATTCCACCCAGAATCTTCTGCATGAGTTAAGAGTTGAAATTCCATCTTCTCTCACTCCCCTCTCCAACACACACATAAGTAAGCAGAGCATGAAAGCAACATTCTGTTAAAGACCATGGTTTGCATAAAAGAAGAAAAAAGCCTTTTGCAATAGAAGATGTTAAAATGCTTTTTATTTCCATTTGCCTCATTTTTTCTGAGAGTTATGGAATTGACAATACTGTGGAGACACAGCAAAGCAGAAACTCCAAATTTCATTATTACTTATAGGACAAAAATCAATGCTTAATTTAGGACCATGAAAGCAAACACACTTCATACTCCGTACTTCTTGCTAATTTAGTTCAACTACAGATAGCAGTGGAGATGTGGAAGAAAGCATCAACACAAACAACTAATGTGCGCTAAGAGCCCAGGGCTCCAAGAAGGCTTATACAGCCTGTGCTTACCCTAACAGCAGTATTGCTTCATTGCTATACCTATGTTATTTCTTCTTGAAGTGATGAGTATTAAGGAGGCACATTTTCTATCAATTACTCAGAACAAACACAAGAACTATATAGCTTATAATTAACACTTCTTTATATATACTGTGGATGGAGAGATTAAAGGAGTCAAACATTACAAAATTACACTAGTGTAATTCAATAAATAAAAAGTTACCAAGAAAAAAAAATCAGAAACTTTAATTTCATGATCTTCTGATGCAAGTAACTGAATAGAACTAAAAGGACACTGTCCTATTTAATTCAGGCATAACATTCAAAACTTTCAAAAATCATGATTTCTTACTCTCACATACGCTTCTTGAAAAATTTTAGCAGCATGTCAGAACAGTCAGCTGAATGCAAACAAAGTAAATCCAGTATCATACAGTGCGGCAGGTCCACTTCAAATCTGCCAGAACATCCACAGTTCATAAGCTTTTGTTCATAAGTTTTTGTGTTAGGTTTTCCTCTGAGATCAGTGTATAATCATAACCTAATTTTTTCAGCAGATTTATGTCTCATTTATTGTGTGGGTTAGAAAAAGGAATAAATAAAGTTTAAAAAATCGGGGTTGTAGCAGCAACCATAAATTTGGCATTTTCTGACTTCTGGACTTTGCAACCTCAATCTTTCTCCCCCTCTTTTTTTTTTTTTTTAAAATAAAACAGTGGGAGTATGGCCAAGTATACGCAGTTCAGAAAACTGTTTGATGCTAGAGTTCATGACCTACTTCTGAACTGCTTTGTGCTTGATATATCATTTACATTCTGGAAAATAACATTAATGGAAAGATATACACTACTGTTATTAAGGATCAGCATTCAACACCAACATATCTAAAATTCAAGTGATAATCAGAGTTTCATAAAGACAGATATAATAACAAGTGAAATCTTTCCAATTATGTAACCTTAAGAGATATTTTTGCAACAAGTTCTTAAAAAAAACATTCCCATGTGTAAACCAGTAATTCCAAACCAGGTCTTTATCAGTAAAAAAAAAATAACATAAAAATCCAGGAATGTGCTAATTACATTTTTCATATTAAATCTCACTTTTTAAAGTGTTTTTTTGGTCTTTTGAAAAACCAACAAAAATTATCTTTTGTTGTTTAAATTAATCTGTAGTGCCTAATTACTAATAAAACAAATATTTGCTCTAAAACGTTTTTTAATTCACTTGCATACTACACGCAAAATCTAGCTTCTATAAAGCTTTCATAAGGTCACATTCAGAGCATGAAATATATAGAAATGTGCCATGCTTTAAGAAACACCTGTCAATGTCCCATCAACCTCCAGAAAAGTCATAAGTTTCATATGCTGTTTAGCCAAGGATTGGATAAGTATGATTTGCAATCACCTGTTATGAAGAATAAGCTGTAAGTGAAATCATCTCTCAGTGTACACAAGGTCATGCAGCACTCCTCTGCAATCCTGCAGATAGAATATCAGGGTGGGCTGGGAGCAGTCTACAGGAATTATTTTTTTATTTTCCTGAGTGCAAATTTACACAGATATTTTCAGAGACAAATAAAACTTCCAGCAGACTAGTTACATCTTAAATCAGAAGTCTGACCTTTAAAGACATGCTCCCTAAGCTGACTGCAAGAACATTGGCTATTAAGGCTTTATATAGTGCTCCAAAATCTTGTAAATATTATTCTGTCATGTCCCTATTAATAGGGCAAATTTTAGTAGGAAACAATTAGACAATAAAGTGTTGGCCTTCTACTGTATAGAAGGGTCCTGACCAAAAAAATATTCCGTAAGATGAACTGCAGCTTCTCCTCAGTGACGAAATTTATACACCCTCTTTCCACAGCTGTGCTTTCAGAGAAGTCACAAGAATTTAGTACCTGTCAGTGACCAGTGGCAACCAAGTTACAGAACAGGTCAGAAGCTATTTAGAGGACAGAGGAAGTACAAAAGCACACACCTTATTTACTCACACAGCCAGGATAAAAATATAATATGTAGGTTTGGTTATTCGGTAAAGTTCTTCAGTGATCATGAAAAACTGGTGGCTTTCTCAAGAATATATGAAAAAATATGGAATAATGTACAATGCTACAACCTTTGTGGTTAAGCCCAGCTTTAAAAACTGAAGAAAATTATAGTGGAGAAACTATACGTTCCCAACTATTTACTAAAAATAGCACTATAATCAAAGAACCTTGTAAAGAAGGACACAAGTAGCATCTTTCTAAAATGAAAATTTTGGAACTTCCTTTTTTTCCACCACAAAAACAAAATGGGGAGACTTGTGCTGGTAGGACATATTTTTTCCGGTGTAAAATAATGCTGAAAATATAATCTTCCAATGACAATAATTGGAGCAAACTTGTTTGTGTTTCAAATACGCCAAGATAAACACAATCTTTTAAAAACTGGAAAATGAATAATGGAATAGGCACATAAATATAAAACTTCTGACAAACTTAACTCTTATAAAATTGGTTATAAGACATAACGATATGTAAAGAAGGGCAAGTTTTCAAACGATGTCTAACATACACAGTGAAACCCTATGGATTAGGATTTCTCTTGAGCAGTATTAGTATTCTTTTGAGACATATCTACTGCTAAGTTAACCTATACCTTACAAATGCATGGGACAAATTCAGGAAAATCATTTAAAATGGCAGAAATTTTAAATTGTAGCTTTTCATAACACAATTTTCTAGCCTGCATATCAAAAGAACCAAGAAACTGTTAGTACTATACTATTAAATTGGAAGGAAGCAGGAAAAGAATAGATTTGAAAAAAAAATTCATTTCAGGCTTTGTCTTCAGAAATAAGAAGCACAAAAATCCAGTCACTGGAGATCTTACAGCTTTTCTCACTGCACTATTGCATTCCATTTTTCTTGTCTGATGTGTCAGAATTAGTTGCTATGCAACCAAGCTATGAGCCTCACCATTTAATAATTCTGCTGCTAATTGCAATAGAGAAAAAGAGCTTCAGTGTCTGGCTTTGTCGTAGCACTGAATTCCTCCTGTGCAGACGATCTACAACCAATAACAATGAACTCGAAAAAAGCATTTTTATTTAATGTATCTGGGATCAGCTATTATAAAGGTATTAACTTATATGTATAGTCAGCTGAATTTATATTATAATGATAATTACATTATTTACTAAGTGTTCTTTTGGCTTTATAGATTGTTTTGACATGCTTCCACCCTTCCTTCCACCAAAACCTTCTCTGAAATGGGAAATTAATGATAGTGTGTATGCCTCTGTTGATCCTGTGGTTCATTTCATTTACAAATTGCTAAGTATCAAGAATTGAAAATCTCAAGATTTACTTTCTATTGTAGAGCTGTCTTAACTACACATACCAACTAACTGAGCAACTGAAGGAGACCAATTGCGGCCCCTGCTGGTACCTAATACACCTATGAAAGAAATTTAATAGAGTGCAATAAAATCGGTTTCCCATTAAAATTCTATTACTGAAAAATAAAATAAAAATGTAAGAACAAAAGGATATCATACTAATAACATGAGCAGAAAATATCCAGTGACCAAAGTACTACAGTAACTATCAACAGTAACTCCATCTACACCTTCAATTATGTCACTTAAAAAGTCTCAAACTAGTTTCCAACTTCATAGAGTACTTTGTAAAATGGGATTTTTCAGCTTTGTAAAGTTCAGCCAGCAGACCCATGCCAGAGCCTGAAATAGTACCCAGCAAAAATGCGTGCTCTACCTCCTTTAACATATGTTGAACACAGATATCATTTGAACATGACATTAGAATATCTTAAGGGTTCATCCATTTTGATAATTTCCTAAATCGATTTCAGAAAGAAATCTTGGCTGCATCACTTTTAACTTCCCAAATTTCGTAATTTGGAATTTTTACATACTTAAATTTATAAAAAGAAACAGACAAACACACACCCCAGAGCCATATACACCTGTTCAGTTACAAAACTTTTTGTACGGTGAGGAAAATAAATCCATACTGGCTTACACGTTTAGACCACTAGTCAGTTTAAGAACTAGGTCTTTGTTCTACAAGTTTATGCGAAGAAAAAAAGATTAAAGATAGGGTAAACAAACTGCCTGTACTTCTACTAATCTATTTCTACAGCAAAGGCTATTTTATCTTGTCCAGCTCAACTCTTAACACTGCTGTAAATATGACTGTCCTCCACCTTAATCTTAACTAAAGTTTTTGCTTATGAAAGCCCATATTTATGTTTGGAGCAGACTTCCATATCAAAACCACAGACTGAGTATACATAGAAAGAGTTCCAGGTTTGTTTGGGTTTTTTCCCTACTAGGCATTAATGAAAGCAGACAAAATAAGTAAGATCACATCAGAACCAACCATTAGTGTTATCAGAGCTTGCAGAGATTTAAAGATGTTAATCAGATTAAATCATTATCGTTCATTTAACTACTCAAGCCACATCTTGGGTAAAAGATGACATCAGATTCTCTGTGGAAAGAGAAGCTAATGTCATACCAGTTGCAATGAACTATAACCTGGGATCTGCAAATTCAAAAATCATTTTAGAGCAGTCATTTCTAACATGGCCAGCGTATCAGAAATGAAGTGCTGTATGCCTCTATAAACAGATCTTACTGAAATAAAAATAGAAATGAAGAGTTATAGGACTATAAATGTTAATTCCATCAATCTAGATACATCAAGGAAGTACTTACTAATTGTCATGGATTCTGGCACAGTGGCTGAAGGCAACATAGTGCTTAACGTATTCACTTGAGCTGGAGGATTGACTTCCACTCTAGTCATAAAAGTACAATATCATCAACAAATGAAAACAAAATCCTGAATTTAAAACTTAAGAAAAAAGCATTCCAGAAACTAGCATTGTCATATTTCACCCATATTCAGTCACCTTATATTTAATTAGCCTTTAAAGTTCCTGTTGTGAGTCTGATTTAAGAATACACACAAGAAGATCCAAATCAACAGGCCATGGAGAATACGGTAAAAAATAACATAAAAACAAGCATAAAACCTGTTTTCAACAGCAGGAGGCTAAGTTTGCCTGTTACTCGACATGACTATGTGACTTCAAGATAATTAGGATAAGTTCAATCTATGCAATAAAGGAAGTGTAGGCTTTTGCATTTGTCTTTCCAAATATGTGCAGAAGTACCCCGATGAACAGTTTATTTTCCCAGTACTGAGTAGCTATGCATTAGGTAACAATAAGTTGGCAGCTACAGGGTGAAGATTTTTTTTCTTTTAAGGAAAACATATTTGACACATCACCTGTAAGGAAGATCAGATCTTCTTGGAACCAGTTCCACAGCACGAACATGTTCATGCCCCTCTCCATTCTCCAAGTTATCTAAAGTAGAATGCATAAGCATTAGATTTCTTCAGTTAACAGTACTTAAAAAGTAAAATAAAATAAAAACCAGAAGGAAAGTAGTTACATTTTTTTTAACTAGAAATACTGATCTTTACTAAAGCTTTTAAACACTTCGAATTCTTTCTCCAAGGTTGGCTTCTACACATTCACCCTGAATGCCAGCAGAACCCTTAGAAACACAGCCATCGGTTTAGAAAAACTACTGCACAGTTCCTAAATTATAATTTAGATGTACTTTTACATTGATATCAATACTGCAAAGCTATGAAGAAACTTCTTACTGAAGTTATTTTTGCAAGCCCCAGGATTTCAACCACCATATGGCATCTGATACTCATTACAAATCTGTTTGTGACTTGCAGGAAAAGAATTTGTGGTTAGTCCCCAGTACGAGAAACCTTGCAAAGACACCAGTCCTTTATGCATTCCCAACAGAGAACCATGGCTTTTCTCTGGCTCCTTATGCCTATCCAAACATCAGGAATCACACAGATATTTTTTTTAAAAGCATGGATAATATGCATCTGTCCACAGATCTACAACTGTCAGGATCAAAACATACACATCACTGGGCCTGCCATTAAGGTAGTTCAGGTGGAAATAAACGAAAATCACATTTTATTGATCTTTTCTGCATTTCACTATGTAAGGGTTACAAAGTTATCATAGAACAACCCTAAAATCACGAGTTAAAGTATCATGGAGTTGAAAAGCAGGAATTCTAGAAAAAAAGTTAATGGGAATTAGAGTTATGACAGAATGACCATGGAGGAGAAAGTTCATTTTTTAAAGTGTAGAGTTTACTGAAGCTCAGTTCCTAAAATGCATACTCCATATTTGTTCCAAGCAACTGAATTTTGACTCGGGCTTTCTCATCTCTAGATACATGGAGATATGATATGCTCTGACACATCCCTAAAGCACTGCAACAGACTAAAACTGAAAACACTGATATTAACATACAACACTATAGATTATGCCGTAATCCACGTCAAATATATATATGTCTTGTTATTGATCTGCATTAAGACCTATAAACGAAAATATTGGGTTAAACTATATACTTTAAAAGAGCTCATTAAGCATGTTTTAGCAAAAATGTTGTCATAATAATACTGAGCTTGCCAGTTACTGGGCTGAACTGCCCTCAGAAAAAGCTAACCCACGTTCCCTCTGATATCATTCATCTAACATAAGTGCAACTTCCGAAGTCAAGCAAACAACCGCCTAAGGCAGCTTTTGATCTCAACAATTTGTCATTATGGCTGGGGAGAGGGTGAGCATACCCATGTATATCACTCTCCCTAACTGATTGACATTTGGGTTGCATGTTGGGCCTTTTAATGAAGACTGCCTGCACACTCTGGCAGTTCAGGACTGTTCAGAAGGGCCCAGTGACAGGCTGGAAATTTGAAATCAGGAAATCAGAGAGCAGAATCTGCACTGCTGTTTCCTATAACTGATGAAGGTTCCTTTCACTAGCCCCACACTGTATCATTCTGGCTTGCATGTTGGACCATAGGGTCTACCACAAAAACAAAGAGGGGCAGGAGAAGAACTTAAAATATCTGTAAACTGTGCCAGAAGGGATCTGAATGGGTCTGTTGATCATCTCTAGCGGTCTGAGCATTGTCTTCAATGTCTAAGATGAAGCAAGATGAAACAAGGGTCTTTAGTATCTCCTTAATAAAAGTAAGCCCATGTTACATTTTTTGTTGCTCTCTCTGGTCATCTGTCTCCAGTACCAAGTCTTGGCTTGGTCTCCGGACTTTTGATTTCAGCTACAATCCCCTGGCTCTAGCTCCAGAGGCCTTGTTGATGTTTGACTGGTTACTATCTCCCACAGCTCAACTGCGAGATCCCATTCCACACACCCCCTCATAAACAGGAACATTTACTTGTACTCTAGATTTCAATCTCTTGCAGTCAGCAAACACTTATAAATCTATGGACTTTTTCTAACAGTTTCTGTATAAAATTTAAGAGAACACCATGCCACAAACTACATAATGTTTTCTAAATCCATTTCTTCATAAATTGAAAAATGAGATAGCACAAGAAAAAAAAATGAAAATGCGCTTTCTAATTTTTTTTGAACCACTGGCATTTCTTAAGAGGTACGTGCCTTAAAATACACCAGAGGGCAGTACAGCATTATTTTACAATTCACATTATTTTTATCACCAAACTTACAGAACTGAGTTACACTTTTTCACAGGTCTTCAATTAACGGTCCACTTAAACTCTTGGCACATATAACGTATATGCAAAAAATATGAACTATGTTATAATTAAAGCATTATTTGAATGCCACTGAGAAGTTTTTAAGTGGTCACTGAAATGAGAATACATACCCAAAGTTTTTATAAAAGCAATGTTTCATTAACAGCTAGCAAAATATTAACTCAGGGAGGGGGAAGTTTTTTTGTTTGTTTTTGGTACCAATACATTACCATGGCCTGCAGTGACAGGACAAGGGGCAACAGTTTTAAACAGAAAGAGGTTAGATTGGATATAAGGAATAAATTTTTTTTATGATGAGGGTGGTCAGGCACTGGAATAGATTGCCCAGAGACGTTGTGGATGGGATGCCCCTCCCTGGAAGGTCAGGCTGGTCGGGGCTTTGAGCAACCTGATCCAGTGAAAGATGTCCCAGCCCATGGCAGAGGGGGTGGACTAGATGATCTTTGAAGGTCCCTCCCAACCCAAACCATTCTATGATTCCCATAACCTTTTCCAAAGAAGTATTTCCTAGCCAATCATTCCTCATCCTGTATATAAACAGACAACAGCTTCTATTGAACTGCATCCAATATTTGATACTTTCTCCAATCTGTCAAGATTAATTTGAATTCCAATTCTCAAACACAGTTGCAGCTTCTTCCAGCTTAGTGATATCTAGAGAACAAATAAGGATACTTTCTATTCAACCATCCTAAACATTAATACCATACAAAACCACAGCTTAATCCCAACAAAACTCTGGTTTATTTTGACACTGATAAATCCTCCTCAACTAAATATCTACTCGGATGGAGAATTCTGATTCAGATCTAGAATAAATTTTAATTGAACCTCCCATCCCAGTTATGCAGTATCTCCGATGTCCTTACAATCCCATTATTTCTTGACATGGTCTCATGTTAGAAATTCTGTTATAAAGTTTGCTGGAATTCAGCAGATTAAAATACCTACCTGTTTGGGAGTAAGAGCCAACAGCACTGACTGGAAATAGAACATCGGAGTCATCATTCAGGACCTGTAGAGGAGTCCAACTGCATATCTGAGAATTGCATGTGCCTATTTCATGAGGCCTAGATTTAAAACAAACAAAACAACCTATTCATAACAGTCAATATGCATGCTCACAATGCTTGTATTTCTTTCAGAGATATCACTGCCAGAGATATCACTGCCAGAAAAAACTTTTATTTCAATGTGCCTGCCAATTTCTTGGTTCAGACATACATAAATTCATTAAAGATGAGACCATTCCAAAGCAGATGACACAAGCAGTACTTCCCTGTTTTTCTCCAAAAGGATTTCTGCATCAGAAATGAAGAGGGCATATTAATATCTAAAATTAGTCTTTTTCTCTCAGTTTTGTCTTAACTATCTAAACTGACAGTAACAGGCTTACTCTTTAAAATATGAGGTTTTACTATGAAGCCAAAAGAGAGTTGCTATCATACTAAGGAAACTTCAAATAGGCCAAAATTATAGCCTGGCTATATCATGCAACAACTTCAACAACTGAGAATCTGAAGGAGAACAATTCTGATATCTCAAAATTTTAGGTTTCAGTGGAACTCAGAAGCAAAATACCATCACCACAGTGGTCCAAATGATTTAAAAAAATGGGAGGGACGACACACCTATAGTTCAGTTAGTTACATAAATTTGCCAGTACCCACCAAGGAAGGTGGCAGGGGGGGAAGCATGGAAAATTGACCACTGATTCCTGTAACATCACTTACTTTTCAGAAGCTTCAGTTTCACCTTCTGTGCATTTATTTTCTAATGTTTTTCCATATAGCTCATCCTCATCTGCATCTTCATCATCAATGCTTTTCACATCTAGTTTCTGGTATTCATACTCTCCGTTCATGAATACTGAATTGCTCTTCCACGAATTGTTACTTTCACTGCCGTTCAAATTTTTTCCAAGAGTGCTTTCAGATGAGGGTAATACAAAAACTGAAGATCTGTCTACACTCTCCTCTGAACTTTCTCCTGTAATTAGTGTCTTTGTGGCATCTCCTAAATTTTGATCATCTTCCTCTTCATCAAATGAGATAATATTTGTTACTCTCTTCTTCTTTTTTCGATCTTTTTTATATTTCAAATCTAGTAGCAACATAAAGGTTTACATAGTTTAGAAAAGAGAATCAATGTAATACACTTGTTTTTCTCTTAAAAGAGTTCATGTACTAAATGAGTTCAGTAAAGAAACACACACTTAGATCTACATGGCATTTCATTATCTTTCCATACACATGAGCTTTAAATCTTTAACTACCATCTTTATTTTACATGCCTTACATAATTCAGATTTTAGAAGATATAATGGAGGTGCATTCATAACAGTATTCAACTGGAACTGGAAAAAAAAAGTTCAACAAACTTATACAATGAAATTTGGCATAAAAAGTTAGCCTGCCCATCACTTTCTTCCATGGAATATGGTTAGTGTAGTGTATATTGCACAGTATGTCTGCACAACAGAGAAAACATGAAACACTTCTGGGGAGAAAAAATTAAAAAGAACAAACTCACAACACAAACAAAATACACAACTTGCAATCAAATGAAACTAGGTTTGTCTATATTCTGGAAACTGAGCAGTCAGTTTTCAGAAAAAGAAATTCAACTTGTTCCCTCCCTCAGCTAATTAGCTCTTGGTCTAGAAATACACTGAAATCCTCTCTCATTACATCACATCTTTGCTGTGACAGCGCTTATTTTTAAATTATTACCTATTCACAATGATTCCAATATGCACATGAAGCTAAACGATCTTGCAAAGTTGAAGCACTTTAAGAAATATCAGAAATTTACTCACCAAGACAACTCACACTGGGACTAAACTGTTTTGCTTAATTCAAGTCCAGCTGTTATATATCCACAAAACACATTAACATACTTTTAAGAGTAAGAGGATGTTAAAACCCATTCTGGATGCAAATACAATTCCAGCAAAGAACATAGACTTTAATGAAAACATCTGACTTGCTCTAACATTCAACATATAATGGCATTTGAACAAACCCAATTTTTTTTAAGTGACATTTTATTGTAAGTTGTACCTTACTGTACTGTATACACATGTACTGTACACATAATATGCATTATGTTGTAGAGTTATGTGCAGCATATGGTCAATTATTCTGTTATTTCATCTTGCAAGCCAATTCTGTACTAACAAAGTTATCCCAAGTCAAGTATCGCCTACTATTTTAATCTCATTTAAAGTGCTAAACAACAAAAGCTTTACCACAAGCTTGTTTTGAAAACTATGTTTTGAGACAAAGTCTATTTTAAATGCCAATAAAAAAAAGACTTTATCTCAACTTCTATTCCAGATTGCATTCACATGTGGGTTTTTTTCCTTTTTGTCACAACCAAAACAATTTAAAGCCTAAACTCAAACCTTCTTTCTTAATTGAAAAACACATATATCTATCCCAGAGTCTTCCTGCAGTTTTGTACCTTTACAAAGCAAAACATTCTTTCAGCTCAACTTCTGGAAATAACAATGATAAAATATTCCTTTGCTATTTTTGGAACGGAAAATGTATAATGAATATCACATTTTGCTTGATTATTTTCAGGTTAGAAGAGATTAAAACTTTGGGTCTTTGTTAGTAATGAACATCCTACAAACTGTTTGCAACACTAACACATTTAAAGGTAAAAAGAGTGTATGAGTTAATTTTTATTTATGGTAATTACCTCTTCACATAGGAATTCAGACTGTAAACATGGGTGCTGCTTGAAGAACATTACAAAGATTTTTATCTGATCTATATAACAACAGATATATGGCAGTGTGTTTCTGACTGATAAAAGTGCCAAAAGAAAACATACTAAAAGTGAAAAATCATTACATCAGAAACTGCAAGGCATAATCTTATGAATAAGAAATTGAAATTCAGGTTCAAGCAAAGCACTAAGATAGTTTAGCTTCCCTCTCACAGTGATACAAGAAAGCTAAAATACTCATTTATCATCCAGTATTCACACCAGTATTTTAAAAATTTTCATAATTTTTATTTCACACTCAACTAGTTTGTATGTGGTGAACTTATTTTTAAGGGGTTTGTTCCATCATAGTGCATTAAATTTAATTGAAAAATTATTTAAACACACATGAATATTTCATAAGTTTCTGAATGACACTAACATTGCAAAAATGCTTACCTGAATTTACATTCTTTGAGAGAACAGGAAGTGGGTCAGTATCTTGATCAGGTTTTATTAGAATCGAGACACCAGATGATGCAGTTATCTCTCTAAGAAGGCTGCTAACACCCTGAGTGGATTCTTTCAATAATGAGGTTACATTTTGCGTTGATTCCTTTAACAAATCAGACACAGTGGGTGTGCATTTGCTCTGTCCGTTTAAATCCTTATTATCAATGTTGATTGCAAAGAGAATGGAGTTCAGACCTTCAGATGAAAGAAAGGGGAAAAAAAGACCAAAAACCCACGATATACTTCATACAAGAGTTACGAAGATACAACCTAAGGATTAACAAAGCTATGACATGTAAAACATTTTTCCCAAAAAATTTCCCACAGTTCTCCATGCATGAATTCTTATCCTTTCATGTACCATTCATTCTTTTTTAAATGATATTCAAGCTGATGCAATCAGTTCTGAATTTATCTTGATGGCTGTTCAGCTGCACATTAAATAAGCAGTAAGTACTGTGAACTCATTTATTTATAACCTTTTATTTAAAACCATTTCACTGCAACTTTAATATTTGTCGGTTCCTATATTTTATTTAACAAAAACTCCTGGGAACCCTATCTTGCGGAATGAAGCATGTGACCATATATCTGAGAAAAGGGGTGTAAAAGGTTATAATACATCACTTCTGTGGTCAGACTCTAGAAAAGTAAGTTATCTGTTGCCATTCCTTACTCTTACTCCCTCTTCATGTATCTACCTATAATTTGGGTCTTACTATAAAAGTCTATCATTGCTCTTCTCTAGTCAGGAATAACCCATTTTGTTTTCTCTAAATTGCGCTAGTTTTTAAAAAATGTTAGCCTTGTCTGATGGTTCGAAAATTTATGTGAAAGACTTTTGAACTGTAGGAAGGCCACATTCACTGTTTTAATAGTTCATCAATTCAGAGCATAAATTGGCATAATAGCTTGACTACTCACCCTGAATGTTCATCTGACACACATTCTCCACATAAGCAAAGACTCTGTTAGAGAAACTCCTCGCAACCAGAAATTGATATAACATCCCAAAACAAAATAGTTTTCCAAGAACGGTAGCATTTAAGAGAAAGTCTTACCAGCTGCCATCGTAGGGATCATACTAGAACGTTCTTCATCCATCAAAAAAGACCAGTCTTCATAGAAGACACTATAATTTGAAAGGGAAAAAAGAATACAGTCTTAAATTAACATATATTCCACTTCTAAAAGACATGAAAACTCTGAAAAGTAAGTATGCATACACCAATGGATCAAATCATATGTCACAGTAACTCCCTGAAGACTTGAAATATATAGAACTGCCTGAACAGTTATCAAATAATTGCTAAATAGTATTTTGTCTTCAGTTTAGCTCTGCATTTTTTAATGGGAAAAAGCCACTCAGGGCAAGGAGGTTCATACTACATTAGCAGTCACAACATTTCTCTACACCTATTGCTATAGTGCAAATTTAAGCTTTTGAATAGCTATAGTTGCCCATAATTACTAAGCCATTTTATAAAAGATTAGAATGCATGAATACAAACAAAAAGATCCACTTCATCTTGAGCAACCTGGTCTAGTGGAAGGTGTCCCTGCCCATGGCAGGGGGGTTGGACTAGATGATCTTTAAGGCCCCTTCCAACCCAAACCATTCTATGATTTTGTGATTCAATGACCTGTTTCAATATCCAAAACCACATCAATTACCCTACATAGGTAGGGTCAAGTAGGAATTTGGATGTAATTTAAAAAAAAAAAAAAAAGGTTAACATGACATAACACTGCGAACACATGAATTTAATTGTTCTAAACCTAGTTCTTTTTAGTAGTAGAATGCTGTATTTTTACTATCAGCCTTCACTTAACTAAACATAAAAACAGATAGCAAGAAATCCCTCAATCTATATTAAAAAATGTTGAGAGTAATTTAAAACTTTCCTAACCGGAAAAGAATTGGGAATGTAAACTGATTCTGTAAATCCCATCTGACTTTGGATAACATTTAAATCTTAAATATTCTGGAATAAACCTTTTTAGAAATACTGTTTCATGTACCATGCAGAGTGCGCTGATAATCCTGATACTGTGCAAGTATTGCTATAAGCATGACAGTAATTAGTGACAAACCAATCCAATGGTTTTCAGATTATTTTTTTTTTCCTTTTGCTGTTTCATTCGTCTTTATTTGATTTCATATCAAAATCTGTCTTGCAAGAAAGGTACAGAGGACTGGAACAGACTAAATATGAGAAGGAGGTACTAACGAGCTCAGTTCGGGCAATAACCTTATC
Organism: Strix aluco; assembly: GCF_031877795.1. Lineage (NCBI taxonomy): Eukaryota > Metazoa > Chordata > Aves > Strigiformes > Strigidae > Strix > Strix aluco. The sequence goes on along the minus strand of NC_133945.1, from coordinate 15,428,372 downwards.
CAGTACATCCATTAACTGATGCAAATGGAAAGAATGCCTTTCTGCTGAATCCACTGAACTGGATCAAGCTCAACAGTTAGTGATAAAAAAGGAAAATACCTCAAATTTTCAAAAAGAAAAGGAGCTGAAGACATATGAAGAAAAAGGTAGGACCCAGTAAAGTATAAACTTAAGTGCATTTTGCACATCCAAAGTAGTTTAGAATTTCACAATGCACCGTAAGTTATTCTCAGTAACTCTGTAACAAGAAAGTTCATAAACTGGTACAAAACCACTTCCAAGTGATCTGCAGTAGTAGCTGCCTATTGCTTGACTGCTGGAGCTTTTCAGTTAGAGGATGAGTATCTCCAGAAGGCAATGGGCAATTACCCCTGACGAACTGGTAAGATCAAGGCTGCAATTGTGTACTATTTCAATGGAATGAGAGTGGCACCTCAAAGCATGGCGTCAAGGTCTCAGTGAGGAAAACTGCTGAAAAAATAGGGAAAGGATTAGGAAAGAGGATGGAAATGACGATGGGGATAGAAGTATATATTCTCATGTGCTAGAATGAAGCCAGTTTCAGGTCACATGTTGATATAGCCACAAGCCACTACCTTAATGGCTGCCAGAATTTCAAAAATGAACAAAACAGAAGTTTGAGGTTAAGTGGCTTCACTGGCATAGCCATTAATGTGACGTATTATTACAGCTGTGTTTTTTGGTTGGTTGGTTGGGTTTTTTTAATCTCAGTACTTCACTTGTCAATACATTTCCTGCATTACAAAGATATCAAATACAGTACCTGAGTCGATTCTTATCTGCAAGCAGCATATGAACATATCTTTCCAGGGAATGTTCATTTAATGCACAGCGCAACCAAGCCCGGCCTCTACCAATATCTGTAGTAATGGTCTTCAGAGAGTAAAAGCGCTGCAGTTCATGTTTATTCAAAACTTCTTTCACATAGTACCAAAACACTGGCTCTGGAACAAAAAAAAACAAACCACCACACCAAAAAAGCTAAGCTAATATCTGAATGCACTTATATGCAATTTTATAAAACAAACAGGAAATGGTACATAACTTTAAACAAAGGTCAATCATTTACTGTCTTGGTATAACTCTCCAGTTATTTATTTCTACAGGACTTGGACTATTTGAGCACTTAGAACTTTTCACTTCATTGAAAAAGCCAAACACACATTAAAGGATTATATCTTACATTTTTAAATAGAATTCACATTTAAAAGCACATGTAAGCTAGTATTTCATCCATAGAATAGAATCACATGTTCAGCTGGGAACATAGTATGCAAAGGAAAAAAATTCTTTAGAACTCAATCTTACTACTGATTGTGAAATGTTAAAAGCTAGGTCCAAAGAACAGGTAGCTCCAGAATTTGCAGACATGCAAATGACAAATTCATGTTACTTTAAAAAACAAGTGTTATATTTAAAAGGCAATAATACCCCTTTCTACTAAAATACTTTCCTTGCCCTGTCCCTAAATATTGATAAAAAGTTTTTTTGCAGTTGCCTCAAATTTCTCAATTGGAGGTAACAAAAATCTACATCAGTAATGGTAAATGTACAGTAAAATACCTAGTATCTCCTAGTACCTCCTGTTTCTTAACTGAATAAGAACATATTTTAAGGACACATTTATTACAATTAAGTTCTTACCATTTTCTCAGGGTGGAAAAAACAACCAAACATCAGATAATTCATCTGTAAGACTTGAATCACAGAATCATCTAGCTTGGAAAAGACCTTGAAGATCATCCAGTCCAACCATTAACCTCACACTGACTGTTCTCAACTACACCATATCCCTCAGCACTATTCAACCCAGCTCTTAAACCCCTCCAGGGATGGGGACTCCACCACTTCCCTGGGCAGCCCATTCCAACACTTGACAACCCGTTCTGGAAAGAAATGCTTCCTAATAGCCAGTCTAAACCTTCCCTGGCACAACTTGAGGCTATTCCCTCTTGTCCTATCACTTCTTACTTGGTTCAAGAGACTCATCCCCAGCTCTCTGCAACCTCCTTTCAGGTAGTTGTAGAGGGCGATGAGGTCTCCCCTCAGCCTCCTCTTCTCCAGACTAAACCCCACCAGTTCCTTCACCCGCTCCTCATACGACATGAGCTCCAGACCCTTCACCAGCTTCCCTGCCCTTCTCTGGACACGCTCGAGTCATTCAATGTCCTTTTTGTAGTGAGGGGCCCAAAACTGAACACAGTCATTGAGGTGCGGCCTCACCAGAGCTGAGTACAGGGGTAAGATCCCTTCCCTGTCCCTGCTGGCCACACTATTTCTGATACAAGCCAGGATACCATTGGCCTTCTTGGCCACCTGGGCACACTGCTGGCTCATGTTCAGCCGGCTGTCAATCAACACCCCCAGGTCCCTCTCTGACTGGCAGCTCTCCAGCCACTCCTCCCCAAGCCTGTAGCGCTGCTGGGGGTTGTTGTGGCCCAAGTGCAGCACCCGGCATTTGGCCTTATTGAAACTCCTACAGTTGGCCTCAGCCCATCGCTCCAGCCTGTCCAGGTCTCTCTGCAGAGCCTCCCTACCCTCGAGCACATCAACACTCCCACCCAACTTGGTGTCATCTGTAAGCTTACTGAGGGTGCACTCGATCCCCTCGTCTAGATCATCAATGAAGATGTTAAACAGGAGTGGCCCCAAAACCGAGCCCTGGGGGACACCACTCATGATCGGCCACCGACTGGATTTAACTCCATTCACCACCACTCTTTGGGCCCGGCCATCCAGCCAGTTTTTTACCCAGTGAAGCGTGTGCCCATCCAAGCCATGAGCAGACAGTTTTGCCAGAAGAATGCTGTGGGAAACAGTGGCAAAGGCTTTACTAAAATCAAGGCAGATAACATCCACATCCTTTCCCTCATCCAATAAGCAGGAATCATTACTATATGGTATGGTTTGGCAATCATTAGTCATTAATGTTACATCAAATACACACTGCTTGAAAGTATCTTAAAATACAACATTAACAATAAAGTTCATGTGGCTTTGATTTGTTATAAATAGAATTGCTTTAATAACTAGAATGGTTTGAAAGCTGTTAACCGATACAGTTAGTAACATATTAAGAGACTGAATGTTAAGGAAAATAGGATATTTTTAAAAGCAAAAAAATCTGAGAAACTCAAACATTACAAAAAAATTTTAAATGCATCAATCTCTCAAGGAAGACATGCAGGTACTCCTTTTGACAGTTTAATGAATGTCTTTGCTCAACATTTTTTTTAAGTTAACAAAAAAGGGAAAATAATTCTATTGTACAAGTGAATGGTGCACTGTCACCTGAAATATTATGCTGGTTTTTCATCATAATCTCCATGTAGGCAGCATAAAGCAGATGTTTAAAGATGGGTAAAAAATTTCCTCAAAGACACAGAAAAAAAATTCATGAGAGAGAAAACAGATTGAGCCTGCCACCCCTTGCTTATCACTTGCCTGAATCTTTTTTAATGTAGTAAGAATTTTAAGAAAATGCCATCCATGATGCTTTTCTTTCTCTCTGCTAAATAAAGAGCATGCAGTCAGATTTTGAATAGGTTTTCACTACAGCTTATGGCTTCTTTTGGTGAAATATGCTCATTTGAGGGTATGAGGTTTTTACTGATCTCTGCTGAAAGCCAAATACAGTATTAGATTAGCAAAGTTTGTAACATAATTTTAGAAACCTAAACACACAACAAGCAACTTAGACTCATTAACTAAAAGTTTTGCCAAACAGGTCTGACAGCTATGCAAAAATAACCCAGAGCTCTTCTAAATTAGACAAATGTGCAAAACACAGAAACCACTGAATTGACAATGTAGGATGCAAAAATAAAGGTATACTTTGCTGAACTAGGACCTCATAGGCACATTAACATGCAAAGGTCTAGTGAACATATAACAGCATTCAAATATCATATGTCCTACTCCTTTGGCTTCAACTTATTTGATTTGCATTTCAAAAATAAAATGCATATATATGTAAAAAAAGCAGCCCTTAAAATGCCAAATTTGTATCACGATGATAGCGATTTAATGATTTCATTGTTTCTTATGACCAATAAAATTCATTTTTCCATCTTGCTAAAGCTCAAAACAGTATTAAAGTAGGAAGTGAAAATAGTACAAGGAATAGAGAAAATAAGCAGATTTCCCCTTGTGCTGAGAGTGAAACTCAGTGTTTCTTGGCATTCTGATTATTTACAGATATCAAGGATTTTTAAAAGCTTCAAAATTTGGGTTATCATCAGTTTTTAATCAAAATCTATTCAATGGAAATAAAGTAAGAGCATTCCATACTCTAAGTCCCTCCATGACATACTTTACGAAAACAGTAATGTAAGTGGCACTTTCAAATTACTAAATTCTCTTCTTTGGGAGTAGCATTAAATGAAAATCCAAGTCCTAACTGTTGATATTATTTTTCATAGCAAATAATCCAAGATTTGTTATTTAGAAGTAAGATCATTTTAATTTCAGCAAAATACAATTTGTACAATTGTACTGTAGGCAGAGGAGACACTGACATTATGCATTCACCCAAATATAAATCACCTTGTGAAAACAGTTTATTTAAATTTATATCACCACAGTTCCAGTAACTGCAATAGTACTAATCATTAATCAGCACCAAACAGCAATCATGTCTCAAGATGAGTGCAGAGATCAGTCTGAAGTCAGGTTCAGTGCCTTCTCATGAAAAAAAAAAAAAAAAGTAAAGAAAACAACTTATACTGTGCAGCCATTGTGCATTTCAGTGTCTGTTCTGTCAAGTAAGTTCTGTCAAGCAAGTTTCATATTTGTCACGAGTGTCTCACAGTAGAACATTCTTTACTACAGTTGGAAATATTAGTTCTCTCACTTTTAATTGAGAGTATCATTAAATGAAGTTTATATTCAATAAGCCTTAGTTTATCACTTTCATTCCTAACCACAGCAACTAATAATTTTACCACATTAGCCCTCAGCATTAGTCTACAATGGCCTACATTCCTAAGCAAGTTATGATATGCAAAGTAGTAAAACTATAAACATACTGCAACTTAGTGACAATTTTGAAATACAATTCCATTTTTGGTATTGACATGATTTGAGGCTGAGAACAAGCCACATCCATAATTCTGTCATGGTTTATCTATCTGTAAATGGATAATACTATCCTATAGTTACAGCATCAAAGTATATACATTAATCTATAGCAATATGCAGCACCAGAATGACAAAAAAAAAAAGCAACAAAGACAAAATTTTTCTTCAGCCTGGAGACGAGAAGGCTTAGGGGAGGTGCCTAATAGCAGTCCTCCAGTACCTACAAGAAAGTCATCAAGAAGACTGATTTAGGCTCTTTGCATCAGCACGTAGCAGGAAGACAGCAGACAACAGGCATGACCTAAAACAAGAGAGGCCTAGACTGGATATAAGGAAAATCTCTTTTCATCATGAGGATAGTCAAATGTTGGAACATTGTTGCCCAAAGAGGTTATGCAGTCTGTGGAGGTTTTCAAGTCCCAAATGGATAAAGCAACCTGAGCAACCTCGTTTAACCTCACTGATGATCTCTGTAGGACTGCAGACCTCCTGAGCACCCTTCCAACTTGAATTAGCCTATGATCCTCTGATTGAGTGCAGAAAAGACGCTGCTATGAACTATTACTGCTCTTACTGACAGAAAGATTACTCTAATAATACAGTAGAAAGAGCAGCCAGAGGCAATGGAAAAGTTGATCTACTCAGAGTCTTTTCACTACATTGTCCTAATAATTTTTAGTGAATACTGCATCAGCTACAGTATTCTCACATAACTTAAACTGGAGTTAAACAAAGAGACCCTCATATTGTTACAAACTAAATATAGAATACCAGTTTTATTGTTTGCTGGTTTTGTTTAGATTGCTTAATATAAGATTAAAACAGCTGCGTATGTCTGTAATCACCATACCATCAACTGATACCAAATCACACTGATGTTAGGAATGTGTTTACTTGAATATATATTTAAAAAATTAAAATATTTTTTAAAGGATTTTTAAGTCATAGTTCTAAGGAGCTACTACTGGAGTTTTTATTTAAAACTTTTTTTCATTTAATAATAACAAAGTAAAACACTGAAGCTCTTAAATGCAAAATGATGCTACATTGTTTACAGCCATTTGAAAGTACAGTCTGTCATAGAGTATCTGTAAATTTCAAATGAAAACCACTGCTGAACAACTGTATTTTTCAAATGTCAAAGCCTGAATGTATAGCCTAAACAGCAGTATTCCACTGTGCTAAAGAAAAAGATGACACCAGTGATTATGTTAGACAGAATGGAACATAAATCATACCAGACTCATTTGCCTGAAAGTGATAAAAATATAGATGTACTTTGCAAGTGCTTTCAGAAAAAAAACACCCCAACACTGTAATTCGCACAGATAAATGCAGTGGAACCCAATAATTTCCATTTAAAAAAAAAAAGAAGCTTCTCTTCTTAGTCATTGTACAGCATTCAATTTGCTGCAAAGCAGCCATGTGTTCTTGAACTTCCATACATTGCTTAACTTTACTAAGGAGTAAAAATGATGGTTTCTTCCTTCTCCCATTCCCTAACCATAGATAACTTTCCCAACTTTCTCCTCTTCCTCCACATCACCTTGCTGACAAGCCCCCAAATAAGATACACATACGTACTAACATATAACTAAGTTGTTACTAGGTTCCCAAGCATCAAAAATGCACCTTTGTACTTCTGACCACTAAAAGACGGGAACAAAAATTTCATACACCCTTGACATTATCAACAGGCAAAAATCATAAGAATTAAATGTAATGTCTCCAAATTTAAAGACACACTATTTGCATGAATCAGAGGGCATAACAGGGGAGAACATTTTCTGCACCAAAGCATAAGACTCTCAATTGCAAGTTTGGGGGATAAAAAGTAGATAAACAAATCACTACCCATTAAAGAGATGGAAACTACCCAGAGGCTGAAAGAGACTACAGAGTATCTAATCCCCAATTGCAAACACATACAAGGGAGAAAAAAAGCATACAAAAGAGAGGAAAAATCTGTAAAGATTGTGTAAACAGCTGAATTTTTCTTACTTGTTCATTTAGAGTCCACAAAGTGTCAAGTCTTGCCCATTACTAAGTAAATAGGCAAACATGGGAAAGTCACCAAGTTCTCTAAAAGCATAGCTGTTCTAGCTCCACAAAAAAGCCAAGTCTGGAGCCTTTAACCCATTAGCAGGAAAGTCAGCACGCAAAGACCCAACATTTCACCCTGTCATCCACAGGACACATCTGTTGTTACAGCAATTTAAAAACCCATTATATCAAACTACACATTTCGTGTTAATGTAATATCAATTATATGCAGTTGTCTGATGTAACTGGAAGTTATGGCTGGAGATCAAAATATATTAACAATTCTAGTACTACTGAATATATTTTTTTAAAAAAGCAAATCAAAACCCCACTATGTGTTACATGTTACACCTGACACAGTTTCAAAACTTCTTTTCTTTAAATGTGGAGAAAGTAATAACCCTGTTTAAGAAAAAAGATACTGTATGTCAAACTTCACAACAAAACTGATGAACGCCTTCAGATACTTTTGATAAAAAAAACAAGGGAAACTTCAAGGTGAAGAGAAGGCAACAAAAAGAAAGGAATCTTATCTTTAAATGTGGAGAAAGTAATAAAAAACCCAACCAATATAAGTAATGTAAGTTTTGTTTTTAAAATGATATCAATACTTAGAAGTTAAACATATCTTATGCTATAGAATATGGCAGTTAAAGAACAGAGTAAGACAAGGTTAAGAATGAAAATGTTGTAGTAAAAACTTAACAGCACGTTTACACAGTGCTTATCCATATCAGAATTCAAAAGAAATGGTGCCAATGATACTATTCATGATGGAACTGTAGGAAGTGCAGGTTTCTAAACACCAAGATTTCTAGAGAAACTTGGTATGAAAGTTAAACTAGATTAAGAAAGCAATAACCATTTTCACTGTTTAATGAAAGTCCAAGTATTAAGTATGATACCAACAGTCAGCAGTTTGGTGCATTGCTTAAAATTTCCATTGGAAATTATATCACTTGCTTGCAATTATCAACAGTTTAAAATAGAACAGTTATGATTAACAACTTACCTGTTTCGGTTTTACTGGAGAAACCTGCTGCCTGTTTGATCGCTGCTGCTGTTAAAGCTAGTCCTCGGCTCCTCCTCAGACCATGCTGTAACACAGCTTCAAACTGAGCACACAAACAAGTGACTCTGCAACAGAATGTTTAAAGAAATCATGTGAAAAAAACATCAACTATGTTCCTATACAGCAGGTTTATTCTAAATCTCTGAATAGGGAATGTAAAGGTGAGCCACGATCCTATATGTAGTGAAAGACTCCTTTTATGTGCTAATCGCATTATTTGCAAACAGTATAATCTACTTATACCTACAGTCTCATGATGACTATCCAAAACTGGGGCACAAATTACATTCAGAAGAATTGGCAATCAATTTGAGAAATCATCCTCACCTGCTATGGTGGCTGTTAGTCATCTTACTTCAGCTTCAGAAATACTTTTCATGTAATGCAACTACATTTTCATAAGTATGCTTTGTACTACACATGCAATGAATGATTTTCTGAAAATACGTGATAAGTTCCTATACAATTAATAGACAATTTTGTTAATTTGCATTAGGACGCTGTAATTCAAGCCTAGGAAAACAATTAAACATACATTTTAACGTCCTTCAGAAATCCTAGGCATAGGAAAATAAGAAAGATTTTTCTGAAGATGTGTTGAAACTTCAGGTTTTGATGTTGTTCTCTACAATACTATTTATAAATTTTCTGATTTTTTTTTTTAACATAACCCGGTTAATAAATGAATTTTCACACAGGTAGAAACATTGTAAAACTTGCAAAGTTTTAAAATTCAGCCTGCCAAAGAAAGGAATTTATTGTAACCTACAGGGAATAACTGTTAAGGTGTAACAGACATGAATACAACCTGTTTATTTCAAATCTTATTTTCTCTAGGTTTTATTTTTGCCATTAAATAAACAATAGTTAAAACTTAAGCTTTGAGAAAGCTGTCACCTGGCTGCCAAAGCTTATTACTAAAAGGAAGGATGGATACTTTAACTAAGTTCAAGCAAATAAATAAAAACAGTTGACAAAGTGGCTCAGGGCTCTGCCCCAGCATTCCAGAAGTACAGTGTTCTATTCAGTCACAAAAAAGTACAAGATCTCAGGGGGAGCACTGACAGAAAGAGGTATATTTACCATAACTGCCCTGAACAGAAGAGCTTTTAAAACATAATGCTTTCCAATACATCTATGTTAGGAAAACTTTACTAATAAAGCAGAACAGAATTCAAACAATACTCAAGATGACTGTAGAGCAGTTGTGATTAATTTTTGCCGAAAAGTCTGTTGCTGTTAAAAATGGAAATTCCAGCAACTACATGACCCCCCCACGAAAACAAAACAAAAAATCTACTTAACTTTATCAATTCAGAAAAAGCAGAACAGAAACTAGGTTCTGTGAAAGAGCGCATATTATTAAAAATCCATGTGCACTGAGAATCAAAACAAGAAAACTGTGCAGTATTTTACAGAAAAATTTACCCACTAGTAAAACAAAATAAACTTTCTTTAAAAATCAGGTATTCTACAATGCCCAATATACGTAGTATATTTACTAGAAAGCATCACAAGGGTATGTTAAATAAACAAATACAGAAAAACATAGACAAGTCTAGCATACACAGACATAGTAGAACTCTGAACAATTATAATCTGAAAGACAAAAAAAAACACTGGGAGTGTAACACTTGGATAATCATGGATTTTACTGGATTTTGATCTAAATTCTCAGACTATCCTCATTTTTAATATTATCTCACAATATTTAGCATAGTAACAACCTCAAACACCATGAAATTTAGGGGGAAAAAAAAAATCTATAACTGTAATTTCCACTTCCTTTTTAATCCTACAACTGCCTAGCTATAATCCATTATTCAGGATGTCTACTGAATTCTAAGGAAAATATTTATAAGTAAAATTTGGTCAGCATTGTATCTTTGGAATCCTAACTCTCTCTATCAGAAGACATGTCATCATTCAAATTATTCAATGTCATCACTAAACGTCATCATTCAAATCATTAAACAGCTGCAGCAAACAAGTTGTTCAGGCAAACAGAGCAACAAAGTAAAAATTTTAGATCCAAAGGATTTGCTCTACATAGGAGGTACTTTCTTCTAGCCATGTTTACACAATCTACTACAAAGGCAAACATCACCAATACATTGTCTCACATAAACTTAACAGTTATTAAATAACGATCTCCAGCTGATGCTTCTGTGCCAACAGGTATAGCTGCACAGCCAGTACAACTGCTAAAGTGCTTCAGCCACAGCATCCTTTTATCCCACCTGCACCTTCTCGCTTCCTCCCTCACATCAGCTTTCATCCAACAAACCCTGTGCTGAACAGACTCTGCACTAAAATGTTTCCACTATGCTAGTTCAATGAAACACTATTTCTCTGTTTCCCCAAAACATTGTAGGCTGAAAGTCAAGGGCAGGACAGGATGACAGTAGTAGCCAAAAGTCAGGCATGCTTAAGCTGCCATGCAGGAGCATTAGCCTGGAGTTTCATGCACGCAGGTAATGCACAGAAACTGCATTACAAGCTGCTCCTGAAAGGAGATTGGGTCTGCACTCTCATCCCTTGTTGGTTTTTTCCTCCTCTTCTGTACTTCCCATTTTTCTAGCTGCATGATCTTCCCCTCCTTGCAGCAACTCTAGCATTCACCAGATGTTTTACCAATTTAACTCACTAAAATGGCAGAAAGTTAACCTTTTGCACTGTTTCTTCTTTTATTAAATTAATTCAGAGGGGACTGGATGATCACCAGGCATTGCTTAAAAAGGTGATGGAAGGGAGTAGTACTGAAGTCAGAGACCTTGAGGAGATGCATGAATCCTTACCACCCCTTCAATAGCAATGAATTATCATGTTGGTTTTCCAGAGGTCATGAAACCACACCCTTACACATGTTCTTAAAGACTGAATTGGGAGGGCTCTGGAGAGAGTTTTATGCATCACTTATAAATGATCAACAGATAATTAACTTCTTCATAAAAGGCAAAGTCAAACTTCAAGGACATAAGAAAAATGACAACAAAAAAATGCATTTATTTCTGGTGGTTTAGTTATCCGAGATTCTTTGATAGGCCAGATTCTGAGAAAGACTCAATAGGATACAAAAAACACTGCAATTTCTGTCTGCGAGTCATCTTCTTAAAACCCCTAGGAACCAATATGCCATATTCTACAACAAATGCAACTAACAGGAATTAAATTACTTTTTTTTTTTTACTTAAATAAAATAAAAAGGAACAACTTCTTGTACAGAAAAAGAAAAAAACAGGTTTAAAACATATCATAAGAAACTATGAACACAGATTTTCTTAATGACTGTGTTAAACACACTTGACACTTACTTGTCAAGCTTCACAAAACACAGGTGTATTGGTAATAAATATGCATTCATTTTAAAAGAGGTTTTAGGGAAAACAAATTCTCCCAATCTCATGTTCAGACCTCAGAATTCAATGCTTTGTCATGAACTCTGCAGCCAGTTAAACACCTGTAATTTCATACAGAAGAACACTCTTTGTTAAGCTGTCAAATTTGTAATAAGATGAAAAAATCAGAGTCCCATGTCAGTGTTTGTATAAAAAAAAGGAACAGGGTTTTTTTATTGTCAAGTATTTTGTGCCTTATGTTTTATGTCATTATGACACAAAAATCTAAGCATATTAAAAGTTTCTTACGCTATTTTACCTGCTATCGGAGTCAGAAGCAATTTCTTTTCTTCCTCCAAAACGTATTTGACACTGCGATAAACAGATTTTAAGAAATTTGTTACACTTACAAACTCAATGTTCTGAAATATTTCCCTATAAGAAACAAAAGTCATAACAAAAAAAGAAAGCAGTACAAAATAAAGCATTGACATATACAGCTTGCAACCAAAAAGTGCTTTACAGCATCATGTTCCACTAAAGGGCTACTCCTGCAGTTCAAATATATTCTTGCTAGCCAGAATAACACACCTGCCGGTCCTTCAATACATTTAAAATTGAGTAAAAATTACTACTTTTGAGTTTTAAATGTACACCCACAAAAACAAACACTGCTTCTATTCAGTTCAGTGCTACAATTACAGAAGATTCATTCTTTATAAAACGTATCAATGGCTTACTTTTGAGGCATTCCTTTGCCTCCCAAGCGCTCCTGAATTGAATCCAGTCTATAAAATTCTACTTTCTGAAATTCATGTTAATGCAAGATACATACATACATAAATAAATCCTATTTTTACCAGTACTTTTACCATTCAGTAAAACCCTAGTGTGAAGAAAACAAGCTGCTACTGTAAAATGTTAACCAATTTAGCCTTCACAGTACACTACAATTTAGTTCAGCCATGTAAGTATTACAAATACCTATATTTATAATGTATGTTCTATATTTTATATATATTAACAATATATAGTACAAATCTAACATGTCAAGAACAAGAATTTTAAACAAATACTGCATAAGAGGTGTTTGCTAGCAGACACAGAAACTCAGTAGTAAGCTGTAAAAGACAAGAGTTCTTCTTTGCCTGGTAAAGAGGAGAAAAAAGGGCAAAGACAGTTGCTGACAGTACTGACAACTCAGAGTAAGTATATTGTAGAAATAGGCACTGGACTTCTTACCTGTTTGACTGCATCCAGTAGACGCTCTAGAAGAAACTGTCTTTTAGTGTCATTGTTCTGTGAACCTGAAATTCAACAAAATAAGAACATTTTAAAATAAACAGGTTGTTAAGAAAAATACATCTGGGCCAACACAAGGGCCCTGAAAACTTTCTTCCCATGCCAATTATTTCATTACATTTATTAATGTATCTTCTCTAAATAAAATTATGCAGTATAAATTGGTTGGATTAGGTGTATGATGGAGCTCGCACTGCAACCCCATAATGTTCATGCTGGGACAACTACCGGGGTAGTATATCATCATAGCACAAGAAAAGAACGGAAAATGAGAAAGAGACAGCAGGAATATCTTCTTACTGTTCAACAACCTTACTGCAGAAAGAGTTTTAAGTCAGGTGAACAAAGAACAATTGTTACAATAAATCCCTTAAAATTTAACTGCCAGCACAGCTCTTCCTGATTAACACCTATAAAATTTAGTTTGTTACTATACTTGCAACTACACAAGACAATCTTTAACTTCTCAATCATTTCAACAAAAAATAGCATAATACTTTGTTTATTGGTATATGCTTTATAAACTCCCATGAATATGTGCAAAATTTATTGTTTAATTAACCTACATCACCTCTATAATTTCCTTATTCTGAGCTTAAATTCAAAATATCATTCAAATACCTCTGTGACCTCTCTGGAAGTAATTCTATTCTGCTTTTCCTCTCAAGGAACATACAACTAATATATGCATAGACTGAAAGCCAATTATCAAAACTCTGCATGAGCAAGTTCCTCCAGATGCTGAAAATCAAACACCACACAGTAAGTCCTCTGGTAAATAGAGATGACATCAAAGATGTGTGTCTCTTCCTCTTGCTGTCCAACACTGCGATGTCTCAATCCCAGAATTTCCCGTCTTCATAATCACATTCAAAGTAGTTTGCTCCTAAACCAGCAGGAGGGCACTGAAATTATTCTGCCTTTGTTTCATCTTAAATATGGGATTAGAACTAAAACCCCACAGTAAGCCTATAATACACAATGCCAGGATAAAGAAAATAATAGGAAAAACGTGCAAATGTCGCTGCTTGTAACTAAGCTTCACAATGCTTATTTAGCTGATTACAGTGGATTTTCAAAAGTTATACTTCCAGTTTTGAAGTCTAACTCAAACTGTGCAGACATGTGATGTATGAATTTTGGTTCTGTTAGTCAAATACTCCGATGCGTGCAAACTCAGGTGAAGATGCAAACAATGGTCAATACTAGTAAAGGACTGTAGAAACAAACCCCATACCATGTAGGTTTTAACTTCCAAACAACTATGCCATTTATGCCACTGTGAAGATAAGGTTAAATTCATATAAACCCTGCTACTCCACTTTGTGCTCCTTCACAGATTACAATTTTATTAAATTATATTCACTGTTCCTACCATGCATGCATTGCCAAAACCAGACACATGCCTATGCATCTAAATGCCTTATAATAAATCACATAACTGTAAAATAAGGAAAACAATTAACTCCCAACTTTTACTACAACTCCTCATGCACAGTAACACTGAATACACATGAGCACATGAACCTGCAGATTTTTTCAAAACTCATTACCTCTGCAGCCTTATGATATCCACATAGCTGCAAGAATAGGCATAATGCAACATTTAACAGTGTGAGACTACTTCAGAGCAAATACGTGTAATTAATAGTTTTGTGACCTGAAAAACATCTGTCAAATGAAAATACTAAGTATGTGGGTTAAGTTTGTTTTCCAAATGCAATACAGTTAGTTTTTAAATTCACATCTCTTTGGCATTTTTGTATTTATTTGGTAACACAGAAATAGTCTGCAACTAGATACCAGACTGTGAACAATATAAAAAAAATGCATAAATACAGAAAACCTGCAGATGATCACTATGCTAATTGATGTTCTAAAAGACTAAGGCAGGAGATATCAAACAGCCTTAAATTTACACAGAGTGCACTGTAACATGTATTTTGTCTTTATTTTACTTGCAAATTTGTACTAATAACAATTATGACTACATATGATTACAATCAATAATTTCCATAAGCAATTCAGATCACCTTCACCATTAACAGGGCCACGAGGCCACATAATGTCTATACTGAGGGCTGGCCGAGGTTTCTGCCCAACGCATGTCTTCAGAATTCTTCTACTGCTGTGCTTAACATAGAAGTTTTGCAGGTAGAAGAAAAAGAATATTCACAAAGTCTAACATTTTTTAAAAACTAAAAGTTTTGTGTTTTTACAAGCAGAAGACATTTTTCTTTGTAATAAGCCTAGAAAATGTAGTACTATTTAGCACTGGTTTTGTTTCAAGTAGATGGAAGGTACAAATAAATCTTTACTAACTCTGTTTAAGATTTTGCTCTTTTACAGTCTTCATTTTCTAAACTCATTAAAAAAAAGAAGAGGCATATTTTCAGACAAGAGCACCAATTAACTGTGATCAACTGTAATTGACTAAAAGCCTAACAGAGTATTACAAACTGACCAAAATACCCTCCCACTGATTCAGAATAGTGATAAAAACTGCAGTCACACACACACAAATACAAAACATAAGAATGCATGAAAACAGCATTACTCAGAAAAAAGCCTATATTTAGACTATTGCAATAAAAAGAGGAAGTTCATACATGAGTCTAAAAATAATTGTGAAAACATAAGGCTGCAAAAACTAAGAAACTTAAAGAGACTCCTCTCATCAACAACTACTCAATCAAAAAGGGTTAAAAATAGGCTCAGGTACTGCACCTGCCACTGTGACCCTTGTCATTTTTTGTTGTTCATGGTCATGCTTTCCTGTTCTTAAAACAAACTTCTCTCCATACCCTGCCAGAAATATACACACCTACAGCAGAAGAAAACTGACTATGCAAGTAAACGAAAACAGGATTTTCATCCCGTTCTTTATAGGTACAGCTCTCTTCAGTGCCCCATATAGCATATAGGTTAAAAAAATAGATCTCAGGTTGCTCTTCAAGTCTTGTATGCAAAATTTCAGACTGCAATTCCTTTTGCTTGGTCTAGTACAGGTTTGGAGGGTACAAGTTTACGATAAAGCAAACACAGACCTAACTTAAATACTACTTCATACTACATTATTTTGATTCTACTGCCTCATGCTGAATTAGTCGCATTTTTGTATGTTTTTTGAAACTGTCACAACACCCCTAATTCTTGACACACACATAAATCAGGTATCCTTGCGTTACTTCCCTTTAAAGCTTAGCCTATGCAACACTGTCCAACAAAATATGAGGATGTAATTAGCAAGCAGCATTAGTAATATTAAAGTAATGCTCAAATCAACAGGAAGCTACCTTCACATCCACTAGAAATACACTGTAGCTAAAAACAATACCTTAGAAATAATTATAGCCATTAGGGAAAGAGGTTCTTCTGTCTATATTTTAGGAAGAGCCCTTTTACTTTTAAGGGCTAAAATTGGGCAGGGAAATAAGTATAGACAGTGCTTTTACAGCCACTTAAATTAGATGATGTTAACATTACCTACCCCCTTTATCTGAAGCAAGTATGATATTGATACACATCTCTGTCCTGATCTGTTCCACTTACATTATTCCAGAAAAATAGAGTATTGTATAACAGTAAAGTTTGGAAAAGTGCAAAATTAGTGTTCTTTTTGTTATCTTGCTGTCTAATTGAAATTGTTGGAAAAGTTGTACGGGTCTTGGCAAGGGCTACACATGCGTAGGTTAGCTATACAACTAAACTACTAGCCTTAATGTCACCTTAGGCATTATTCTAAGTAATTAAATGTTTTCTCTCCTCATAAACCTGTATCTCTTGTTTAAAAAAAAGATTAAAGGTATTAAAAATAACTACATGATGAGGCTTTGTGCCACCAGAAGGGCCACCTTGCCTTTTGAGTCACAGAATTCAAATAGAGCTCCCAAAGATGAGTCTCCTAGGAAGATTTAGGCTCTGATTTGCACAAGGCTAGTCCCAGCCTGAATTCACCATTGACAGGCTGAGGTTTTCCATATGAAAACGCTGAATCTTCAGAACTGGGATTGTCTATACTGTGTCAAGATCTAAAACATTTGAGAAAATTTCTTTTTCCATGGCTTGAAAGATTTGACTGTTACTTGCATTTTTCACATGAATTTTTTTTTCTTCATCTCTCCTTCCATAAAAACCTTTGGTTTTCTTCTTACCACAAAGATGAGAACAAAACAGATTTTTAGTATCAATATTTTTAGTATCTTTGGCAACAGATCTCACCATGTATTAAATCAGGGTGGGAGAAAAGCACAGGATCTAATTTTCAGGTGCAGAGTGTTGTTGGCAACTTCCATTACTGAAATTGTATAACCAGAACCATGAAAGCATTTACTAAATCACCTCCCTTCTTAAAAAAACCCAAACAAACCCTTGTCAATGTGTTTTAAGACATACTGAGTCCTTTACATCTACAGTAAAAATCTATTAGAATTTCTTCCTCCATCCTAACAAGTAACTCTCCGTGCTGGCCCGTTCAAGTGCCTAATGCTTCCTCCAGTCCTGAAGTTTATGGGTCCCAATTCTCATGCAAAGCTTTTTATTATTTCCCATCACAAACACCTCAAAAACCTCAGGATTTAGCACATCAACCCAAGAGCTTCACTGTAACACAGAGGCCAGAAATGAACACATCCACAACCAACATGTCCTCATCAGAACAGTTAGAGAAACAGCAACAATCCACCCTAAATACGGGAAGGGACAACTTTTTCCACTAGCCATGCTTCTCACCTCTCCCACCAGCTGCAAGCTAGTAAGTTCATTTTTATTATTATTTTCTATTGGTCATTTATTTTCTCGGGAATACTTCCTGAGATTTTGCACAGTTGAGGCAACGGAGATCCCCGAGCCCAGCATCACTTGTCCTGTGAGCCAGTGCCACGCTCAAGGGCAGACTGTAGGATTTAAAACGAGGTAAAACACCACTTCTGGTGGGCTCTGGGAGCCAAAACGAGGAGCGGGGTGTGGTGATGCGGGCAAGGGCTGAACCCTACCCCGCACTGCGGGGCCAGACAGGCCAAAGTCTCCTGTGCCTCACCATGCCGCAGCCCCACCGGGGAGAAGCAAGGAGGGAGAAAGGGGCCTCGGCCCGCGGGGGACAGGGCCACGCCTGACCGAGCAGGCAGCGGAGCGGCGGGGAACCCCCGGGCAAGCTCTGCCCGCGCCAGCCCCGACAGCGCCCCAGAGACTCGGCGACCCCACCGAGCGCGCCCCGGCAGCGGAGAGGGCCCCGCTCCAGCCCTCCACTCACCACTCATGGTGGCCGCGGGGCTCGCACCCTCCGTCCGCCGGACCCGGTCCCTCCTCCCGCACAGCCCAGCGCCGGGCCGGCCAGCGCACACGCTCCGCCCCGGAACCCCGCCCCGCCGCCCCGGAAGGTAAACACGGCCCCGCGGCGGCCCGGGCGGGCGGCGGTGAGCTGCCCTGCGCCCGCGCCGCCTCCCCTCAGGGGCTCCTGCCAGGCGCGCGCTCCTGAGAAAAAGGCGCGGAGCTGCCAGGCTCGCGCCTCCGTCCAGCAGCGCCCCGCTGCGGGGAAGCCCCGGGCAGCCCCTCCGCCTCACCGAAAAGCCTGACGGCCTACCCGTGCCGTGATTCTGTGGGGAAGCGAAGAAATACCGGGCAGATAAAAGATGAGAAAAACGGAAATAAAATGCTGTCACATGTGCCGTGTAAGCTAAAAGTCCTACAAGGTTCATGCTTCAAAAAAAACGTACAGAAATTGTGAAACCTTTGATTAAAAAAAAAAAAAAAAAAAGGCAAAAAGGCAAGTAATTTGCTTAAATGTTGTAGATCCGTTTTAAGGCATCACCTGGCTGGTTTGTTGCACACTCTCAATATAGCGCTGTGTATTTGCCACATACTCCACGCTGTGCCGGGCAACAGAGCTTAGCCTTTTTTTTTTTTTTTTTTTTAAAGAGTTCCTAGATGATAATAGTAAATTTCATACCACAGTAGGTCTATTTAAGAGTTTTTGGCTATGTGTGACCAGACCTACACAGCTAACTCATAACTGGCCCAAACGTTGTGGTCAGCCTCCTGAAGATGCTGTAATGGTGATCGTTTATAGATTTTGTGCAATAATTTACTAGTCTTAAAACATTTTAATTCATCATTCATTCACAAACCTGAAATAGAAAATTATCTACAAATAAAAAGATTGTTGTTGTTTTTGCAGTTTTCCAGGAATTAAACTGGCCTAATACTACGAACATAACATTAATGCTTGTGAGGCAAGGTGGCAGAAGTACATCCCTAATTTTAGGCCATACAGTAGCATTGCATGACTATATTTAATCAGCAGTCCTTGTACATATAACAAGGGCAAGTAAAAAAATTAGTAAAATAGAAAGAAATCTTTATAGAATTCAGTCTGAAAAACTCTTGGCACTTAAAGGAAAGTCTGCACCATCAGGAAATAACATTGGGATGGCAGGTATGGTGCTTTACGGCACCAGAACCTCCCTTAGTGTGACCTGGAGATACTATCAGAGCTCCATACTCTTCAAAACTTGGTGCATAAGAGAAAAGCAACTGCCATCATCTACCTGGACTTGTGCAAAGCATGTGACGCTGTCCTGCACAACATCCTTGTCTCTAAATTGGAGAGACATGGATTTGATGGATGGACCACTTGTTGGGAAAGGAATTGGCTGGATGGTTGCACCCAGACATTTATGGTCAACAGCTCAATGTCCAAGAGGAGAGCAGTGACAAGTGCCATTCCTCAGGGGTCAGGGTTGGGACCGGTGCTGTTTAACATCTTTGTCAGTGACACGGACAGTGGGATCAAGGCACCCTCAGCAAGTTCACCAGCGACACCAAGCTGTGTGGTGCGGCCGACACACTGAAGGGATGTGCCGTCCAGAGGGACCTGGACAGGCTGGAGAGGTGGCCTGTGCAAACCTCATGGAGTTCAACAAGGCCAAGTGCAAGGTCCTGCCCATGGGTCAGGGCAATCCCAAGCACAAACACAGGCTGGGCGAGGAGTGGATTGAGAGCAGTCCCAAGGAGAAGGACTTGGGGGTATTAGTGGACGGAAAACTGACTGTGAGCCAGCAATGTGTGCTCACAGCCCAGAAAGCCAACCGTGTCCTGGGCTGCATCAAGAGAAGTGTGGCCAGCAGGGCGAGGGAGGGGATTATCCCCCTCTGCTCCTCTCTCGTGAGACCCCACCTACAGTGCTGTGTCCAGCTCTGGAGCCCCCAACATAAGGACATGAACCTGCTCGAGCTGGCCCAGAGGAGGCCACAAAGATGATCAGTAGACTGAAGCACCTCCCCTGTGAAGACAGGCTGAGAGAGTCGGGGTTGTTCAGCCTGGAGAAGAGAAGGCTCTGGGGAGACCTTAGAGCAGCCTCCCAGTACTTAAAGGGGGCTACAGGAAAGATGGGGAGGGACTTTTGATCAGGAAGTGTAGGGATAGGACCAGGGCTAACGGTTTTAAACTGAAAGAGGGTAAATTGCAATTAGACATAAGGAAGAAATTCTTCCCTGTGAGGGTGGTGAGACACTGGCACAGGTTGCCCAGAGAAGCTGTGGCTGCCCCCTCCCTGGCAGTGTTCAAGGCCAGGTTCGACAGGGCTTTGAGCAACCTGGGCTAGTGGAAGGTGTCCCTGCCCATGGCAGGGGGGTGGGATCTAAATGATCTTTAAGGTCCCTTCTAACCCAAACCATTCCATGATTCTGTTATCATAAGAACATTCCTATTTCAAGCATCATAGGAGCTATTTGACATTATTCTTTACAATACTGGGAATGCATTGTGGGTCTTCATTTCTACCTCTTGGAACATTCGTTGTGTACCATCAAGCAATTTTTGGCACAAGATCTGAGTTTAACATGAAATATGTATTTGCAAACTGGTTTATTGATGGGTTTGTATATATCCAGCAGAAGTAGATACAATCTCTAAAGGTGGAAAAAGCCATCCTATGTAGGGACTTTCAGAAATTAAAAATTCCAATAACTAATCTGGTACCTGAGAATAATGTAGAAATACTTGACCAAATTGATACTAGAATCAGGAATAATATGCCAGTATTAACAAAAGCTCAATGGCAGATCTATAAGGATGATGTACTAGCCTTCTCCACTGACTGCAAGTATTAAGATTAATAGCTATACTGGAATAACTGTTATTATGCAGTAACAATAGTCACCCAGCACCCAGAATATAGTTGCAATAATCAAAAGATTTTGTGGTAACTAGAACTGTAGCTCCTTCTTCTGTAGCTGGTAATGGAAATGAAGTTTCACAGCCAGTCTGAGGTTTTACCAAGCCACAGTCACTGCAAGTGCATTCTTCCACTGAATACATTAATGTTTCACTTTGAAGTGAGTATCTAATTTCTTCTGTATTCACACTGCTTTCAGTATTAGCCTTGAGAATATTATTCAGCTCCACAGAAGAGTCTGTAAATATACAAAGTTAATTTAATACAGACATCATGCTATACCAGACTATTAAAGATCCAAATTTCATTACGTTCCAACTATGTCCCTAACCTTAGAGAAAGTTTTAAGATACAGTGAAAGTTTTAAGATGTAGTTATATATGATAACCTTTTGTTCTATGACAATATACCCCTTATACTTCAGGATAAGCATTTAAGTAATCTAACACGTATTTTCTAATCTGCTATTATTTACTGGCTGAACAGTCCACAAATATTGGTATTTGTAAAATGAAAAATAACTTAATTTTTTCACCTAACCAAAATATATCACATATGCTTCTCACAGACCACAATATTAAGTAAAATTATTTAATGACTTATAAGATGGAAAGCTAGTATTGGATGTGTATCATGTACCTGGGTAGAATTCCTTTTGCATTCAATGAGAAGAGGATGAAACCCTTATAAAGATCTTTTGCTATTGAGGGTCATAAATGTTTTCTCAAACACCAACAAGTAAGCCAGGTATGAATATGCAACAAAACAATCCTGACATGATCCAGAACCAACAAAGAGAGATTGCTGCTTTTACAAGTTATCATCTAGATATTTTATTCCCTGATAACTTTAATAACTTCATTCAGACTATTTGAGGAATATAAAACAAAGACAGTTATCAGAATCTGGAATATAAATTATATGCAAAATTTACATATGGTAAGTAGCTAAAACGTACAACAATTAAACTTATTTGATAAAGAATCTTATTTATTCACCTGTATTTTTCAGTTTTTCTTTTAGTTGCTTTAGGTGCTTCCATTTAAAGACCATTAGGGTGAACAGAGTGAGCATTAAAATTACTCCTAAGCCCAAACAAATCCAAAGAACTCCACTTGAATCAGTACCTTATGAAATATAAGAGATGCATTAAATTAATTGTAAACAATAACCAATGAGCAGTAAACACATAAAACTTCTATATCAAAGGAGCAACTTATATTTCTATTGAGTGACAGCTCAAGTAAAGGTTGAGAGCTTTAAAAATTTACTCTGCTTAACACAAATACTCATATAGGACACACTGATACGTCTTAATATTTTTGAGCCTATATATTATTCTGAGAAACTCTTTCCAGGTTTTAGATTTTAAGTTTTTATGTTTACAATTCCATTTAAAGTACAACATGAAAATGCCCAGCATAGTCACAAAGTATTGCAGAAACTTTACTTACTCTTATCACAGTAGTTTTCACATGAAGGTGGCGGTGTACTAGAACATCGAAGATGACAAGGCTTACAAGACAGCAGCAAATTATCAAAGTATTCATTTTGGGGGCAGTGTGCCATCAGGGTCAGTAATTACGGAACTGGAAAGCCACAGAAATTGTGAAAGAGTGAGGATCATCTACAAAGGGCTTTTCAGTTCTCAGGTTTAGCAAATCTAAGAACAGATAGCAATAATAGTTAGACTTCGATCACAGTACCACTACGTAGTATCATGTTAAATAAAAAGGATTTAACTCTGAGGCCCCCAAGGAATCACTGTTCCTTTTTTGGCAATTCACAATTGTAGAAAAACTGAACAGCTGCACCAAGATAATTTTCAATGTAAATTTTGTCTGAAACAGAAAATGGTTATTTATGGAAGCCATTTCTTGAACAGGTGCTAAACATTACAAACTGTAGAAAAGCAAGATCTCCAAACAGGAGTTCATAGTAATTGTTCTTGGTTTTACAATTTTGTGGGTTTTTTCATGGTGATGGGCCACAGTAATTATGTTTTCCTGTAATATGCAGACCATGCAATGCCTAATTTTTGTTCTTTTTGTCCGAGTCCAAGGAGCATATGATGAAAAAAATAGAGGCAGGAGGCACAGCAGTAAGAAGATACAACAAATTCAGTTTCTAGGTTTGCCCCTGACTCATTCTGCAACTTCAGACACTTCCTTCGTGCCCGTTTCCCCGGTGTCGTGGTTTAAACCCGGCTGGCAGCCAAACACCACGCAGACGCTTGCTCACCCTCCCCCACTCCCAGGGACTGGGGGAGGAAGTTGAAGGGGTAAGGGTAAGGAGACTCATAGGTTATGATAAAAACAATTTAATAGTTGAAACAAAATAAAATTAAAATAACAACAATAATAATAATAGAAAATACAAATGGGTAATGCACAACGTGATTGCTCATTACCCGCTGACCAATGGCCAGCCCGTTCCAGGCTAGTGATCCCAGAGAAGAGAGAATCCTGAAACCACCATCCTGAAAACCTGAGTGGAGCTTCCCAGTCAAACCTTATCTATATACTGAGCATGACGTTAGATGATATGGAACAGTCCATTGGCCACTTTGGGTCCGTTGCTTTGGCTGTTCTCCCTCGAAGCTTCTGGTGTACCTGTGCACTAGCAGGACATGAGAAGTTGACAAGTCCTTGATTTCTTAGCAACAACTAAAAACATCAGTACGTTACCAACATTCTTCTCATATCAAATCGCATACTGAATCCAAACCACAACACTATTCTAGCTACTAAGAAGGAAGGAAAAAAAACAATTAGCTCTATCCCAGCTGAAATCAGGACACCTGGATGAACAATAATATTTAGAACACATAGATGATTAAAGAATTACTTTTTGTAAATGAATGACTTTCTGATTTTAGATGAGATACTGTTAAAGGACAAGTTCAACAATTACTTCACAATTGTGTTCTACAAAATACATCTAGGACCTTCAGTTGTAATGGAAAGACAAAATCTAGAGATTCAGTCACTGGGATATTGCTCCTCAATTCCAAATTATCCTCATTTATCTAGTCTATTACGTTTTGGTCAGCTTTTTTGCTTGGTTCATTTGGGGGGTTTTAGCTGATTTTTTGCTTATAACCACAGTTATATGTGAAATTTAATCAGTTTACATTCGAATTGTGAAAGACGACTTATATGAATATTTTTCAGTTTTGATTCCAAACATTATCTGCATTTTTTCCCCTTATTTTTCCATAATGCAGAACTGTTACTGTACTAAAACTGGAGTACCCAGCATGGAAAAATAGGTGGGCCATAGGTTTCGTTCTTGTGGTAGAGTGTACACCTCCTTCCCAGCCAGGTGATGGGGCACACTGAGCACGCTTAGATTTGTCTGTGTATATGCAGTGAGTGTATCATTTCTGAAAATACATTTGGTCTTCTCCCAGGAAAAAAAAAGCTTCAATAACAGACTGCCATAATGAAAATAATTTACACATCTTACTTGTATCTTGACTTTTTAAGCTAATGAAATTTATTTTAAATACAAAGTTAACCAGTAATATCTAGCAAGTTGCTATAAGTGCCTCTATCCAGTATCACTGCCACAGATAGAATTACAGGCTTATTTATAGTTAAATTTCTGCTCGACATAATTAATTGCCTTTTTGACTACAGAAAGAGTAAAGAAAAATATTGTATAAGGACTTGTAATTTCATATCACATTACTATATATGAGACTTATTTTGCCACGAAATGCACCATGTGGGAATACACAAACTGTTTTCAGTGGAATAGTCTAACAAAGCAATCTGTCTGTTGGTCTCTAGCAGATGGAACTGCTTATGGTGGCTTCTGCACTTGTTTCTCTAGGCCAGGTGCACAGCTGGAAGCTTTCTATCACAAGCTTTTCTCCCTATTCAAGATTAGTGGACAAACAGGAATTGACAAAATCTGATTTAGGTGTGATGAAAGAAAACATGGATATAGACTGTGGGTGATGCCAAAAATTTCACCAGGACGTCAGTGCCGGCGCTGAAGTCATAAAGCTCATTCTGACTTGCTTCATACATTCACACTCTACAGGAAGAAACTTAAGTTATCACTAGAATATCATTCCTATTTCTGATGAAGCACCATGTGGTAGCTCATGCATAGAGTGATTTGAGTTTTTGCTTTTAAGATGCTGTTTAACCTTTTCAGTCATGGCAAGGACAATCACATGTGATCAGAAGGCGTCAGATATTTGTGAAAGTATCTTCGTGGTATCCACAGGTACGATAAGTGAATTTCAGAACAGACAAGCTGGGTCCAATGCTTTAATCTTTTATCAGTATAATTCCACTGACTTCAATTAAATGCTCTCTAATTTTACTTAAATTGAATATTTTCATATCTATGACTTGTTCTAAGACCCCATATTATTTTAGAAAGGAAACAGCTGACTAATTCTGTAATTATTTTCTGCAACTGATTCCAACACTATACACCTGCAGGATAGGTACAGTCTTTACTGTAGTAGAATTCTTTATGAAATCAACAGCTCAAATTCCAAAACTCTCAAACTGTATCACAGCTGCTGAATGTTTCTGACATTATTTTAGTAGTCTAGAGTAATCACATGTGCACTATAACAGATAAATGAACCTGTTCCTTAATCAGTTTCACACTTTTTTTTCCCAGTTGTACTAGGGGTGTGGGGAAGGACTGTCTCTGTTTCAGCTGCTTTTATTACAGTTTTCTTGCCTCATTTTTTTTTTATGTACAGTAATGACACTGGTTTGGGTTTTTTTTTTATTTTGACTTGTGACTAAATTGCGTAGGTCTATTTATTTTGAACACTAGCTTTCTTCAACAAAGTAGTTTTGCTAAATAGGTGGGTTTATAGCATTTTGGTATTTCACAGCTTCAGAAAGAAGAGAAAGTTCAGATTGGCAGTGGCGAGTATTTTTGCTGGGAGATAGCAAAATACTGTTGTTACACAGCATGTAGAAATCCCAAGTAGGCCACACAGATAATATAAAGCTTGAACAATGACAACTGATAAACTCCTTAAAGTTCAGTGTTGTTACCATAAAGAAAGAAACTTTGAAATGCTTGCTAGCAGTAGGCTTTGTTAAATAGAACACCTTCATGCGCCACTTCAGGTCTTCTTCAAAATTTTTTTTAATGGAAGAGAGATTCTACCGAGAGGTGTCTGTGACTTCTCCCATATGCACCCAACATTCTATACCACTGACCAAAGAGCAAAAAACAACGTTTAGCACTCCAGAAGCCAATGCATGTGATTCCTTTAGTGTTTTTTTGAAAACAGGCCTCAAACAAAAATGCACACAGATACTTACAAGGTAGCTTCAAAAGGTATTGGCTGAAGGAGGATGTAACCCCTACTGTAGGTAGTACTATCAGAGTCTCCACTTTACTTTTTGCTATTAAATTCTTTCCTCTATTTTCCTAGTCCAGAAGAAGTGCATCTGTTTTTACTTATTGGCAATGGCTTTTCTTGTGTATGCAAAATACCTCTCTCTCCAAAACAGCATGCTGTCACTGTGCTTTAATACATCTGCTGTATAATATGCAGAAGTGTTAATATTGTGATTCCTAAAATATTTTGTCACTCAAATGTAATGAGATATATCCGAAATCAGACTATTTTGGCACAAAGATGATTCATGTGTAATTAGTAAGACTGGTCTGTAGGTCACCAAAGATGTGGTTAGATTATATACAGCTAAGCTGATTAAACGTCGGGTTTAGTGAAAAGGATAGTCCTGCTCTTCACTCTACAGTATTCTGAAGCACAAGGAAGGGCTCTAGAGCTTACCTGACCACGTGGCAAGCAGCTTTAATTTGTTAATCCAGTTGGTTCATAGAGTTTTACTCCCTCAGGCCTGGAATAAAGGCCAGAAACAGAATAGAAAAAAAGATGGACAGCTGATTACCTTGTGGGGATGTGAAACTAAGTCCACCATGGAAGTACAAATTTGGCAAACTAATGTGCCAATATCTTAATTTAAAAGGTCCTGTCAAACTAAGTACAGCAGAAATTAATTTGTGTCTAATTATTTGATATTGTGATTTGGGATCATAAGATATTGTGGCAGATATGCTTACATTCTCTAAAACCAGTTGGCCAGAAACAGTTTTCCTATGTGGTTAGTTAGAGTTCAAACACAGTTATCATACGACACAGAAGTAAATACAAAGAAGTCTCATCTTTCCAGCCAAACTACAGGAAACTTCCCCTCAAGTAAAAGGCTAAATACAGCTCATTTCATCAGAGCTCTGGAGAATACTGCTGCTTCTTATAGTAATAATTTTCCTCCTACAGTTGGACTACTATTTCCCAAAGCCTACAGCCCTTAGAGATAAATGAATTTTTTGGATAGCTATGCCCCAAAACACAAATCCTTGATTATTAAGCAATACAGTACATTTTTCATACATAGGAAACTGGGGAGCAATGGTCTAAAGGGTCTCTAATGTGTCATTCATAGAAACAACCACCATACAAGTCACAGTCTCTTCTCCTTAGCTATATATAGTTTTACTGATGTATGTAATGTCAAAACGGAGGCAACAAATGGTAGAAAAACTATGAGGAATTACAGTTGTCATGGTCTGTTGCCTCTGTTTTCTGCACATCTTAACATTCCAAAGTCCTACTTCTCAATGGTCTGAAAGCAAGCATATAATTGGAAGATCTTGATAAGCAATAATTCCCAGTGATAGACCTTGTTACACATCTAAAACAAATATTTTTTCAAAATCTACGTCCTGTGGTTCACCTGCTGTTTTCACTGACTACATGAGATTCCTCAGAACTTCTGAAGACAAGTATCTGTAGAGCATTTTGAAATTACATTTTGGGGGACCATTTCTTATCTGCCCATGCCTAGAAATATTTATTCTCAAAGCAGAAATTAATCCAACATAACTGCTTTTCAATTCAGTAAAACACTGTGTTGTTCACTGTCAAAAACAAGTGTCAAACTGTGCCAGAAAAAGCTAACTCATTCAACAGAGGATTATTTGGTGCAGTGCGCAGAAAATGTATTTGATAGTTATTACGTAGATGGGTGATGGCACTTGCAATACAACAGATCTGGGGAAATGATGTGCTACAGGAGTAGGGAAGACATTTTCTATCTTAACAAGATTCTTGTGCAACCTTAATTTTTGAGTAATTTTGATAGGAGGAAGTTAATATTTTAAAAACCAAACCTTTAAGCACTTTGTTGGGAGAAGTGTACTATTCCAAGTGGCTTTAATGAGATGTAATACCTGAATTCAGAAGCTGTTTGTAAAGTAAAATATTGGATTCAGACAAGCAATGAAACAAAAAACAGAAGCATTAAGAATAAATTCATTAAGTGACATTAAGGTAAGGATATTGTTACTTAGAAACTGTAGTCCTGTTAATAATTTATCCACTGCCTTGTATAATACATATTAAATCCTGTAAGCAGCAGAATATTTTATGTAGACTGCACACACACACACCAAAAAAAATGTCTAAGGTGACTGGATACTGATGGTTCTCCTACAGTGATATTTACCTTCAGAGAATAATAAAAATATGGCTTATTTACCAGTGAAGTTACATTTCAGCTTCTTTTCAGTTACAGGATTTACAGGGCTTGCATTGGCTTTCCACGTAGAGTTACATGTTGATACTAATAAATGCTTTCTCCTTGTCACTTGATTTTGCTCCAAAAGGATGATGGAAATTAGTAGAATTGTGCAAAATAAGAAAGGATTTATTGAATATAATAATCGGTCATTTAACTGTAAATCCACAAAGTGTTGCCAGGGAGGTATTTCTTCAGTTACGTTACTGTAACTTTAGTTCAAAAACTCCCCAAGATATCCTCTAAGAATAATATAATTCAGACAAGTTAAGATGACTTGCTGAAGTTGACATTATTACGGAGAGTAATGGGAAATAAGTTTAAGAAGAAAAGTGTCAACTGCAGAAACAACAGAAAAAGAAAAAAAATTCTCAGATTTTCTCCTAAAGTGTTTCAATCTGACTCAAGAGTGACACCCAGGGACAATTTATAAAGACCAGTATGAAATATACTTCTTTGCTCTCCGAATGATTATCAACCACTGACAACTACTCTCTGAACTTCAAACCTACATCTGGAAGCATTTGTTCTTTAGAAGAATAATTTTAACATACTGTCAATTCTACTAGGGTATCAAACTACTGAACAGAATTTCAAGAAATCAAATAATTTTTACTGGTGAAGGGAGTACAGGTAAGTAACAGCACAGCACAGACCAGGAGGTAGTATCTTGAAGCTGTACACACACACACTCTAGATGTACAACCTTCTATCACATGAGCAAGATGATCTAGAGTTACATGCCACTTCGACAGAATACGAGCATACTATGCATGGAGCATCCAGCCAGAGCATTTTCTGCCATGAAACCAAATTTGATTGTTGGTTTCCTTAAACATTCGGAGAAGCCTAAGACTTCCAGAAATCCTTGTCAGTGCCCAACTTTATCATGTGTTAAATTGGTATTACTTATGTGACAGAAATTAGTCACCTGAAAAAGGTAAGGAGAATTTTATCTTTCACTACTTAATTGGAAAAAAGCTATTGTGAGTTTCAACACTGAAATAATAAAATGAAAACTCTGAACAGAAAACCAAAGAAAGTTATACTATTATATCAATAATTAAACATAAAGACTGAAATTCATCTCTCACAGAACAGTAGCTTAAGGTCTGTTTACCACACATAACTTCAACAACAAAGCTTTGTTCTGACACTGCTTTGGGGTTTCTCTGTTCATGCTTGTGCCAGCTTTTTTGCCTGACTGTACTTCAGAAATTCTGCTGGCATAATTACATAGCACTTACCAAGAGAAAGAGGGTTTTCTGCTAGGACTATTACATTCCCTCCACAAACAACATTAGCTAGGCTGACAAAGGAATTCTTCTGGCTGTATAGTTGCTTCTACATTGGTCATTTGTGCTGGCACAGCTCTTCTGGGTAGCACATGTAATTTTTTTTTCCATTCACTAAGGCAACTGACCTACACTGACAAGTCTTACAGTACAGGCTTGGTCTGAGTCCTCTCCAATTCTATAAAGCTATTTACAGAAAAAATCCAAAGAAAAAAGTCTCTTATCAATCACCTCATCACAACAATCCTAAGAATCTGCGAGATCAATGTACATACAAAAAAACCACCACTTTTTCTTCCTAAAAGTTACTGCACTTCAAGGAACAGCAGTGTTACAGACAGTTATCGCCTAAAAAAGCATTAAAACTGAAACAGTTATTTTCAGAAATCCATATTTTGTTAAGCGTATGCTTTAACTGTATGGCTGGGAGGAGATAAAGTGTTCTAGGAATGGGGTACACACTGCTAATGAACAAAAGGAAGGGGTTATTAAAGGATTGATCATGTTCATTAACTTTTACAAGCTGCACAGAACAATGCTCTTTTTAGACACAATATTGTTTAATGTCATTTGAGCACAGTGCAAAATCAAGAACAATGTGGATTTTGCCTGTTTGGTTCAGCACATTTTAATTAGACTGCTGCTTTGAAAAGAGTGATATTGCTGTTGCTACAACTGAAGAGAAAAATGTTCCTTAAAAATAGTAATTAAAATAACAAATAGTATGAACACAGTCAACCAAATCTCAGAGAAGTTCTGTATCCCTTCCTATGTTCAAAGTTTACTTAGCTAGGAACCAAGTTATGTAAAAGATTAAGTGCATAGTGCAGAAAACCAGTATTAATAGACTATGAACCTTCTGGGGAGAGAAGATACCTTTTCATTTGTCTGACGTTCCACATGTGCCAACATCATTATGTAACTACTAAGGACAATGCATAAAACAATAATTGTGCAAGCAAGTTTGGATTAAGCTAATACTTGTTAGAATGCCAGTGACACTTTTATGTTGGTGCAATAATTTTTACAGAATGTAAATTTTTTTTTCTTCATTTCTTAATGTAAGCACTTACATTTTGTGTTGGAAAAATAATCTCCCACATACTACTATTTTAGTGACTCTGCGGATGGACAAAACAAACTAAAACTTATCAGTGGTATAATGCCAACAGGAGTAATGGAGTTACAACAAAAATAAATGCGCGTGAACACCTATGAATGACATGAAGTGCTTGGCATATACTGAAGTCTAACAAGAACTTTTCTTCTGATAATTTTAACCAAATTCTCTAGCCATTCAGTGTTTGTGGACAAGTTTAGGTAACACACAATTACTTTATTTCAAACTCCCATATACAGCATCACACTGCCAATATGTGCTCTCTCTCAAGACAGGAGGGAAATTGTAATTGATTTAGCCATCCCTATTCCAGAATAATTCCCCATGAAAATTGCTTTCTCTGGAATAAAAATACTAGCATAGAATAATTCTGGAGAATTAATGCTATTTAGAAACAAGCTCACTATGTCAT
Organism: Strix aluco; assembly: GCF_031877795.1. Taxonomy (NCBI): domain Eukaryota; kingdom Metazoa; phylum Chordata; class Aves; order Strigiformes; family Strigidae; genus Strix; species Strix aluco. The sequence goes on along the minus strand of NC_133945.1, from coordinate 15,396,922 downwards.
TCTCACAATTTCATAATGAAGTAATTATTTTCTGCAACGTTGATAACATGTTAACTAGCTATAGAAGAGCTTTAAAAATCCCGTGACACTGTTATTCTTTCTTCATAACAATAATGCCATTTCGCTTTAGTCATTACTGAAACTAAAATCTTAAGGGATCTCTAACGGACAAAATGCTCCCTCAACTGGAATTCTGGAGAATTAAGAAGGGAAAAAGAAAACACATGAAAATCCCACATGGAACTAGTTTTCTATTCCGAGCTCCCTGGAGACAGACAGACAGCATCTAAAACTTTCCACATGAAACATAAGTGTTATAAAAATCTTACCACATGTATAAGGCAGGAGATCTGGCCCGGAGATGTTATGGAACCCAACAGTGGACATGGCAACTCTAAGCTTCTCCATGTCAAGGAGTCACTGCAGTAAGTAAGGGTGTAAATAAACAGCATGTTACATATCCTGCATTAACACCCTGTATTGATATTTTCAGTGCTAAGTTCAACATTTTCATTACCTCACAAAAACATTCTTTATTAACACATAAAATTATATGAGGTACAGCTGAATTCTGTTCGATAGTGGGGACTCGCCTTGTGCCTGTATGTCAGACTGTGAGCCCCACTTTAAATGCGAGCCATATTTTCTGTGTGTCTTTACCTCTGTATCAAGCTACAAGACTGAAAATTTGATGGTCTCCAGAATTGCATATTCTCTCTGTTTCTTGTCTCCTGCTAGAACAATATTAGCTTTCAGGCAGTGAAAGAACATCTCCTGAGGATTTGGCACTTAAAAGTTATCATTGTTGCTCAGTCAACTCAGCATTCCAGCCCCTGACATTCTCAGATTTGTCTCAAGTCACAAGGAGCAAAAATATCCTCTGTTTCCATTTATCACTCGCAGAGAATCTATGTATCTTAGGCTTGTAATATTTACTAACACATCTAACAGATTTATAGGTGAAAACAAATATACTCTAACAAAGCAGAAGGTTAATTTTTTAATCAAAATGTTGCTAATCAAGATGAAAGCATAAGAACAGTTGAACAGAGGTCTGGATTGTACTTAACAGGATTTATTTTCAGCTGCTTCAGTATCTTAACTGACATGATGTCTCCTCCCACCAGTCCTACACCTGGCTTTCAGATCTCTAAAACCACACAGTCTCTGCCTTTCTCCAAAATAGATTCCCCCCGTCTCTAACTTTTCCAGTCATACCTCAGTCATTGTATACATCATTAAAGTGATCTCATTCTTCCCTTCCTCGGATCCGTGTTCTTTGCTCAGCACATTCCTTCCACATTAAGCAATCCTGCTATTTACAACATTTTCAACTGTCATAAGGTTTATAAACTATGTATAGATTCTTCACAGTGGGCACACCTAAACCCCCATCTTTGTTTATTTTGAGCTTTGATAGCAAAAGAACCCACACATAACAAACAGTTTTGATAGCAAAACTACTTACCTAAACCACCCTCACCCTACTGTTTATCAGTCTGGAGGCTCATGGTACCAAAAGCGCAGAAGAAATTCTATCTAAGGAGTAAACTGCAATGACTGTGCATTCAAGGAGAGGAATCAAAGAACTAGCTAGCACCCAATCTACAGATTTTTCAAATCTGAACAGGCCAACTAAGCAACAGATCACACAGCTGAGAACTCTGAGCCTCCAATTAAAGTCACCTGAAAAAAAAACAGATGGCACTGGTAAAAAAGACGACCTTTCAGTCTTTATTTCTAGAGATATACAAGCAAGAGAAAGAAAGGTTGTGTATACACACAAAAGTGAGAGACACATGACTACCTTAGAAAATAATAAGCTAAACATATGAAGTAATTGAGAGGTAAGGAGATGGACACAGAGAATGTGTGAAACTGGTATCTTAGTGTATAGATACATGTATTTGTTGTACTATCTAAAGTAAAAACAATTAAATTTATGTCTTTTTTGAAGCCTGCAGTATGTGCTTTAACTGCTCCAAAAGAAAGGCTTTAACTCTAGACTGGAGACCTCAAAAAGAAGAATCCAGCTCAGAAGCACTCATCACCAACCTACAGTGAAATGTGTAAGAGTTAAGTTGCTAAATTCCTTTGAGGAAATCCCTGTGCAAGCTTGGAGTAATTCTACAACTGGACTGTGGAAGAGAGTTTATGCTGTGGTGCTACGTTTGGAAGACCAAAGAAGTCTTTTGTTTGAATCTCTTCCAATGAAATAGCTTAAAATACATTCATGCAAGACAAAACAAATACAGCAATTATGTGAGTGTCCAGCAGAGGGAGAGTAACAGGTCAGAAACAGCCTTTGTTAAATAGCAGGGTTCGGACAAATAAGTGAAAAGGTGTTTCCAGGTCAAGATATATTAGTTTGGATTATACATGATCTTGTGCAAATATACATGGATTATACATGGTCTTGTGCCTCTTTATAATTCACGCTTTCAGGAACACCAGCAAAGCTTAGGATAGACTTGGCTCTTGAAAAAGCCATTGTGCTGAAACATAGTGTGGTTTTTGTTCTCTAGTTCTCAGCTACATCTCCACAGACTACCTGGAAAATCAATTTGCCAGATCTTAAGAATATTAATTTATAATCTCCTGGCACCTAATCAAACTTAATCTAGCTCAGCATTTTCAGTTCTGTGTCAGGCCTCATTAATATTATGAAAGGTATTTAGAAAAATTCTTATACAACCTTCCTTCAAGAGAGGTATATCACTTGTACTTAGGCACAGCCTTAATGCATGTTTTCCACAAAAACTTTCTACACATATTTAACTCCATCTGCTTCTTCTAAGTAATGTTAACTTAATTTCTAGAATGTCTTTTAAGATTGTTCCTTCACATAAGCCTCCAATAGAGATATGCTTCTGGAATGGCACTTTCATAGCTGAGCAGTTTCCTATACTTTTAATAATTTACCTTGTAACTCTTGTCTTTTCTTCCTCCTAGGTAAATAACTTGTTGTTTTGGCTTTGTTTTTAAAGGCTCATTCTGACTTCAAAGCAATTCTAAATATCAGGCTACTCATTTAAGTGCATAACTAATATACATATTTGAATACCTTTAAATTTCAGGGCATGGCTCAAAGCGCGTCACTTGAATTTCAGCTTGCTGCCACACCAGAAAGAGAAGTCTTACTCCTTTCCTGCTCCTCCCAATCTCAGCCAAATGCTTTCTTTCCCATTTTGCAGCAGCTCAGCAACTTATCTGATCTCAAGGTAAACTGAGTCAATTCACTCATAACCCAGCACCCTAAAACCACTCCCCTTCCTCCTTAGACTGCTGCTATTTTATGGAGTTTAATAAGCTCACCTGTTGGTGGCAAGCTGTTAACTGCTTGAAGCTGTTAACCTGTTTGAAGCCTTCTAGTGATATATATCTTTCTTTTCTGCTTCAGTTCACATAATTAAAATATTGGTATTTCATATATATCTGCTAGGGTGTAAAGTGCTTGTGAGAACCTTGGATGAAAGTTACTACTAAAGTACAGTACTATTCCTAATATCATATGAATGAAGACCTTCATTTCACTGCTATAGGATTGGCTTATCATTGGCTGCAAACTAGTGGTGAAGCTACCTTGAGATGGTTTAATATGTGAATAGCTTGCTCTCACTAAAAAAAAAGTCCTGTTCCCCATTCTTACTTTATACCAGATCTGGCATTTGTCAAACACCTCTTAAGAGTTGATTCATCTCAGTAATCCAGGAGGAAAAGAAAGTGGATTTTTCTGTAGCTAAATTTAATGAGATAGACTGATTCAGCGAAGGGTCTAACAAGAGCTAGAAGGCAGCACAAGGACAGGTAGAACTGCAACTTTGGAGGAGATGGTTTCTCTGCACCCCAGTCCCCACATGTTAACCCTGAGGTGGTCCAGCCTCCTCTTTTCTAAGCAGTGCTTTGATAATTTAAGTCAGGCATGATGTGATGATGGATTTATATGCGTGGTTCTCAGTAAGAAAAGCTTTTTAGTATTTATTAAATGAAGAGCTAAACATTTTGATGCAAAAGAGATTTAAACAAGAAAACCTTTTATAATGCTTTAAAATTTCAAGAGAACATGACCATGTACATATACAGATATTTTGCCAGTAAAATTATCATGATTCCACTTAGATTTTTTTTTGAGTACCAGCTGTTTCTAAGTGGAAAAACAAACTACTAGCCCTGTTAAAAATTTATTATTTGAGTTTACACAATTCCTATGTGTGACACAGCCTGCAAAACAGGTTTGTACACTCTGAAGGACATCTGGCATCTTCTGCAATTCTGTGGACTAATTGTTTATATCCTAGCAAGTACCTAGGGAATAAGTACCTGCCAAGAAAGGAAGGAATGTTGGATAACACAATTCTTTTCCCCCGAAATCAGTAGTAATACACACTTCCATACCTCTGATCGAACACATATTTGACCTCAGTCCCCACACCCCACAAAAAAAAAAAAAAATTATCACAACTCAGTAATTTAGGAGCTGGCAGAATGAAGCTCCATTTCAAAAAACCTTCAAGAGCCTTTTTAAGGAATGTCAAAGTGTATGTAAGAATTGCTGTCCACATGTTCTGTGTGCTGGTAATCTTAAAGTAATTCTTAATTGCCTTGAAAATATAGTACCTGCCTCCACTTAAGCCTCTCCTGACTTGCAGGCTGTGTCAAGGCTCCAACAAAAAAACAAGCTTGCAATACAGCATTGCAGTCATTATAAACCTGAGCTATTAAATGCTCATAAGGATGGTAAAAAGTGTACAATAACAAGCCACTCTGTCAGCAGAATTCATGAAGCTTAGATTCCATTGGATTTTTATTTTTCAACAGTAGTAAACCCATGAGCCCCTTTGTTCCAAATGGCGTTACCTTGTTTCGGTACTAAATGAAATGTATCAGATACCTACTGGTTAATAAATGTCACCTAGCAAGCAAAGGTTAGTATTTAAAAACAAAAGCAAAACAAACCAAACCCAAACAAACCTTTAGTAAGTTGAGAGTGCTATATTGAGGTGTTCTTTATGATACTACGGAAACTTATTTCTTAGTCCTGTAGCTTTACTTCTAACTGCTTCCTCCATTCCCCTGATAAAAAAGGATCATATCCTATTCCTGCTTCTATCCCAGCCCTCAGTGGAACTGCATGTGACTTTTTTTTTTAACAAAAACATGATTGCCACACACAGCTGAGAAATTCACTCGTAGTTTAACAAAATTCTAAATATTACAACAGTAACACAGGTGAGAATCTTTAATTATACTCAACTTTGAACAATAGAGACCCTGGAAATGCGTATCTGAAAACTGAAAAGGAATTCTGCACCAGAGAATAATGAGAGTGGCTTTCACAAAGTCTTTAAAACTCATTCTTTAGGCTCTGGTGAGGGTAACCTCTTGGTGCTTGAAGGAAAGACTTCCACTCAGCAAAGGTGTATAGTCTTTCATTGTGAATTACATTTCTTTTTCTTTCAAAATGAATTATCTGTGGTGTTGATAGGGATTTTTTTCTACTTTAAGTGCTGCCCTGTACACTAGTGTTTTGCCTGAATATGATCAGTTGGAAACACATTTTTCCATTAACACAAGTGCATTACCTGCCAGGTAGAATTTTTTGCTTGTCAAGGGTGTACATGTTGCTGTTGGTGTGCAGCCAGAAACCATCTGGTTCTTGTGTCAGTATTATGTTACATAAATGCCACTTTAGGAGAGTTTGTGTAGTTCTCCAACCAAAACTGCACCAGATTTTGTACTGAATTGAGATCTTTACATTTTAGTTCTAAGCCCATCTGCTTTCAAAACAACTCCATAACCTGCCCTACAGTGTTTTAATATAAATAATGCTGCAGATGACTCACTCCTCTCATGTGAACACTCCATGAAACTCCCTTCTCCCAAGCACCCGCTTCGTCTAGTTATAAACACTTATGCTGAACCTTCTAAGATTAAATGCTGCCACAGCCATGTGCAACATGCTAACCAAAATCTACTCATTTCCCCTCTGTTCTTCCCCATCTCCTCCAAATATACTTGACTTCAAGCGATGTCTTTTGGGGTTGTGGCTGGGTTTTTTTTCTAATAACTTCTAATAGTCTTACCAGTCAAGGGCCTCAGTACTTGACAAGTCCTACTGAATTTGGCTTAACTGGACTTTTTTTAATTATAATAACCAAGTCAAAGTGTGCTGTAGAATTGCCAAAATTGGAACTTTTTAACACATTCTGTCAACTTACCGCTGGACACGCACAGAAACGTTCACTCTCAACTCACGTGAGAGCACGTGTGCTCACAAATCTCCATTTGGGAGGTTTACTGACCCAGCGCAGGTGCCACCCCTTTTTGTCACTCTGCACCTACACTTTCTAGGACTAGGTAGGTGCAATTTTGCATAGACAAAAGCTAAACCGAGCATGTCTTCACCTGACTCCTGACGCCGAGTCCTTAAGGGAGGCGGGAAATCCAGAGAGGTGACACCCCCGCCCCGGCCCGCTCTCTCCTCACCCCCCGCCGCGCACCCCCGCGGGACGGGCCGGCGCTAGGGCGGCGACAGGTGCAGGCGACGCCTGGGAGCGCCCGGGACAGGCTCATCTCCCCCGGCGAGGCAGCGTCCCACACGGCTGCTGCCCGTCCCCGTCTGAAACGACCCCGCGGCGGGATGAGGGAACGGGGAGCAGCCATCCGGCGCTGCTGCCCCCTCGCAGCCTCTGCGAACTGCACCTCCCAGAGACCCGCGGGGCGAGACACAAGCGTCGCCCGAGGGAAGGCTGGCGCCTGGCCTGCCGGGACGGGTAGTTCGTGTCCCGCCTGAGGCGTGCGCGCCAACTACATGTCCCGTCTCCCCCCCGAAACTGGAGGCGGAGACAGCAGAAACGACAAGCGAGCGCAAAGGCTGACAGGAATTGTAGTTTCCTAATACGCAGAAAACGCAGACAACTACATTTCCCAGCTCTACCGGGGAGGCGGGCCAAGAGGCGCGAGCGCAAGGCATGATGGGCATCATAGTTCCCGCGTCTTGCTTCGGCCGTACTGTGGGGTGGCCAAAAACTACTAAAATGGCGGCAGGGGAGGCTGCAGGGAGGGTGTACGGGAGCTCCGGGAGGCCATACTGCGCTCGCGTCGGGGCGGTGGAGTACACGCGGAATCGCCGGAGCGAGTGCTGAGTCGGTGCCACCGCCGGCTTCCCCCTTACCCCGGACGCTGGGAGACGCTTCGGGGCCGCAGAGGCTTGTGGGGCAGCCACAAAATGGAGGCGAACGGGAGCGGCAGCGGGAGCAGCAGCGACTCGGCTCCCGACTGCTGGGATCAGGCGGACATCGAGCCGGGCAGCGGCGCTGGCCCGGGGTCCGCCCCGCCGGCCGCGGAGGCCGAGGCCCAGCAGGAGCTGCTCGGGGCGGCCTTCAGCCGGCAGCTGAACGTCAACGCCAAGCCCTTCGTGCCCAACGTCCATGCCGCCGAGTTCGTGCCGTCCTTCCTGAGGGGGGGCCCGGCGCCCGGCCTGCCGCCACCCTCGCCCCCGCCCGGCCTGCCGCCGCCGCCGCCCCACGGTAACTGCCGCGCCGGGACGGGGCTGCGCCGGCGGGTGGGCGCTGAGGGCGGAGGGATGGGGGCCATGTTGGAAGGGCGCGGGGCCGTGCTGCGGAGGGGCCCGGGGCGAGGGCTGCCGGGCCCCCGCGGGGGAGGAGGGGAAGGGCCACGCGGGGCTGGAGCGCGGCGCGGCAGGCCTCCGGCGGGCGGGCGGGGGAGCCGGGCCGGGCCGGGCCGGGAGGCGGCCGGCAGCGTGGGGACCGGGTGGGTCAGGCTGACGGTGTGCGGGCGGGGCGCCCGGGCGGCAGCGCTGGAGGGGGGCGGGGGGGGGGCCGGGAGGCCACCCGGCCCGGGGGTGGGAGAGCGACCCGGCCGGAGGGTTGGGGCCCTGGGTCCTAACGGCTGGAGAGCCTCGTCAGCGAGGGGCGAGGGCAGGCGTGGATTGGGGGTACGGCCGAGGGGGAGCCTTGGCGCGGGAGAGGGGTTTGAGGGAAGGGGCGTAAGGCAGCAGAGCCTGGGCATTGTAGAGGAGCTGGTTGCGGCGTCTGATGCAGCCCCGAGAGTTTGTGGGGGCCCTGGGAGGGGGTCTGCAGGCTGCTGGGGTACAGCTGGGGTACTGGGGGCTCTGCGGGCTGTGCTGTGGGAGGCCAAGCCGTGGTACAGGTGTTGTGCTCAAGGAGCAGCAGTAACTGATGTGGTCTGGCTGTATGTGGATCCTGCGTACATTTCTCTGGTACCTTTACTCGCAAAAGGTCGCCCATGATGAGAGGAAACCACGTAGCTCTCTTCTTCCTAAAGCATTAGAGAAGTTATCGAAGATTTTGGTGGTAATAAATTTAGTGTTGCTGGGGAGAGCAGCCTGGTTCAGCCACCAGTGATTCAGGTGTATCTTAAATGTCTTCTTGAACACTATATCAAGTAGGGGGTTTTTTTCCTAATATAATGCTGGTAAATGATTAGTAGGAAAGGGAGGTTTGTCCAGCTGGCCTCAGTTAATGGAATAACTTGAAATTTACCCTGCTTTTAATTTCAAAGGATCTTTGTGTACATAACCAATGTTTATACTAGATTTACTTTGCATATGGGAACTTAAAGGAGAGCTGCTTTTTAAATTTCCGGCTTCAAGCTGAAGGTACTTCCAAACATCAGACATGCTAGTTAACTTTGTGGTGGTATTTTAATGTCATTCCTGCAGCTAAGGAGTTTGAGACCTGATTGAGTGTGATAGTTTAACACCTTCCTGGTTTTTTTCTACAATTTTCTGTATCCCTATTGGTACAATATGAAACAAACCAGTATTTCAGATACTGGTTCTAGTAACTTAATTTCACTGAAGCAACTACTTGTTATGTTTGTCACTATTTCCTGTTGATTGTGGCTCATTATTTATTGCATTTTGATTTAATATGTTAATTACTCTTGCTCTCCCTAGTATCTAAAGTTGTCAGATGTTAATAGCTAAAATCTGTAACTTTCATCTATGAAGCTTTAAAATTTTCATAACAGTATTAACCCTTTTTTTTTGTGTGTGTTAGAGCAAATGTTAGATTATGTGTCCTTTATAGCTATTCAGCACTCCTGATTTTTATCAGAAATTGTAGGTTGTTCTATGCAGGCAGACCATATGTAAGTGCATTAAAATACACTTCCAAGAAGCCATGGGCAGACTCTTGGATTCCATTTAGAATAAATGTGTATGTTAAGATCCACAGCTGTAGAGTTGATAGCTTGAGGTTGTGCTGATGAACATGTAATGCACCTTTGAATAATCTTCAAAATTAGTTCTGTTTTTCAGTCATTGTAACCTGCAACTAAGTCTCTTTTTACCTATGTAATCAATACTGTGACTGAGAACTTTCTTGAGGGTTTGACTGTTATTCTAATAACTCTGATTTTTCTCCCTGGCTACTTTTGTAAGGTTTCTTCTAAGGCTTCCTGTATTTAGGTTTTTTTGGTGGGATTTAAACTACATTTCCTCACCTGCTCATTATATTTTTTTCTTCATGCTTTCCTTTTCTCCACTCTTTTGCTACTTCTGAGGCCTATGATGAGCTTTGTCTTTCCAGAGACTAGAGATGACTTTACTGAAAGCTTCTTGGTCTTCTGGAGTGATCAAGATAACTTTTCTTTCCATCTTAGTTGCTGAGTACATTTCCTACGTAGTGCTATAATCTACCTGGTTTGAATTCACCTTGCTTTTATATCATCTTTAAGGTTTAGAATTTTGAGTTTATATAATTAACTTGGATGTCCCTAAGATTAAGCAGACAAAAATCTGCAGTTAAAAACAAAACTAAACTAGTTTCTTTCTTAACTAGAATACTATACTCATTACATACTTTTCCAGGTCTGATGTACTCGGTTACAGAAAGTAATTGACAGTCTTGTCCTTGCAGATGTTCGTATAGGGTGACTACTACTTTCCTGGCTAGAAAAACTAGGTGGAGCTTGCTCTGGAAATAAGTCAGAATAACATGTGATTAGACAATGGTGCTGAATAGGTTACTTTTTCAGCAACCCAGTTTGCTTTTAATTCCATAGGGAATTAGGTGTTCCGTGACACTCATTCTTCATTACATTGTGAGGGAAAAAAAAATATTTCTATTTATCATCTGTACTAAGGTCTGTACAAATACTGGTTTGAACTGGAAAGAATCTAAATTAATCTTGATTATTAGGAAGAATCTGAAAAGCTGGGTGTCAGTTTGAGAACTTAAGTGGCCTGAAGTTAAGTACTAGTAACACTTTTCTTCTTGGAACTTTCTCTTGGTGAGGTTTGGTTCAAGTCATAATTCCTTAGTAGTTTAAAGGATGTTGTGGGTCAAGATAAATGTGTGGTAGTAGCATGGCATATAGAGAAATTCCACAGAACTGATCTCTATTGTGTGGCTGAAGTGTGTAATAGTGTTTCCTTTTATGCACACTAACTTCATTTTTTTTTTAGTAACTTGTGTAAAATTCCTGTCACTTATATTTAGGGCACTGAAATAACGCTCACAGAAGCAATTTAGGGAACAAGATGTTAACTTGCTAAAATTGGGAAACTCCCGAGACCTGCATTCCAAGTAGTTTACTTTAAAACTTCTACTTTATGTGTACTGTCTTTTGATTGCAAATTGTATATTAGGGAGAATATCTGACCGATGTTTACCACTAATATAATTTTGCTTGCAGATAGCTTCAGAATTTTGGTTGGAATTAAATTATTGTTTGATTATATGCAAAAAGCATATGTTATTTAAATTTTTGAACCTAAGGAACAGATTAAAACCAATATGTTCCAAATGCTGTAGCCACAAGGACTTGCATTTATCAAATTGTGTCCAAGTCAAACTCATTTGTGTAAAATTTATCTTTGTTGGCTTCTATCAGAAATATGAAATAGAGATGTCTTGATTTTCTGTCTGTGACAGACATGGCTCTACCACAGTTCATGTCAAGTATGTCATGAACCAGTTGTACTTCTAGGGAAACTTACAGTAGATAGCAGTTGCTGGACTAGCAAACTCAACTAAATTAAGGCAAGGTATGATAGTAAAATTACAGTAGGTTGTGTTAGGGCCTCTAAACATTCTTAATCACAACTGCACCTTGCAGCCTCACTGTTCTGTAGCATCTATGACTTATTTTAGTACTATGGTTTATTCATTTTGTAAGTGTATTTAAGATGTAATCACATTTGGGTGGCTCTTTGTTTCTATATCAAGGCATGATTCAGAGGTGTAGGGGAACAGTTACACCCCCCACCTCCGCATTAATAGGATCTCTACTATCTAAGTTTTGTTTGGATCTCATGAGAGAAGTGAAAAATTTCTGAAAATGTAGTGTCAACCCTCATTCTTGTGGTTCAATTTTTGTCATAGTTCTTGAATATTCACATGATTCTTGGTAAAACTGATCACAGCTTCCTTGTATGAGCTTTACTATATTTTATGTTAGTTTTTCTTCTTTTTAGAAGTCATTTTTAAGTATTCACTGTTGACTTTGCTTGGAGCAGGAGACTGAACTAGATAACTTCCTGGGGACCCTTCCAACCTGAATTGTTCAATGATTTGAAGTATGCAGTGGTTATGGTAAGAAAAAAAAGTGTAATTAGTACAAAAGTAACAAGAACAAAAACTGTGTGACACAACAGCTAGTGTAAGGAAAGATAGCATTTATCCTTGTGGCGGTATTAGTGCTACTGCTTCATTTAGTAGCTCTCTTGAGCACTTCAGGTAAATCTCTGAACATAGTGGTTAATGGCTATGGTTCAAACAACTTGCACCTACAGTCTTGAGCCAAGCAAACATCTGGCTTGAGATTCAGCGCCCTTTAGGTTGCTTCCCTTTCTAAATATCCTCACTCACCTGCAGTAGTCACTTTTGGAATAGTTACGTTCAAGCTGCTGGACATCTTCAGCCTTCAAATGCTGTAAATAAATGGATATAGCATCCATCTTTCTGATTTTCCCTGCCCTAATTTTTCTTGACCTTGTAGCTAGCTGGGACATCAATATATTCCCCCTCCCCCACCAATCAGAAACAAAAGGAGTTTCAGTATCTTCTGCTTCAGTTCTGAAGCCTGTAATTTCCAGAATAGGATGTTGAGTTATCTGTATTGTGTTCCCCAACACTGCTCATTTCTTGTTTTACACTGTTCTCTGTAGCCTGTATTTTAAGACTCTTCAACAATCCAGTCCTCAAAAGACTTCACTTTGCATATGAACTTGCTAAGAAAGTCTTGTTTGTCTAAAACTAGTAGTCTACCATTCAAGAAGCTATCGTATTAAAGGATTGCATAGTTTACTCGTATCAACATTTGAATAGTCTTATGCTGATGATTTCCTCACAAGTAGGGTGTTGGGAATGCTACTGTTAATACTTCATAACTAAACCTGAATTGCTTACATGACAGCAAATCAGTGTCATATTATGAATGCCAGTATATGGTATAAATTCTTATTATCAAAAAAATCTTGATTTGAGTCATCACTTGACTATCTAGAACAGTGTTCTTCTGTATCAGCTTCTCTAGACAGATGAGCTGCACAACCTCTTTTAAAACGGTCAGTGCAGAGAAAGGCTGTATGTCTTGGCACCGACTTGCCAGATGATCAGATATAATATACCTGTGTGATGCAGTCAAGGTGCCAATGTATTACACAGATGTCCTTTGTCTGCATGTGAACTGTCCCCAGGAAGGTAGCCAGGATTGTGTTGCTTCTGTTAGAATAATTCATCACGCTTGTGGCCTTTGCATGACTCCAATAAAAGACAGACCACTGGGAGCCGGCTGTGGACTAGATGAACTCTCCTGGAGTCTACATGCAGTCTGCTGACCATTGTTTAGCACCCTGCTTTGGACTAGTGATTTAACATATTTCAAAGCCTGATGTTGTCTTAAAACTTGATTGCCCTGTTGAAATGAAGACAAAAATAATTTGGGGTAATTCTTGGATTCTATTAGCAATCTGGTTTTACAATTCTACAGAATTTGGGGATTTCTCTCCTGTTTTGTATTGAGACACAGGCAAGCAAGAGAGGCAGCTGCTTGTATGAAGATAGAAAGATGATTTTATTTTGTTATGAAGGAATAAAGCAGTCAAAATTCAATCAGTGAAATTTATGACTTTTGAAGAGGTCTATGTGAAAATGACACTGAATTTCAGTACAAAAGTTAGTTTAGGACAGGTGATGCAATACTAAAAATGTGTTCTCTAGAACAGTCTGAGAATTTAGGTGCAAATGTTACTCCTCTCTTACGTGTGAATGTTAAGATCCTGAACTTAACCTGCTAAAACAAAACCATGGGGTGCTTAGGTTTGGGGGTTTTGTTTTTTCATTTCTATTCCTACTGGGTTATGAGAGATCTTTGTTAGAGAATAGAATCCTTAACTGTTATAATACAGAGCTTGATTTCTTGACTGTCTCAAAAATAAAGTTATCAACAGAGCACAAATACTTGGCCTTAAGGAAAAGGGTTTTTCGTTATATTCCCTGAAAATCCCCATAAGCTTCCTTAGACTTAGTTGTGTAGCATGTTGGGTATAGATAAGATAAATTTAAGGTGTGTCCTCACAAGGGAAGGAAAAAAGCGGGCCCTTTACTAAGCTAACATGTAGTAAAATCCTATGAATGCAAAGCAAGTGCTGATTTTTTTTGGTGAATTTTACAAAGTCATGTTTAAACTATTAAAGGTGCTCTTACATTGGTGCATTTTAAAAACTGGGCCTACATCTCTGTGTCCACTGGTGAAGCTAGGGCATAAGCTATGAAGCAGGGCAGAGATAAGCAAATAATTTTGAGTTTAAGTTAACTTTCTAAACAACTGCCTTAATTACAGTGAGCTCTTGAAAACCTTTTCTTTCTCTATGTTTTAAAATATTGAATATTAAATACTTGGTTTAGCATTTATTTGCATTTATTTGTGCTTAAAGTAATTTTTTGTGGTTTTTTGTTAACTAAGAATCTCTTGGGGCTATTTTATTCTGATTCTCATGCTCTGTGTGTTTGACTTGGACCTTTATTTTTTACTCTGGTGTAATTTCCTTTATGCTTTCATTTTTTTAAAAAAAAGGGGGGTGGGAAGGGGGCAAACATCTGTTATATGCTTCATAAAAACTGTTGAGAATATATGAATATTGCATAAATATGTACTGAACTCAGGTATCCAAATCACACAGATGAAAAAGTGGTGGAAATCCTAAGGTGGGTGTTATGCATTTCTTCATTCTTCAGCCTTCCAGGAATTCCTGTGAAGGAACTTGATGCCTGTATTGGAGGAGCAACAACAAACTCACTATACAGAGCATTTAAGTTTTGTAGATAAGACACTTTGAAACTGAATTTGCCTTTTTTTCTTCTTTTTTCTTTGTTTTTAAATCTGTCTCTATGCCCTGTTCTGCAGTTTCATTAACCCCATAGTCTGCCTCAGTTGTCAGGTACCAGTAATGTCAAGGTTCTTACCTCTCCAGGCGCAGAGCAGGCTGGGAGCTGAGTGCTGCCATGCTTAGCAGCAAATTACAGCCTCTCATCAGTTCTGTGAAGGCATTTGCACTGTGGCTCAGGTAACTGCTTCTGAGGAGTTACCAGTTAGCCATTGAACGGCATCTGCTTGTGTGAGCTTATTCTGTGCATCTGGTAAATACACCAGTTTATGAAAAGATGGAAGCGTCATTACTGCTTAGCACTTGAGTTTGACTTTAAGACTGTATTTTAACTGCAGTTCTGCCAATATTGATTCCTAGTTTACCAGCTACACCTGTTCTATATATGAAAATCTTGTTTCATTCTCATGTAAATTTAATTACAAAGCAGTTTTCTATTGTTTCTATATAAGCATTCTTATACTGTTTTAAAACAATATTTTCAGAGGTTGAGTGGTAATTTTTTATTTGTTCTACTTGTGCAACTTTGATTATTATACAATAGAAATGCATGCGAGTACAAAACTTAATGTAATATGCAACAAACTCATCAGCTGTAGTAGAATGTCGTGTGAATGAAATAGAGTGGATTCTTGCAGTATTCTTTTAGGACATTAGCTGTATTTTAAAACACAGTGATTGGTCTCTAAAAGTTGTACAGTTTTGGACTATTGGGAGCGTGCATACTCCTCCAGTGAATTTTAAATTAAAAAAATAATAATTTTTACCTTATTCAGACAAGACTCTGAATTATATAATGTCCTTGTCTGGTGGTCTACCAGTAGATAAATGCAGCCTGTGTATCCATTTTTGCCTTTGGCATTGACAACAAAGATATTCCAAAAGATGTGGTAGGGCTCTGATGTTCAAGAGGACTGAAGGTAAACTGCTCACCTCATGTAATAGAGTGAATAAGGTTGTAACAACAGTTCTTGACTTACGGTTTGAGGAGAGAGAGAGTATGGAGGATGCTATGTAAAATCTAATTGTTTATTGTGTGAAAATCCAAGAATTTGAAGCACTATTTTAAAGTTTGGCATCATTTCATGTTCTGACTTGAAAACCAGATTTCATACGAACTGCATTTTGAATCCTTCTCATATGACAAGATTCCTATCTGAATGATTCTCACGGACAAGGATCGAGACTTTTCAAGCTGAACTTGAAAGGTGTTACAGATTTTTCTAATCTGTGTTTAATTTGCTGTATGTGATGTTTTTACAATAATAGTAAACAATGTTAACCATAAATGTTGTTGGTTACTTTTCTGACTTAGAGAAAACACAAAATTAAAAACTTGGCATATCTACTTCAGTGTTTTGGAGAGATCAGGGTAAGTTACAAGGACTACTTAGAGCCTTTCTCAGTTTCCCTCATCTTTAAAGGTATTTTGTTACAATGTCTGTCTTTATCTCATGGGCAAAATAAGCAAGGTTACTTCAGTTCACCAGATTTGTCCAGACATTTTGCTGTGGGGACAGTGAGGAGTTTGGACTTCTTCTCATGTCCTAATCCAGTAGTGAGTCCTAGGTAGTAAGCCTATCTCAACTAGACTCAGAATTGTCATCTCCGTTTTACGTGATCTGAAGATTCCCTAGGTGTCCCAGAACTGAAACTTAAAGGTGAAGTGTTTTTTCTTGAATGATTGAGATTGCCGTTCTGTCCTCTCTGCCATGGCACTAGTAGTGCTCTTCCACCCAGCTGATATGTTGCTTCAGAGTGCTGATCCACCCAGAAGCTGGTAGATCCTTTGCTAGTTCAGTTTTTGGTCAGACCAGCTCCCTTGGTGGAGCTTCAATAGTTATACGTGCACTAGGGTTGACATGAGAGAAGAGATGACAAAGAGCAAAAGGTACCAACCCAACGGTCTAAGAAGCAGTAGGACTGCATCCCTCTTTTCTGGTGACTGTCTCAAAGACATACTTCAGACAATCTGTTCATTTCCACACAGAGCGAACGATAAATCTAACCCTTTAAAGTCAGACTTTTCTCTTGTATATTTGTTTGCAATGTACCAGTGCATGCTTCATGTAATTCAGTGTCCTCTCTCAAAGCACATCTGCCGCTTGTGTACCAAAGTGACCAGAATTGAACAAGTAGCTGTGATCATAACTGAATGTGTTGCCCCTTGATTGTGTGGCATTAGTACTCTTTAGGATTCGTACACAAACTGTCCCATTGATTCTCTTGTGTACTAGACTTGTACAAAATTTAACAGATGGACTTTTTTAGGTTAACAATTTCTTACCTGCTCTCTGTTGTTTGTGAAGAAACTTTTTTCCTGTCTGCATGCCTGCTCTATTACAGACCAGAAAGTAAAAACTGAGTTTATTATGAATGCTGTTGATTGACAGTGTATGTCTAAGGAATTAACTCTTCAACCACTTGCAGAGCTTCTGTTTCAAGGCAAGTGCATAAATACTGTCATTTAATACTTTTTTCATTATGGTCAAACTTCAAGGGTGAAATCAAAAGCTTGTTGAAACAATCTTGTAATGAAAATATTTAGGCATCCCAACCATAGTATGTGTGAAATACCCAACAATCTTCTGATGCATTACAAAATGGAGGCTTTAGGTTCATACCTAGATTCTGTGCCACCTGCTTGCCACACTCATAAATGGGCTGACTTGAGTCTTTTCCAGCTCTCAAATGGGAGTAGTATATCATTTCTTACAAGGAATCTTCAAGGTATTCTAATGTTTTTACTTGCTGTATTAAATCATTCTCTTAAAGTTTTATTCGTGTGGTTTTGGGACCCTGGAGTGCAGAACATATATGATGTAACACAGGAGTGTAGGGGACAGTTTCTTTGTGTTGCTGTGGCCCCCTCCACTGTTTGCTGCTGGTCACTGGGTGTTGTGCTGTGACCCACATTCACCCTGCCTGCAAGCTTTGTCCTCTGGCCCTCTTCCAGCTTTTGCAGTGCTGCTCCAGTTTATAGAAGTCTGCAGCAAATACACAAACAGTGCGAAAGCAAAGAGGCTTAGAATCAGGTCCTTCTCTGTATGTTTTTGTTCTTTTGAGGGGATTTGTTTCATCTTTAGGTCCCATCATGCATATAGAGCAAGTAATGCTCTAAGATTTGTGTTTTTATAATGGGATTGAAGGAGAGCTGGAGTACAGCTAAATAGAGGGTATGAATTTGATATGTGGCTGAAAAAAATAGGATAATTAACTTGTTTTAAAGAACTATGAAGTTGAATTTATACCAAGAGAAAACTAAATAGGTTAAGGTTTTAGAGATAATTATAGAAGGCCTCTCGATTATGTGGGATGATGTCCCAAAACATCAAGTGGTGTAACTGTTAATTGGAACATACCACTCTTGGTAGGTTTAACAATTAGTTATACCTCAGCATATAGTTTAGTGGCATGAGTAGTGCATGAGAAGGTTGAGTGATCTATCCAAAAAACATCCTTGTGGCTTTGATATGCACATGACTGGTGAGATTGCCCTCCAAGTAATGTGACTATATTAGGGTGTTTAAGAGGACTGGCAAACTTACCAGGTGTGTGAATGAGTTTATCATCTCTTGACCCTAATGACTACAGAAGATCTTAAGAATTTATTCTTAATAGCTTGTTTCAATTTTCTTATGTGAAATTGAGGCACAGTAGCATTATAGGTATGCCTATAAGCTGAAGCTGGCTGAGCCTTTCCATACGGTTGTGACACCACATGTGCATTGTTTCTTTGGATACAATGAAATTGCTTCGATGTTTCTAAACACAGCATGCTGAAAAGGGATGGGCAGGTAAAATACTACATAGAGAAAAATTGCTTCCTTTAAAACTTGCTTTAAGTGTATCTTTCCATGTGCGGAAAAAAAGAATGAACTGTTTTTAGAACTGGTGTATTATTTTCACAACTTTGAGGCAGTGTTCTTCAGAAGTCTCTGTGCTTGGAGGCTAAGTACTGCTGGGGGGGGATGTTCTTAAATTCATTTGCAATAAAGTTGGGAGATGGTCTTTTATGTCTAAATGTGGAAATTGGTTACATCAGTGTATTTTAAAAGTTGAACTTTTTTATCTGCAGGTGCACCTGTAGAGGCTTCTCCAGAGGAGCAGACAGCCTCTTGTGAAGGTAATTGTTTTTGTGTTCTGATGGTACACAATACAGCTCCATTAAACATGATTTTTAAAAAAATTAATGCAGAAAATCTCCTTTTTAAAAATCTCTATGAACCTTTTCCAGTCTTTGTTCTCTTTATCCTTATACTACTATTGTAAGGCAGTGTGGCTATCTGATTATTTATCATTTTATAGCCAGTTGAGCAAGGCACATAAAGACCAAGTGGTTTACTGAAGGTCATAAAGCTTGCATGAAGCAGAATTTTTAAAATTGAATCCATATATTAAGTAGCACTGGCAAGTGCGCAAACATCTGAACTATCCTTTTATTAATTTAATTTAGTCACTCTGTTTTTCTTTGTTCTTGATACTGTCGTGGTAAATATGTGTCCTTAAGGATTCCTTTTTTTTTCCCCTAGGTTCAAATGCTGCTGTTAACATGGAAATTTCAGAATCTGTTGGTAAGATGAGAATTGTTTCATTTCACTATGATAATACTATAAAATACTACTATAGTGCTTTTGCTGAATCATTGCAAACAAAATTGAAGAACACCTTAATGAGCCTTTGCGTTTTTGGTCCTTACTAATTTTTTGTTATGTCTTTATACTTGGAGTGGGAAATAAGTAATCAAACACTAGTATGCATTAACAGGTGCAAGTGGATTACTTGGACACTGCAAAAGCATCAGTGCTTTATTAAAAAATAATTTCATATTACAAAATAGTCCCATTAATATGTGTGAAATGGTGATTAACAAAAGTTGAAGTGATCAGTAATAGGAGCAATCAGAATATGGAAATTGTGTCTTTCTTCTTGTATTTGTATGGCTTTTGAGAGAACTTAAACCATTATCCCCCTCATTTTCTTTCTAAACATATGGTAGTGTGTGTCTGTCTGAATTCAGATCAGCATGATGGTTTGAGTGGATCTTCAGATTTGTTTTTTTTTCCTTGTAAAATTGTTGCCTTGTTGAAACAGAAGTCTCTTCATCTCTGTGAATCATAGTCTTCTGATGTCAGCACACAAGCTAGCTTGAAGACTCTCAGTAATAATAACTTCAGAAATAAGCAGCAGTTGCCCTTTTTTATATAGGAAGACATTAACAGACTGGATAGTTGAAGTCTTTTGATTTTATCTTTGGGGCAGGGGCTTTTCTCCATAGTCATTGCTTTTAATTTTGTTAACTATTTGAATATATCTAACTGGTTAATTTTTAGTGGAAAATGGAGAGACAGAAATGTCCCCAGAAGAGTCATGGGACCACAAAGAAGAAACAAGTGAAGCAGAGCTAGGAAGTGGTCCTGCAGGGGATGCAGGGCCTTCTGAAGAAAGCGCTCAGGAAATGATGGAAGAGGAGGAGGAAATACCAAAACTGAAATCTGTTGTAGCCCCACCAGGTGCTCCTAAAAAAGAACATGTAAATGTAGTATTCATTGGGCACGTAGGTAAGTTCTAAGTGAATGTGAAGTAATTGGATCTTTGTGTTATATGTTATCCAGAACTCAGAAGATTAGAAATTAATCCTGTTCTTTGTAGGGATGTATGTATTCACCATGTCTTGAGGTCAAAAGGAGCATTCATTCTAATGAAATTGCTCTGGAAAAATTAAAAAACTTAAAGAAGTAGAGTGGTAGAATGCCAAGGATAGAGCACCTGTGTTCTCTTGGACACAACAGTGTCTGGATTCATGATTTCTCAAGTACCTGCTCTATTAAGTGCTTAACTGACGTATCTGTGTTTGTGATCCAAAGAACAAAAATCAGAAAGCAGTGCTCCTTTTCTGGTGGTTTTAAATATTTTCAGAGGGTTTTTATTAATTGTTATTAAATTCAGAAATTTGTAGAGCTGTAGACAATAGATGAACATAACTCAGGGTTAAAAGAAGCATTTATAGCAAAATGTCCCAACTGAATAGTTTCAACAAGCTTCAGAAAATTAAGTGGTGTCAAAAGTACAGAAGAATTATTGAATCATGAGTTTTACAATAAATTCTGTATTTTCATTTGTAGATTCTCTTAACACCTTAAAAGTACTGTAACTTAGTCCTCAGGTAAATTCAGGGTGGAGTGCCACAAAGTAAAGAGGCGGTGGGCAGAGGTACATCCTAATACTGAAGAGCAGCCCACAGAAGTTAGGGACAAGAGAGAGAGGAATCAGGGAAAGGGCTTTTGCAAGAGCTTCCCACAATAAACCAATCTTTTGCTGGATCACTGCCTGTTGAGGTTTTTCTTTGTTATGGATAATGCCAAGTTTGTATGTATGAAAACAGAATTTTCAAAATTCAGTGTAATTGAATTGACGATGAATTATTATGGAAACAAGGGAAACGGAGATGCTTCAAAAGGATTATGATTTTAAAATCTATCTTTCAAAATAAATGAGATTACCTTGTTCATAATTGTTTTCTTTTTCTAGGATTTTATTTTATATTGTAAATGACTTGGTTTTTAAAATTTTTTTTTAGATGCTGGCAAGTCAACTATTGGAGGACAAATAATGTAAGGAAACTCAAACTTTTTAGATTTGCTGTTCTATCTTGTGAATTAAAAACAAATCAAGTAAAATGAGTAATATTTATGGCTTTAGTCAGCATAGATTGGTATTTTTATTAAAATGTTACTTTCCCTGTTAATTTAGTTACTTATTGTCTTTGGAATTTCTTAATTCCAGCAGATCTAATCTTATCGCTATAGGAGTTCCACTTAATGGAAACAACTATGCAAAAGCATACATTAATAAATGAAAAAAACTGAATCCCTTTCTTAGAACATGACTCTGTTTTTATTCATCATTTTAAAATGCTATTTGGAACTGTTCTGTACCCTTTGTTAAACTTTGTCCTGTTTGTGAAGATTTAAAAATATTATATATCCTTATTCCCTAGTGCTAACATTGTCAGGCATAATTTGATTTCAAAATGTGAAATTATCATAGTTAATCTTCTATTTTAGAAACAGTATATAGAGACTGTGATATTGTTGAGACAAAGTAAATAAATGTAGCTAGATCTTACAGTTTGTAAAAAAAAAAAAAAAAAAAAAAAAAAAAGAGAAATGGAAAGTAGTACATGAAGAAATAAAAATAAATGCTATCCTGCTGATGCAAAGTATTTCTATGATTTTAAAATAATATTCTCAGCAAAAGCGGCAGGTCTTTGTCTTGGCATTTTCATCTTGTTTTGTTTTGACCAAACTGGAATGTTGGAATTGTCATGCTACATTTAACCTTGTAGTTCATACTAGAGCAAATTAGCATTTTATTATCTGCTGTGTCTGAGTGTTCTCCTTGTACAAGGAGATGCCTGTTCTTACTGCTCCTACCAATGTGTTATGTTCCTAAAGCTTTTTGTGGTCTTTCATTTTTGCAGAATATCCCTTTGTTGTAAGGGGGGGGGAAGGGGGTGCTTGTACCAACTTTGTCATTAACCCTTTATTTATGGTTATAATTAATTTTCCTTATAAACTAAGTAGATTACTGCTAGAAGATCAGGTAGAAATAGGGAAAAATATGAAGGTTTTAACTGTACACTACTTGCTTCTTCTCATAACTGAAAGATCTCTTAAAAATATCAGTTTCCTTGTTCTGTCTAAAAAGAATTAAACCAAAAATATTTTCCTTTACATTTCAGAAATGGAGGGGTGGGGGTGGTGAAAAATTTTCCTCTCACAATTCTTACTTAATTTTGAAATATTGTATTAGTCTCAGAAACAGACTTAACAGATGTAGTTTTCAAAACTTGCCTCTGCAGAGGATTTTACAATTAGGCTTAAAAAACCCCATTCCTCATACTTCTGCTAAAGTGGTACTGGTGTACTTTTACATATCAGATAATGGTGTGGCTTTTTGTGGAGAAAAAATTCCACTTCTGCTTGCATCAGGCTGTTCCAGTTTTTCAAAATAAGCTGTAGGATTGTATAAGTATTTAACTATTTGGAACCATGTTTCTGCTTTATGTAAAATTGCACTTTTTTCCCCCCCTCCTTAGGTATTTGACAGGAATGGTTGACAAAAGAACACTTGAAAAGTATGAAAGAGAAGCTAAAGAAAAAAACAGAGAAACATGGTATGAACTTACTGAAGATAATAGCGTGCTTTTCTCTTTGCACTGTGATGAAAGTGGGAAACTGTTTTTTGGTCTCTGTCCCCATAGTGCTGGCTTCCTGATGGAATGGGTTTTGAGTGTGGGGGAAGGAATCCCTTGTTTTCCTTCAATACTACTTTTAACTAAAACTATATGAAACAGCGTGACTCACATTGGAACAGCTTTTGCTGCTCCAGTGCTTTGGAAAACATAGTTAGTAAAAAGAAATACAAGGCAGGCACTTCTCTCATACAGATAGAATGACCCCAAGAGCTGCCTGTCTTTCACCTGTAAATAGCAGAGAGATATCTAAAGGATAGAGATTAAAGCTGTCAGTTTGGCAGACATGAGGAGAGAGCAAGTTAATAGTTTTGGCTGTCACCATATATCTCATTTTTATATGAACAAAGATAGGATCTGCAATTCTTAAGTTACCTCCAGGCAAGATGATGATGCTGTTATGTGGATTTTTTGTGGGCCTCTAGTTTGTTTTGGGTCTTGTTGTTGTCTTTTGCTAGGTTGGTTTTTGGCTTTCTGTGTGTGTATATACAGCACATATAGCAGCCTGCTTTCTCCTTCAAACAACCCTTGGAAAATTGATTTTCTTTTTGGAAACTTTCCATTTTGGGCTGTGGTGGAGGAAAATAGGGGTTCAAAGGGCTCTGGAAAAGAAGCAGCTGAAGACTTCCTTAGGGGTAGAGCAGCAATGGAGCACTCAAGGGGTGGGCATTGACCTGAACTAATTGTATTATATGTGAGAGAGGGGGATAGAAAAGGTGACATGTTCTTTTTGTCAAGCAAGCATCATCCCCCTATTAGGAGTTGACCATACTAATATTTTGGGACCTTCCTCAAAAACCCCGGGCAGCTTGAAAAACAGGTTTCTTCTCCCTCCTCTTTCAGAGAGTGAGTTGCAGAAGTCCCTCCCTGAATGCTAGTTTTAATCTTTAAAATATGACGATATACAATAGAAGGTATGATGTACTGCTGTGTCATTGTCAAAGATCTTGTTAAGCTTGTTTCATATGTTTAGACTCTTGAAATTTGAGCAGTTTTACTTTGTGATTCAGAAAATTCTATACTGTAGTGCGGAGTTGACATTTCAGTCAGAAATGCATCTTTCCCTAAAAAACCCTATGTGCAGAAAGGACTTCCCATCCAGCTACCACACAAATTCCCGCTTGACTTTTGTTAGCTGAGTAAAACCTGACCTTTGGCTTGGCTGAAATCTTCCAGAAACACAGGCCATGGTGAAGATTACAACAGACAGGAGCGCACATACTGGTACAAACCAAAAGCCATCTAGCATGCTATCTAGACCTCGACCAGTGACAAATAGGTACTGCCTGGGGAAGACCGTGATTGTGTACCCATAATTCCCAAGGTTTAGTGTTTCTCTGGCTCAAGAACCTCTTGAGCTGGAAAGGACATCTTTGTATTTAATAGTCCCTGATGCTCCTTCCCTGGTCAGTCGTCAGTTGAGTTAGCAGTGTCTCTTCAGACATTATCCAGTCAATACAAAAGACAAGCTAAAGATCTTTATAAACTGCTGTTAATGGTGAAAAATATTGGTATGTTAAGCGAGTTCAATTTAGTTATTACTACTTTTCTTAGTGAGAGTATTAATTTTTTTCTCTCCTTTCTATTCACCAATTTTCACAAAACCTGAAGGAGCTAAATAATTTTTTTTTTTTGAAATTTCAGTTCATCTGTCTACCTTGTTCGTCAGTAGCCAGTGGGATAAAATATAATTAGGAGGGGACAACAGTTGATATGATCAAAGTATCAAAGATGGAGTGAATAAAGGTGGTGTCTATTTTGTAGCCAACTTCTGTTTAGTATGTGCAAATAAATGAGAACTAAAAATAATAGTTCTCATAATATGAATTTGTACCAATCAGAACTTTTTCAGTTAATTATGCTGAGAAAGAGGAATTGCTTTGTATTTGATCCAGAGGTGTTTTTCAAACTGAAGCAAAGCTTAAAGTGTTTGAGGTTACACCATACCTGGAGAACTTAGTAATTGAAAATTGTTTTTTAGAATTGCATCCTTCTAGGTATGTGAGGGAGAGCTAGCAGTGGACCCTACAGCTCACTATATATATACACAAAACATTCAATAAAAAGGTCACTATTGCTCTTGGAAATTAGTTAGTAATGCTCAGGTGGTTAGAACATTTGAGCAGGAAAAAAAAGCCATTTTATGATGAACAAACCATCATAAATTCAGTAAAAATTAATACAAAAATAGAATATTTGGGTTGGTTTTTTTTTTAGGTACCTTTCGTGGGCCTTAGATACAAACCAAGAAGAACGAGACAAAGGTAAAACAGTAGAAGTGGGTCGTGCCTATTTTGAAACTGAGAAGAAACACTTCACTATTCTAGATGCTCCTGGACATAAGAGCTTTGTTCCAAATATGATTGGTGGGGCTTCTCAAGCTGATCTTGCTGTGCTGGTAAGGACAAATAGATTCTTTTATTTTGGATATACTATGGAATTAAGCATTTGAATTTTATTTTTTGTTTGCTTGTTTACTCTTTTGGTTCATTACAGCGGGCAAAATTTTCAAATCTTAAGTCTGCCAAGTTGGGTGTTTTTTGGAGTAACTTCATTTCATAAAATTGTCCACAGGTGTCATGTAATTTTTATGTCAGTGGAGAAACTAATGGATAATATTGAGGATATACCAGTGGATTTTGAAAGCTTTTACCGGTTTTGACTACCCAAACGTATTTTTGAATAAGGCAGTATTACCCATTGTCGATTTGTTCTGTTGAGAGAATTGTAGAACTTTTATTAAAATGTGTATTTTTAATTAGGTTATTTCTGCAAGAAAAGGAGAGTTTGAAACTGGATTTGAGAAAGGTGGACAAACAAGAGAACATGCTATGTTAGCAAAAACAGCAGGTGTAAAACATTTAATAGTTCTTATTAATAAAATGGATGATCCCACTGTAAACTGGAGTAATGAAAGGTGAGTTTAATGTTAAAATTAATCTTCATTAAAAGGTACTGAAAATAATTCCTAAGTAATTCTTTTGCATCCCATTTTTGCTGAAAGAATAGTAGACTGGACTAAAAACACAGGTTATTAAAATTGCAGGAAAAATAAAAGCATAATGCCTAGGACAGTGTCTCTCAACTGAGCTTGACGTTCTACACTACTTTAAAACATTCACTTTCAACTGTTTGGATCCATGCAGCCATACCTAACAAGTCCATGCATTCCAACATAGTTTAATTGTTGACTTGGAAACTTTATACTGAACCTAAAAGGAAACGACTCTATTTTCAGTAGTTTAGTCTGCCAGGTTCTTCATCGCTTGGCCACGGTTCTGCTGAACTCCTAACTTAGACTTGGTGAGAACAGCATTATCTTGCTCACCTTATGTGTGCACCCTGTATTGTTTGGAGTTGTTCTTTTATGATAGGCTGACTTGAAAAAGCAAATAATATATAAAGTAGTTTGTGATTACAGTCTGAGAAGGGGGGAGGGAATCTTGTGATGATACAGACCAGGTTAAAATAACTAGAAAGTCAATATGTAATATTTAATTAGCTAATTAAAAGTATTTATTATTTTCTGCCTTAATGCTGAAATGTTACTAAGGAGTTTTAATTTTCCCAAGTGTCAAAACTTAGGTCTCTTTATGGCTTTTGTCACATCTTCTCACTTCTTTAAGCTGGATGCTAAAAAGTGTAACTTAGTCCTTCCCTAGAGATACTTGTGTAATGACAGGATACAGTTTTCTTCTACAGTGTAATAAGAGTTGTCAGAGAACTTGCTGTGCTGTCAAGAATCGTGAAAGTTTTTGTTGAAAGCCATGAGGGACTATGCAACCTTACAACATGAGCCTAGTTTACTAAGAGAATAAGGCATGCCCAGCTATGCTGCTTGGTCCTGCCCAACTTCCTGACATGATTGAATTCAGATGAAACTGCCTAAGGGGAAGAAGCGTAATAGAAACAAATAGCCTTATGTCTTAGGAAATTATGGAGGAGACTGGAGGAGACCAAGCCACTAAAGTGAAAGCCTGCAGCATGACCTCAGTAGCTGTCTGCTTGGTCTGTCCTGCTACCTTAGCCTGCAGCTGCTGCATAAAAGCAGATATAGCATATGCTGCTGCTTACCCAGCCCAGTAATTGAGGTGTATGGAGAAAACTGATGATGTTTTATGGAGCAGAGGAACGAGGGGAAAGAGACCATACCAAGTTGTGTTGGAGGATTGTGGGGAAGATACAAATAGGCCACTAGACATTATTAGGTTTGCTTTCTGCTTACAGAATAACTTAACTGATGAAAATTAAATGTCTGTGGTTTTGGGGTTTTTTTTAAAGCACAGCATTGTGTCATGCTGGAATAATTGAAACTTACGTTGATCTACTTGTCATTTTAATAGATATGAGGAATGTAAAGAGAAACTGGTGCCATTTTTGAAGAAAGTTGGCTTCAATCCCAAAAAGGATATTCATTTCATGCCCTGCTCAGGACTGACTGGAGCAAACCTAAAAGAACAGTCAGAATTCTGTCCTTGGTATATGTATGTATCTTAAATTGAACAACTTGGATATTTGCTATATTTCAATAAAAGTAAATGCTACAGTGAAGCTAGGAGAAAGTATAACATGATATATTATAGCTGTGTTCTAAAGTGCTTGAGGAAATACAATTAGGGCAACAAGAACACAGCCATGCAGTGAGCCAAATAAAAGCATTTGCTAACTGCAGAAAATTAAAGTTAGCAGGCTCTGTAACAGTATTAGCAGTATTCTTTGGCTTTGTGAGTTTGAATGCCGTACTAGCCCTTGAATTTTCCAGTGATGCTGCAATTGATGTGTTGCTAGAATGAGTAATTGTTTGATGTGAACAGTTTGTTTGAAGCTGTATTATAATTAGCAACAAGCCATGTCTCTCACTAGGTGTCATGTTTTCCAGTATTGTTTATGGCAGTTAAAACATTCATGAAAATCATGTTTGGACCTAGCTTATTTTGTATTTCCAAAGCACGTTACACATCTAGCAAGGTTCAAAGGAATGATTTATTTGTGCAAAATATGCTTGTAACGTAACTTAAAAACTACTTGCACTTCCTGGGTGTTAACGTGTTACCTAGGGTAAAGTGGACACTAATGATGGGATGTTACGATAGATTTAACTGTCTTAAAGGTCACTGCTCTTAATGATGACAGAATGAAAATCATTGCTTTTGCTGGACTGCATTTATCCATTCTAAGTAATTTTTAAATAGAAGGGTGCTCAGGAAATTGAAACAAATGCCTTCTGCTCTTTTAGTGGATTACCATTTATTCCATACCTGGATAATTTGCCAAACTTCAACCGTTCAGTTGATGGACCAATCAGGCTGCCAATTGTGGATAAATATAAGGTACAAATTAAAATAACAGGATTCAAAGTATAAATGGACTGTTTTCAGAAAGCAGTAAATAGACTATTTACCATATTTTTAGAGGGCATCTTTTTTCTTTGATATGTCTACATTTCCAACTTTAGAATAGAGGCGGGGAGGGGAAGTAAATAATTTTGGGATTATGAGATTTAAAATCTGTAATCTTTCACGAGAACAGTTTCCAAAACATTAAGTATAGGAGTGCTAAATAACTTCATGGGGTTAAGTAGTTACACTTAGAGTTAAAGCGTAAATAGAGCATAGCAGACTCTTTAGAAAAAGGTTTTCAATTTTTATGTAATAATTTCTTTTTGTTAAGGATATGGGCACTGTGGTCCTTGGGAAGCTGGAGTCAGGTTCTATTTGCAAAGGACAACAGCTTGTGATGATGCCAAACAAGGTATGGTAAGGTTTAGATATTTTAAAATGTTACTACCGTAAAAAAAGAGCTTGATTCGTAAAGATATTAATTATTTTAAATTAGAAAATTTTCTGTTGCTCAGTTGAACACAACTAAGCTTTCATGTTTTACGTGGGTGGCGTTTCCAGGTGTGTGTGTCTGTAGTTCCTTAGCATTCAGAGCTCAGGTTGTCTCTCCTTACTGAACTCAATTGCTGGACTACAAATCATCATAGTTTATTTGAACGGTGTTTTACTTTGCATTTGTTGGCCTGCAAAACTTTTCTCATGCTGGTGGTTAATATTGCTCAAAACTTTCCTTCTTTTTTTCCTTTTTTTCTTTTTCCTTCCCTAAAGGGAAATAGGAAAAAATTTAAAGGATGCAAAGAGTACACAGTGTGTTCCAGTGAAAGACCTTGCTTTAGTTAAGAATAGGTTGTTTGTGAAGGTAGATAGCTGTTCTGTAATGTAAGATTACTATTGGGAATCATTGTGCTGCCCTGAAGAATGTGAAAATATAAAAATGAAGGCTGTGAAAACATAGTTGGAGAGAGGCAGTGGATGAGAATAGTGTACTCAACGGATGGTGGTGTTTGTTTCCCTTGGTTTCTTATGGAAAGGGTTTGGAAATTTTGTTCTTACCTATTCATGTCATCTTGATTTAAGCTGACACCCTTTTTTCCAATCCTATAGGCTGAGGTAGTTTGCTGGAAAATGTCTTAATGCTCAAATGTACAATAAACCTACAGCTTACTGAAAGTTTTTTCTTAATCAAAACATGTAAATTAGATTGACTTCTGTGTCACCTTTCTCAAGAGCTGCTGAAAATTGAAACTAAACTTAGTTTGAGATTATGCTTTTCAGTTTTTAAGGTAATTTAATTAACAGTGGCTTTTTATAAAACTGCTTGACATGAATCTGACATCCATGTTATTTTGGGGTTGATTAGGAGAAATTAATAAACTGTAAATGGCTTTAAACCATTACAAAATACGTATTCGGTAAATAGCCAGTGCTTTTGATTACACACATACTTTGGCAGCTAACGAGGATTGAGCTAAAACTTTAGGAAGTCAGAGCAATAGAACTCTTTCTGAAACTACTCCTTTTTTAACTTTTATGCCTTTCCAGTATGTATTTTCTGTTGCTATCTAGTAGTGTGTAAAGAACAAAAATCAGGAGAGAGGTTTTAACATATAGGAACATTAGGAAATACATTTTGGTGTTTACTTGGAGAGCATTAGTTAAATACGTATTTGGTATTTTTATCATCTTCTCCAGGAGATCTTGTAGAATTTTGGGATTCTAGGATTTCCTGGATTGCATCTAATATTCAGACTGTTACATTTTGAATGTAACGAGTCTACGCAACAATTTGGCTTCTGCATTCTTAGATAATTTGCATCTGTTGTATCTCTCATCTCTTTATAAGTTCTAAATTCATTTCACTTTGAGAAATAGTGGATATTTTTAAAATTTGCTTTTCATTGAATATATACTATAGAATTATAGTGAAATATAATTGATTAAATATGCTATTTTAAATATTAGTAACTCATCATTCAAATATTTTAAATGTTCTGAAGCCTGCAGACCTGAATATAATTAAACTGTAATGGAATTATTAATTGAAGTCCTGTTGTATTGAAACGGGTTTGTACAAGACTAAAATATTCACAGTAGAAAACTGCATTTTTGCTTTCTTTAAGCACAATGTGGAAGTTCTTGGAATCCTTTCTGATGATGTAGAAACTGATTCAGTAGCCCCAGGTGAAAATCTAAAGATCAGACTGAAGGGAATTGAAGAGGAAGAAATCCTTCCAGGATTTATTCTCTGTGATCCCAACAACTTGTGTCATTCTGGACGCACATTTGATGCCCAGGTAGAATAACTAGTGCTTAATTGCTATATAAGATGGGTAAAAAGTATTAAAATATTTTGCTTGTATTCACCCAATCGAAACTGAAGTAACTTGAAGTTTCAGTTCATATTTCTTATTCACTATCATATCTCTAAATTGACAATAACATGTATACCTAACACTCTGACATTATTAATTTGAGGTTTTAAAATTATTTGTTTTGAATGTGACTTTTCAATGAAGTTTTAGATACCTGTAATCATGAAAACGAGATTTTGTCAGGCCAATTCTTCAATTTTATACTTTCATATATTATAAACAACTTGGTTATAAATTTTGTTTCTTTCACAAAAATGTGTTGTGTGTGTATTGTTCAAGTATATACTTTAATATAGTTCTGTATTTGGTAATTTTTTGCTCTTTTATAATTGAAATGAGGAAAAATGCACTTTTAATTGTTTTACAGATAGTGATAATTGAGCACAAATCCATTATCTGCCCAGGTTATAATGCTGTGCTGCACATCCACACCTGTATTGAAGAAGTTGAGATAACAGTAAGTGTCCTTTGAAGTTATGATGTGCATATAGGCAATCTGCTTGTTGGAGTGAGGAGCTTGGTCATGATACACATGTGTAGAGCAACTAAGGCAACAAAGCTCCAGCCTTGAATGGAATCTTTGGTCAGTACTGGAACACAACCAAAAATGGCTGTAACTGTTAGCATAAGCCTTCTGAAAAGTGTGGTAAATCATGGTTGACTCTCTTACACAGTAAATTTTAGAAGGATTTTTTTATTATTTCTAAGTATTTTCTTTCCTAGACCACTTCAGTTTTGTTTGTAAAGAAAAAATAACCCTTGTTTTAGCATTCACAGCTATTTTTTTTCTTATACAGGCCTTAATCTGCTTGGTAGACAAAAAAACAGGAGAAAAAAGTAAGACACGGCCCCGTTTTGTGAAACAAGATCAAGTATGCATTGCCCGTTTAAGGACAGCAGGAACTATCTGCCTTGAGACATTCAAAGATTTCCCTCAGATGGGTCGCTTTACCTTAAGAGATGAGGGTAAGACTGCTTGATCAAGAGCTATCAGCTGCTGCAAAAATACGGTTACGTGAAATAGGAGATCATGCATGCAATGAGGTATTAAAATGCTGGTATCTAGTGGAAATCACTGCCTGGGTAACAATGAAAAAGTAAGTCTAAGCAAATTGTTGTCATTGTGCAGAGTTCTTGCTAGTAACAAAAAGTGTGTTTTAGAGGAATAATGTACAGAAACGTGCACTGTGAAACAAAAGGTTGAATTTGCAAAATTACCGGCACTGTTTTCTTTAATAAATTATCTTTAAAAGCAGTAAACAGATCTGGTGGAATGATTCTGCCTCACCTTCTCATTAGATGAATATAGAGCAGGCTTTCCACAATCCACATTGTATTCTTTACTGTGAGAATAGCAGTCTTACTATTTTTAAGATTTAATTGTGCTCTTAAAATACACTGGTGCTCTCATTCTACAATACAACAATTTATTCTCTGTATTATTTCTAATACTCTGGAGAGGCTGTATTTTTGGGGGAAGTTTTCATGTTCTTAGAGACTTACACATTCTTTTCACAGTATATGTAACTCTGCTGTTTGTCTCCTTGGTTTAGGTAAGACCATTGCAATTGGAAAAGTTCTGAAACTGGTTCCAGAGAAGGACTAAGCGTTTTTCTCAATGACCCCCGCACAATACTGTGAGGAAAATCGACTCTGCAAAAGCCTACTTCACACCGCCTTCTTATTTTCTGCCCATTGATAAACTTCTCCCCATATTTTGCAAAGACAAATTTCACAGCAAAGGTCCACATTATGTCAGCTTTCTCATATTGAGAGCTCTGCTATGCCACTGTTGAATTTTCCCAAAAAGAGGTTTTTTTTTCTCCCAAATTCTGCTTCCTTGGAAAGATTCGGCAATAGCTTTGTAAGTGATGTGGACATAATTGCCTATAATTATGAAAACCTAAAGGATTTTTAATGTTTAATTTCCCCCAACATATATATATTAAGACCTCTTTTTTCCAGGCAGATCATTCAGAGTGTGCGAGTGTGTGTGCACATGTTACAAAGATGACTACCATGTTAATAAACTATTCAATTTGAAATCTTTTTCGGTATTTGAATTGCTTTTGAATAATGTTTTTTATCCAGATGTAACACAGTTGCATTAGCTTTTTAACTTCCCAGTAACCTAGATATTTGGTTACTTGGACTTTTCTAAACTCCTCAGCCTCCCCACACACAGTTTTAAATGAGGCAATTGGGCACTCAACCAAGTTTGTATTAAAATAATTAGGTTTGCCCCTTCCCTTCGTTGAATTGCATTCTTAAAATTATAAAACATTCATGCAAACGTGGCACCTTCATTAGCTTTACATTTGTTAATATCTTCAGCAAATTTAGATTGACTTAACATCATTACTAGACACAGTAAGTCAATTTTGAAGGCTAGAACTACATACTATGTCTTTATAAAATTCTGCATTATTAAATTCTTAACTGCAGAAAATGCTAACAACCAGTAAATCAGTGAAACTTGCAAAAGTAAGAGACTTTGTGGCAATAGTGCCTATTAGTATTTATAAGAGCTGCATTTTGTGGGAGAACTGGGCCAATTAAAAAGTGCCAGTTATGTAAGTTACTCAGTTCACCCTGTCTTTGATTTAGAGGGCTTGGATAATCCTTGCTGTTTTAAAGATCAGTCTGAACTGAGAGGGAGAAAGACTATTTAAATCCCTAAGGGTTTGCACATACTGAAATATGGGAGGGTCAGAATCAAGCACAGTCTGTAAATTTTTGCATATCAAAAAGCAATGTAAGCTTATGAGGACCAGTGAAGTTTTTCTTGAGAAGTTAAAGCAAAACTGGTTCAAAATAAAGCTTACTCAGTACAACTTGAAGGAGCTGCATAATAAAATCCTATTTAGCTGCACTTTGAAAATGGACTGTCTACAATTGCTATCCTGATTCTAACAATTAGGATAAAGGCTAATGATTTTTTTTTCGTTTCCCAGAGTATTAGTAGTAAGTATTAAAAGGTATCTTCAGAGCTTCTTCAGAATGTCTTAACTAAACACTTTAAGTTGTACAATTGTGGCGAGTCCATCTCCTCCCCCAAAAGTTTACAGTCTAGTGACTGTATCTGAATTCCCAAATAACTCAAAACTGAAACAGATTTACCTTTTTTGGGTTTTTTTTTTTGGTTTTGTTTGTTTCTTTGTAACTGTGGAACTCCCATTCATTTCACTTACAGCTACATTGTATGGACAGAAGAAGTTATTGTCCTTCAGTTTCATATGACTACACTTGTAGCTACCGTAATGCATGGAATTTAAATAAATTTTATTATGTCTGCAAATCTCTGGGCTTTTATTTTTTTTTTGGTAAATCAGAGTTTAAAAGTAACTTTTTTTCCCCCCCCACCAAGTGAACAAAACCCACAGTTCCTTGGATCTTAAACTAATGAAGAAATTAAAAGCCAAGGAAGCTTACTGTCTTGTTCGTATTCTGGATTGATTTAAGATTTCCACATATATGACTGCTTTCTTGAAGTAAGCTCATGGATTTGAAATTTGTAAGGACCATTACTGGGGAATACTTACACTTAGATTCCTAAATAGTTAGAACTTTTTTAAAAAAAACCCAAGTTTTAAGCATTGAAATGCATCTCAAGACTACATGATGCTCCAGTAGAATTTTTCAAATTTTGAGCAAACTTAATGAGCGATTCTAAAAATTCAATATTTTGAGGCTGGACTGAGTATTTATTATTAAACTGAAAAAGTCATCTGGTGCATTGAAGTCCCAGTAGATAGAAAGTCTGAGCATTTCCATTATTCATCCCATCTAGTGCATTTGATTACCATTTCCATAAATGCAGTTAATGTCACCTTGTCTGTAAAGGGAGACTAAATTATTTCAACTTCATTAACAGAATCTACATTATACAATTAAAGATACTGCTAATCTGTAGGAGGTTTTTATTTGGGTATAAAATACTTGCATTCTATAGCAAACATACTGATGTGAAAATGTAAGGCATAAATCTACACAAATTGGCTGCATTTTGAATAGAAGAGCTGAAAGTCTTTGAATAGTCCTCAGATTACATCTCAACTTTTTCATTTCATCTCCATTCTACATTTTATAGTCCCATTTTTACTACTATTGAGTACAGCTAAATCTAGATGAAAGAAGAAAAAAAAGACAATGTGGCTTTGTTT
Source organism: Strix aluco (assembly GCF_031877795.1). Taxonomy (NCBI): domain Eukaryota; kingdom Metazoa; phylum Chordata; class Aves; order Strigiformes; family Strigidae; genus Strix; species Strix aluco. The sequence goes on along the minus strand of NC_133945.1, from coordinate 15,362,414 downwards.
GAAATAAATACTATTTGCTGATTCACTGATGTAATAAACTTTTTTAAATGACCATTTTGAATACTTCCTTTTGTGAAAATGTGGTGTGCTGCTTTGAAGATGGAAAAAAAAAAATAAAGGAGCTGTGCAACCACAACACTTGAAAGGAAGGAGGAAAAAAAAAAAGGGGGAGGGAGGGGGGGGAGGGAGGGAATGGAAGTTGGATTGAATCTCCAGGAACCCTAGGAACACTGCCAGTGTAACTGTGCGAGCGTATGGTACCAGCAGAGTGTTCCTGGGTCCTGGTGTGGATGTAACTCATACCAGCAAAACTGTGAGTGTGTTTCTGCAGAAATAAGGGATTTGGGGGCTTTTCCCCCCAGTATAATACCATTTACAGCAGTCCGTGTGCAGTGTGGTACTGATGGGGATCCCACCTGTTCTCCCTGATTGTTGGCCAAAGTTTGTAGTGTAGATATGGCTTAAGTGTATAGCCATGATGTAACTTATAAATTATAATTCTATAAATTAAGACCTTGTATGTCCTTGAACTGAAACCCTTGGTATAAGTAACGATAATTAAATGTAAAGAAAAAAAAAAATATCTGAATGTGCAGCAGTACTAATTATTTTGCAACAAGAAAATAATTACTTGTTTCTGCAAGTTAGAAGAAGTAAAGCACACTAAATGGAGGAATGGGTACACCCATCAGTTGACTAACAGTGCCAGCAGCTACCTACTTCAAACCATTCCAGCTACTTTGGTCGTCTTTGCAGACAATCGGGAACTGATACGCAAATATGATGGTTTCCTGAGACACTTTTTCTGGTAGTAAATTGTATTCTTGGACAACAAGCTATTGATGATGGTGTAACAGTGTTGTAAGAAAAATGGCTGCTTTAAGGAGGTTTATCCATGGGGATATTTGCTGGTCATGAATTTATGCCCCTCTACAGATTTTTTTCAGTGGCATAAAAGCCCAGCGAAAATTGCTCAATGAAGAACCTCTGTTTTAGACTACTTATGGCACCGTTCCATATATTAAAAACTATGTTAATTATGAGAAATGTGTTTTTATAAGTGTTTATTACTGAATATTACCTAAGAAAAAAAGATTGTTTCAATGTCCCAAGTACTTGATTCTGTATTGCTCTGGCTTTTTGGTTTTTAATGCAGACTGTTTAATGATGATGTTAAAGCAGATGAAATGTACTCCAGACAAGACTGTTTTCTTCCTGAACTGCTACTTAAAGGCTCTTACTTATTCTGCTGTTTTTGTATACCCTATAGAGGATTTGGTAAAGAAAAATATACCAACAAAACTGGAGTTACTACTGAAGATTTTATATTGTGAACCTGTTTCTTTCCTTGTGTTTATTTTAACACACTATAAACCTGACAAAATATTTTCCTCTGAAGAAATGCTAGACAGGACTCTAGTCTTAATATAAAATGGAAATTTATGCTAACAAACCCAAAATCTGTTGTGTGTATATAACTTTTGATAATACATATCCTTTCATTGGCTTTCACTCCCAAAAAGTCTGAACTTCCAATGTGAATTGGATTTTTCTACCTCTCCCCTCAGTTGCATACACCTAAAAAACCCCACATGCTTCTGAATAAGAGTAATAAGAAATATGATAGACTAACTGTTGGCTGAAAAGAAAGGTACTTGAGGCTGTGTTCCTGTCATCTATTAAGCCTGTAGAACTGCTGATAGGCAAAGGATTGTAACAAAACTTTGCAGCTTGTGTCACAAAGATGAGTGCCTCTGTTCTTCTGAAAAAGTAGTCTTTGAATAAGTGAATAACACCATAAGCATCCATCTATCTAACAATTAATTAGATTATAGCTAGAGGCTTATACTAGGATTGCAAAGGAACACAATCTAAAGAAAACTAGTGCTTGAACTCCAGATCTAGCCAGGAGATTTTTGTTCTGAGATCTCTTCTAAGGGCCTTCTTACTCCTGGTTTAATTTCTGCATATCCTTTGTGCTAGTTTTGTTGCAAGAAGTACAGTTATAGACACCTGAGATTTTGACATCTGCCCTCAAATAATCTGGAGGAACAGAAGCCTGATCCTGGAATTTTTGGGATACATGCTAAGGGAATAATCTTAAACCTCAAAGACCTGTTTACAGCAGAAATAATTGCTACTTGTACATCCATTTTGCTAGGAGAAAGTATAAAATTAGGGATATGTAGAAACATCCTCTTAAGTAAGTAATGAGGTAGAATGGCTTGCAATTATGTCATTTTAAATCTTAGCATTTAAATAAGTGTGACAAGTGGCTTAAGGAAAAATACTTTTATAATCAGAAAAGTTAAATTGGGGGCTACAGCAGAATATGTTTAGTGTACAGCAATAACATTGATGAAAATAACAAACCTAATTTCCCTTGTAAGAGTAACTATTAACTGGTGAACTTGCTAAGTTAAAAGCACATTCTTTGTAGTTTATATTCATTGCGTGCTGTATTAGGATGGAATATTTCTTATCCAGAGATTAACTTATTTTTCCAAGACAGCTCTATTAGCTATGTCGAACATGTTTAGTTAAATGACATCTAGTAAAATTTAGTCATGTCAGACTTAAAATGTTGTAGAAAAATGAACTTGTATGAGACTGATATGTGAAAAATTTGAATTTGAGTCACTAATAGTCATCCCTTTAGTTTTATCCTATTAATGCTATGCTGACCCAGTACAGTCAGGCCTCAAACATACTGTTCAATGATATCTTGCAAGACTAGCCTGGCTTATTTTCAGAGATGTCCCAACCATCCAACTTTTTCTGGTTTAACATGTCACACTAATATGTTGACGTTTTATTAAAACATAGCTGCTCTAAAATATGCAAAGCCTATGCAGGGATGGGAGCAAGGCTAATACAATTATCAGATTATGAAACACCAAAGCTAGTATCATATGCCTAAATTCTGCCAGTGCGGAGAAGATTTTAATGAGTCTGCCCTACGTGGCTACTCCGCATGTGACCGCATGTGACACTGTGACCGAGTACCGAGGGCTGCGCGACCCTCTGGGCCAAAGCTGCCTCCCGAGGAAACGACGCCCGCCGCGCCACGCCGCTCGCGGCCGGACCCCAGGCGCCACGCGGGCCGCCAGCGCCTCCCGCCCGCTCCCGCGCGGCGCCCGCCCCCCGGGGAGGAGCGCAGGGGTGGGGCGGAAGGGCCGGGAGCCCGCCCCCGGACGTGCCCCGCCGTGCCCCGGAAGGCGGCGTGTGCGCAGGCGCGGCGGCTGCACGTGGCGCCGGCGGAGCCATGGCGGGAGGCCCGGACCATCTGGAGCGCGCCCAGGTACGGCGGGGCGGCGGGACGGGAGCGCGGCCGGGCCGGGCCGGGCGTTAACTCCGGCTGCTGCCGTGCTGTTGCAGGTGAAGAAGGCGGTGGAGGCCCTCCTGGCTTTCGCCAGAAGCAAGGCCAAGAGAAACGCGCAGCTCCTCAACGAGAGTGAGAACGTCCACCTCCTGGTGACGGTGTGGAAGGTGCCGCGGGTGGCACAAGTCATCAAAATGTAAGAAATTCACCCTCGGCCGTGTAGTTACAGGGGTTGCTCCTGTCCCTTGGCTTGGAAAAGTGCACTTAGGTGATTCTGAGCTGAAGGGATCCGACTGCCGCCACCGTGTCGTGGCAGTTCCCGAGCCGAGAGCGAGAACTGTCGGGTCAGGCCACTGTTTCACCCCCACCTTCGGTGCAACCGGCAGCTCGGCTGTGCCAGCTTTATGCACACAGAGAACACGGATTTTGTTGGTTGCCAGTTAAAGGTATGTGCCGTTCAGTCCTGAAGTTGAAGAAAAGAAATCAATCTCTTCTTTGTCTTAACCCACCACCGAGTAATTAGAAAGACCCCTGCCTCCTTCTTGTGGTACCCCAAAGTGAACATGAATTACAAGTTTTCTTTTAAACTGTAATTGTGCTATACTGAGAAAGCTTACATCTATTTATCTGGGCCCCAATACTACAGAGACTTGTCTGTTGACTGGATGCAGCCATGGTGTAAAGAGGGGAGAATGGATGGGCCTCCTGCTCCCAGGACCTGGGGTCACTGCTCCTGGCAGGACAGATGGATGCAGCAGGGTATCTGACTGGAGACATGATATATGATTGTTTAACTTTTATAGTTCTGTGTGCTTTAAAAAGCATAGGTTCCACCGAAGACGTTCAGAAGTTAACAAAGACCAGAGTCTGGATACATAGCTTCCCTGTAGTACTTGTTAAAGGACCTTGTTCAGGAAGAAATGTCTCTCCTTTTAGACATTCCCTATCCATCTCATATTCTTCTTGTAGACCACTGCCCCATGGCATCCGACCAGAAACAACTGAGGTTTGCCTCTTCACAAAGGATGAACCAAATTTATCAGCAGAACAGACTGAAAAACTGTACAGGAAACTTTTAATCCAGAATGGAATCAGAAGTGTTAGCCAGGTAAGAGATATATGATGCTATAGTACAGTAGTTATTTCTTTCCTCTTGTACCAATGAAAAGAGAGAGTAATTATTGTCTTCTGCTGTTTAATATTCTAATCTCAATGGTTCTGAGTTAATCATCTCTAGTGAGATTTTTCTATTAAACCTAGTTTTTTCTAAACTTCAAAATTTACTCAGAGTAATTTCTTTAATTTGAAACAGGATCTTTAGCAATCAGATGTAATTGCTAGATAAATGCTCAATACTATGTTTGAGTAAGCAACTGGGAAAACTCACAATGTAAAATATTTGAGCTCTTTGCAGCTGGATTGGATTGTTTATGCTATTAGCAATAAAACTAGAAAATAATCTTATTGTTGTTTTTAACCTTGATTTAGATGTTACCTTGTACTCAAGTTCTGTTTGGTGATTTGCAGTAACTATGCAAGAGATCCATATTGTTTGATTCTTAAACCAAAACATACTGTATCCTTTTTCTACTGGTTGTCTTCAGCATTCTAAAATAATGCCCTATGATAGACTATCAGTTACGTGAGTTAATTCTGTGCAGTTCTAAGAAATACTCTAGGCTGCATTTTCAGCAGTGGAGACTAAACTGTTACTTGCATTGCAGATCATCTCATATAAAACTCTCAAAAAAGAGTATAAACTATTTGAAGCAAAGCGTCGCCTCCTGAACAGATTTGATCTCTTTCTGTCTGATGACCGAATTAGAAGGCTCTTGCCCTCACATCTGGGAAAACACTTTTATGAAAGGAAGAAGTAGGTCTTGAAATTCTGTGCATCCATTTTGCGTTATCTTTTTTAAGATTAGATTATTCTTAGTAAAGTGTTGGTTGGCTTGGGGGGTGGGGGTTGGTTTTGTTTTGTTTGTTTTGACTTTTTTAGTTGGTTTATTTTTTTTTTTTTTAATTCCCCCCCTTTTCTTTTTTAGGGCACCTTTATCTGTAAACCTGAAAGCCAGAAATCTTGCTAAGGAACTACAAAAACATATCCAGGGGACTACGCTCCCAGTTACCAACAAAGGGTGCTGTTAGTAAGTATGAGTAGATTAATACTTCACTTGAAGGACAGTCGTACCTCAACTGTAGGAATTTAAGTGAGTTATTTTTATTCCATTAATGTGTGAAGAGGTTAATGGTCACCATTCCAGATGTGGGCCATTTTGAACCTTAATCTGTATAAAGAAATCAGTAGTTCTACTTAGTAAGAAGTTTTAATGTAAATTTTAGCTTTAGTCTCTTTTTCCTTATACCTAAGAAATTTCTAGGCATCACTGTCAAACAGCATGTACAATCTTAGAAAAATATTACTGTTAAATTAGATAAAAATTACTTCCAAAATACTCTATTCTGGTAAGACTTTTTTAATTTATTGTGCATCTAAAAGGATCTAAATTGGTAATATGATTAGTAATATAAGGCAGAATTTGCATATCCAAATACAGAAAGGTTAATACAGGTAAATCTATTCTAACTTATTACAAAAGACTTCTGCAATAGCCAGCCACCCTTTATGAAAGTTAAGATAATTGCAGGTAAGTGGGCTTTTTTCATTTCTGGGTATGCCTAAAAACAAATAACTTAAAGAATGTTTATTTGCCCACATGTAAATATTACTCTTCACTTCTTTCAGTACAGCACGTATAGGTCACACTGGAATGAAAGCTGAGGAGATAGTAGATAATACCATTGCAGCAGCTGAGGTGATTGCTAAGAAGTTACCGAAGGTACTGCTGATTGATAGCATTAAAGCCAAGTTGCTTCATAATTCAGCCTGTTTTTTTTACATAATATACTGGTTTTGTTGTTCCAGAATTGGAAAAATGTAAAAATTCTTCACCTCAAAACAATTAAATCAGTTGCACTTCCGATTTTTACTGCAAATATTTCCAACTTGGATGAGCTTGACAGACAGCCATCTCTCAAAAAAAAGGAAGTAAAGGTAAACAAAAAAAAAATATTCAAACTTTCCATAAACCCAAATTGACTTCCTTCTGTGCATTATAGTGTGTGATTGTTGGGTTTAAATGTTTTAGTAGTTGATCCCAGGCATGTATGGCTACAAATGGGTTAGGCGCTCCTGGCTCTTGAGTACTTCAAATACTCAGTAATACTGATGAAATTATGGAAAATCCCTGATAGGTTGTAAAGCAAACTGGAAATAAGTAAGGTGTTTCTAGTCCTAAACTGGAGGGAGCTGAGATTCATTCTTAAAACTTCTGCTTGCATTGTTTATTTGTATTTGCCTTCTGAAAATACACTCATTAACATATACATGGATTCAGACTATCCATTTGTTGGCTAATCAGTGGCATCTGAATAATTCACAAGCTCATATATTTGTATATATGATAGGGGGTTTGCCTGCTTTTTAAAAAGAAGAATATAATCAGCTATTCCTTCATACTGAGTCCTGCTCATTGTGTTCTTTTGTCTAAAATAAATTTGGAGCAAATATATTCAACATAAAGACTCTAATCTTGACATTATTATTGCTTACTTATGAGCTAGTTATTACAAACTTCTGAAAGTAATGCATTTCTTCATATTTTACATATGGTTGAGCAGTCCAGGTCTATTGAACAAGAGTATTTAAATAAATGTTGCTAGACCGTCATATTTTTAAGCATATTAAAATAATTATTACAAATTTAGAAATGTTATGGGAATTTGTCTGAGATGTACTTCCAATTAATTCTAGAAGGGAAAGAACAAGAAACCGAAGAAGGCAGCTAAAAAACAAAATTCCAGTCAAGTCACTTTGACAACTGAAATTAATGCTGCTGCTACCACCCAGGAGCTTGTGATAAAAGAAAAAGTAGTAGTCCAAGAACCAGATGATCATGATGATGAAGAAATTCCACAACTGGTGCCTATGCAAACAACCAGCTTAGCTGAGCTGACGGTAATTGCTTAATAATATTGAGAAACTCACGTTTCAGTTAAAACTAAAGATTTTGAACTGTTTAAATTGTTCATTGGTTTGTAGGGAACGGTGTGTGTTAACACAAAGTGAACTGGATTTTGTTGTGAATATATCATGAAACTAAGGACTGAGTGTATGGGGAGGGGTGTGCCTTGGGGAGGTGGTTAGTTTTGGGGGTTTTTTATTTTTTAGTTAACCCTTTTTACAAACAAAGGAAGACAGTGGTTATTGTCCTTTTATGTATTTTTCTGAATAGCAGCAATTTTGTCTAGGTCAAATAACAAGCCTGAAGTCAGAAGAAGGGGTAAATGATTGAGAAACAGCCTCATACTTAATCAAGTAAATCGTAAAATTTTTAATTCAAGATTTCTTGCAAAATTAAACTTTAATGTACTTTAATATATCATCTTCTGCCTGCAGGGCAAAACTTGAGGAAAAACAAGTAACATTCTCTAGGATAGTAAGATGCAGTGTTAACAATCACAGAATATAAATTGAGAGCTAGCAGCTTGCATGAATGCTTTATGGACTTATTGTCACCAGTATTGGAAATGATGTGGATCATGTCATTAACATGTCTGCAAAACAACCAGACTCATTTGGATGAATAAAACAGTAACATTTGGGAATATGTGATGGACTCTAGGGAATACTAGGCCTAGTGCTCAGATAACAGTGGAGTCAGTTTGTGTGTGTGTACAGGTGGACTTCAAAGAGAACTGATCTCTATTCAATCTATTAAGTCTGGAAAAGTGGCAGAACAGGACTGTGGTTTGAAGCTCTGCCAGCAGAGGTCAGTGACTTGACTGGCCAAGAGGATCCTTGCATCTCTTAACAAAATACTAAGAAAGTAAATAGATTTATTTTTTCATTATTTTTCATGATTTAGTTCTGTGTTTTATCCTCTGCTTCTAGACTGAAATAGGAACAGATTATTTGGGCTAGGGTACAGTTCAGTTGATAGAAAATGTTTGTCATCTATAATGGTTTTCATTGATACTTCTTGAAAAACAGTAAAGATGTTTCTTAGGTAGAAAGGTAATTTTTTTTGTGTGTTAAATATAGAAAATGGAACCAAGTCCAGATAAAGGTGACAACGTGGGCGAGAAAACTAAAACACCGCTCCGTAAGAGAAAGAAACAGCCTCTAGCTCTGGAGACTCCAAAAACAAAACATAAAGTTACAGAAGAGTGTGCAGACTCACAGACATCACAAAACCAGAAAAAAGCCAAGCAGCTCAGCATGCCAAAGGAAGCAATAAAGGAAAAAGAGATGAAAAAGACTCCCAAAAAGCCTGAAGCAAAGTCTTTTGCAACACCCAAAGCTGTCAAATCAGTACAGTCAACAAAGAAGTCTTCAAAAACTCCAAAGCAAGCACCCAAGAAAGTGCGCAGGCTACAGTCAGCATGAATGTTATCTGTTGTAACACATTTTATATAGTCATTCAGTGGTGTCTTTTTAGTAAAAAAGTATATTGATGAAGTAAAACACCTTCTAAAGAAAATCTGATCCCAACAGCTTTTTTCACTGAGATCTGTAATGATTCATTTCTGTTTCCTTCTAATTGAAGAGCTGGAACAAATAAAACTCATGATCTTAATTGGCTCTATTTCTTGCCTTTTATCTTTTCCTAGCCCAAACTAAAATCACTCAGATTCTTTAAGTGTCAAAGGGCAGGGAGGGGACTATTCCAGGACAAAAAGCTGAGAAACGCAAGTGACATCTTCCTGAAGCATATCTTAGTACTGGAACACAAGGGCTAAAGCAAGAAGCATGCATACCAAAAGCAGCCATTTTTTAAAACTGTAATAAACAGTTCCAGATATTTAAGTTAGCAGCCTGATAACAAGCCAAACAATGTATGTTTTAGCTATTTTAAGGTACTGTATCTTTGACATTACAATCTTTATTTTATTTAAAAATTGAAGATGGAAAGAACAGAGCAATGAACTATAAAAGCCAATTATGGTATGGACAGTAAAATTACCAGTCTTAGAACTTGTGGTAATACAATTTTATTGTATCAGGAGCCCCATAATTCTGAATTTAAAAAGGGGACTTTGGTTAAATTCTTTCACAACATTTTCAATAGTACTATTTGTCCTTAGCTAAGGTTTTAGGATTTTCTTAATAGAAAAATCTGTCTGTTAACTTTTTCTCTGTTAAGATTGTAGAATAACTTTTAAAATACGGAATTGTCAAGACATATCTGAGCTCTTAAAGCACTTGAAGAAATACAGACAGTGCTTTCTTTACATGGCTCATGTATACTTGGATTAAGTGCTGTGTGGAGACTGGGTAAAAGCCAAAATTTTTTTTCTGTATCATTAATATGAGTGAGTTCACATCCTTTTTAGAAGTACTGAAAGCAGAGTGGCCATATGGAGGCTGGAAGGAAGAGGAAGTCAATAACTTTCAAAGTATCAACATTCTCATTAAAAAAACCCCTTTCATTATTAAAATCTGCTGCAAGAATTAAAACTAAACTCTTAATTAGGTTAAGGATAAGCTTCTGCAAGGACTCTTTGATTTTATTTGAAAGGTTTAATAAAGATACTACCAAAATATTTTCTCTAGTAGTACACATTGTGGTTGTTTTGACTAGAATTGATTCTATATTGCTCATTTGTTCTCCATATTTATATTAAAGTGGGAACTAACTCATATTCTTCACAGAGATAAACTGGAGTCAGGAAGCAGGTCTTTCAAAAGACAGCAGTAAGTATTAGAAACTAAAACTACAGTGAAACAAAGTGGAGCTACCTTGCAACTTACTATTCTACTGAAGCCAAAGTGCCTTTCTTTTCCCCCCAAAAAAAGTCTGCTGAACTATTCCTTTTGCAAGAGAGGAAAAACTTAAAAACTACATTAACTTCTACTCTGATTTATATGGCTGGGTGCTTTTTTTAACAAAGAATCAAATGGAGGTATATTCAATGTGTAGTAACTTCAGCAGTGTCATGTTTTGAACAATACTGAGCTTGTACTGAAAAATAAATTTCATTGGACAGATAAATAGGGAAGAAAAATACCATCTGTCTAGAGAAAACATAGACTAGTTTCTGCCTGTAGCTGGTCTGTAAGCCTGCCATGCTTACAGAAATCACTGTATTTGTATGCATGTTTGGTAGGACAAGGGTGATAATGTAACTTTCAGATTAGCCCTTAAATTCAGCATTACTGGGAAGAGTAACAGCTAATAATAAATGAAATATCTGAATATTATCAAACCAAAGTCTTGACAGGAGGGATGCAGAGAAGATCATAGAAACTTGTTCAGAAAGTCATTTTGTCGGAGTTAATTACATCTTGGGCCCTAGTGGGAGGTAGTTTTGGTACACACAATAAGAGTGCCACAGGGCTAGAACTATGACTTAAATACCTCTTTTTAAAAAGAATCTGAGTTAAGATTACCAATACTGATTTCTGTTTAAAACTCCCTCAGTATTTGTTACTATATTGTAATTAGATCTGCCTTTTCACTCTCTCAATCTTCAGGTTAAGCAAAATGGTCATTATTTCTTTTAGGGTTGTATATGATTATTAGAATTCCTACTGCTGTCAGGATAAATATGTAATCCTAAAAGTAGCTTGACTTCCTAAGAGCTATTCTGATTCTAATGGAATTAAACCCCCCTAAACTAAGCAGGTATAGGAATCTCACTCAGACTTGGATAACTGATATGTTCTCTTCTTTCTCTTATGCTTTTGAGAGGGACAACAGGTTACTTAACACCATAATGTGAGGCAGAAGTAGAACCATAGGTGTTTTATTGAAGCTAGGTTCAAACTATAAAATCCAAAATATACTTCAAAATAATGAGGAAGAATAGCTGTATAGGCCTTTTGGTACCATCATTTTTCTCACAACAGAAGTGGTATTAGGTCTTAAAGTGAAATACACTTTACTGTTGAAGTACTTAAAATGATTTTAGCTTTTTAACAGGATTTCAGCTTGTGATATCCTAAGTATATATTTTATGGAATAATGTCACTAATGAAGAAGTGTCCTTACCTAGTCTTGACTCTCAACGTTCAGCAGGAGCAATGATAAGTGAACCAAGTGCTATGGCAGGAATTGAGTCTGTAGTCTTACTACAGTAGACCAATAGCACTTGTTGTCATTGGAGGATAGTCTTCCTCAGTGGCATCATTCTTAGCACACTGTACTTCCACAAACATGTGGAAGCTGCAGATGCTCTTACATCTGTCAGACTTTTCATTGGCTTGGTATTTCTAGTTACTGGAACAGTGTGATTTACCCATCATTAAACAAAATGTTAGATATTGTCAGAGTATGTGCAAGAGGGTCTACAGCCAAATGCAGTTCTTGTGCTTGAGGGCTTGGGAGTGTTAGAAGATATGTCATTAACGGGTACAAGAGTGAACTGAAATATGTATTTTGCCCTTTATATAACTGGTTTACCTGCTGGATTTTTCATCTTGCATTGACAACTAATTTTCTGCTTGTTAACCTGAAGCTGTATTCTAACTACTCTTTTTAGGCAAACCTCAAGCAAGTAGTTAAAGTAGTCTACATGACTTTGCAGACGTGCATCGTACTTGTCTGTCAGATCCCTGCTGCCTACTAATAGCTGCCTCCTCTTGCAAGTGTGGAGGTCTACAACACGTACACTCATCTCAAGACCACCTTTTTTGAAGTGCCTACTTTCTAGGGTGTCTGAGCATTGGCAAACTAAGGGAAAGCCCTTTTCCCCCTTCACAGGTGACACCACCTCAACTAGAAACAGCTAAATGGGTCCAGATATGTCTGTCTCATGCTGGCCTGCACAAGGAAGTGGCTGCGACCACCCCTTCCAAGGGATAACTCCACTCCAAAATGCCGACAGTCGCTACAGACCGATCTTCCGCACCCGCTGCCGCTGTTCTCTTACCGAGTGGAGCAAGGCCTGGAAGAAGACCCAGCTGCGTCAGTCAGCCCCTCGACGAGCCAGGGGCAGGAGAAAGGGGCCTGTCAGGGGGCGTCCAACTCCGCTGGCGGGGAAAGGCCAGCGGTAGGAACCGGCCCCGGCGAACGAGGCGCCGGGCACCCCTCGGGCGGCTTAAGACAAGAAGGGGAAGCGCCCGCGCCGTCCCGGTGGCACCGGGGCACCCCAAGGGCGGCGGCTCTCCCGCCTTCCACCTCAGCGGCCCGCGCGCAGGTGCAGGCGCGGGGGCGTGGCCTGGTCGGCCCCGCCCTCCCCTCAGGTGCGGCCCCGCCCTCCCCTCAGGTGCGGGCGGCCCGAGGCGGCGGTGGCGCCGCTGCTGCCGCCGCTCTCCCGCCATGGCGGCCCCCGGCGGGCTGGGCCGCTGCGTGGCCGCCTTCTGGCTGGCACTGGCCTTCGACGCGCTGGGCCTGGCCGTGCTGCTGGCCGGCGTCTTCGCCGACGTGTTCTTCTCCGACCTGCTCATCTATGCGGGCGGCATCGGCATCTTCCTCAGCCTCATCTGGTGGGTGTTCTGGTACGCCGGCAACCTGGAGGTGCCGCCGGAGGAGCTGCGCGACGACGTGGGGCTGGCGCCGCCCAAGGGTCGCGGGGACAGCCTGCTGCGGGGGCTGGTGCACGGCCTCAGCCTCCGCCTCTCCTCCGCCTTCGCTCCCGCGCCGCGCTCCCGCGCTGCCGCCGCCGCCGACCTGGAGCTGCAGCGCGCCGGGGGCCCGCGGGGCCGCCCCGCCGACTCCAGCAGGTGGGAGCCGGGGAGGCCGGTCCCGGGGCCGCGGGGAGGCCGGTCCGGGGCGTGTCCCCGTGCCGTGCCAGCGTGCCGGGACGGGCCTCCAGAGACAGGGGTCAGTGGGAGGGAAGCTTGGGGGGGGAGGGGGAGCCTGAAGTTTGCCTAGAACTTGAGGAAACTCTCTTACCCGAGATTCAGTTAGGAACTTGCTATGGTCTTAACTTGCTCATAGCTGGCAGGTTTGTTTTAAAAAAATTGTGGGGAATCTTTCTCAACTCAGGTGATAATGGAAACCGAGTGAGAGAGATGGCCCACATTCGATTAGCAGGGACGATACTTCCTGCAGACGTCTAGGAACGGGAAAGGGCAGCGGAGTAAAGCTCGCGTGAGCGCGATGGGGTTGGCACGCGGAGAGCTCGCTGCAAGGGCTGTCCGATTGCAGCGAGGAGCCCTGCCCTTCTGAGCTGGCCCTCACAGGAACTCTAAAGGCCGCCAGAAGTGTGGGGTAATAATGAACGAGCCATTAACCACTATGCACGGGAGCTCTTGTGAGGGGAAGCTCCCTCTTTAGCAACATGAAATGCTTCTTTCTTGGAGAACAACAAAAAAGGTGAAATGCTGACTTGTATTTAACTTAGGGGCAGAGGTGTAGCTAATAGTTTGAAACTCATAAATGCAATCAATAGTTAAATAACTTGTCTTGAACCTCGTCATCTGGAAAAGATGTGCTACTATCCAGTGTGCAAAGAAAGTGTCTGGGTCCAACTTTGAAACATCACTGAAGATCATCAAGCCTTTCAAAGTATCCCTAGTGTGTTCATTAATATGGCATGTTTATTTAGGAAGAAAAGCATGCTCGATGCCTTGAAAATGAAAGAAAAAAAAAAAAGTTGGGCTTTCACTTTGCTATGTAAAATCCTTTTCTGAAGGAACTGTAAAAACAAGTTTGCTTTGTGTCTGAACTATTCAAGGATTCTGAACATCTTGCCGTTCTGATTCCCTGTGTACAAGGTCAGCTTTTTCTGCTGCTTCTTGAAACTAAGTCTTGAAGCTACTGTTGGTTTACAGAGAAGTTTGTGTGGAAATAACATTCTTTCGTGAAAGCCACAGAATTTTCTTGAGAGGAAGTTCTAACAGTAAGGAGATACAATATAGATAATTATTGCATAATAGAAAACTTGTAGGAGGTGGAATAAGAACAGCAGCAATACAACTTTAAAATATTTGTTACTGCTGTTTAGTTTATAATTAACTATATCTGCAATTGGAAAACAGGCTATTGAAAATGAGTCATTCTCTTTTTAGACTTCTTTTTCTGAAATGGGTTTAGAACTGACAGAGATCCACATCCATAGGGAAGAAATGACATTTGTTAAATGACTATGCCTAACCTTTTTCATCTAACGATTATGGCAGTTATAGGTATTGAGTTCAGTATACAACATCTCTGTAGATGATCCTACTTTTAACATGCATACATAGATGTATATTTTGCTGTAATAAACTTCTAGTAGTGAAAGTTATCCATTCTTTTTAAATATTTCTGATCTTACATGTTACTGATTTAAATTAGAAATAATTTATGGTTTATTATTAACTATAGAGTGCTTTATTACAAGCTCTCCCAAGTAAACAGCAACTTCTAATGCTACAGTAAACAAACTTTGGTACAATTGCATTACTAATTATAATTCAGAAGGAACCAAGACAGAGGAAGTGTATGAGTTGTTACATACACATTGTAACATGAACTCTACATTTTTTAACTTTCAAGGTAAAAGAAAGGATAGCAAATGGTTGCACCTCCAAAGATAATTCAGGGTTCCCTTTTGAAGTATCTTCTTTTGTATCTTCTTATAAACAACTGTCTGAATCACATCATCCCTTACTGATAGACAAAGCCCTCTCCACATCTGGAGATACTTATGAACGTAACCAAACGGGTTAAACATGTTTGAGCAGATATTGTCAGGAGAGAGGAGGGGTAAAAACACCACCACCACCACAAAAAAACCCCAAACTGCCACTGGGGGGGGGGTGTGGGGGGGGGGGGTTGTGGAACAAGCAAAACAAAACACAACACCAAAAAAACCCCCAACAAAACAACAAGAAACAAGAGCTTCCTGAGCCATTAACTTCAGATTTCAACTAGTATATTAAAAAAAAAAAAATTCAAGTGTTTGGAAAATAAACTGTTGCCTTATTAAGGAAATTTTTTTACAGAAACTATTTATGCATTTTTGTCACTTAGATAATTTTCTGGTTCTTGCCATTAATAACTTTCTGAAATTATTAATGGAATACTGCACACTGTTACGATTTCTTATCTTAAAAATTATATAGTAGAAGTGAGTGAGAAGGGTGAGAATTTTCAAGATATGGAATTAATTCTATTAAAGTAATAACAAGTAGATTAGGATCCTTGAGCCTGAAGAGAGATGCAGAGTCAGAAGTGGTATGGAAAAGGTACATAGGGAAGGCTTCTCCACAAAGCAGGAACTAGTGATTTGTCACATGCTATGTAACTGAAGTGTGGGATTATTTGGCATGGGGAAATGTGACAGATAAAAATTTACTGATTCAGAAAGCCAGAGGAAGAAACAGAAGAGATGCAAAGATAATGTATTTGGCTGTAGTAAGACCTGGGGCAGTAAGTGGCAGTTGAGATAATATCCTGAGGAGATGTTACTTGCATGCTGTATTCTTATGCTGTTATTGAGACATTGGAGATGGGCTGTTGACTTGATTTGTCTTTTATTTGGTTCCCAATTGACTGTTAAACATGAAGAAAAATACTTTTAAGACTGACTTCAAATAACAGTTTAGAGTTTTATATGAATATTTGTTCTAAGACTATTTTGGAGTAACCTTTTCTTAATGTGTTATCTTCAGGATCTGTTGAAGACACGACTATTGAAGTTACTGCCTTTAAAAGTGGGGGAAATGCTGCAAATTATGGAAAGAGAATTCCCTACTCAATGCAATAAGATTTTCTCATTATGGAATAATTGTTGCAACCATTGTGGACTCTGTATAAAATGGACACATAGAGCCATATCTCTGCCAAATGCACCTATTTCAGTGTTGGACTGGATAGTTTTTTGTGGGTATTTTTCACCATTTCAAAACATAAATTACATCTCTGAAGAAGTGAGAACTAAAAAAGAAACAAACCCAATTCATGAAGAAATCACTGCAGCATGTAATATACTTTTTTTTTTTTTTTTAAATTTTAATAACCTGGGAATGTTTGGATAAAAAGCTCTTGCACAGTGAAAAGCTCTTGCACTGTTTTACCAAGGTCTGGAAGTTAGACTCACTGTGAATTTTTATGATGCCAGTGCAATACTTTTGTTTGTAAGGGTGCTTTTAAAATATCTATGTTAAACTATTGATACAAAGTTGCAATTGTAGAAGTTGTTTATAGTGTAAATACACAATTTACAGTGACTCTTGTAAAGTTTCATCGATATTTTGGAATAACTTGGAATTTGAGATTTTATAAGTAGACAAGTAAAAATAATGATGTTGGCATAGCAGTACATTCTTCATAGTTGCGAAGGATGTAATATGATGATTATAAGACAACGCATTTTTAGTACAGTGATGTTGAGAATTATTTTCCTGATGCTGAAGCGTTTGGGGAGGGGAACCACCAAAAAAAATCCCTGTTGATTAATAAGTACTCTGATGCTTTATTAACAAATTTACATTTGGGTGTAGCTGAGAAGTAGCACCTGGGAAAAGATTTCTATTAAAGTTAATGATACCTAAAATTCTTGTGTGGAGCAATTCCTCATGAGGTCCTCTGGTTTTGAACCAACACTAAGAGTCTGAGCCCACCATTAGCAAATATGGGTAGGTCTTAAACTTTTAATGTATGATTGTTTTTATGCCACACCTCATTGAATACTAGAGGTGAATTTAAGGAAAATGTTCACTTGGAATACTGTGACTGTACTTCCTTGTGGACTCTTGAAATGTCTTCCAATGTTCTCTTGTAAATTACTGGAGTAATTTCTTACATTTCTGTCCATATTCTAATTTTTAAATGTTTTCCAAATGCTCTCAGTTTTTCGACAAGGTTAGATGAACACTAAACTTGAAAGTCTGTAACGTGATTTCTTCTTTACTAACTGCAGTGATTAAGATGTGTATACAGTTGTTTCCTCCTTCTAGAGGAACTGCAACGTGACACCACTGTGACACATCAGACAATGGTCTGATTAAAAAAAAAAGCATCAAACTCCTCCCTTAAAATCTATAGAACACTGTTTCAGTGTCATTTGCAACAATTTTTTCATTTCATTGTTCTGAACAAAGATACTGCTTTTTCTGATTCCCCATAGTTTCATTTGTAAGCTGAATTATGAGATGTAATGTTTAATAAGTGGAATGATTAGTAGCAGGTATAAATTAAGCCAAAACTTTGTATGCAGCTATTCAGGTACTTAGTCTGATGGAAAAAAAAAAAATCTGATCCAGTGTTGCAGTCATAATTACCGGTGAATTGAGCAGGGCTTTGCCTTCACTAGATGACAGTGTAATTAATCTTAAAACCATATCGATACTTAATGATTGTTGCATAGAATGGTAGCTAGAATGTTGTTGGCTGTTGCAACTTCACTGAAAAATTGCATGGGATTCAAACGTTTACAATCATGAACAGTACGTATGTTTTAAAAATTAAATATAGGAGCTGACACATCAGTCAAGGAGGATGTTAATCAGAGAAGTGCTAGAATGTTACTAGTATGGTGTGTCTAAATGAGATAAAAGGTACTTGCTATGGAGCAACGATAACTATTGTAAGCTATGATCCTTTCTTTTTGAAAATGTAAACCAGTTACCATTTCCTGCAGTCTATTTGCCTTCTAAATAAGGAAGGCTAATACTAAATAGAAACTGGCAACCGATTTATTAGCAGTTAAACATTAACAAATATTTAACACTATTTTAGTCTCCTGGTATCCTTATCAGTTGTAGCTTAATGCAGCACAAAGTCCATTCAAAGAACTTTTATATTGTTGATTGGAAAGAAGTGCTTGTCCATGTTTAGGGCTGCTTGCTGTTGTGTGAACACGGAGTTTTGTGTCTAAAGCTAGAATTCCTTTAAAGGACAGTCCTGTGCACTCTGTTTAAAAACAGCCAAAACTGCGGAGAACCAAACTCTGGTTACAGGAGTGAGATTATACAGGAGTTTTTTGTAACTGGTTAAGCCTTAAAACTAGCTCAGAACAGTATCCTATGTTCCACCAAAGGAAAAAAGCCAACACCCTAACTTGTAATTATGTAGGATGAAATGTTGTTTAGATGTATGTTTAGAAATGTTTCTTCTTTAGATGTAGACTGTATCTAAAGAAAGCTTTAATGTGGAATATATTTTTTAGCTTCCTTAAACGGGAACATCTTCTCCAGGGAGAAATTAGATTGAAGTTATTAGTAAATTCTACAAAACCTGTTTGATGTGACTTCTGGGAGTGAGAGTTGCTGGGAGGGAGATAATTATTGCAGTAGCAGCTTGTGTAGAGAATAAGCAAATATGTACAGCTGGTTAAGAGGGCTAAGCTCAAATAATGTCATATGTCACTGTAACTAGTTTAGGTGAATTGGCGAAGTAAACATAACGTGTTTGAATTTTAAAAAAATAAGGTGCTTTGAGCAGATTGAACAGTACAGAAGAACTACACAGAAAATGCATGTTTTCATTCATAATTATCCATGTTGCTTTAAAAGTTATTGAAGGTTTTTAGGTATATTATGTTTAATTACTTTTGAATTATATGATCTCCACGTTGATATATCTTTTAATGTAGTCAGCTGGTGTGTATTTAAAAAAAACCAAACCAAAACAACAACAAAACACCCCCACCCCCCCCCCCCCCAAACCCCATGACCTTTGAAGTAAACGCAGGTAATGATTTTTCTCGACAGTAGTATTAGTTGTGTGTGTACACACAATGTTTTGAGAGGAAAAGTGGTTACTAGTTCAGAGACAGAAGAGTCTGTAACGTGTTTTATTTAGAGTATTTAAGGAATGATACAGCTACCAGCGTTGTGCTTGGATGTAGACCTAGCCTACATGGAGAGGATGAGAACATCCAGCAATCGTGCTTAAACCCCCTAACTGTCCCTCTGGTCTAGCAAATGCCCAATTGCTTCCCAAGGTCAAAGTCGGCCCTCTTTAATCTCGATTACGTTGTTTGGATCATTTAGTTTTTCTCCTCTAAATTGCAGTAGTGCCCTTTTCCGTTTGAAAAACGCGCCTTCACTGCCTGGCCGCCGGCCTTGCGGTCCGGCGGGGCCATCTCCGGCTCTGCCTCCCGGGTCAGGGAGAACTTGCTTGGAAACGAACTTAAATTCTGCTCGCTCCATCCTGACGTTGTGGTTAAATCTGAAACTCCGCTTCCCTAGGACGTGTCCCGCTCCAACGCTGGCGCGGGTTTACGCGCTTACCGACGCTGCTCTTCGGTCCCGGCCGCCTGTGCCGGTACGGGACAAGCGCTATCATTACCGCCGAGCGCCAACGTTAAAACCGAAACGGTGGCGCGGGTGGAGCTGTCCGCCGCTCCTGCCCGGCTTCAGCCCCGCCGCGTACCGGGGAGGCAGCCGCCCGCGCCGTGCCCCCGCCCGGCTCCTCGGTCCGCCCGCACCACCGACGGCGGGCCCAGAGCAGCCGCGGCCCTTCCAGCTGCGCCTCTCTATGGTGCGGGGGAGGAGCGCTGCCCGCTTCCGGCGGGGCGCCCGCCCTTTCCGCCCGGGGCGGCATGTGGCGGCGTGGACCGGCAGCGCGCGAGGGGCGCGGCGCGCGCCGCCTTCTGCCCCGCTAGCGGGGCGCGCGTCTGCCGCCAGCGCAAGGCAAGGCCGGGCGGCGGTGGCGGCGGGGCTGCGGGGGGCGGGCGGGGCGCCGCGCTCCCGGAGACGGGCGGTGGGTGGGCGGGCGGGCTGGGGGGCGGCGGCGGCGGCGGTGGTGACGACGACGACGACTCCTGCCCGTCTGCTGGGGATGAGGGGCGCGCCGGGCGGGGTGAGGCCCACGGGTGCTCACGCGACTTGGCCTTCCCTCAGAGTGGCGGAGCCCTCAGAGCCGTGACCATGCAGGGAGGGGACGAGTTCATCAGCTCCCCGCCGAAGAAGACGGTGCGGTTCGGGGGCACTCTGACGGATATCTTGCTGAAGCACGAAAAGGTGACTGCGGCCCCTCCTCCTCGGGGGGCTCCTCTTCTTCCAGGCCGCGCGCGGTGCCGGTGCACAAGCTCCCGGGGTGTCATTCAGTGGGAAAGCTCGTTTCGTCTTACACAAGACCGAGTCTGAAGGCTTAGCAAAAAAACCTGAAGGTGGCCCGAGCGCTCTAGGCTTGTGCCAGCCGGTTTTGCTGTGCCAGTGAAAAGATTTCCCCTGTGAGTCAACCTGAGTGACGTCCTGGATGGATGTAAGGCCTGGCTTACGCCAAGGGCTGTAAAGTGATCACAACTGTGTCTACAGGGAGAGCAGCTAAAAATGACCCAGTGGCTTCAGTTGTCTGTCAGGGACAGCACTCGGTTACTGCTGCTTCAGCCTTCCTTGAGCTTTCTTGTTACTTGTAGTCTTCATGTTACTGTTGATGACATTTGTATTTTTTTCTGGAAAAAATATGAGTGTTACTTACTTACTTTTCTTTCCCCTGTTAGGGTGACACCACGGATTTTGAGTTGTTAAAGCATCAGCTGTCAGATCCAGACATAAAGGTAACAGTTTTGGTAGTAAGGGCTCTGACCATTTAAAGTTTGGCTGTCTCAGTGTAATCGTCAGACAAGTCATTGTGGTGCTTACCCAGATCCTTTGCTTTAAACATTTAGCTGCATTTAACAGCTTTTGCTTTGTGGAAACTTACCAGAATTAAAACTCTAAATGAAAAAAAAAAAAGCAATTGTTTATACACATATATATATCTATATGCAGGATCTTGATGTCTCATGCTGACTGACTCCTTGCTCTTGAGTGAGAAACTTTTTGCTTTGTGTCAGGGTCTTTGTTCCAGATACCGTCTTGCTAGGTCACTGATGCTTCTTTTACAGATACTTCTGTAGATCAAACCATGGTTTCTGACTTTCACAGCCTTTAAGTTGCATGAATTTTTACCTTCTCCGGTTCTCACTAAAAACTTGTTTAATGAGGCAGTAAAATAC
The DNA here is from genome assembly GCF_031877795.1 of Strix aluco. Classification (NCBI taxonomy): domain Eukaryota; kingdom Metazoa; phylum Chordata; class Aves; order Strigiformes; family Strigidae; genus Strix; species Strix aluco. The sequence continues at coordinate 15,341,212 of NC_133945.1, read as the reverse complement.
ATACACATTTAGTAGTTATATCCAGAAGTATTGTTTCATAGGTGTTCTGTGTAGCTGTGAGTATCCACCACATTTGCTGTCCTTTTTTTTCTTTTTTTTTTTTTCCTTTTAATTAAACTACAGAGCTGTGAGAAGAATGCTGCAGGAAGCATAATGCTATATGGAGTTCCTTTTCTCTTTAAAAAGGACATTTTGTAAAATACTTTGGTTTTAGCAGGCCTTTTGGACATACAGGCAAAATCACTGTAGAATTTTCTGTGTGGATTTGCTACTGTTTCAGTATCTGTCTTATTTCAAGACTTTAATGTCCCTTCTGGTTAAACTAGAGCAAAAAGAAAATAAAATTATGATTGAATGTAATTTCTTTTAAACGTGCTCTGTGTGAGTGAAGATTGCATGCCTTGCTGAGTCTAACTTAAGCCTTCCAGGCAGGCTGTTGGTTTAGGAGTTGGTATGCATTTATTCTTGCATTCAAGAACTTTTATTAGTGAGGACAGAAACTTAAAGAAATTCCTTGCATGTTAATGTGAAAACAATTTCTATTTATCCTCTTAATCTTTGGCTTCTAAGGATTTTGTTATTTTTCTAGGAATAGGTAATACTGTTTATTGGAATAGTTACCTGTTTTTTCTGCTTGTTTTAAGGATGCCCAGATCATTAATTGGCTGCATGAATTTCGAGTTTCTGTGGCATATTTGACCAAAGAGCGTGAACAACTGGTCAGCATTTTGCTGGTAAATATCTGTTTGTTACATGGGAAGATTAAGAGTTTGGTACTCAAAACATCTTTCTTTGACATCTTGGTCTTTGCTTATGTTCAGAAGCTGCCATGGTTGAGAAGAAGCCGAGAGGTGGTGGAAGAATATCTGGGTTTTCTTGGCAATCTAGTGTCAGCACAAACTGTCCATCTTAGGCCATGCCTCCGGATGATTGTATCACATTTTCACCCCCGTAAGTTACTTTTCTCGTCATCTTCTTTGTTTGCTTATCAAGATACCTTTTCTAGATAACTTCTGCATAAGTATAATGCATGACACAGTTCATTATTGGGTTGGGTTTTTTTTCCCCGTTGTCTATTTCTTAACTTGAATAGCTGAATTGTGATACAGATAGTTTTCTGTGCCTAGATTTTAGAAGACATGTTCTAGTGGCTAATACAGACCCCATTTACGAAGATGTCTTGGAAAGGGATGAACTGTGCAATGTTGTTATTACTAAAAAACAAAAGCTGCGGTGAGGACCGTGCCAGATGTTTTCAAGAGCCTCCTGGTTCTGTGAATGAAATCGTCTTTTTGATGAGCTTCTGCTTATTTTAGAAAGTCTTGTGGATAATTTTGATGCTTTAATCCTGATGAAAACTGTTGCCCAGTGTGTTTGATTTGTTATTGAAACTGTTACCTGTAAGATTTGTACAACTTTGATATAATAATCTCATTTTTTGCTAGCTCGAATAACCATCAGAGAAGGTGATGTGGATATTTCAGATTCTGATGATGATGATGAAAGTGAGTATAAAGGAAGCATGGCTTATATATGCTGCTGTAATACCTTTACTAATGAAGTATACAGGGCATGTTGCTCCTTTTTTACAAAATTAACATTAAGAAAGAATACATCCTTAAATTCCCAAGTCAAAGACTTTCTTGGACTCAAATCGGTGGTGTGGTGACCCACTCCTTGTTACTTTCAAAATATTCCTGTTGGTGCAGTATCTGTGGGAATGAGACAATGCATAGGAAAACATTCCTAGTTCTAGATTGTTTCAAAGCCAAAGAAAAGTTAGGAATTGTTTGTTTTCCATTTTATTTACCTCAAGAAAACTAGGTAGTTTGGGGGATTCTTGAGTCTTTTTTTGTTGTCTGCCTGTGGTAAGCTCAAATACAATTGATACTTAAAAATGCCACATAATTAGTGTGTTTATTGAGAAGACAAATAGCTAAATGTCTTTCAAGAATTTAATGTTTTCTTATCTTGAATGCTGAAATTAATTTCAGTTCACGTGACACAACTACTCTTCTGCTGTTCACTTGTGACACTGAATAAAAAAGCCTGCTATAGAAGCCTAATTAGCTGTTTGACTCTTACGAAAATGAGGCATACTCTTTCAATAGATTTAATCTAGAGTTACAGAGTTGGATTTAACATATCTTCTAAATATTTGTGTATTGTGGGCTAAATTTTGAATCTCCAAGTTTAGCATTCAGTATGAGAGCGTGTAACAACAATATTGGGGCTGGCAGCACATTCAGAGTTTACTGATTGCAGTGTCAGTAATTTTATTTGAAACTACTTTTCACACTTATTTTGGTAGTAAGGCAGTTCAACTTAAAAAAACAAAGCAAAAAACTCACCCAGAAAAAAAATTTTGGCAAATGCAATTTCCTTGGGAATCTCTAAACTGTTCAGTTGTTATGGTCTACTTTTGCTGGTTTCTGATTTAGTTTTCTGTAAGCAAATGCATAAGAGTACATTTTTCTTTCTCTAGACCTTCCTGAAAACTTTAATACATGCCATAGAGCATTGCAAACTGTTGCAAGATATGTTCCTTCGTAAGTATATAATCCCATGGGTTTGTGTGCCCTTTCCTTGTAGATTTAAAACTTGTGAATGAATTTACTTTTTTTCCTTTTATTTGAAATATAATACTTAGTTTCATTGCATGATTTTTCCTAATATTCACTAAGTGGTGGAATGCTGTGTCCAATCATGAAATTTCTATAGACATCAGCAGCTGAAAATCCCGTTAATGGAAACAGGAAGTAGGGAAAGTCATGTTTGTAGCAATGTATTTGAAGTGGCTTCTAATAAGTCCACAGTGAAAGTTTGCCACTATTATCTATTCGGTGATCCTTGCAAAACAGATTTAATACTATTACTTACCTTTAAAATAAAGTTACTGTGAAATAAGCTTATTCCAGTCTGTCTTTAGAGTGCTGGAGCTTCAATATTTGCTCTCCTGGTAATAACCTATAACTTTTGGGTTTGTTTTTGTTGATTTGTTTGTTTTTTGTAGGACACCACAATTTCTTATGCCAATACTTGTGGAAAACTTTCCTTTCATTAATAAATCAGAAAGAACTCTGGTAAGAGCTGTGAATATTTTTGTTTATTTGCTCATTTGTTTTCTAATGTATAAATATACTCTGTAGTATGACAACTGATTTGGTGACATTCAATGCAGATTTTTGAGTGTATTGTTTAAGATTCTTGTTATTTTTTATATTTTTATATATATATGGATGTGCCTGTTTAGTACAAGGTTCTCCAAGCATACTTAAGTTCCTTGTGCATAAGCATTATGCTAGTCTTTAATGACATAACTGCATATCTTTTCCACAGGATTGCTTTCTTAATCAATGCACAAGATGGACCTCTTTGACGATGAATCTCAGGGTTGTATAGAAGGGAGACGGTAGGATACCTGTCTCATTTGTTGTCAAAACTGGAAAGTATTTATCGAAAGAGCAGGGGATTTGATAAGCAGTCAGAAAGCAATGGATGTTATAGGTGAAATCCAAGTTGCCAGTAGCATAGGGCGTTCAGTTGTTTTATTGCATCTTTGGTATAGTGCTCATGTGTGGTGAAAAACAAGCTGGAAACTTGACAGGCTCTTGTGTGATCTTTATATTTACTTGTTCCGACTTGATATATTGGCAGAGCCCTGCTCCACCAGCCAAGTTCAGTTGGAGCTGTGTTTTGAACTCATCAAGTGCTGAAAAACCCCTGAAGTTCTTTGTATGTCTTGCTAGTTTTTTTTTTTTTTTTTTAATCCAAATAACTTTGGGCATCAGTCCCCTATCTGTAAAATGAGGGGGATAATAGCTCTTACATGGTGTTAGGAGAAGTTTTATTTATTTATTTATATAGCAGCTCAGTGAGGAGCAAGTCATGAACAAGTTCCTAACTGTGTTTTCAGGGCAAGGTTCGAATGACGTGTAATAAAAATATGGTCCATGCATTGTTGTTAAATATTCCCAATTTAGACATTCTCGTTAAACTAGCTCTATCCATTTTATGGACTGAGCGAGCCACATGGCCTGTGGAAAAATCATATGTGCTCATGTAATTAAAGGTTGTGTTATAATGCATATTCACAAAGAGACTATGGTGTACTTAAATGTGGTGCTTTACCTGATTTTATGTATTGACTTGACAATTTTGCTATATGAAAGTTGCAGCAGTGTGTTTTGTACGTAGGTGTGTATACATGGATGGGCACGTGCACGCTCACAGAACTTGTCTGTTAACCTGCTTGAATTCTAATCAGAATGACTCTGAGGAGTCTAACCTGTGGAATTTAGAATTGTTGTTGGTATATTATAATAACATGAAATAAAGATGTACTCAGTCTCACTTTAAACAGTTCTACTAAAGCTGGTTCTAGATGTAGTGATGAGTATGGTTCTTTTAATTTTCCAAGAGAAAATTTAGATGTAAACTCCTATGGAAATGAATAACTTTTCTTATAGAGTATTTATACTCTTTCTGTCTAGAGATAGTTGGAAAAATTTGCATGGAAATAGTAGATTAAGAGGTTAATGATAACACACCTTAACAACTGAAAATTGATGTTTGGTTTATACATTAACTTATTCTAGATTGAATACAGTCTGTTTAAACCTAATTCTGGCTCTTTAGATAACAAATCAAGAAACTTGTTTTCTAAAAATCTTTGACAGAAATTAGACCTTCTGTTAACATTATTATGGATATCAATTAATTTTGTGTTATAGGAATGTTATGTTCATAACCTGCTACGAGTCACGGTGTACCTTCCAACTCTGAGGCTTCAAATTCTGGAGCTTATTATTGAAAAGCTGTTAAAGTTGGATGTAAGTTCGTTCTGTATCATCTTTTAAGGAAGCTTGTTGTTAAAATACACAGAGTAGAAAATTAAATATGCTTCAGTGTTAAGCTCGACAAAAATATGTTGCAGTAGTGCTCATGATCATGAGTATAAAACCAACCAAATTTACACTCCATTCCTAGTCCTAGAATGTTCCCCCACCTGAGGGTGACGGTGTGATGTGTACTGTTATACCCTTGTCCTGGTTTCAGCTGGGATAGAGTTAATTTCCTTCCTAGTAGCTGGTACAGTGCTGTGTTTTGAATTCAGTGTGAGAATAATGTTGATAACACACTGATGTTTTAGTTGTTGCTAAGTAGTGCTTATCCTAAGTTAAGGATTTTTCAGTTCCCATGCTCTGCCAGCAGGCAGGGGCACAAGAAGCTGGGAGGGAGCATGGCCAGGAGAGCTGACCCGAACTAGCCAAAGGGCTATTCCATACCATAGGGCGTCGTGCTCAGTACAGAAACTGGGGGAGTTGGCTGGGGGGCGGATCGCTGCTGGGGCGTCGGTCAGCGGGTGGTGAGCAACTGCACTGTGCATCACTTGTCTTTCCTTGGGTTTTATTTCCTTCTCTCTTTTTATCTTCCTTTTCATTACTATTATTATTGCTATTATATTTTATTTTCATTGTTATTATGTTTTATTTTTGTTATTAAACTGGGCTTATCTCAACCTGTGAGTTTTATTTTTTTTCAGTTCTCTTCCCCATCCCACTGGGAGTGGGGAGGAGTGAGCGAGCAAGCAGCTGCATGGTGCTTAGCTTCTGGCTGGGATTAAACCACAACAACCCTGCATGGAATCTCCATGCCAGAATCAAAATAACTGTTTCATGGTGATCAGTGCTAATGTGCAGAGAATGTGCTTCTCTTTATGTGATTGATCTGTTCTATCATCCCTTTGAAGTAAAAGGATTTACAGTCTTAAAAAAGACAGGAGTGGTAGCATTGTAAATGATTAATGATTTTTATTTTGGAGAACCTCAGCATATAACAGTCTGGGGAAAGCTTATATTCTGGAGGTAAAGTTTCAGGCAGTTTGGTGTGTGTGTTTTTGTATTACATATCATTCCCTTTTAAAATGTTTATTTAGTTAAGGACAAAATCTAGTCTAGAAGTTACTCATGTGTCATTTCTTATATAAATAATAAAAAAAAAATTTCATATTATTGTCATTGTCTTATAAAAATTAATTTATTGTTTGCAACTGCAGGTTAGTAGTCCACAGCAAGATATTGAAGATGCTGAAGAAACTGCTCATAACTCTGATAGCGAGGAAAAATCTACAGAGGAGGGGCTTTTTGACATGGTTGGCTATCTTGTTCTACTAAAAGATTTTTAGTAAAATTTTCACTTTTGAGTTGGCTGTAAGCTGAGACAGCGTAGGAATACATTATTGCTTTGTCGTTAACTGCACTGCAAACTGAGACAATGTAGGAATATGTTATTGCTTTGTTGTTACTGCACTGCACACAGCTCTTGAAACCTGAACAGCTGAAAAATGAGTAATGTGTTCTCTGGGTGTTGACTTTATTCATGTAAATACCCAGTGTACATGCAGTGAATCAGTTTCACTGTGAAAAACCTCAAGCAGCTATACATAGAACTAATGAAACAATTCATGATAGTTGGCTTAGTTTACAAAAATTTGCTTACACTAAGCTGTGTAATACTGCTTTTTTTTTAAAATAAGACAAAACTTTAGCATATCAATGAAAGAGAAATTTTGTTTTGCTTTCCCTGTAATTGATGTCTTTATGATGTTGTTAAAAGCTGCATGACTGCCATTTTATCTACCAGGAGGAAGATGAAGAAAGAAAAGGAAACAAAGTTGTCTCTTCCAGCAGTGAGAGAATGGCCCATCCACTTGCAGAGCGCCTTGATATTTTGATGACCATCCTGTTTTCCTATATTAAAGATATTTGCCACGTGGATGGTAAGAACACTTGAGCTATAACCAAATTTGCTGTTTTGCAAGCAAGTAAGAAAAACATAAGAGGATTTCTTGCTTTCTGCTGCTGCAAGATAGAGCCCTCACCCTTTAGGGGCAGAATTCTGCCATCAGCAGGCTGTAGTCTGCATTCTTGCCTCTGCCCAGTGTTATTGGCAGAGGATGCAAAGGTATATTTATGACTTTAAAGGTTTATTCTTCAGTTGGAGACATTCTGATTATATAAATATGACACTGTATCCAAACTGTTGCATTACAGCCTATAAGGGTGAATAGAGTTTTGGTTTTCGTTGTGGTAGAAAATTCAGGGGATTAGAGGTACTTTCTGATTAACCACAGTGTTTTATCATTTGCTCTACTGTATTGCTTTGAGTATTAGAATTATGAATCCTTTTGACACCACAAGGACTTGAAGTAGATTAAAACAACTAGCCATGTCACTCAGTTGGAATTGTTACAGCAAGACTTTGTGTTATAGGAAAAAACCTGAAAGAAATGTCTTACACTGGCATTTATTAAGGGTTTGAATTTCTTATATATTTAAAACAGAATATTTAGAAACTATTTTGCTATCTTCTTCATGTAAGTCAGGTAACTTATTTCTTAGTGTTTTCTTCTGGCTCTTCTGAATTAACACATTATTGAAAAGTTTGCATGTCTGCCAGTTTTATACGTGTGTGGTGCATGCACACACAGATATTATTCATATATACCACCGTAAAAAGCAGTAGAGCTGAAGTACTAGAAGGTCTTACTATAAATATTTTTTAGATGTCTGATAAGCCTAGAAGTCATCTTGACAGTGTTTCTTTACATATTTCTTACTGGTTTAGAAAGATATAAATGCCAGTTCTGCAGCATGAGGGCAGGAAAAAAACCTGAAATAGCTCATTTTGTTTGTTTTCTTTTTTTGTTGCATAGGCAAACTTGATATCAACAACACAAAGGATTTGTATCGGGATCTGGTTTCTGTTTTTGACAAACTCATTTTACCAACCCATGCTTCATGTCATGTACAGTATTTCATGTTTTACATCTGTAGCTTTAAATTGGTGAGTAGAAGCTGTTTTTAAGATGCAATGTCTTCTGTCATTTCTGCATCCTCGTTTTGGCTTTTTTTACAGAACAGTTGTTTTCTGTGGTAATTCTAGTCTGATTCATTAGTATCTTTGCTTTCTTTTCCTTCCCTGTTATTCCTTTCTTCAAGTTTTTCTTTATGTGGTTGCTCTTCCTATGTTGTTCATAAACTGCAAACATGGAATCTAAGCTATTGTGAAGGAACTTGGTTAACAGACCTGTTTTACCAAAATCAGTTGCACTCTTGAACCTGAGACACAGTGCTCCACCAAGCTTCTCAGTATCCCAAAACTATCTTAAAGATACGGTCTGTGTTAGCTCTTCAGTTTGAAAATCACATCTGCTGTACATTGTTGAGAGATGGGAAAATGAGGGAGGCAAACTGCTGTTCTTTCTCTTGCTGTATAAGAACACACGTACTTTTTGCATAAGAGTAGCTAAAGATCCAGTTAAGCTAATGCCCTGTCTCTGGCAATGGTGAATAATGGACGTGTTGGAAAGAATATCAGATTGAGGTGAGCATGTTATGATGCTTTGCTAGAATACCCTCTCAGCCTCTAGCAGCAGTCCAGTAACTTCCTGAGCCAAAGTGATGTTCTTTCATGGTAACAGCCCATGATGGACAAATTTAAGGAGAAAATACCTCATGATACTGCACTTCTTGTACTGATGTGAATTTTTGGGATCATGAACTTCTGTGGCAAAAAGTTCTATGATGTAACCATTAAAGGTGAAGAATCACTTTTGTTTCTCTAAATTCATCTTCCTGCTCTTTTCATTGGATGCCCCTGACCTCTTCTGCTACAAGAGACAGTGAACAGTCACTTCACGTTTACCTTCTTACCGTTCTTGTTTTTAAACACTTCTTGTGTATCCATTCCTGACTTTTTGCTAGACTTCAGATTCCATTTACTTTTTATAGTAAGCATAGAAAAAGTCACAGAAAAGAGTGCTCTTCCATCATGTGTAGGAATAGTTATTTACTACAGTTATAGGTAGATTTTTTTTTTTTTAAATGGTTTGATTATGGAAATTACACGAATTGCATATTAGGAATCTGTTACTTAAACAGCATCATCAGCGTAACAACTCATGATTTCTGTGCATCTTGTTTCCAGGGGTTGGCTGAGGCATTTTTAGACCATCTTTGGAAAAAACTGCGTGATCCAAACAATCCTTCAGTGATCAGGCAGACTGCTGGGAGTTATATTGGCAGCTTCTTGGCAAGAGCTAAATTTATTCCTGTTGTGTAAGTTGTTTTGATATATGAGCAGAACCAAACAATTTATGGTGATTGCCAAGGTTAAGTACAGAATTCACAGAATGCACACAGAGTCTTCTATTCCCACAGCTTTGCTAGTAAGCCTAAATCAATAGTCTCGTTTGTCCTTTCTACACTACTGTTTCAGTATTGTCTTGAAGTTTCCAGGAAAGTTTTGCATTTACAGAGTGCAGACTAACGACTTGCTGTTTAAGGCTTCACTTACCAAGAAATGCTGAATACAGGTAGGTTATGTTGACTTCAGGCAGAGTCATGGATGCCCAGTATATCTGATGCTCAGATGTTTTTAGTGCCCTATGTTGGGCATTTTATGTAGACTCTGAGACAGGGAAGCCAAGTGTTCTAGTGTTTTGATACAGATGGATTAAAATACCTTAGCAGATGGGTGAAAATGTTGTCTTTTGTATGTACATGTTGTATATTTTTATGGTGTTCTGGGCAGGTGTGGTGACTTTAATGCTGAACTTAATTTGATACTGGAATTACTTGTTGGACATGGGAGGCATTTCTCTCTCTGTACTACCTGTAGCCCGGGATTGTAATTGTTTACTGTGTTTCACATGTAACATGCATTCATGGATTCATCTCTTCTGGCGTCTTGTGCTTTCACTGACTGGGGTTTTCAGTGCTGATACATTGAGTCATTTTATGCTGAGATAAAGGAGAAAGTTCATAACAGATTCTACTTTTTTTATAATGAGGTTTTCTTACTGATGTTTTTATAACCACTGGGATCCTTGAATACTTGTTTAACATCTTTTCTATACCATTTTAGATGCTATTTTTACACTTTTTTTCCTCCCTCCATTATAGTACAGTAAAAGCATGCCTGGATCTTCTGGTAAACTGGATGCATAAATACATTGATAATCAAGATACAGGGGCTAACGCTTACTGTGATGTAGCTCTCCATGGGCCATTTTATTCTACGTGTCAGACGGTGTTCTATACGTTTATTTTCCGTCATAAGCAACTTCTAGATGGAAACTTAAGGAAAGGTGAGTATATTAGGTTTGAAGGGTATTGGGATTCATTTGCAAGTTTGACTGTTGATGTGTTTTGTAATGGTCAATTCTATCAAGTATCTGATGGCAAGTTTATGTTGTTGTGCTCTAAATAAAATGAGATGGCTTGTACACCTGTTGAGCTACCAAGCTAAATAATCTTTTTTTCCCCCACTGTTGAAAACAATGCTGGTAACTCAACATTGATGTCTGGCCCCACCTACTGAATGTGTTTGAATTTCAGCTATATAAAACTAGTGTGGTCTTCAATTAATGATCTGTCTTGATGACTCTGTGCCTCTGTCAGTCCCTGTAATGAGTGTGTACGTGTAGTGTCTGTTAGAAGGATCCCTCGGCTGTGGCCGGTTACTGTTATTTAGAGTAGCTTTTCTGCTAAACAAGCTGTGGGCTAGATCTCTATTGTAAGCAGATGCCCTAGGATGTGCTTCTGTGGTGTTGAGCAGAGTGCAAGCAGGTCAGACTGGAAATTCTTAGAAATTAAGTTCAGCTAACATCATATATAACCTGTATTTGTCAATTGTCCTTATTTTCAAGGTCTGTCATATCTGCAGAGTTTAAATTTTGAGCGCATTGTCATGTGTCAGCTAAACCCCCTGAAGATTTGTATACCCTCTATTGTGAACTTGTTTGCTGCCATTACCAGGTACCTACTCATTTATTTCGGTTTCAGCTTGATGCAGATATTTGTGTGTGCATGTCTAAAAACAGCACGGTACTTGGAACGTGGGTTTCGTTAGGCACAATATTGAGTATTATCTAAGACAACTCATAGGACACTGCCCATATTGTAGGTGGGATAAGTTCAGTTTCAATGAAAACCTATGGTGCTGTGAAACTGATTGCTTTTTGTTGGAGCCAATGTGATTCTACTTGGAGTGAAGTTTCTAAGAGTGTAGAGGAAGAGAATAGACTCCTTAGCTTGTGACTATCTTGAAAACTAGTATCAGTGGGAAGATGGAAGATAGAAATGATCTTTGTTAAAAAAATAACGTCGTATTTTAATACCATCTGAAATTCTTGCTTTTGATGTGCTAGAAATGCTTATCTTCTTTATTACCTTTTTAAAGGAAATACCAGTTGGTGTTCTGCTACACAATTATTGAGAGGAACAATAGGCAGTTTATACCAGTTGTTCGGAGTGGTGCTGGGGGTGACCTTGTGCAGACATGCACTAACCCGCTTGACAGTTTCTTCCCCTTTGATCCCTACATGCTCAAAAGGTATAGTTTAAAAATAACTCATTTCTGCCTTGTAGAAAATAATGAACTAAAACTGTAAGAAACTGTCAGTGTTTCTACAGTTCACTTTCTTACCTGATCTTTAGTACCTTTCATGTTGCATATTTTAACTAGAGATTGTCGAAGGTTTGAATTGAAATTTATCCCCACTGTGGCATATAATGATGAGGAAGGAACAGGACCCAGTTTTGTGATAGGTCTAGTTAATATGTTTGGTGACGTTTCTTTTGGTTTTCCTTGTTTTAAGCAGTCTCTAAAATACCATAATGCTAGCCTAATACATATTTTGTTGGAGCTGTGGCGGTGTGTTGTCTTGTTTGGTTTGGGTTTTTTGCACCTTGAGAGTATTGCTGCTTGATTGGAGACTCCAGTTTATTTAAAATATCTTGCTTTTTTAATGAGTAGTGGATTATTTGCAGGTTTTCAAAATGTCTAGCACTATGATGATTTAATTGCTTTTTAATATTAGAGGGCACCATTCTGGCTTTTTTTTATCTCTTGAAAAAAAAAAAATCTGTCTCCACAGAAGGGAGACCTTTCTTAGAAGTAGAAATTATTAATAATAACGGATACTATTAAATTACATAAAATTACATCTGTTGTATGTGTGCATCTATAATGTTAATAATAATAATATTATTGATACTATCTTCAAAAATTTGGAAGAAAACTACGCTTACTTGCGAGCATAGTGTAGCTGTTAAAAATATCCAGCGAGGAATTAGGAGGACTGACTGTATCAGAACTCCTCAAGCAAATAATTTATACTATGAGCAAAATGGAGTTATTTCTTCATGGGATTAATTGGGGATTATATAAGGATTAATGGAATAGTTTGTAAAATCCTACAGAGGGCTATCAAAATGCCAAGCATTTAATACTGTATTATTAAAATGAAATACCCATGACTTTTACTGAATACATTAGTTCTTACTGTGTTTTAATTCCTCTTTCAGATCAAAGAAGACCATTGATCCTTTTTATCAGTTTTGGGAAGAGCTGAGTGCTGAAGATCTTGAGAATCTAAAGAAGCCCATTAAAAAGGTAATCTTTTCTGATCAAAATGCAGTTCAGCTTTTGCCAAATCCCTTATCAGCTGCTTCTATTGCAGGATTATTTTTTTTTCGTAGATATGAGTACACTAAACATTTAGGGGAAATCGTGATTGAAATTAGGAAGCTTTAGGGACTGATCTGTCCTTGCTTTGAGAACGCTTTTCCCCTCTTCTGCAGAGGAGTTCGTTTGGCAGCACAGGACCACTGTGAACGCTTATGAGCACTCTCAGAATATGGACATGCTGATGTCACTGGGAAATCCACTTTGTAGATATGAATTAGTTTTGTATTTCATAATGAGAGTACATAAAATTTTCTTACCATTCTAACTAGTTATGACAACTGTAGTACAACCCAAATCCTGAATTATCTCCTACGTAGTCTGTTTACCTTCTTGCAGAATTGTCTATCCTATGTCAGATTTTTGAGTCCTTCAAACGATGTGTTTTTCTTTCCTTCCTGTGATAACTTGTAAAAATACTATGGTGCTGCAGCTTTGTTAACTGGTAACTTTATAAACTTTTCTGTAGCATTTTGATTAGCAGATTTGATTATTGCAACATTTCAGAACTTATTTTAGAAATACCCTTTTTTGTCTCAGCATTCATTACTTCTGTCAAATCTTAATAGAGACCTGGAGTATCTCTCTGCTGTCACTGATCCTTTTAAATTTATGCAGGGTACTACTGAAGATGAAGATGATGACTTTTTGAAAGGAGAAACCCCTCAGAATGATGGTGTGGTTGGAATTGCTCCAAATTCTTATGAGTCAAATACCCGGAGCCCAGTGAGCAGCATTGGCTCCCCTCCAGAGTGTTTTGTGCCATACCCTCAATGACGTGGAGCATCAGAAGTGAAAAGGTTGAAAATTGTGTGCAATTTTTTGCTCTGTAAAGAGACTTTAGCCCAACTTTCCAAACTGGCGAATATTTAAGTAACTACATTTAAGAAAAATTATTGTTTCTTAATCATCAGATTTCTACCTATATGTTATGATAAAGTCGTATGTTGCTAGAAAAGCTTAGAGAATAAATAGGGTGATATTTTACAAATTTCACATTGAAATGGTTTTTATGACTTAGAAGGATTTTCTATAGTTTTTCCTGACTTAAAAAAATTGTTTACTAATGTTTCTCTACAAGGTTTTATATATCAGGGGTGAAATTCTGGTCTTTCTTCCTACTGATTTGTGTGGGGACCAGAATTCAAACTGTACTCTGACTGGTTTCAATGCAATGGTGTGATCCCACGATAGGGAAGCCATGAATCAAGTCTGACAGTGATTCTTTTGCACACATCTCTTAAGCTTTTCCTATCTGTAGAACAGCATTTGGTAAAGCCACTTGATAGTGGAAAGTGTATTCAGATGATAAGAGTTAATGACTCCTTAAACCTGTAGCTGACACACAACTTTTCCAGCTATGAAAGTTCAGACTTATAAAAGTGATGATTGTTGGAAGTGTTGAAAATGGAGTAGCTGAATGTATGATTTGTAGATAGTTTTCTTTTGTGTGCTTTTGAAGCACTCTGAGACAGGTATTTATTTTCAGGATTTGAAGTTTATATGTGAATGTTGAAAATACAAAAAAATGTTTCCCTTGTCGAAAGGAAGTGATGGTGTCACTGTGTCCTTGTGCTGTCTGTGTCAGTGTAGTTTCTCTGCATAGGTTTCCTGTCATTTCATGATTGCTGGCTTTTAGAGTAGGAATATAAACAGTGGAAAAAAAATGTTATTTGTGTGATGTTATGCATTTGGGACTAAACTCTTAATTGCCCTCTTTAGAATCTTAACTTGGAGGCTTTTAAGACAACCTTTCTATTCGGAGCCAATAAATATTGTTGCAAACAGTGTAATTCTTAAACCTTTGAAAAAACACATCTCTGTATGTAACTGTGTAGTCTAGCTTCTCAAAGTTAGGATGTTTGTTGTGACAGTCTGCAAAAATGACTTTTCAGGATGATACTGCAAAATGCATCAGTGGATCTGTTCATCATTGGATAAGTTGAGACAGTTTTTGTTTTTAATTTTAGTCCTCTTTACTGTCAGTCCTGAGTAATAAAAAATAGATTTCCGTGTGAAGTAATTGCATTCTCTCCCAGCATGGAAGAACCTTTCTCACATCAACAGCAAACAAAACATCATTTGAAAGCTGCCTCTTTCTGTTCTTTTACTGTTACATCTTAAGCAACGTAGTCAGCCACGTCTTACAAAATGAGGCTGTGTAAAACTTCCCAAGGTGTAACACCAGGTATGTGAGTCAGGAACTTCTGCATCTTACTGAGAGTGAAAGAAGGAAGTGCTGTGAAGTGTAACATAAACAAATATGCTGACATGGAACTGTCTATACTGAAGTTGCAGAATTAACATTTGTATACTTTAAGGGACTTAAAGATCCAGGTTGGAACTCCACAGTGCTTCTGTAACCTCTTCTGTGATGGATCTGGTTTGCGTAGTGTAACTGCAGACCGGTGAGCTGGCAGGTGCTGGCATTTTGCTACAGAGATTTTGTTCCATAACTACCAGCAGTATTGCAAGGAAAGCTGTTTCGGAAGTGGAAATTTTGCCTTGCCTGAGAAGCACAGTGTATTTTTTGAAGAAAATATCTGCTGTAGCTGTTTAATTTTGTGAAAATGGGATTGGAAAGGTAGAGCTAGGGTCCTGGCGTTTTTCCTGTCTGTTGGTTGTGAGCAGTGCGTGGGGCCCTGGCTGTCGTCTCTCCCTGCGCAGTGAATTTAACTCTGCAGCTGCCACGGTTGCTGTTCTTACTGTTCGTGCAGGGACAACTGGAGCAAAAATCCCTGGTCTGTAAGGAAAAACAGACGTCTTGGGGAGCGTCTGAAAATTTCATTTTGTGGTTGCTGGGGCTGGAGGATAGCGGCGCGGGTTTATTTGTAAATTTGGGACTAGGGTGGGTATTTCCGAAACGGTTTCTGGGATAAGCTCGCAGTCGCAGGAGGGGTTTTGTGCGACGTTAAAATCCTCAGGCGGTGCCGCCGGGACTGGTTCCTGCGGGCGCCTCTGACCCCGCGTCAGGCGGCGACCGCTGAGGGGCCGGACCGGGCCCCGCCCCCGCCCGGCCGGGCCCTCGGGCCGAGCCGCGGCTGCGGAAGCCCCGCGGGCGGTGCCGCCGCCCCGCCCGGCTCCCCGGGCCCCGCTTTCCCAGCGCCCCGCGCGGCGACGCCCGGCGCGGCCCTCGGGAGGAAGCGCGGAGCCGCCGCCTGCCCCGGGCCCGGGCGCTGCCCGAGATGCCGCTGCTGGTTAACGGTGAGCGGCTCGACCCGGCCCGGCCCACGGGGGACGTGATCCGCGCCCACCCGCACCTCGAGGTGAGGCGGCGGCGCGCAGGGGCCCGGCGGGGCGGGGGTGTGTGGGGGACACCCGCCGCCTCGGCCGGGAGGAACGGGTGGCGGAGCGGCGCGGGCCCGGGCTGAGGCGGCGCCCGCCGAGGCGCGGGCCCGGGTAGGGGCGGCCCCGGGCTGAGGCGGCCCGGCCTGGGGTGGCCCGGCCGCGCCGCCTTCCCCGCGCCGCGACAACGGGGAGACACGGGTTGGACGAGAGGACAATCGGCGTCCGTTAAAGCGGCGTTCCCGGAGGGCGGTCGCGGTCGGCGCTCTGAGGCGGAGAGCGGCCGGTCGCGGTGTGGGCTGCGGCGGCGGGGCCGGGCCGGGCTGCCCCTTTCTGTGCGAAATAACAAAAACCGGTGATAAAAGTCAAACTAGTGACTTTCAGGAGGGTATTAACCTCACTCGCGGTATATAAAGGCTGTAATCCTAACGGCGGACTGTCAGCCAGGAGCTGCTGAGCAGAGCTGGTTGGGCAGGTGTTTCTCATCAGAAGATGTTTCTTTATAGAAACTGAGCTTTTGCAGAAAAACAGTGGGTTTTGAGCCCCAGGATGGAAATTCACTGCCTACCCAGAGGGTCTGTGATGAGAATCAGGGGGTTTTATGTACTAAGCAAGCTAATAAATAGTGATTTTTTTATATGTACTAAATAAATATTTAGATTGTGGCAGTAGAAGACTGAAACCTTTACATTTTGTCTCCTGTCCTCATTAAACTTCCAAGATCAGCTCTCGTATGCTCTAATGTAATCTTTGCCAAGTCCTATTGCTTTTTGTTGTACCTCCATTTTATCATCTATAAAGCAGGGAATAGGCTTTTGTGTGTCTATGGAATGATGGGATTTAACAATTAACTAGATCAGCGGCGGGGAAGTGGAAAATTCTCAAACTTCACAATACTCCATAATACAAAGTATGTACATTTCTCATTGACCTGGATCCCTTTGCTTTTCAGAGGTGATGTTTCTATCAAGTAATGAATACACCTGAGAATTCAGCCACTGTAGTTTCTGTTATCGTTTATCTTTAGGAGAAGGCAAAACTTCTGAGAAGTCAGCCTGCTCAGATTGTGGAACCCAAGGGTCTTCTATATGTCCAGCAGAGAGAGTTTGCAGTGACTACCCCTAAAGATGGTATGTGAGAACATAAACATTTTTTTTTCTACTGAAACAGTGATTGTGAGAGCAGAGTTCTTACAGTGTTTCTCTCCTTTAAAATAGGTTCTGTTTCCATTCTTGGGTCAGATGATGCAACTACCTGCCACATAGTTGTGCTCCGACACACAGGTATCTTTAAAGGATGGTCAGAACAAAACCTGGACCCCTGAAGTAATGAATTAGTGTTGGTTTATGCTGCATTAATAAAATAACTGCAATTTATATAAACTTGAATCTCAAAAAGTCACATGATGTATTAACTAATGACTTGTTCAAAGAGTTGGTGTGTTTAGTGTCAGCAGTTCCATGTTCTGGTTGCTCAGTGAGCAGATCCTAAACTTCATCTGCTCCCACGGGCAGCGGGTAGTGGCAGTTGCAGACCTTGGCTGTGTTCAGCTGTTCGGGCCTGCAGGGTTTGGTAATTGTTATTACCAAAGGTAGAATTTGTGGAAAGATCCTTGCTACGCTCCTGGATTTCTGATGAGACGTTGCCTGGTCCTGGTTAGGAGGGCACTTGTAACTGTCACATGAGTCTGGTGACTTTATAACGGGGCACACGAAGAGGTTATTGCCTCGCTCAGTCAACCCGTATCTTCTGCTGGAAGCTGCTGTCCTGAGAGGAAGCGAGGTGGTGGTGGGTATAGCTCCTGCACTACTATGGCAGCATAAACCGTTATTGATTTCAGTTGCAGTAGCGTAAGGGCCTCCAGCAATGTCATTAACTAACTCTCTTCTCGCACCTTCCTCAGGCAGCGGAGCTACCTGCTTGACACACTGCGACGGATCCGACACAGAAGCTGAGGTGTCGCTCATCATGAGTTCAGTAAAATCTTTCTCTAACACCACAGGATATGGAAGGTCAGCTCTGCTCTTATTGCTTGTGTACTGTTTTTCACAAAGGTTACTGCAGTTTGTAAGGTGGGGAATTTTTACATGATTATAAGGGGTTCAGACAAGGTTGTTGTGAAGGGAATATCTCTTGATCAGGAACCACGTGTAAAGTGAAAATTATTTCCTTGGTGATGATTCTGAGGGTATTTTTAGCAGTGGTTTAAAGCATGGTTCTGTTCTGAATAGTGTCTCTGTAAAATGCCATTGGGAGGTTTTGTGTTTACTGTTTCCCACTTAACTTTTGTTTCAGATATGTGAAATTTTCCAAAGAACTGGTTTTGGTTTTATGTTAAATTTTTCCTTCCAGACTGTTGGTCTTGTAAAATCCTTTTGAAATCTGAGGATCCATCTGCGATTTTTCTAAGTCCCACATTTAAAAAAACAAAATGGGGCTGGCGGGACAGGACGGTGAGGGGAAAAAAGCTTTGAAATGGAGTTTAGCAAACAAGGTTCCTTCTGGATGTGGAAGTTTTTGCCCCTGTAGTGTGGTAAGAACAAAAACTCAGTGAACTTAGACGATATGGTCTCGAAAAACTCATGATTTGTCAGGACTTGTCTTTACATAGACACTTCTCAGAGAAGAACCCTGCTGTATGGTTGAAACTAGTTGCGAGGAGGTCACAGGAGCAAAAATCTTCATGTTTAATTAACCCTTTCTTGGGAACTGAAAGGTGGTTACTAAGTTCAGTCCACACCAGAGGTGCTGACCACCCGAGGTACCCCACTGGGTTAGACGGATTTGCATGCATGTAATGCCTCTTAAAGTTTTAAATTTGTGCTATTTCCTGGATGATCCCTGAAGCGTTGGGAATGGAATTACCATAACTTGCTATGTAATGCAAACCAACTTGGTGCATGTGACTGTAACGTGAGGCTTCTCTAATGATTGCTTTGCAGTTTGGGCTGGGGATTATTTTGTACAGCTATTCACTTTGTTTTTTTAATTGCTGTTTCCTGTTATTCCATCTCTGTTAGGCTGGAAGTGCACCTAGTTGGAGGTTTCAATGATGATAGGCAGTTATCACAAAAACTTACTAATCAGCTTCTTAGTAAGTTCACATTTTTTCCACTCTCATGTCCAAGAAAAAATAGTTCTGACTGGATTTGGGTACAGTTTGTTTGTAATCTGAGCCCCCTGTCATTTAATGGAAGGAAATCTGGATTCATTTTGAAGGGTTTTTTCTCTACCTGACAACTTGGTGTGGAGAGGGGTTGGACTTGTGAGGCCCACGCATGGCCAGTGTGTGGGACGGAGGGTCTAAACTGGTAATTTCGTCCTGGCTTATATTCTAGTGTGTAGAATTGAGTGCAGTTCAGCTGGGCTTGATTCCTGGCTCTGCTGCCGATATGCCACGTGATCTTGGTCGAGTGTTGTCACTGTCTAAATCTACACATGTGGATGACTTCATGAGTTACTATTCATTTTGTACCTTAATGTGAAGAGGTAAAAATTAATTATTGTTTGGAATTGTCTGATGAAAGATGTTATGTATCTTTATAAAATCTGTAGTCCAGAGAAGTGGTGGTGGTGCTTTACAAACAAATTGGAAGTGTAAAGGACCTGCTTACCTGTAAGTGCTCTGGCTTGTGAGCACTCCTGAGTGTGGAGAGGCCTCGGCCCCACTGGAGCAGGGAAGGGCAGGGACGGGGGCAGGTGTCAGGATTGGAGGGAGGTGGCCAAGGGGATAAACAAAAAGGAGAACGGAACCCGCAAAGGTCCTGGGATGCGCCCACGTGGCCATCACACCTGGCGATTCCTGTTACCTGTGTTATATGTCATATGAGAGTTCTGTACAGAATCAAGTGTTTTGGTTAATTTCTTTTTTCAATCTTCTGATGCACCTTTCATTCATTAAGTTACAATTTGAAACAATAATGCTGTATTGCTATTAGAAGTTTGAAAAAAGAGATTTTATTTTTTTTTTCCTAGTGTGTGGGATGGTGAAAAGCAGAATTAATTTACAGTTAATGGAAGACTGGGTTTGCTCACTATATACGAATATTTAAAGATAAGCTGTTAAATGTGTAGTGAAGTAAAGCAGAGCTGATGTGATGGCAGAGCTAGATCAGTGTCAGTAAAAGGAGTAAGTGACACTTCTTTAGCATGTTTTTGCTATTACAGATGGCTACTCTCTGTAGATTACTGTTATGTTTAGTAGCTGTGGCTTTATAAAAGTTAGTTTGAAGCAAATCTGCAAAACGCTCTTTGCTGTGTTGCCTTATCTAGGAACAGTGCGTTAGGTATCTGTGCCCATCTATTCTGCAGTGCGCAGCACTGATAATGCCCCCTCGTCTAGATACAGCTCCTGCTTTGCCACCAGTCAGTCTTATACATTGCTGCTGTCGTTGTTGCTGTAGGAGCCTTCGATCTCCAGCCAGATGATGTTCACTTAGTGACTTTCTGCGTAACAGGTAAGAAAATGTTTCCTTGTTTTTTGAAGTATCTTTAGCCGCTGAAATCAAAGTGCAGGGGTCTTTTCCCACATGGCTTTTTGATCTGCAGCACGAGGCCTCCATAACGACTTGTAAGTTTTAGTTTTGTTGCTGGTAGTGTGGGTGGTGATGTCAGACCATGCAGCAAGGCTTCTCTCCTTACCAAGTGCTGCTGAAACGCAACTGAGAGTAGAACCACCTGTGATCATTTCCGGGTTGTTTCACCACCTTGCCCTGTGGAAAGAGGCTGGGTGGCTACAGGTATCTCGAGAAGCAATGGAGAAAGGCACTTACAGACCTGTGTGCTGCTGGGTCGCCAGACCTGCCTCCCTGCAGCTTCGAATGTATTCATAAACTCAGTCCATTAGTTCATAGCATGTAACGTCACATAAAGGAATAAGTCATTTCCTTTTCTTCGTATCATGTTCAGGTCATGTTTCCATCATCATTGCTTTTCAACTCTGTTGGTGATTTACATCTTTGAAACTTGGTGTCGTGGCAGTTTTGCATTGTGGATTTTTTCCTGTGAATTGCCCCTGCAGAAAGGGGAGTGACAGTTGGCTGGTGCTGGCCACGCTGTTAGGAGATAAGAGTTCTGCTCCAGGCCCCAAGCGTGGTGTTACTCACCTGGTACCTTCCTTTCCATATTTCTTTTAGGCTTCCTTGTTTTTTTTCTGCTTTATGCAGCATCAGATCCGTTCTTCTCTGATAACACACAACTGTGAATGAATGCTGCTCAGACAAAAATACAAAGGCCTTCAAGTTTTACTTTTTTTTTTTTCTTACAGAACTGAATGACAGAGAAGAAAAGGATATTCACTTTCCAATCATTTATGGAATAGGTGAGTTAAATTAAATTATTTTTTTTTTTTTTTTTTTTGTAACTGGATTGCTTTTCAGATTCCAACAGCAAACGGGCTGCTTTTAATGATTAGGTAAAGCCCGTCCCAAAAGTGAAGTGCTGCTGTCAGAGATGTAGGTAGAAATGGGTTCTCTTCCAGTACCCCAGTTAGGTAGATGCACACATGGACGTGGCTGTGTCCAAATGCAAGCAGATTTTTTTTCATTTAACTGTACCTAAGATTTTGTCAGTATCAAGCTACTGTACTAACTTTTGGGATTGGAATTCAACCTTCCTTTTATTGTTCATTCTGTATTTTTTCTAATTAGTTGATTTCTGAAAATGTTCTTTGGGAATATTGAAATGCTGCTAAAGCAAAATAAGTAGAAATATGCTATCACAGGCTAAGGGGTCTGTGGTAGAGTAGTATTTGGGTTCTAACGTTCCTGCAACATAGTTGGGTTGGGGACATGGTCATTTTAAACAAGTGTTTTTGTAAGAATTAATTGTTTTTGTATTTAAACTCTTATTTCCTACCAGCTGTGAATGTTAAAACAGCAGAGATTTTCCCTGCAACCTTCCCAGAAAAAGGGCCGGATGAGGATTTGCGTTCAGCCCGTGTCTTAACAGGAGCAACAGTGAGTGAAAACAACAGGGGAAAAAAGGGTATTTTTGCCAGAAGGGGAGACCAGGTAGGGGCAATGACTTGTCAAAAGTTTGAGGAAAAAATACTCTGGCAGTGTTCTGTTAGTAACAAAATACATGAGAAAGAGGAAGGTGCAGAGGTGAAGGATAACACAGTGGGTGGAGATCAAACCGCTTCTGCAAGGGTGAGCCTTGTCTCGGCAGCGCAGCTCTTCCCCCTGCCCTTACCCTGCAGCTTTCAGCAGGGTGACTTATGTGAAGAGGTGCAGGTCACGGGCATTGCCCCGGCAGGATCTTTCAGTCCTGGGTTTGTTGTTTGTCAGAAAAACTGGTTAATCTTAGTGCGCAGGGAGCGAAGTGGGGCGGAGCTGGCCCGCAGCAGGTCTGAGAGGTCTGAGAGCGAAGCTGCAGCTTAAGGCCTCCCAGATGAAGTGACTTTGCTGTCCGGTCCGTGGGTGTGAGCACTGTCTAACTCTTGAGGCTCCCTGTGTTGTTGCAGCTGACTAACATTTACGATGCAAAGATGGAACAACTACATATTGGCCCTTATTTTTGGAGGCCTTTTCCACATGTGGATTTCTGGTTGGAACAAGATGATGAACAGATTTTACAGGTACCTGCAATTTTTGTTTTTGGTCTGGGCACGGTCTGTCAAAACTTTTGCCAGTGTACTGCTGGGGAGGGTGGGAAATAATCTTATAAAGAGGCAGAATAATTGAGAACTTTGTATTTTGAATGTCAAGCAGCTCTTGCTCCCATCTTGTTTTTCAGAATCTTTCCACATCGCCCCTGGCTGAGCCACCCCACTTTGTTTCCCACATTAGATCTACATTAGCATTTTTAAAAGAACATCCCTTTCCATCTCGCTCCCTGTTTCCTGACAGGAAACCTCGCATCTACAAAAAAAATGAAGAAGGGTTGTGGGAACAGGTTTGTTCTGACAAGATCTAACCTGGAAGCAAACAGCACAACTGCTTTAGGGAAGTATAGTCTTACAAGAAGAGCAATTTGTTGCAAAAAGCATATTGCTGGTCACAAATAAATACCATTGTTCCTGTGCTTTTCAAAATAAAATATTTTGACAGAAGTAACTTGCTCTTTCTGCATTCTTTATGTAGGAATCACTGCTACTTTGAAGTCAGAAGTTGGCTTTGTTTATGTTCTAGTGCTCCAATGCAGTAACTTGATCGGCACAGTGAAGAGAGGTAGCAGTGCTGAGAGACCGAGAAGGTAAGTCAGTACATTGGTGTGTACTTCAGAAAATGATTTTCCACACAAAGTGAAAGAAAGTTGCACATACTTACTGAAACACAGGGAAATATCCCGCAACAGTAACTTGATTCAAGAGTAATAATTTGAAGAATCTTTATTGAAACATTCAGATAGTATCTAAAGAATGAAGCTCATTCCAACAAAACTACCGGTTTACACTTCCAAATATAAAAACATTAAAAATTAATCCTTGTGGTGATAACTTTATCCCCAACAAATTACTCTTATTAACATACTTCATTGCACCAAAGAAACCAATGAGGAAGACTAGTCAACTTACTTGTTTTCGCACTTTAGAAAAATTGCACTCTGATTTACATAAATTACCCCAACAGCAAAATTAACCTTGTTCAGGATCTAGAAGCTGAGAGTCAAATCAGGTGACAGTACAATTCAAAAACCCCAAATTTTTCAGATTATTGAAGTCAGTCAGTTACCACTACAGCCGTTATGGTGTTAATGTGTACCTTTTAGGGGGGAGGAGAAAAACCCAAACAACAAATGAAGCAAACTACAGTTTTACAGCAAAATCCAGTTCTAGAGGGATGGGATGGTTTTCCTCAAAATCTGATACCTTTGGGAAAGCAAGCTTTCCCTAAAGATCTCCTTTCCACAAGAGGCTCTGAAAACTTGCAGCAAAGTGATTTAAGATAATTGGGGGGGGGGGAGTGTAAGACTTCTACACCTTAGCTTCTCGTTTATCCAAAGCTTTGCTTGTGCATTAAGTAGTCCTAGACACTATGACGTTGTGCTGTAGTGTAAATAACCTATAGAATTTCTTTGAGTCTGTACAATTCCTACCATAGGTAAGTTACTGTTATTCAAAAAATAAGTGTTGAAACCATCACAAATGTATTGGTTTTTCAAGCTTTACTACAACTATCTTTAAAAATACACAACAGAAAGAACTCCAGTTACACTACATAAATGTGTTTAATAGTATTTGGTTTATAAATGGCGTGCAAAGGAAAATAACGGTGCCTTGGTGATTCCTTCCAGTGGCAGAAGCAAGAAGCCGTTCAGGCATGCAGAGGCACTGTTTCTTTCTAAAAGGCTCAGGCCTCCCCAGCTCCATCCCCACCGTACCCAGGGCCTTAGCTGAACACGTCAGGTCAGTCAACAGCAGGAAAAAAATGGTTGATGGTAAAGTACTACCAGTGACTCCTATATACACAGGCATCCCTCCCTCCTGCTCACTGCACCACAGCTGTTTGGCAATGTTCTTTGTAAGGTAAAAAAAGAAGCAAAACAGAGCTAGTGTGACTTCAGTAGATGTTTTGCAGGAGAAGCTAAACTGAATTTTAAATAAAAAGGTGAACAATTGGCAGTTGATTTTAAAGTGTATTAACATAAAATAAGATCATTTTACAACTACTGGGTGCAACTGTATTCTGAATCTTGTGTATGGCTGATTGGTTAGCAACTATTAGCATGCTTAGACTCCTACAGGAAGGGTAACTGCCAATTGTTTTTACAAACGTTTATGAGCACTTAATAAATTTCACTAGTACTTTGGTGACACTGACATGTAGAGGATTAAAGCAACTGTAACAAGTGTATGATAAGACAAATCTCTGTCCCATGGGGGGGGAATTTATATTTGTGCAAAATCCCAGTTAATAAGTTACAGTAGTTATTACTGTACTAGTGTGTGGCACTGTTCACATTTCAAATGCATCATTACTACCCTGCCTCCCAGGGCATGAGCTTCCTCTGCAAAGTCTGAAATCCACAGTCTGGATTTTATCTTTGACTTTCTTGTTCCTCTACCTTCATGCAGTCACGTGGTGATTTGTCACTTTGAATGTCCTCAGTGTCTGTCTTTGTTGTCTGTGCCACCTCCTTCTGCTCCTCTGGTGTTTCTGTCTCCAGAGGTCCTTGCTCTTGGCCAGGGGATAGAGTCGGGGGTCTCTGATCCATCTTCTCCAGGTCATCACAGTGGCTGACTGAACTGGTCTCACTGAACGCATCAGAACTTCTTAGAGACCTTTTAAAAATTTTCTGACCTGTGAAGTGTTTGAAGAATACAGTGCCAATGACAGCAGCAAAACCAAGATGTGGTATGCACAAGTTAAGTTTCAAAAAGTATCTGAATTTTACAACTGCAAAGAGATTTTATTTGGGTGCTAACTGGTACCCTAAACAGAGATGCGTATGCAAAGGAATAGCACCTGTTATTTCATCCTGTGTACACAGAGACTGTTAAAATTCAGCTGAAAAGCAAGCTGCCAGCATGCCCAGTGAAGTCATTCTAGGGTAAAAACTTGCACTGAAAAAATCACAGGCTGGACCAGCTCAAAAGATGAGTTAAAACTATGGTTTTCCTGCCAGTCAAATCAACATTAATTATTAATACAATTACACTAAAAGGATCATACATTTACTAGATCTTCACCTTAGAATGATTTTGTCCACAGAATATTAGGTAGCAACAGAAATGCAGTTGCTCAAATACATGATTACACATTATTCATGCTTTCATTTCAAACAAAACCTTTGGCTTATTTACCTGCCAATTTTTAAAACTCAATAACCTCTTAATATCCCCGAGGAAGATTCCAGACTTCATGGGCAGTTGTCAGTTAATGGGATAACAACTTCCTGTAGTCCCAGGAAGAATTCTTGGGGAGAAAACTGATTAGAGTGGTGTTCTATGCCACGTTTAAATTAAGGTTTTTAAGGCAGACTTAAAGCACTAGAAGATAAGCTCTAGTTCCAGATACTATAAAAGACAGAAAATCATGTGGGTCTTCTTGTGTCCTGCAACTCAGATGGCAGGATGTCAAGTTCTAGAAATAAAACTAAGATGTAGAAACTTACCAGGAAGTCTTTGCTTTGCAAGGCTGGAAGTAGGAGTTGGTGGTGGAGTGGTGCCTGTTCCTTGAGCTTTTGATACATATGTAGATTCTGTGGATTCTAGAGAGCCTGCAGGTTTAAAAAGAAAAAAAAAGAAAAAATGAGTTGAATGTAACACAAACTAGGCAAGTTTTATGCTCATCTGCATTTATAAGGTATGTAACAATCTTATTTTTAATGCACATTTCTGAACCTGCATGTGCTAGGTTGAGTTGAAACTGCCACTTGATGGTAATCCATTTCTGAGTACCTGGGGCCAGGAGTGCTGAGACTTACAAAGATGAATGAAGTCCAGCCTGCAGTCCTCTTCCCCGCCTCCACCGGGCACTTGACATGCTCCCAGCTGCAAGCTCCTGAGCAGTGCCAGCAGCAGGGCTGGCTGCCTATGGGGGACGGAAGGGTTCCCGGGGGAACCTCGCTGTTCTCTGCCATAAGAACCTACCAGTTGGTGCATCAAGAATTGGAAAGAATGACCCCAAATACAGCAGAAAGTCCTCCTCGCTGTTTATGGAGACATACAGACAGCTGGGCTACTGTTCTAGGTCTGACAAGACACTTTGCTGAGTTCAGGAATATTCTTAAGACTGCCACAATTTTTGGAGTGAAACTTTGTAATTTCAGAAAGTATTATGTTAGTACATCAGTCTTAATTATGTAAAAGCTATAGACAGTTCTTTTCACATCACCAGACATGAATTACAAATGTATGAGTAAATAGTAGGCTTTTACATTGTAATATTCCATTCATTACTGTCTCCCCCAAAGCCAGGTTCACGCTAGTCCTCAGCTGGTTTTAGCCTGTCCTTGTCAGACACCACACTATTTAGCATGCAAACTCATACTTGATCAATGTGGCAATAGCCAGAGGATCTCTCAAACCAGGATTTCAGTCAGAGCCATCAGGTTCCAGCAGCACAGCAGAACAGCCGAGCGCCACCCTGCAGGCACGCTCAAGAGGACACGTGTGCACATACGTGGGGAAGCAACCGTCTAAGACCTGAGCTACCCTGCTAGCTTACAGATTTATAAACACCAAACCTTTGCAGCATATGTAGCCAAAAGTCACAGAAATCATTCCTATTAATAAATACCAGTGTTTAACATAGCTTTTTTTAATGTGACTCAACATGCAAGAACAAAATGTAAACTCTACAAGTGAGGTTAGAAGATTATTGGGTGTTACAAAAATAGTGAAGAGCATGTTCTTTTACATCCTGAGGGTGGATTATGTCACTCACAATCAAATCAGCACAAGAAAGGGTGTTGCAATTTTAGTATAAAATTGGAAACAGTTCTAACAACAGCACAACACGACTGCAGATGCACCGAGTCCTACCTGCTGTTAAATTAAATGTTCTTCCCTTTGGTGAGGCTTGGAATGGAGAAAACCAGTTCAGCACAGAGCCGACTACAGGTATTTGTCGTAGCAGTCCCTGCAAAGTACACAACCAAACACTGGCTGGTGAACAAGTGACCTGTTGTGACAAATTACTTCAAGTTACCTAGATAACTAATGTTTATAGCCTTACCTCTTCCAGAAGTCGTTCTTCATTTGCTTTCTGAAGCTGAAGTTGTGCTTCCTGTATCCCTTTTCTAACAACTTCAGTCATGTTTTCCAACAGCTAATAAAAACCAGAAATTACATCATTTTATATATTATTTGGACTTGAAATTCTCTTTTTACTTCAGGTTTTGAGGATGTAAACACAGTAGTCAGATTTTTTTCTCATTTAAGGCAGTATTTGATAATCATGATTTCATTATGACTGTAAATTAAAGAAGGTACAGGCTGACCACAGGTTTTCTAGAAGATACACCCAGAGGACAGAAAGTAATTTTAAACAGGAATGGTACATATGTTTCTTTTACTTTGAAATGAGCCTGTGACCCAAATTCTTCAAAGATCTGCTTAGCACATAAGTGTTCATCAGATGCTGTATCTGACTGGGAGGAATTTTTAGGTTCATAGAGTACATTTGGGTTTGTAGAAGTGCCCAGGACTTAAGCCAGCCTCACAGTAAGTCTAACCATGCATGTGTCAGTCTAGGTCCAACTTTGTTTTTCAGATTTAATATGCAACTGCCAATCTGATCCCCGTGGCATCCTGTGCCAGCATCAGTGATGTTTTATACTGCAAAGGACAAGCAGCTTACTGGGAGAGCTGTAGGGGCAATAAATGAACCAACCCAAGAGATCAAAAAACAAAGTCACAATTTTGTCTTGTGCAAGAAAAATGTCAATTTCCATAACTTAATATGATGCCCAAACTTTGGGTTACTGTCAGTTAATACAAACAAAGGAAGAAGAGGAAGCTGCTCCTTTTCGCTGGGGGAGAGGCAAGCCAGGAACTGACCACCACAGCGAGCGCAATACCCCAAGGCCCTGACTACAGGAGGGAGTGGGACAGGATTGCATTCAGAGTGCAAGGAAGAACCCTGTGTTTTCTGGTCCAGACAAGATGTTTGTCTTAAATTTTGGTTCTGCCTTTTAGCATACTTATGTATATGTCCTAAGGGTCTGCTGATACTGGAGTAGTTGTTTTTTCTAAAAGCTTCCCTCTTGCGCAAAAAAACCCCATCGCTTATCTAAATGACGCAAGTGTCATTCTCACAGATCGGTTCTGCTTCTCAGTTTTGGATCAAATGGTGCAAGATCCTTTCAGTACCACAGATTTATTGTGGCTGGTTCCAAGAACTGCACCTTTCTGAGTCCTCTACTATTCTTTGTTCCTCCCTAGAAGCTTCAGGATCAGAGCAGCCCATATTCCAACACTTGGTTCCCAATCTCTCAACTGCAAGTTAAAAAACTGAAGGTACTCTACAGGCAAACCGTCTTTCATCTCACCCTCAAAGCAGCACAGGGAGTCAAGAGTGGGCAGAAAGTCTCCAGAAAGCACTGCTACCAAAATTTCACTGCCAAAATCAACATATTCCCATGGGCAGAAACATGCAAAGGATTTCCGAAGTTCTATTTATTTTTTAGGTAAGGAAATTAAATGCCCAACACGGGAGGAATGAAAGGACAGACATTCTTTTGTGATGCAGGCCATTTAGGAATTCTACTTTAGAGAACATTTGGAGACCTCTAATCAGGTAAATGCCTTTACACAAAGAAATTGCATCATCAACTTTATTACTTCAATAGGTAATTTGTAATTTCTGTTTTTAAGCCACCAATTTAAAATTTTTCACACATTTTAGGGCATAGTCTTATCTTAAAGCTGGTATATAAGCAATCTCAATCCCACTACATCTAGCAGTGATGAGAAACACCAGCTCACAATCAGCCCCCACCCTCCCTTTTGTTGTGGGTTGGGGCTTTTTTCCAACAGCTTAAATTTTAGTGACAAAAGGAGCCTATTTCAGTACTACTAAAGTTTTTCATTAGAACTACTGCACACAGGACCATGAACATAAATCAGGACATCCTCAGAATATCGTAATCCTGTAACAAAAGTTCTCCTCACACAGACACAGATTACTACTTCCACAGTAATTAATACAGTTTGTTGCAGGCAAGTACAATTTTTTTTACTTTCACAAAGAACACAACCATGTCCTAAAGCCAATATGGAAGGGGAAAAAAAAAGGTGCTGAAATGCTTTGTGATTTCTTAACACATACTCTTGAATTTTCTTCAATTTCTCTTCCTGTTGCTGCAATAGTTTCAACTAACTCCGACACATCCAGATCCTCAGTTACCATGCCAATATAAACACAGTTCTTCTGCCCTCCAAATTCTGGACCTGTGAGCACAGGGATAATCAAGTCTTCATGAGGTACAAAAATGCATTCTCACAATAGGTGCAACGCTCATGTTTGTGAATCGGGAAATGCTAACACATACACACACACATGCATCAGTAATAAAGGGCAGTATCTGCACACACAGGTGTAAATTATGCAGACTAGAAAGTCAGCCCTGTGGGTTTTCAAAAAGAGAAAACATCTAAACAAGAAAAACAGTGGATATTTTATATAGCCAAGGAGTCGTATCATAAATATCAGTGTTGAATATGCTTCAAACTCATTACTTTCTGCCATTTACAGATTACTTGGTTCCACAATTCTAGGTCACCTAATTTTTGAAAGCTGACTAGAAAAAGATCAGAGTTCTGAGTAAGCAAATTAATATTATTTCAGCTATAATGTGGCACTATGTAAATGTGAAAATGCTGCTAATTATCAAGAAAGTCATCTGAAGCTTTTAATCTAGCCACAGAAAGCAGTGAACAGGTCAGTGAGTTTTGAATCAGATCTGCTTTTCAGTAGATAGAGCACTAACTGAGAAGGCTCAGTTTACAAAGAGAACCCTCCAGCTTTTATTCTTTCTGACAAGGAAATCCTTTTTGGTCTAGTTGCTCATTTTGAGAAATATTTCTGAGAACATTGCACCTTGCTCACCCTGATGAACATTTACCAACTGGAACAGGGGTGAGGAGGAAACAAAGTTACAGATGTTGTTTCTACAGTAACCATACACCCAGCAGTGTAATTTAGCATTATAACGACCTATGTCCAAAGGACCTAATGAACCGTTATAACACAGCCAGTAAAATGACTATTAGCTTGAACAGAACTTTAAATAGCGCAGTTACCCAAAGAAAAAGTGAGATCCGATTCCAGTTCATTTAATTTTTTCAGAAGTTCCATATTGATTTTTTCTAGTTCTTTTTCTTGTTTGCCATCATTCTTCCCATCACTGTGATAGTTGTATCTTCAAACCAAGCCAGAAGATAGTAATTTTACTTTACAGTACATACAAAAATATATACACATTTAGCATGTTTCTACAAACTTCCGTATTTTATGAACCGAAAACCTCAGAACATTACAGCTTAGATCAGCAAGTTTATTGGCATTTGTAATCGGAGATTTTGGGGTGGGGCGAGCTTGCTGCTGCAAACTTAACTGAACACAACAGATGTCTAGGTAATATATGGATTGTACTTCAACTGTTTTGACTATATAGAATCTTTCCCAGAAGACTGCGTCAGAGGATCAGAACAGGCACTTGAAGGGTTTTTTGAAGTGGTATTCAGTACATAAGTGAATCTTATTATAGATAAAAATGTAAGTTACGCTTGGCTAAATACAGAAGGATGCACTTGCATATTACATTTCCATCTAACAGATCCACACTCTGCCTCCAATATTAGAACTGTTGCCCTAATTTTGCCGAAACAGCTCTTGAGCTTTTCTTTAAAAAAATAACAAAAGTAAACAATGTTCAAAAGGTAGTTTTTTAAAAAGCACTCAAAAGCTTCAACTGGGTGCAAAGCCAGATAATAACCAGCAAACAATACATCCAAATCACCACTGAAGGGACCACATATTCCTTTCTGTTAATGCACAGTCTATCCAAATACGTAACAAAGAACATATTGGAAAATTTACCTTACAACACCTAATCCTGGCCAGCTAAGATCTTCAATATACAACAGGCCTACTGTTCTTCTCACTTCTTGCTCAAATTCCTCTCTCAGTTGCAGTGTACTTGTCAATACTGGTATCTTCATTTTTAAGCAGTCTACTAACTGATCAACATCTTGTACTTCAGTTCCTAAAACTAAAGAGCTGATGTGTTAGTGTGTGATAAAAGTGAACAGACATCACACAGATGTCTGAATTAAGTAATCTGTAAAGAAGCCACTCTAAGTCAATCATAAATATAATTACATAGGTCAAGATATTTCAAAACTATCTAACTTTTTTCTGCAGTTATCTATCCACTGATACATCAAAATGGAGAGCACTAAGGATTTCATAAAAAGTAAGCTAATAAAAAGGATTTTCTGATGTTGCAAACTAATAAGGACAATACCCTTTTTCATTACATCAGTAGCTAGCATCAGAAAAATTCCCCTCCCATAGCCAGATCATGAATTAGCTTCCATGCTGGTTTAAAACAAAACATCACAGCATCAAGTAATTTTATTCTAAGATCTACTTTTCTGTGTACACCAGGATCCTCCCACGTCAGCATCAGGTGTTTTGATAGCCTAAGCCACTCACCCCACACAAGCTAAAAGGAGATACCATGCATCACCCTGAGCCCCTGCAAATTGCTCTGTGCATCTGCCAAGTCTAAAAGTACATACGCAGTGCTGGCTTAAACATGGAATTTAAGACACCTTCCAAAACACTGATTTTTATTCCTCTCCCCACCCTCCCAAATAATTATAGAAAACCCCAGAAGTTTAGTAATTTTTCTATTTAAGTAGCTATATTTTGAACACAAGCACCATGTCAGTGTTGAAACACCTGTGCAGAAAGGTCAAGCATCTTGTGTTAAGCAGCTGAGAGGAAGAATGGTAGGGATGATTTATCTTCAAATTTCTTTTGCAACTGTTAGAAACAAAGAGCTTCTCTCCTTGCTTTTCCTAATGAATTTAAAAAATAATCAGTAAAAGTCTTTCTCTGCAGAGGTAGCGAGGCAGTGTCACCCACAACAGCTGAGCTACCACCAATGCACCCATTGCCAAGGCACAACAGAATGACAAAGCCAAGATAGGTTTTTTTTTTGTTTATATGAAAATCGTCACCATAGGAGAATACACTAAAGAGTTTCTTGAGTATATCTGCTTTTACACCAGGAGATTGTTATAGCAAATCCCAGTTTTCACAAGTGGCTGAAATAAGTGAATGTTACCTGCAGAAGTCATTAGTGGGCTAAAACGCACACACGTGCCTTCATCTTCCAGTTCTACCACATCAACTCCACTGGCAGGAACCAGCTGTGCCAACTGCTCTCCTAGCTGAAGGGATACGGCACAGTTAGGACACATGCAGAGCACGACCTCCTGCAGTTGCTGACTCGGGTTAGACTTCCCACAGTTAAGGAGAACAAAATGCTAAACACAGTTTCCTGTATTTCTCAAAATCGCTTCTTGTAACAAAATAATTTAGCTTGCTGGTGATACAACAAAGTTGGACATATATTTAAAATTGTGATAATTCAGGATAAGCTACAAGTGTTACAAGTCAGAATTTTCTGCAAAATTGTCACTGTCATTAAGTATGCCATGATTACTACACAACTGATCCAAAATAGTTACGTGCTCAGCTCTCTGAAAACACAGGCTTTTAGAATTTAGAATTAATTCTCTTAAGATCCAGAAGAGACAGACTCTCTATTCATGAACACACAGACATTGTCAATGAAGCATCTGGCTGATTAAAGTTTTCACATATTCCCTCAAGACCAAGGAAAAAAAAACCACTACCAATGGCTTAAGATGCAGGAAAAATTTCAGTAGTAATTACATGTAGAATAATCAGAAATGTGAATGCAACTTTGCTTCAGAGGAATTTCATCTTTTAAATCCAAAATGCCCACTAATTTTGCAAAAGGATATCAGATCAAGAATAACTATCAAACTAGTCTACCAAAGGTTTTATAATTACTGATGAACCCCTGGAAGCATTCCACTGTCACTTCTTTTTTCGTAAAGAGAGAAAGCAGCCATTCTTACCCACTGATTGAAAGTATCATAAATGTGTCTTTCGTTGCTTATTATGGGGTGCTGAATAGTTGAGGCCTGTGCAGCATGTGAGGTTTGATCTGAATCCAAAGATACAAGAAACACAGAAGTGGATTTTTATTTACTTAATTAAACAAAAGGCAACCTAAAATTTAGATAAAAGACAATTACATTTCCTAGGTAACGTAACAGATCCACACGATGTGCTGGACATCAAGCAGACTAACAAGGACTTTTTTTTTAAAGGTATGCTGAGACATACATCTCACATCCTTCTAACTGAGGTGGGTGAATGGCCAAACATCTCACATCCTTCTAACTGAGGTGGGTGAATGCTCCCTAGTAAAGCTTTTCAAATAAATGTATCAGTGTACAAAGCAATTCACCAAGTCACTGGACCTGAATACATCCCGTTTGTGAGAGCAACCACTAATTAGATAAAACCAAAACCAATCCTCCCCCATGCCCAACACAAAAAATCCACAGACGATTAAAATCAATGCTCATAACAAAACTACCAAGTTTTCTAGCAGTCTTTTGCCTCATCCCAGCTGGACGTGTCCCCACCCTCAGAGTGTGCACATAGAAACATCACAACTACATCCTCTCTTGTAACCGAGAGGACAAAAATCCTTTCTTAGAGAGCATGTCTAAGTAACGATGTTCTGCTCAGGGCCACATGTGGCACGGCTACTGTATACCCATGACAGTATTTCCAGAGCTGTTCCTAATGTGTTCTGCTGTTTTTAAAATTATTGCAACAGCAAGTGTAATCAATAAAACAGAGAAACATGGTTCTTGCAACTAGCCACTAAGAGTTTAAAAGGAACAGAAAACCTGAACAAAACCAAGCAAGATCTTCCCCCATCAGTACATGCAAACATAGCTTGCAGCTTATGAGTGACTTCCATCATCTGCTCTCAAGATCAAAGTCATATGCAAATCTCTCCTCACTCAAGAAGGCAGAAAATTACTTGTTATGAAAATTTAACACACTGCAGTCTGTCCAAAAAAAGAAGCTATCACATGGTATGGATTCTAGATTACAACCAGCATTCACAACCATTTTAAAAGCATGTTACACAAGAGAAATGCACTACATAACATTTACCTCAAATTCATTTTACAAATTAGTAGTTTAAAAAACTATAAAGAGTGGGGTTTTGTTTTTAAATAAATCACATACCTCTATTTGAATATTCCCAGAAGAACTTGAAAACCACCACTGGTGAACTCAGTTCATCTTCAACCTTAAAAAAAAAAGTATATATATATTTTCACAAATTTTTTAAAGATTTAACGCTGTGTATAATTCCTCAGACTGCTGAGCAAAGCTGATCATTTTGTTTTGACAGCAGTAACAATGTTCACATTATCTCAGTGTTAGAAGTTAACTCTAGGAGTGTAAGTAAATATATCTGTAAACACAGGAAAGTAAATCATTATTCAGTTAAAGCAGAATTATATTAATTTAAGGTATGCATAATTAACATTTGGGCACTATAAAGCAAGAAACCTAAGCATGTTCATTAGCAAATATACTGTATTAAATAGTTTATTTAGCTTTAAGTATTTTCAGATATTAACATTTTAAAAATTCTCTTGGAAATCGCCCCAGAATCATCGGAGAACATCAAGGAAGTTCCAGCAGGAATAAGATGATGATAATTGATCCTGCTTTGCGGATAGGAGAAGTGGACTGGGCAACTTCTGGAGGCAATCTGAGGCTGTATTTCACAATCCTAAAAATGCAAGATTTAGTTAAGTAGAAAGGGGAAGTGCTCCAGTAACTTGAACTCCCAAGGCCATTAATACTCTCAGAAAAACAATTTTTACCAAAAACGGTGGTTGTCACTCAGAATGATCCATGAATTATCTATTGCCCCAGAAAACTAAGCTGAATATATTTTCTATACATCATCAATTAAAATAGGGGTGGGGCCAGGAAGGGAGAATAAAACCACCAAACCCTGTTGAACAGGACATCTCACAGAAACTGAATTTGGAATGAATACACTAGATGTAATTTCTAAAACTATTTCTGGTGTAAAAACCTCAGCTGGGATAATTTTTGTGTACAATTTCACAGGGCTCACAATATTATCTCAACAGCAGGGTAGGATGCAGACAGAATGTATTAGAGAGGCTTATGGAAACTGGTTTCATAAATGTATTACTGAACAACTCCATGTTTTAAATGGAATTAAATCAACCTCTGGAAACAATTTCTGGATACTGTTCTGTCAGCTCCACTGAGTGCATGAGTACGCAACAATGGAACAAATACAATCTAGAGGTGACACACAACGAAGCCATACTATTTCACTGAAGACCAGAACTTAATTAGAAAGATACCAAGCAACTTCAAAACAATGGCCATGATTTAAGTAATATTTTAAAATATTTTTTAATCAAAGTTATTCTTATCATTTAACAAGCAAAGACTAAGCTATACCACCAAAGTATTAAATGTAGACTGTACCGAAGTTTTAATGAAATCCAGGTTTTTCAAGTTTTCCAGCAACCTTTGACTCTAAAAGACCACAGCAGAAGGGAGACAAAGGGAAGACACAAACGCAACGTTTTAGAAGTTGACAATTATTCTGAAAAACATTGAATAGTCACTACCATTTCTGAATAAAACCCTACAACACATCAGAGATTCATCCAGTTCTTATTTGTAAGTTTAGAATGTAACGGAAAAATATTTTCTGTTTTCAGTAAAACACTGACTACAAAGCATTTTTTATTAAAATAAAGTCTTGGTGTATTTACTGATAAAGTTCCAGAGATACTACAACTCCGTTGACTAATGAAAGCACAGTGTGTAGCAAAACAGTTCATCTTCTCAAAGCTACCATAGCAACTGGTTATGATGGCTTTCTAAATTATATTCATTAGAAAAGACATTCTTACATTGTGGTTTTAGACTATTAATAGGCTATCATAAAAGCTAAGATCAGTCTTAGATGACACAAAATCTTAATGACTAAATGATACTTTGTCACTCTTTTAGATCTTTTGTGCCAATAGCTTCTTCGCTATTATAGAAACTTTCCATTTCCGTTTTGCCCTTCTTTGAATTTTTTGTAAGTGCTGTACCTTTAAGGAAAAATGTTTTGCATATAAACAATGCATTTTTTAACTAACACATTATATTGAACCTTAATTTTTACTAGGGTAAGAACTCAACTTCAGAAATAGCACACTTGCCACTACCTGAAGAAATATTTTGAAGTACTTTTTGTCAGGCATTTATAATTTACTGTTACTTAAATCAATACAATGCCAAGTAGAGCAGGAAAATAAGTCTTCCTCTGAACAGCTTTCAAGCAAAATAGTTAAAATAGAGAAGTGACCAAAAAAAGGAAGTGATTATGTTACTGTTTAGAAAGAATAAAGATTAAGTATTTCTCATTAAAAAACCTAATAAAACATACAATCTAATAGTAAAGGCACATTCCTCCTCCAAACACTTTACTCTGCTTTCGTAATTTGTTTGTAACACAATACGAACCAATATGCTATAGTGTCAACAGCTAGAGTATTTTTAGTTAATTCTTCTACAATGCATCACAATAATCAAAAAGATGCATTAACAGCTATTATAAAAATGTTCCTAAGTATAATGGTGTCTGTGATAGCCATCTGGATATTGCCTGTACGATTGTTGCTACCTGAACTTTGTTTCTGCTGGTGAGGATTCTTAAGAACAGCCTCTAACCCATACTCAAAGAAGCAAAGTATCCATAAACAATGCGCCAACAAGCTGCTCCTTACTAGTTGTGAGGCATGCTTTATCCTCTCCACAATCCCATCGTGGCCCAGGTACTGCAAGGACAGCCACAGTGGCAGAGCACGGAGCTTCTCTACAGGCTGACTTGATGTCAGCCCAGCTGCTAAGGACTAAAGAGGAAAATAAACAAGAAACAAACCAGTATTAACCTCTCTTCAATTACTCCATTTTTGCCAGCTTAGGGACTATGTCACATCTCAAACAGGGGAGCTTTTGCAAATTATAATTTAGATGCTTATGAAGAACAAGACACTACACCATGATCAAAATGAAAGTTTCAAGATCTTGAGAATAATGACTGAGAGGTTGAACATACCAAAGATGGATCCTCATGTCTGTAGAGTGTCACTGCAGGTACAGCCGGGAGGCCCAGCCAGGAACCCAGAGTAAGAGTCATGCTGTCACATTTTGTAGCAGCCTGAAGTTTATTACAATAAGCAGAATATAAGCCATATATATTTTGATTAGATCATGACCTTACAATCTAGAGCACATTATTAACCTTCTAGATATAGTAAAACATACCAGTACAGAAGAGGAGACATAACCCAAAGCCAAAGTTGCCAAATTCACACTAGAAGAAGAAAGTGGTTTTAACACATATTAAATACGTATTAAGAGATAGCATTTTAATCTTCAGTTTAAATATTTCACCTTGATGTGTAAAAGGAGGTAATTTTTGTTTGTATATTTTTCATTAACAATGCAGTAGATGTTGCTACTTGGTATTCCAAGACTGAAAACCCAGAAGTAAAAATCCATTTCAATCTAAAAATGTTTCAGTCCAGCCTTTGGGGAAATCATCCCCTGAAGTCCTACCGATCATTCAGCATCAGTTTGGTGTCAGAAATAAACAGCATGCAAACGTGACACCAAGCAATGAAATATCAGGAGAAGCAGCGTCTCCAGGCTCAAAAAAAAAAAAAAAAAAAAAAAAAAATCTTAGAGCACTGGAGTCTTCATTAACATTGTCTAACTTCTTGGAATTTCTTTTCCTCTTGGTTTAATCCTCCTCCCAGTTATGCTGCACTGTACTTGCAGCAGTCTTCTCAACAACCTTCATTAAAGTGTCATCTTTTCCAACTCATTTCATTCTCCTTTCTCATTCTCTGTATGTGTCCCCTGACTTGTCCTATAAGGTCTTTTTATTTGTATTCCAAGCTCTTTAAAGCAAGGGCAGATAAGATTACCATCCGAGTAAAAGTAATCACTAGCCTACAGTGAAATAACCACTCCAATTGTTTTATATATACAGGAATAATTATCTCATACAGTAACAAAATTACAACCATACAAAATGCTTAGTAAGACAAAAATAAAGATGGTCCTATGGCTATCTACTAACAGCTAACCAGCTGTAAAATCATGTGCTGTCCATTAGTTAGACTTTTTAATGAATACAGTTATACAGAAATAAATTTCAGGTTTCATACCCTTCTACATGGAGCCACATATTATACTGCTCACAAAGTTCCTTCAGTCGGCCAAGTTTATCTGTGTGCCCAGCACCTGGTGTCCCTTTGTAGAAAAGGAAAAAAAGGCAATGACAAGGGATAAGCATGCAAACTAGGACACTACATAAAAGGACCTCTTGTACTGTTGTCAAAAAAGTCACACAAGAGCTGGAAAGAGGATGTTTAAAGAGAGCCCACTACACAATATTTGCATCTGGTTCATCATGACTCATGAACAATAGGAATTCTAGACAAAAGTAAAAATACTTGTTTTGCTTGTCAATATATGTGAAAAATACTTAGAAAATTAGATGTCCTAGCCACTAAAAGACTCAGCAGCCTCAGATAAGAAATGCAGACATTTTTATTATGTTCAAAGTATGATCTCAACTAAAGGAAACAAAATCAAAATTAATATCTCAGATATTTTTCCAAGTCCAAAGCAAGTCACAGTCACCTCCTTCATTCTTTCTTCAAACAATGAGCAGTTCTGTTTAATTAACTAGAAGAAAAATATAATTTTTAACGCTAAAGTTGACGGCACATCCATCAAAAAATTCTGACATGTTAATGTGAAACTCATTTTCAAGAAGAGATTTACACTCACTAAAATAAGTTCTAGTCATATTAATACATCAACTGACATGAGCAGAACCATAGCAGTACAAGCCAACTTTAAATCAGTTAAATAAAAATCCCTTTAGACAGATAATTATTGTGTGGTCGTTAAGATATTTCCTGATATTTCTTGACATGCAACCACTAAACTGTTTAAGAAAATGTATTTTTATTTTGGATTTTATATATTCATGAAATAGTGTGCTTTTTTTGTTATTGTTTGTCCATAGCACTTACCAGCATTGGCCACAAGCAACAAAGGCAGTTTTCCAGACTCAACATCATCTTTGATCACTCTGTCCAACAAAGCAACATCCTGTTATTAATAAGAAAAAGATACGTATTTATAAACATGTTTGTCAAACAATACAGAATTGTTTCTGAACTGAAAAAATGCAT
This sequence comes from Strix aluco, assembly GCF_031877795.1. Taxonomy (NCBI): domain Eukaryota; kingdom Metazoa; phylum Chordata; class Aves; order Strigiformes; family Strigidae; genus Strix; species Strix aluco. The sequence continues at coordinate 15,301,551 of NC_133945.1, read as the reverse complement.
TAAGAATAAAAATGGACAGCATTCTGAAGTTCTGGAAAACATTCTTAGTATCTTTGTGGCTTACAGTTTCTTCTTCTCAAAGGTAAAATAACCTGAATGTCAGTTAAAGCATTTGTGAAAAATACAATACAAATACATCATGTAGATTTGTATTGTATTTCTAGAATACACATATTCTAGACTGGACTAAACAGCACCTTACTATATGCCATTAAAAATATCTTGCAAATGACAAGACCAAGATACAAGCTGCTGGCTTTTTAGAAGATTTCCATCTATGATCTGTACAACTATAACACAGAAGACTTAGAGGTTTAAAAAGTAAGCACATTAATAAGCTTTTCCTAACAACTTACTTGACGTTAATTTAATGAGGCTTTAAAAAAAAAAAAAAACACACCAAAAACCCAACCAAAAAAAAAAACCCAAACCAAAAGAGCTCTTAAGGAAAACAAACTTACCATTTGGTGTTGAGATCCAAACATAGTGTTACAAGGCACACGGCACATGCAAGAAAGGGGTAACCCTAGCTGCAATAAAAATGATGGAATTTCAACAACCAAGACATAGTCATTTCAAGTGTTCACAGAAATAGACAGAGTGACACAAAAATAGTAAACATGACAATAAAAAGCTGGATATTACACTGCATAGTAAGTATCCTGCTAAAATTTATAATCAAATTAATAACAGAGAAAAGAAAGCACAGGAGAAATTGGAAAAAAGCAACAGTCAACTTTAGTTAGCACGTCAGCTGCATTCGGTTTTTCTAATGAGATACCTGTGTCCTGTACAACAGCCTAAACTCAATCCTCTTTCTTGGCTCCCCCTGCAATTAACATATCTATAAGCAAACTTGTGCTTTGTGCACAGGCCATGTTCCACTGGAGGTTCACAGCCACTTTACTACTGAGTAGAGAGCAATCTGCCTACTTCCTACTTCGATCCTGTAGCTCAGCTGACTATTCATGCTGGTAAATCTGAAGTTCTTCCTTTGATATGGAGGCAACTTCCAGATAACTTTTGTATCATTAACCTGAGGGGAGTTGGGGAATCAAGGACTCCTACATTTTGATCTTTAACTTGGAAGATCACTAGACAAGTGAAATCTAGTTGATCGTACTCATCACTGAACCAAAGATTCAGCAAATTAAAAGAACTACAGTAACAGACTAGTTTGTTTTTATCCTTTAACAGAAATTGAATTAATGTCTGATTACTCAGTTCCAGTTGTCTGCTCTACAATATACACTATTTCTCAAAATCTAAGATAAAATGCTACTATTTTTAAATTCAGTGATCACCTTATAAACAAAAGATAAAGCACCACTGTTGTTAGCAGGATTTACTCTATACTCAGAAGCAAAAGACTCCCAAAATACTGATTCTTAGCAGTATTTCTTGTATCAAGATGTTTCAGTCAATAACTACATGCAACACTTGGCTTACCAAAGACACCAGCTTATTCCAGTGAACTTTTACCACCTACTTGCCAAGTCATTTTGGCTGAGACAAGTTCCATCTACAATACCATTTTTATCTCTCTTCAATCTACATTTTTAACCTGTTAGTAGTACCTCTGCTTGCTTTCTCCAAAGACTTGAAAAACAAAGGCCCTAGGAACTTGACTCTTCATTTCAGTGCATGTTAAGTTTGAAAAATATCACTAGTGCACTGAATGTTAGATATGTAATAGAAGAGTCTGTATATAGCCTCAATTAGCTTATTTAAGTCTACACACTTTCATGCAAATAAACACTTGGCAAAACCAATAAGTTTTAAACATAATTAGGAAATCTGGGCTTCTTTAAAGTGTTGGGTTCTGGGGGCAATCTTGCTATTCCAAACAAGACTTTCTGAAATGGGATCAGCACAGTCTACTTCTCCCTCAACTGTTTTCCTTAAAAAAAAAAAATATAATGGTTATTGAAAATAAGAATAGAGGGGCATCATTCAGTACAAATTTTACAATAGCTCAGTGTTTGAAAATCCAGTATGTTTGGGCTTGGGTCTTTTTCACCATGACCAACAGCTTATGTAAAGTGCAATGCAATCAAGAAACAATCACTTGTTTACAAAAAAAGAAAGTTAGCATGTAGGATCCTTTCACTGGAAATATTCAGAAAATTTCTCTTCCTCCCACTGTATCATTGCAGCAAAACACAGACTGTAAATGCAACCTGAAAGTATTTTTTCCAGACAAATGTTTTTAATTTAAACATACAGTCCACTACAGCTACTGAGGTTACCCCTAGTATGGACTTTGCTTCATTTGTCTATGTTTTATAATTAGGTTGGAAATCACAATTAATGAAGCAATACCAACACACTGTATAACATTTTTGTATTACTAGCTTGCAGATGTTTGGCTGGCATCAAAGTATGGTTTCACCTCGGACTTCCTTCCCCTCCTACCCCTTGCTGTGTTGCTTAGTCACATTGCTATTGTTTCTACCATGAGGAAAAGTAAGTGAGTTTTCAAAATCACTGAAGTTATGCTTTTGCTAAAATCAACTTTTTTGAGGCCAAAGCTCAGTCCTCATTCTTCAAAATGCCTCTTTTCATACTGCGTTTCAACAGGCAGACACATCATCCCAAGTCTTAGAAATGTATATAATTTTATAAGCTATAAAACACTACTACGTCCACAGAAGGCAAAGAAGAGACAAGGATGAAGGGAATCCGGTCATGAGGAACACTGGTTAAGTGAGTGTGTGGAAGGAACAAGAGAGATGCAGAAAGAGCCTGTCAGCTTGCTGAATACATGTATTCAGTCAACATAGTAGCATTGGGAAAAATCTCAAAAGGAGCTTCACTTCTAACAGTGGAAGTTCCAGGCAAACACATGGATCTAAAGGAAACCTTTTACTGGTCCCAACCAATTTACAAGACTGCTGCCCGTAGCATACCAGACTGTACTGCATGTACCAGACTCTTGCAGGAAAAGTGTGAATATATTTTTAAAATCTAAGTTTCAAGTAGGCAATATGAAGCCAGGTAGGTTCTACTTGCAGCTAAAACCCCAACTGATTCACTTTACCTGATTGCAGAGAGCTTGGCCCAAGCCTGTTCTAGCTGCAGAACTAATGTATATGACAGGCTGCTTAGTATATAGTACGTTAAATCCTTCTATAGTATAATCTTCATAGCGTGTGTGGATAACAAGTCGACAGATTTTTAGGAGACCTTCACGATCATCCTCATGATAATATGCTGATCCATTTTCATATCTGCAAGAAAAGTCAAGTAAATATGACCAACAAAACCAATAGCCAGTTTAGTGACTAAAATACCACTGACCAGCAAAGGAGCTCACAAGAGGACAAAGAAGAAACAAAAACCTTTTTTTTTTCCCCAGGATGAAGTAGAATAGAAGGAAACTTTGATGAGACAGGCTGAGATTAACAGTGAGGGAAGCCTAGTATATATTTTCATTTAGACTCAGAGATAAATAAGAAAGAAAAAACACCTAGGTTCCTAAGGATTGCCTTCACAGAGTTCAAAACCTTGCTTACTAAGAGCAGAGTGGGGGAGGAAACACACAAAAGGCTTAATTTGATTTTAATATATATGTAAATTCCAGACTGTTAATTTTAAAGAGAATGCAACCTGACATTCTTTAAGTTAGTAAAATTGGAAAGAGACACATGAAGTAAGGTAAATGGGCAGAAACTTGCAAACTTTATTATGAAATCACAAATCAAAGTATTTTGTAATACCCAAAATTACTGACATCATTTGTATTTTAGAGAGTTTGAAAATAAGACCACAGTTCAGTACAATCTATTCAGCAAACTGCAAGACAGTTTTCCAGATGTTTTAAATACATGAGTTACATAAATGAAGTATATTTTTTCCGCAGGAATATTTTAATGATTTTATAGCTATTTTGCCTTCAATCTGATTTATTAGGCATGTTTCCTTGGGGCTCATGGGGGTGTGGCTGTGTGTGTCTGCTCCTTCCCCACCTTTTTTAACCCTTCCAGAAATCAAACTCTGATCAGCACATTAACATTTATAGCCAAGAAATGGGAGCAAAGTAACCAAAGAAGAGATAAGGTACAAATGTTCCACATTGAGTGCAATCCCTCAGCTGTCTTAAATATAGAAAAGTAAACAACAGTGAAAGTAGTAGCTATGTCGATTTATTAAGCAGCTTGCAAGCTAGATTCTTCTTTTAGCATTTTTGTGTAACACGTAAGTCAGTGGTCTTGCACAATTCAAGAGTGGCATTTATCAACAAATTTACATAAATGCCCTAGAACACCTTAGGTTATCACAGACTATCTGATGCACAAATACTGCTGAGTATTCCAGAGTTAAACTCTAGAATGACCCGCATGCAAACATTTACTTCACCTTTACACAACAGTTCTATGCTCTAACATGGGCAAAGGGAAAATCCTCTAGTGTTGCTCACAGCCACAAAAAAATGTCAAGAAGTATGAAACAGTTCACCACACGGTATTTGTTCAATGCTGTTGCCTATGGGTCACAAAACTTTGGGGACCACAGTTCAATAGATACCCAGTGTTAATCACAAAATCAGACTGTTATTGAGTATTTGATTGAAAACAGAAATATTTCTTTTTGTTCACCATGCCATTCAGAAACAGCACTAACACACTCTCTATATACACATACATTTGTCAAAACAGCTGGATTACCTGCAACTTCTCAAATTTCATCACTGCACAAGGTGTCAACATTTTTAAGTCAAAGACAGATAATCATTGAATTTATAAAATAATTCTGATAGAGGTGAGCCCATCAATGTAAGAAAAATCCTTTGTAATTCTAACAACTAAATTTGGGTTAACCTCAGTTATATTTTTTCCGTTTTGTTTTGCACTGTGCTAAAAAAAAATCCTCAGTAGCACTGGCAAGATTTTCTGAAAGATACAGTATCATGGGGGAGAAAGTGTTTGTGGTTTGGTTTTGGGTTTTTTTTTTTTCCAGGAAGAAAAAAGGACTTTCTAATCAGTGAATCCCCCCCACTCTAACACCCCCACACAGATGATTTCCATTCTTCTTCTCTCATGGAAGAGTTTAAGTTATCTATGCTACACGACGAAACGGGCATTTATGAAAGATTTCGCTGTACTGCAAATTTCAGTAGTGTCAACTACCATACCTGGAAAAACATACCAGATCCAGGAAGAGCAAAGAAGTAGTTAACTGAAAACATCTTTTAAAAATACTAAGTACCCCAAGCCTCAGCAACATAGCATGTACCTCAAGAAACAAGAATTTAGTTAAATGTTTGTCCAACTGTATATCTGCAACTGTACTTTGGCCCTCAGCTCTACCATACAGTCCTTACAAATGGATTTTTACAGCAACAATGTTCCTGATATTCAAGTGTCTTTTTTTTTTGAATTATGTAATATGTTTCAGACCTTTCAAAGAATATTTGTAACTTTGTGGTACATTGGTTTCTTTTGTTGACGTTCTCAGTCCAGTCACACATATTTTTAAACAATTATCACTACCTAGTCATACATAAGTTATTCACAGTGACTCACCTGAAAAGCCTGCAGAGCCAGAGAGTAGTATCAGAAAGGATCCTTGTTGTAAGTTTTCTCAGTCTTTCCCTGTCCAGCACCGATATATAAGCAGCCAGACTATGTCCCAGTAGAGCCATGTGACCCTGTTCACCAACATTTTGAAGTCTGCAAGCCAGAACAGAGTAACTGCCAACTAAATACAAGCCATGAACGTTACAGTATTTTTAGGTTTGTGTGTTTTTACTGTAGAGTGGCAGGATTTGCTGACATGCAATTTCAAATATTTAGCAGAGAGAAGTACAGTATATACCCCAGTCACCTTCCTGCCATTGGTTATTACATACTAAAATGTCAGTGCAGACAAAAGCACTTCCACTTCACTTGGCCTGGCTGCTTACGATAACCCCTCAGCTTTCTTAGCCAATCAGCTAGCACGAGTTGGAACTAAGCACCTTATCTGCATCGGGACTTTAAAGTGCATTAAACACAAACCTTTCTCTCCTCATGCAGAGAAAACTCATGAGACTTACTATTCTCTTTAGAGGCATAGCTTTCATTGGTCTGTTGGAGCTTTTTTGGTTTGTTGGGGCTTTTTTGTTTGGTTTTGGTTTTTTTCTCTCCAAACTGTTTTTCAAATGTTAGTTTTCAATAATCTTCTGCAGATTAGTTAGCATTATTTCCATTTTACAACAAAATGGAAACAAATTTTATTTCCTTTTTTTTTTCCTGTAAATTCTACAGAGATGGTAAAAAAATTTATTGGTATTCAAAATTTTGTAAGACTTCCAGACTTAAAACAACTTTTAGAAAGTAGAACACAAAATGAGCTGTCACATCAGAAACAACTCCCTTGTATAATTCAATTCAGTAATTATTGAAAGCTTTATCATTTTAAGAAAGCCAAGCCTAATGCATTATTCTGGTTCACTACACAACATAAGTTGCCCTTAAAAAGTTACATGGTTGCACAATATCGTTACACTTTAAAACACTTAAATGTGTAAGCTCTATAATAATCAGAATATAACCAAATCAGGTATCTTCCACATACAATAATTCATATTGGCTTTACCGGTAGGCCTGCGAAGCTTCCTCTTCCTCCTCTCCATGCATGAGGTTCTGAACTAACTGAAGTATGCTCACCATATCCTGGCCACTGGCATACCCGGGAGGGGAAAACAAAAACCACAAAAACAAACAAACAAACAAAAAGGTAAGTACCAGCATCTAACAAAGAGGCCATCTGGGACACTGCATGGTAAGACCTGAAGCCAACACTGCACTTTCACAGAATGCTGAGTATAGCAACAAAAACGGTTCCTTGCTCTCAGAAAAAAACAGATCATGACGACAAGGTTACTGAATCAATTAATTCAAAACCCTACTTAATTATAGTATGAACTCACTCACAGAAAAACAAGTCTACTGAAATCTGAAAATTTAGACTGAAAAGTCTGACTTGACAACATTTGATTACTTATTGCTACACAGCAAAGTAAGGTAATAGCTAAGAATCCAAATTTCTCTTCACATGATCCAGCTTCAGCTCCCAAACTCAGCACATCTCAAACAATTACATACAAATATTAGTTTCTGGCAAACAAAAGCTACATTAGCTTCTGACATGATGCACTCTGACATGGTAAAACCGGAAAAGACCCACAACACTTCAACTTGTATAATTCCAACTAAAATTCACAGTAGTATAAGAACTTACACTCTTGACAGTTGAGATTTTATTCTTAGAAATTTTAATTCAGTGTCTCCACCCAAAATAAAGTTTAGTTTATGTACCTAAAAGACTTACACAGATTTTGCAATCCTTTCTGAAGTATTAGCTTGGGCTCCTGTGGGACCATCTTCCAAAAAGGCTACAACCAATTTAAATCTTAGTTTTTAGGTACAATGATCTTACTTGCCTTACTTGCCACAAGAGCTCTGTATAATTTTTTAAGACAGCTGTGCTGGAAAGGTGGGGGTTTTCTGTTTTGTTTTTGTTTTGTGGTTTTGATTTCTTTTTTCCAAGGTTTTCTACCTTACCATTCTCAGTTATTTTTTATCTGGGTGTTTTAATGAATCTTTATTCTGTAGCACAATTTTATCTATATTGACTTTAACTCTTAATCACAGCCGTAGGCACCAATACTTCATTAGATTCCAACAATTAAAAATTTCAGTCACCAAGGACAAGTAAACTTCTTTCTTTTTCCTATGTGAGTATGGAAATAGTTGCTATGATGGTAATTTTTCCCTACACGAGTATGGAAAAAGTTGATATAGTGCCTGGCCCTGGCCAATGTTCATGTTTGCATGTATTGGGTTTGTGGGACAAGGTTTTGGTAGCAGTGATCTACAGGGGTGGCTTCTGTGAGAAGCTGCTAGGAGCTTCCCCCATGTCCGATGGAGCCAATGCCAGCGGCTCCAAGATGGACTCACCACTGGCCAAGGCCAAGCCCATCAGCAACAGTGATGGCACCTCTGGGATAACGTATTTAAGAAAGGAAGAAAAAAAAAAAAAACCTTGGGGGAGCAGTTGCAGCCCAAGAGGAGTGGAGACACCCAGGTCAGTGAGGAAGGAGGGGGAGGAGGTGCTCCAGGCGCTGGAGCAGAGATTCCCCCGCAGCCCGTGGTGCAGCCCATGGTGAAGCAGGGTGTCCCCTGCACCCATGGAGGGGAACGGTGGGGCAGATTCCACCTGCAGCCCAGGGCGGGAACCCACGCCAGAGCAGGTGGGTGCCTGAAGGAGGCTGTGACCCTGTGGGAAGCTCACGCTGGAGCAGGCTCCTGACAGGACCTGTGGCCCCCTGAAGAGAGGAGCCCACGCTGGAGCAGGTTTGCTGGCAGGACTTGTGAGCCCATGGGGGACCCACACTGGAGCAGTTTGGGAAGAGCTGCAGCCCATGGGAAGGACTCACGCTGGAGAAGTTTGTGCAAGAGTGCAGCCCATGGGAGGGACCCCACACTGAAGCAGGGGAAGAGTGTATGGAGTCCTCCCCCTGAGGAGGAAGGAGCGGCAGAAACAACATGTGATGAACTGACCACAACCCCCATTCCTGTCCCCCTGCACTGTTGGAGGGGAGGAAGTAGAGAATTTGTGAGTAAAGTTGAGCCTGGGAAGAAGGGAGGGGTGGGGGAATGGTGTTTTAAGATTTGTTTTATTTCTCATTACCCTACCCCGATTTGACTGGCAATAAATTAAGTTACTTTTCCCAAGCTGAGTCTGTTTTGTCTGTGACAGTAATTGGTGAGCAATCTCCCTGCCCTTATCTTGACCCACACACCTTTCATTATATTCTCTCTCCCCTGTCCAGCTGAGGAGGGGAGTGATAGAGCAGATTTGGTGGGTACCTGGCATCCAGCCAAGGTAAACCCACCATACTGCATTAATATAGAAGTTGCTTGGAAAACAAACACGTCACAGGCATTTTACAGATTCTGAAAAGTAAAGAACATTATCTAAAAATTGCTGTTGCCTACCTGCCTTGGAGTGGTCCAGGAATATCCTTCCGTGCATACTTCTTTTCATTTTCCTCCTCCGCTTTTCTAAGTAAAAGACACAAGAATAAACTATGTATTTAGTTTGTGTTTTATAACATCAAATATACAGTTTGACTTGCAGAAATACATACTGACGTGTTTGCAATGTATTTCACTGACAATAGTTTCATAAATAAATCAGATGAGACCAACACAAAAGTTTAGCTCAGACTGAATTAAAGAGCTCCTGAGGGGTTTTTTTTAGTTCTTTAACAGAAAATGTCAAACTTACAGAAGAGTCTCATATATATAGGAATTAAAAGTTACTTGCACAGTAATAAGAAATCTAACATCTCTGAAAAAACAAACTTGCTGGACTTGCTCTATTACAGAACATGCATAAAAATATGTACATTTAGTATTAATATCCCATCATTTGAGAAACAATGACGACTTGTATAGGTGTAAACTTCAGAATGACAATATGACCTTAAACTACTAGGAAAATTAGTTCTTTCCTGCTTAATGACAGTGACATTAATCATCTTCCCCTTAGTACAAACAGTTATTGTTTTTGTAGTTGTCATCCTTTGCACATACCTTTGACTGTCTTCTAGCATCTTCATTGCTTCATTCAGATTCTTTCCCATTTCTGCTAGAGTAGGGTCAACCATCTTTCAGTGAAAAAGATAACAACTTTTAAGAAAAGACCAAAAAATATTTGTCTTACTACCATCCCCACAACACCCTCAATACAAATTCATGCATCAGCCAGATTCTTTTAATTAGTCTGTGTGTACTCATTTAAAAGTATGTTGAATATCCTGAACTCAAAATATATAAAATGAGAACAAACTATTAACCTAAAATAATCCTAAAGAAAACTCAGTTGTGATGTGGATTTTATTATCAATAGATCCGAGTTTTTTCTCCACATGGAAAGTCAGGACTTTTTCTGATGAATAATGAAAGAACGAACATCAGAAGGCAAGAAGGATTTGAGAAGTGCAAGGTGTTCAAGTAAGTGCTCATTATAATGCTTTAGCTAAAAAATTAAGTATGTTCCACTGTAGTCCAACTGAACTGAATTTTCTTTATCATTCTTTATCATAACCATTCTACACCAGCAAGAAAACTTCAACTATTCCCTTAAATGTAAAATTCACATGCAGTCTTATCCAAAACTAAAACCCAAACCAAACCTGCTAAGTGACACCCTAATCTTTCTATCGAGTATGGAAAACAGATTGATACCCCAAATACAATCACAAGTCTTTCAGTAGCAAATCTCATTTAGAAATTATCCTTTTACTTCCCCTGAGAACTCATGTTTCTGCACCGAAGAAAACCATTACCATATCCCTCAGCTGAGTTGGCTCAACAGTCAGCTCCCATGATGTACAGACTCTCATTAAAAAAACCTAGCCCCTCTACCATAATAGGAACGGAGAAAAAAACCCAAACCACCCCACACCCAAACCACCCCACCACCAAGCGAGAGCACAATCAGTGGATACGTACAACACTATTCTTACAAGAAAGTTACCTTCTAGAAAAGTTGTTTGGGAAGCTAAACAACTGAAAAATCTGATCAAGGCAGGTTTTAGTCATTGAGCATTTTGATGCAAATTCAGGGGGAAATTTGCATCATTCTCTTTTTCATTTAGGTTACCAGTTCAACTATAAGTTATTCAAACATGTTCAAGTAATAATTCCTAGAAGAGGTTAAAAACCCCAACACTTCTTACCTAGAAAAGACAAGAAGAAATCATTTAAGACTGCTCTAACAAAGACAGAAATAAAATGGCAGTCTTCCCTGCTTTTTCCCCATTCAGGTTTCCCTGTCAAACTTTTACAACAGCAGTTTTCAAAACATATGAGAAAACATCTAATCCAAATACTCTTGTAAATCTGTTTTTTTCCTATTTCTGCTACCTTTAAACCAATTTTTAATCTTAACTTATTGGAGAGATGCCCTTTAACTAGACAAAAGAGTAGAACTGACCTGCAGCAGGCAGCTTAAGGAAGACTGACATGCAGAAAAGGCTTATCTTCCAGCAGTTGCAGCCCTCTAGCTACACAAAACAGGTCAAAAATCCTGGTTTCACTGCTGAAACCCAGCAACAACAGATACTTCTTAAAGAGCCTGTCAGGATGGAAGAGCTTTAAAAATCATTGAACTTATTTCCCCTGAACCAGTGACAAGTTCAAAGACAAGCAGTATTTTCCAAAAAACTGCTTTTGCTTTGAAGAAGTCTCTTTTATGAACTTTAACCCAAGAAGCCTGGCAGAAGCTTGTGACACTGACACAAGAGATCTGGACAGGAATATTTATCCATTTAAGGATTAGATGCCACCTAGAAGCTTCCAGAGAATGTGAAAGGTATCATCTGGCAGAGTCTGATTTACCTATAGTGGTCGATATTAACCTGTATTTGAAAAATAAATATACCCCCATATGAATGTAGAAGGTAACACCACTGATAAGACCCATCACATTAGTCAGCAAAAACCTCTAAGGTACTCAGATGACCCTGTTACAGAGTCTTTCCTCCCTTTCTCTGTTTCCCAAATCTCCTGTAAGCATAGCCTCCATAAATTCAACATCAACCTTTTTCAAAAGACCAGCCCACATACCAAAGCCTCTAGCAGTTAACCCTTTAGACTGCTGCTAAGGTTGGGGGGTTGCTAGGGGGAGAGGTGGTGGTTGTTTAAAAAAAAAAAAAAAATCCAAAACAAGTTTAGTATTTCAATTTACACTATCAACACTGAAGGGATATAATAGTTTTGTCTGCTACAGTATTTGAGAAACAGTATTCCTAAAGGCCTGCACAGGCTTTCCATCACTGCTGATGGAAACACATGCAACTGTTGCACATGTGCAACACTGTGGCAAATACATTTGCTCATGTAGATGCAGACACAAAAGCAATTCTAATCACAGAAGGTAGTGGGATTAATTTACATGAGGATTTTACACTATTTTCATCCAGAGGACTGATGAAGAAAAGAAAAAAAATTAAGTTGAGAGTTACCATATGTTCAGAGACTATTTTTACCAAAATATTTAGAGATTTAACTCGTATTATAGCAAGTGGTAGGTGGCTGAAAGAATCAGTAGCCAGGCACGGTCACACTGGATCAAACCAAGATTGATAGCTCTCTGTATTCTGTTGCTTTAGAAGTGTCCAGTAACAAATTTTTGGGGAAAGAACAAAAGGACAGTTCAAGTACTCAGTAATATTTTCCCACAAGAACTCCCAGCATTTAGCAATACACTTCTTACACTTTTTACACTTCTGGCTTCCACAGTACCCACTGGCTATGAGGGCCACAACTCAGTTAAACACTGAGTGAAAAAGCAGTTCAAATACAAAAAGTTCAAGACCTCATCACAGAGATTTAAGAAAATACACACACTGCAAGCATTTGATACTCAGAATACAACATATATAGCTAGAAGAAAAATCTAAATATGATCATTACCAATATTTCCATACATTTTCAGTGGTTTCCAGAGTTGCATCACATCAAAGAAACTCTGACAAAAATCTTACTTAAAAAAAGAAAAAGTTTTGCTCCTGGGAGCCTTTAAGGGAGCGATTGACTAGACATAATTGCCTGATTGTGACTATCTCACATACTGTAATTCAGGTTGCCATAAAACATGATCAATGGCTGGAAGGCAGTTATTTGCCTGAACCTTCCTCATCATCACAGGCAAATATTCCAACAGATCTGTTGTAGATGAGGACACAAGATGTAGTAGAGTCATTACAAAAAGGGCTCTGAGCTGCTTTTGTTTGTTACTGACACAAAATTCACCTGCTAGAATTGCATCAGATGTTAAAACCTTCACATGCTTACCCTGTGACTCATCCTTTCTCACTTACTAGTAATTACACGTGCATGAAACCCTTCTGCCAATAAGCTGGCAGAATAAATACATAAAATACAGTTTTAAAAGTCCTAAGAAGTTACACAAAGCTCCATAAAATGCTATGAAATCCAGAAAGTCTTTGAATTCTGATGTGGGTTTAATCGAAAAACAAATCTCTTCTGGTTTTTTTTCCAATTGCTAAGTGGTTATGCAGCAACTTACCTTCTCCTCTCAATTACAGCTACCTTTTACTGTTGCATACTGAATTTTACGTATGCTTCCTCCTCTGCTCACGTTAGTAAGGGCATGGATGTGGGAAGCAGAAGACTATCTACTTGTTTTAAGCAGCAAGAAAAATAGGTGTGGCAAAATTGCAGCAACAAACCATTCAGTTAAACATTTCTGAACACACTTCATTAACACACCATAATGTAGTACCTTGCTTTAGTTTTGTCTGTAAATGACACCAAGTGTGTATAAAATCCAATCAGTAATAAACAGAATACTTTTTTCATGTTCTTGAACTGTTTTTAAAAAGACTGGTGGATGAGTTGCTGAACACTACCTCCTGAACCACAGGACAACACACTTTTTGAGGGGGTTATTGAATACTAGCTATATTGAATACCAGCTTAGCCTTAGTTTCTGCACTCCGTTTGGTATCACAGGATTGGACTCTGATCACAGTTAGGTGATCCTTTGACCAGATGAGTTACAAGCCATGCAATGTCCTTTCAAGCTCTAAGGAGGCACCAGCCATAGCTTCTTCCTTCAAAGTGTCCGTTCAGCAACCCAATGCCTTCTGCTTCCTTAAGCCCTTCAGAGACCCTGACATTCACTGCCCTACTTTGACTTTTACCAATCATTGCATTCAAAAAGTGTTAATCCAATTCACTAGGTTAACTTGCAACAGGTTTGATTTGTGGTTACTTCCCTATTTTTTTAACTAATCTGCTACTATTTTTTTTAAGGACTTTGAACTGTAAACTGCTTCCGATTTTATAGGCAGTATGTCACACCTTGGGGCCACTTGGAAACTGGGGAAGGATAAGGGGCCATTCTCCAGTTGGGAGAAGACTGTTAACAACAAATCCAAAAAGGATAGCATTGCTTCATATACCAATGTTTTACAATCTTGATTTTGCATTTCTGTAGGCTGTACTCCTAATGTAAGAAAGGGACTAATTTTAAGCAGTCTACATAAACTACTGTGTGTGCAAAGAAACTCACAGGTGTAGCATTACATATTTCATGAGAAGTATGCCTCATTTTCCCACTACGTTATTATATTTGACTCGAATAAAGTTTTACCATCAAAACCCAAAACCTTCTCAACAGCAAATTAATCTCAAACTATATCAGTATTCTTCAGCCAAAAGAATACTGTGTTTATTTTCCAGGATAAGACAAGTTTTAGATAACAAATAAAAAAAGCAGCCACTTCATGACAGCTTGAATGAAACTGGAACTGTATCACCACAAGGCTTCTGCTGATAGGTATTTGCTCTTTTAATCTAATCTTTAATTTTATCACTTCCCTGACCCACAGCAGGATTTGAAAGCAGGTCTCCTGTCACGAGTTTTACAGTAAAGTTACCAGGATGTTGTGGTAATTAACACAGTAACAAAAGACAAAAGTTACAGGCTGAGCAAGAAACCAAAATAGTTTTTTCATGTTTAGGGAAAACATTGCTGTAGAGACAGCAAGAAGTTACAAGAAAAGAATTTGCCCTATTTTACCATTGATAAAGTCACCTAACTTGAAACTTAAAATGTTAAAATCCTTCAGAAGATTGGTCACATCTATCAAAATATAAATGGGGCAGAAAAAAAATAAAAATCATAGATGTGTTAGCCAAACTTCTGAAATTGAACACAGGCTTCCAGAAGAACTTAAATCTGAAGATCACCCCAAAAAAAGATTTCTGGATTTCAGAAAAAATTAATTCTAATTATACCACTTATGACACACATCAATACATAAAAAACCCCTGTTGTCTGATAAAACAAAGATAATTTGCAAATCAAACTATGAGATTATTGGCATGCACACCTGTGTGTCAGATTCTACAATGGGTTTTCCTTGCAATCCTATGGTGCAATGTTTTCAATTCTTCAGAAGTTTCTCATCTACTATAAAAAAAATCTTTTTCCCTTTGCAAGAACCTAATGACTGTAGTCATTCGATGTCACCATGCATTACAGCTAACTAGGTGATTGTACCAAAATGCCTTCTTCGTTAAGAAAAATACAGAACTTTGACAAATTTTAATACAGGTTTAAAAGTACTTATTACTGACATCTGAATAAGCCACGTGTATAAATACATAAGGAGGAGAGAATCCATGGTTCAAATAAAAGACAGTCTCAGATATATTACTATAATGCTTAAATAAGCACATATCCCAACTTGGATGAATTTCAAATTTATTTAGGGAGAAGACTTCTTATATATCATGCTGAAGACTAGATAAAGTGCAGATTGTACAGATTTACAACAATATTAACCAAGGACTGTTTCAGGGGGGCACTAACTGCTAAGTGGCTAGAAGACAACAGTTGTATTGTGGCATGCTATTATACAGAGGACTACAGCTTTTATCATACACGGGGAAAAAAGCCATGATAAACAAGACAGGAAGTAGAACGAATGATAACTCTTTATACACATCTACTTGCACATATTGAAAAAATCAGACATGAAAGCTTTTGCAGGGCCCTCATCATTATAGACTATTCCTTACATCAAGAACACAAGTAACTTTTCTTCTGTTAAGAAATTTAGGTATTTAATTCTTACACAGTGTTTTTATTGCTTCTTATGATGACCTTGTCAAAAAAAGTTCATAAGGATTTTGCCAGTACTACAGGACAAACACTTGCCCTGTACTAATGTGCCCTCTTTAAATATCTGCATATTGTACCATTATTCTGCTTGAGTCTGGTTGATAAAGACCATATTTCAAATCAGTATATTCAATTAAGTATTACTTAAGTAATTAGAACTCTTCAGAACAAACAGCAGTCACTATAACTTCTGTCAGCACTAGTAAAGAACTTAAGCTTTTAAAGGCTACCAAATACTCTTTAATATTGTATCCTTCATGTGGATCGTAATATATCAAACCATTTTGCTACCAACTCATTAACCACATCAGAAAGACACTTCCTGAATTTCCTTACTATTCATCTTACTAGAGCACATCCCTTCAAATTTCTCTAGGCAATTCCAAAGATTACGTAAAACTGAACATGCTGCATATAGTAAATGATGCGAAGAGGAAGGATGCATTAACATGCCTTAAGCATATAAAGTATAAGTTATTTCAAAGGTATACTGTCCGCAAAGACATACAATGGTGATAATCTATGTACGAGCAGCCATGCCATCCTCACTTCTAGGGCAGGTCTCCTGAAGCACAGCAGGTGCCACGAAAGCCAGAAGTGTGGCAGGTCCCAGATTACCAGATTCTGACTGACTCACAGTGACAAAGGCAAAGTAAGTTTTGTCAGTCACTTAGGGCATTGCAGAATCAGTATCTGCTTTGTACATTAGGCAGTACATTAGGCAGAAGAGAGCAAACATCTCCAGTATAAAATGAAAAATAAAAAAGTCAAATAATATCTCCTCTACTGTCCTGCTGAAGGCTAATATTCCCGGGAAATAAGCTCCATCTTCTTTTCAAGAAAACAAGCGAAAAAACCCGTTTCTAAAGCATTTCCTGACAGTTATTCGACTTTTTATAGATCCGGGACACGGAAATAGACACCGTTCACACAGGCGACGAACGCCAAGCGCGGTGGCTGGGGAGCGGGAGGGGGCACGCCCGTGGGCTCCACTGGTGACTCAAGGCTTCGTGAGACAAAGTTGAGTCAGGCCCGTGTGGCACAGGCCCCCCCTCGGCAGAGGCGGGCCAGGAGCCCCGGCGGAGCCGCGACACCGCCGCAGCCGAGGCGCTGGGGCAGCGCCTCACCGGGGCCCAGGCCCCGGCTCCCCGCTGAGCCCCGGCCTCAGCCGCGGGGCGCGGCCCCACCGCCCCGCCGGCGACGCGACCGGCAGGGCCCGCTCGCCCGTCGGGGCCCGCCGCGCCCCAGCACCCCTCCGCCCGCAGGTGCCCGGGCCGCCCCCGCCCCGCCAGCCTGGCACCGGCGCACCCCGCAGACCTTCTCCAGAGAGGCGTCCATAGCCGGCGGGGTGTCCGATGCGCGCCGCCTGCCCGCCGGGCACTTCCGCCTCAGCCCCGGCCGGCTCCACGCTGGCAGCGCTGACGAGGCCGCGGCGGGCGGGGCGGGGAACGCGCTCACCTAGGGAACGGCGGCAGGCCCGCCCCGCGCCCGCAGCCGGCCGCCCGCGCGCGGCCGAGACCACCGCGGCAGGCGGGCGGGGAGGGCCCGGGGCAGCGACTCTGCGCCAGGCGCGGCGGGGCCGCGCGCCGTGACAGCACGGGCGGGGGAGAGCGCAGCCCGCGGCCTTCCCGCCGCGCGCCGCCCGCCGCCGCGTCCCGCCCCCCTCCCCGGTCCGGCTGGTGGAACAGTCCCGGAGAGCGACCGGGGAGGTGACAGGTACTGGCGCATGCGCAGTGAGCGCGGCGCGGAGCAGGGAGGCGGGCGCTGCGCGGAGGCCCCGCCGCCTTGCCGGGGGTTCGGCTCCCCGCGGCGGCGGGCCGTGGCAGCCCGGTGTCCCGGGAAGGTTTTGCGTGGCTCCAGCCTTCACAAACCTCCTGGCTGTCACCCCGCTGCCGGCAGCTCGGCCTGCAGGGCCTTGTCAACGGCGGCACCAAAACGTTTCCTCCGCGTACTGGTCCGCAGGGGGACGCTGCACAGCCCCGGAGAACGGGCTTCGCCTAGACTCGAGGGGACCCCCGAGCGACACCCGCCCCGGGCAATAGGCCGCCGTGCCCCGCCGGGCCGAGCGCGGCCTCCCGCGGCGGAGGGCACGGGGACGTGCCGTGGGGGAGGCGAGGTGGCGGGAGTGCAGCGCGGCCCTGCCTGCGGGCTCCCCTCGGCCAAGCAGTCCCCGGAGAGCTAAACCCTGTTTTCCAGAGCTTTATTTCTGTTCTTTCAACCTGGAGTTATTTTTCGGTACATATTCCTCTTCCTTTTAGCGCCATTTATATTACTTAAGAGCACAACTTGCGGATAGCGTTGATGTTCTGGTTTTGGCGCGGCCGTGTCAGGTGCCAAGCTGGTAAGGACGCTCACGGGCCTCGACACAGGGTGTCTCCCAAGCACTGGGCAGCTCGCCCTACTTTGTTATTAAAATGTTAAAATGTATTTCAATCTACAAGCCATCCATGGCTATTCATAGTCATTCCTGGAACATTTCATGATAAATTTCAAACGCATTAATCCCTGTCACTGTCAGGACACGGTGAACTACCGCTTCCTGGCCTGGAGATGGTTCCCTAAGCCAAGCCTGAGCCCTTTGCCAGGACCGAGGGGAAATGCCCGGCGCTCCCGGATGTGCTCATTCTGCAGCCAAAGCCTGCCTTGCCCGACACAAGCCTCGCTCGCTGCCAGCTCACATCGTGACTTCAGATCCGCTTTGTGGCAAGGGTTGTGTGTGTACTAAGCTGTGTACACGAGACTCTTAAATAAACATACATCACTTCTGGCCGCCTTCTCAAATTGTCCCAGTAGCTGAGGTCAAAGCGGATGAACAGCACAGCACGGGCGGCTGCTGCTCAGCAGGTGTGCACCAGCCCTGCTCAGTGAGGCAACAGAAACCAGACTGCAAAGCAACAGTAAAATTGAAAAGAAAAAGCTGTGACCTACTCATGTAAGCAGGCAAGAAGGAGATAATTTAAAAGGTAATAAGCAAAGAGTGCATAGTTTTCACTTGTCTGTTAACTTGCAGCGATACCGCACAGTGCCTCCCCGGTGCGCCGCAGCCCAAAGCCCAGGAGGCGCAGTGACCTACTTTTGAGTGACCGCGCAGTCCTTGAAAAATAAGTCCACGAGCCGAAGCCCGGGTGCCCAGCGGTCACCTGCGGGCCCACCGCACACCGGCGCGGCCGCGGGAGGCCGAGCATGGGGCGCACCGTGTGCTGCCGGCCTTCCCTGGCAGGGGCAGGCCCGGCGGAGGGGGCACCCCCGGCGGGGCAGCCCTGAGGGGGCGCGGGGACCGTAGAGATGGCGGGGGCGGCGGCGGGCGGGCTCGCCAGGAGGAGGCGGCGGCGGGCGGAAGAGGCAGCGGGCGATGGCCGGGCCGCTGCTGCGCGCCGGGGTCCGGCGCTTCCCCTGGCTCTGCAACGTGCTTCTCTACGGTGGGCTCTTCGCGGCGGGCGACGCGGCCCAGCAGCTGTGGCGGCGGCGGCGGCGGGGGCAACCGCCCGACTGGGCGCAGACGCGGCGCGTAGCGCTGGTGGCCCTCGCCTTCCACGGCAACTTCAGCTACGTCTGGCTGCGGGCGCTGGAGCGGGCGCTGCCCGGCCGCCGCCCACCCGCCGTCCTCGGCAAGGTGCTCTGCGACCAGCTCCTCGGCGCCCCCGTCGCTGTCGTCGCCTTCTACACGGGTGAGTGCCGCCGCCGCCCGGGCACCGCCATCGCGGGGCGGCGGGCGGGCGGGCGGGGAACGCCGGTGCACGCACGCCGGGCCAGGACTTGGAGCACCGAAAGCGGGACTTTGCACCCCAAACAGGGTGGGGTGGTTGGGTACCCCGCGCTGCCCGCCCGGCCTGCGGGGCGGCGATCGCTGCGGGCCGGCTCCCGCAGCCCCAGAAGCGCCGGTGCGGGGCTGCGCGGTCCTCAGGCAGCGGGCTCGCTGCGGGCTGCCGGTCCCCGCCGAGGCGCTGCCGGTACAAGGCCTCGGAAACCGCCGCAGCCGCCCGCGGAGCTGCGCTCGGAGCTGGGGAAGCGGTTGGGGACCCGCAGGCGGCGGTAGCTCTCGCCGAGCGTGGCCGCTGGCAGCGCTCCGCCGGCCCGGGCACTTGAGAGCTCCAGGTGAGCGGTGCCCTGCCAGAGCGGCGTTCTGCCTGGGGCTTGTTGGGCCCCGAGCTTTTAATTAGCTGCAAAGAATTCAGAGCATCTTGCAAGGACTGTACCGTCCGTGTCTGCTTGCATTGCTCTGCTCAGTCAGTTCACAACACCAGCTGTCTTATTTCCGAACCACGATTAACTGTAAATGTCAGGAAATACTACAGTGCAGCAAATAAACGGTACCATCTTCTACTGTCAGTGTATAGAATACAGCATACTGCTAATGTGTAAACTCAAAAGCTGATGAATAAGAAGAGACATTAGAGAAGACTAGTATCTATTTCAAAAATAAACATGAGGGAATAAGAAAAATAATAGGTGAGACTAGTGTAAAACAAGATTTTCATTTAATTTAAACTTCATGTGAAAGAAGAGCAAGACGAGTACTCTTTTTGCCTGGTATCGGGAGATCTGCATCTTATGACCCCGACAGGGAAATCATTCCGTTTGTGATTGAAGAGAAATGAAGAGGTCAAACACCAGATACTTACTCTCAGAATCCTCTGCCTGTGTCAGAGAATTGCCCAAGGACCAGAAGGATTTGAAGGACTACTAAAAATCCCTAAATTGGGTAGCAGTATGATGTAATAACAAAATAATGTATCTGTTCAGAGATACTGATAACCTCATGGCATGCAAATACCTAGAAAGATACCTGAGCTAGACTAAGCAACTTTGGGCCTCTGCTTATGCATGAATGTATAGCTTTTGATTTTGGATTGATTTGTTAAAATCATGTTGTCTAATATCTTTCCTTAATATAGGTCCCATCTTCCAGTTAAGGTGGGTGATCTTTGAAGAGCTGCTACATCTCTTACAAAGATGTAGTCTTAATTTGACACCTGAAGATTCTCATCATATGAAATACCGTTTATTATTTTGAACCCTTACAACGATATTTCATGTGATGGGAATTCATTCAGTTATTTCAAGTTTGCATGTGTCTAATATGTAATTTCAAGTCATACTGCTTTTCTCTTGGTCTTGGGTGTAATGATGGGAGCATGTTGTGAGGTTGTGTTTTCCTAGAAGAATTTGGATCAAATAGAATTTATTTAAGATTTTGGAATGCCATATGTGGAGGGTTAAGCAAGTAGGTTTTGAAATTGTTCTGCTTGTCGATTCTAGAATTTGGATTTGTGTAGTATTTGTGAAGGTAAAAAAGTCATGTTGATTATGGCCAAAATTAAAAAAAAAAACACCACAAAAAATTGGGTGCCCTTTTCCACTGACTTCAGTGGTCTGTAGGGACCTAAACTCCTTCAGGATCTGAGCCGCTCCTGGCAGTTCAACAATGTGCAGAATGCCTTATTCTCTCTATCTCATGCATGTAAAAGGTACTGTGGGAGTGTCAGTCCTGTGCAGCTGTGGGAGATTCATTATGTTAAGAGTCAAATCATGTGTTACTGGTCAATGATTGAGAGGCAGGTTGGCATTCGCCTGTCAGCCCTGCACAGCTGTGGGAGATTCAATACTTAAGGGCCAAATGGACATCAGCTGGTCAGCTCAGCCAGAGAGCTCAGTTTGGGGAGCTGGGTGAAGGTGGAGAGCTCTGCTTGAGAGAACTCTGCTTGGCGAGCCAGGCAGGAGCTTGGTCCTGGGCTGGCTTGGAGAAGCATCAGCTCTGTTCTGCACAGACCCGGAGAAGCAGCAAGGCTTTGAGGAGAAACAAGCCTTGGAAGAGAGATAAGAGACTGCAAGGCAGTGTTAAGGTGGATGGAACTGTTTGTGGGATAAGAGTGTTGATGACTGTCTAGCTGCTGATTTGCTTATTAGGAAATAAGAGCTAAGGTAGCGAGATCATAGCGAGAGCATAAGTATGCACCATTTTAATAATAAAGGATTTTCCATTTCCACTTCAATGGAGAGGCTGTGCATCAGGTGCCACAGGTACTTTCATCATATCTGTTCCACTGCCATACCACTGGTGAGTTATGTGGCAGGGGAACAGATACACCACCTATACAGTATATTCCAGTTGATCCATGGTGTCAACGCTGAGAGCCAAGTCAATAGATGAGGGGATATGATGTACCACTGTTAGGTAGCTGGAATGGTATTTTTTCTTTGTAATGATACCAGATTTTCTTTCAAAGCTATTGTAATATATTTTGAGAACAGTTTGGTATATAATTGGAAAAAAGTGCACATTTAATTTTTGCTTTTTTTCTGATTGTTGTAAATATTTTGCCACTAGGTATGAGCATCCTTCAGAGGAAAGAGGACATCTTCTCAGACTGTAAAAAGAAATTTTGGAACACATATAAGGTGAGGCAAGCAATTCACTTATCTCCCAGCTAAGCAAAAAGATAATATTATTGCATAAAATATTTGAAATATTCCTTCCTCCAACAGCCATTCTCTCATTCTATTATTTGATTATGTGCAGGAAGCTCTAAGTACCAGCAGTCATGTGAAGTTGGAGTAGTCTGGAGCAGGCACTGCTGCCAGATGGGTAAAATGATGCCATTTTAAAAATGTACAGTGTTTATATACATAACACTTGCACCTGGCTCTCTTTGAATGGGAGCCCTACAATACAACACTGATTAAGATTTTACTACCTTTTATCTTAAGAAGTACCCACATACCGGAGTTTAGTTAGTAATGCCATTGACAGCACTTATATGAACACCTGTCAAAATCATTAGTTATAGAGACATCTTTTTTAGGAATAATTTTCAGCCTGTACTTTTCAGTGACAGTCTTCTCACTTTCAGAAACACAATCCCTTGTTTTAGGAAGACTTTGGTATAAATAGCTGGTTTTGGTTTGCATTTCTGCATACACAGGAAAAAATTATCCATGCTACCTCAGAGCTGAGCAAATTAAAAATCTTAAAGATTTCTCAGGTGCAAGAAGAAAAATAGATTAGCAGAAAAAAATATAATAGAAGGAGAAACTGTGATGCAATGTGAATTTCTCTTCACACTGTGAAGCTATATAGGTAGGATAACGAAGGATTATATTTTTTTATTCCTATGGAGGATGATTATAAAAACGGTGACCACTATATCCTATCGAATCATAAGGTTTCTATTGACCTTATGTTCTATGAGTAAATCATCCATTGATTTCTGCAAAAAAGCCTTACATGTATGAGTAACTAGAAGGAGCATTGCAAGTGTGAAATAAATAGTGTTCAGTGGTATTTTTCATTCATGGCTGAAACAAATGTTCACATATTTAAACATTTGTTTGCCCATCTGGTAAATGTGTTTATGTATCTGGTGTCGGGTGACTATGAAGACTTAACTGTGCTTCGAGTTTTGTATTTAAAATGAGTTAGAATAATATGTTTGAGAAAATCCTAGCACAGACCCTCATGAAGATGATTAGAAGCTTAATATTGCAACCTCTTAAATTAAACATCTTAATTTACAATTGAACAGCTCTTATTAACTTTACTCAAATATGTTTCAGTTTTTGCTAAGTGTGGTAAGAAAAAATGAATCTTTGTGGTTGAAGTCTGTAAGAATAATGAATTGTTCATTTTCATTTCAGACAGGACTGATGTACTGGCCTTTTGTGCAGGTGAGTTTTTAGGGTAACTCAGTGAGCCTTTCTTTCTCATAAAACCTGATCTGATGCATTCATAGTATATCTAACCCAGTGAGAAGTCAGTGGAGTTGTTGGGTGTGTAGGTGTAAGACCTGACAATGCCTGGAGCACTAACTGAACTCTCTCTCCTTCCAACACAGCTGTCAAACTTCATTTTGGTCCCTGTTTACCTGCGAACAGCTTACACTGGGCTCTGTGGCTTTGTCTGGGCTACCTTCATTTGCTTTTCCCAACAGAGTGGAGATGGCACAGCAAAGTCAGCACTTATGTGGCTCCAAAGAGAGAAGGTCAATGCAGATGAAGAATCATCAGAGAAATAAGAACTTTATGTCTGAACACATTCTAAATTGTTAAAACTGAGTTTATGAAAGT
Organism: Strix aluco; assembly: GCF_031877795.1. NCBI lineage: Eukaryota > Metazoa > Chordata > Aves > Strigiformes > Strigidae > Strix > Strix aluco. Next base: position 15,277,776 of record NC_133945.1, on the reverse strand, counting down.
CAGTAAACAGCACTGCAGCTTCATTGCTGTGTTTAAAATAAACAGTCATCTCAGCATTTGTTGGTTAGTATAAGCAGTGGAACAGTTTGTCTTTGTGCCTGTTTATTTTTCATAAAAGAGGCCAATTGTATATTGGCATTTAATTATTTTCATGCTGCCAGCCCATCTCTTCTGGGAACAACTGACTTACAGGGCAATGTAAGCATTTGCACATCATGTCAGACTGCCTCACTGGGGAGAAATAGTAACTGTAATTTAATTTTCAAGCAACTTGTAATTGCTAGAAAAAGGGGAATAGAACATTAAATCACCAGTTGTTGGACTTGACAGTTGTTATCAGTGCAAGATTGCTTTTGCAGAACAAAATTTAATGGATTTCTTGTCTAAAAAGTGGCATTGAATCTGTTTTTTTCAGACAAAAGTGCTGTGTTTTGTAGGGACCACTTTTTTATAGGGGCAAACTTGCTTTGTTCTGCATGCAAATTAATTATTTCACAGAATGTACAAACCTGGAATATATTTGTACATCTTTTATCTTTATACTCCCAATTAAGATAAAGTAACTTTGGTCAGAGTTCTTTGGGGTGGATGCTGCATATTGACACTTGGGGGAAGTCATAAGCAGTTCCTGCATGATGGAACCTAACTAAACACTGCAGTGAGCTTTTGTTGTATCTGTCAGCAACTTCTTCCTTTGCCCCTCAAGGGCCAAAGTACAGAAGAGTACATGGGAGTCTTGACACCTTGACTCTTTTCTACTGTTTCATTATGTTCAAGATATAATTAAGATTTTGAAGAAAAAGAGCATGGGAAGGAAGGTAATGTGAATGCCAGAATCAATCTCAAAACAATCCTGCTATATATAAGGAACTTCCATTTCTTCTTCAAATGGCTTTTAAACATTCCTATTCAAAAAAGACACTGGGTAACTATATGTAGGAGACCAGGAAAAGGTGAAGATTTAATTACAGCTCTGCTTTGTCAACTGAGGATCAGGTCTAGATGCAGATGTGCTTATCGGTATTTTTTTAATGTGCATATGTATCTCAGAACAGGAACTGTGCAAATCTCTGTGGTTACAGTAAGTTGAAGTCAGATCAGTAAAAGGAGCCCTTGCTTTATTAGAATGGGATTTTATGCCTCGAAGTTACTAAATTGTAAGCTTGAAACAGTATCTAATTTAACCCATCTTGATGATGATTGTAAAGACAAGACTCAACCGTCTTTGTTACAATAATAACCACTTTGAGGAATGCCTGAATTCCTCAGTCTTGTCTAAATTGTAAACTAAAGCCTGCTTAGGCTATAAACCTACATTCCTTTGGCCAGCAGCTGTAGTACTTAACATATTGGTTTACCATTATTTGTCACTTTGGGAGCCCAATGGTGCTTAGTTTGGACAGGGAAAGGGATCATGCAAGCACTGCCCAATCTATTCCAGGTAAAATCAACGTGTTTAGCATAACCCAGTGGTCAAGAGTGATGCGAGGTACCCATATGGCTTTGACTACAGGACTGCTGCAGATGGGAGGAGAGTAGATGGCGGGGACGGGGGGCTGCTACAGTTTGTTTTGCTGACAGACAGGTGGAGGAGGTAGCTTCCCTCTCAGGATAGACAAGTCATTGCAATTCCATCTTCAGCTGCCCAGGCAGACCTGGAAGAGGACACCTGCCTATGCTTTTAAGGTGGAATTCATTTTAATTGACTTTTGACATCTGTAGCATGGACATCTGTAGCGTGGACATCTGCAACTTGGCTAATCAGTTTAAGCTCTGTTTACAGTCAGTGGAGGAAAAATTGGCAGGTTTAGACATCTGTTTTAGGGTATGGTGAATTGTGCACTGTGTCTATTTCTTTCCACCAATAACAGAGAGTCTCAGGTGACGGGTTGCTGTGTAGATAGCTTCATTGTAGATTAGGCGAGTTGAATTCCCCTGCTTGGTGTCTATCTTACATGGCTCTATGGGAGCAATTTCATGAATGTTGCTGTGTGAGTCCCACAGTATGAATTGGGCAGTCCTGATGCTGGACGTCCCAGTAGGAATAGAAATCCACAGAAAAACTAACTGCATTTTATCTCTTTAAAAAATGAAGGATGAGTGAATAGATGTTTCAGATAGCCACAGGTGTTGAATTGTTATTGTGCATACTAAGTCCTCAGGATAAAGAAGCAACTTCAGTAGTGTTTTTTCTCTTGGTATTTTTAGAATCAGAATAGTGTTTTAAAGTCTGTTCTATTCAATGAGACTTAAAAGTTTCGGATAAGGTGTGCTAATTAAGTATTTGACTTTTTTTACAGATGCTATTTATTTTTATGTCTGCTTGTGCCTTAAGTGTCTAATGATTAATAGAATTCACTTGAAGATGGGAACTGGAAAATAATGACATTACAGGGAGAGTGAAATAGTGAAATGGTTTGCTGTAAGCAGTATGCAATGTTCTGCTGCAACTCAGTGCAAAAAATATTTCTGCATGGGTATAGTTGGTAAAACTTAATCTCCAGGCGTATCAAGAATGTAAAACTATTCTCATGATCTGTATAATGCTGATGCTTTTCTTCAGCAGGAGTATTTAATGAATGGAAGATCCATCTGTTATTTTAAACGGCTTAAAAGCTTATACAAGCTGTGCTTTATTGCTGTATGCTTTTGTGCCGCTAGCTTTTTGATTGGGAATTTGAGCTAAATCCTGCTTTGTCTTCAAGTTTCTCTGACTGTGGGCTTCAGGGTTTCCCTCCATATTTCTATTACTTTAAGTACTGTTCTTTCATGTAGCGGAAGCCTGTAGCTCTTATGTTTCAGTAGACTTTAGGTTCTGCATAATCCTTTCACTTCCTCTGTTTCTCATGTTAAGGTACTTGACAGTTAAGTAACCCAAGTCCCTTTTCACATTAAAAAAGAAATGGTTGGGTTTTTTTAATTACCAGCACTGATTGGTCTTATGAACATTTCAGACCCACATAGTACAAAACAGCGTAGCTATATTGGGACAAATTCTCAGTGTGCATAAATTAATGCTCCTTCTAAAGATTTTCTGCCTCTGTCAATTTAGTCTGAGGACCTAACCCCTTCGTTGTTAAAGACTTTATTATTTCTTGACATTTTTTTGGCTTGGAAGATTAATTGCATAGAATAACAGAATGGTTGAGGTTTGAAAGGATCTCTGGATGTCCAGCCCAGGTCATCTAGTCCGATCCTATTTGACACACAGATAAACATTTGTTTGCTTCTTCTGGTAATTCAGTAATTTCTTAAAAAAAAAAAAAAAAAAAAAAAGATGGGTGGGACTTGTCTTAATGTCTCCACCACCCTTTCAAAAACAGTCATAAGGGCTTTATGACTATTTCAAGGAATTGCACTGATCTTACTGCCAGCTGAACATGCAGATTTCAATAACCAGAAAGATGAACAGAATTATAGATCACGTAGGTGCTCATGAAGGAGGGAACACACTGCCAATAGCTACTAGGCATGCATTCAGATGACATTTTCATGTCACGGGTCCTCTCTAAGAGCAAATGGGATGAGAAGACGTTTATATCAGGTGCAGTTCCAGCTTTGTGTTATTCTGGATAGCTGTGGAGATGTAGAGTCTGAATTTGATAAAATGAGAATTTCAAAATGTATTTTTCTACTGCAAATCTCTTATGCAAATGAACATCCTGTGCTTACTGGTATGCGAAATACATCCTTCTAGGCTTGGAAAATTCACCAGAAGGCCTCTGTCTTTTTCACACCAGAAACAACCATCCAGTAACATACCATAAAAAAAAAAGTTTCATACTGCAGTGAAGGTGAAACTGCCTTTAGTTTGTTACCATATCTGATATGTTAAGTTCTCTGTATAGCACAACCTTTGAAATCTATGCAGCTTCAGCCTTCTGATTTTCTGCTCTAAGTGCCAATGCTTTCTGCTTATGCTGCTGCTTCTACTGCTAGTGCCAATCCAGTGAGATGTGCAAGAAATACTTGAATTTGACTAAAATAATGAATTTCAAGTTGACTGAAAAATGTCTGTGTTTTTGCAAAGGCTTAATAAACATTAAATGCTGTTCTTTGGCTCTGTCTGTCTTTAACTAGTATGTGTATAAACAAAGCCAGGTCTTTTGCAAAGTTCTTATGGGATCTTCATGGACCACATGCAGCAAAAAGCTCAATTTGATGTTATAGACCTTAACACAGCGGCAGAGTAAGTGATAAGCAGGGATTATTCACCCCCTTTCAAGGTTAGTTACATATATCAAGTCATCTGCCACTTCTCAACAAATTCAGAACAGAACTCCCATCTTCAAAGCTTTATGCTGAAGCCAGTGGACTTAATTTATCTTTTATTAAAAATTGGTAAAACTTTGATGTAATTATCTGTTCAGATAATTAACACATCTGCAGAAGGAACTGAGGAATTCAGGTAGGAAAAAAGATATAAACAGCTTTTCAAGAGAACAGGGGTTAGCAATGGGGTCTTTATTGAAGGACTACACAGTGTAGGTTGTGTGGGATTCTCTTGGGAAAGAAACTGTTCAGAAGATTTGAGGCTGAAGGGAGTAATGTATTCCACAACTGGAAGAGAGACACCACCTCCGTTCCCCGCTGTAACTTCTTGTGTATATATAGAATGAGGAGGAAGCTTTATGGAAAGGTTTCAAGTTGAAAAAATTGTTTCATAGACTTCATGGCCAACAGGGACAAAAAAGATCATTCAGTCTGAATCCCTGCATAATGCAAAGCAAAGAGTTTTTCCTGAATCAAACCAGTGATGTTGAGTCTCGTGCCATCTTCTAGAAAGGTATCCAAAGATCCAAGGATCCAAAGGTATCCAAACAGTGGAGGATCTTCTGCATCTCTGAGATTATTTGTGTATTGTTATGAAATCTTATCACCTATCTAAATCAATCTAGCCTTAACATTCTAATAAGATACTGTTATTCCCTTTCTGATGAGATTTAAAGAGTTGGTACAGCAGACAAAGCTTTCTGTATGCATGTAGCAGTGAACTGTTAAAGTTTTTGTTTTTTCCTTGGATAAACTATGATAGATTTAGCTCTGTTAGCCCCTTGCTAAATAATTCTTCAAGCTTTTTTGTGAAACCTTTTTTGCTGTGCAACCTCTAATTTGTAATGTAGATGGTAACGCTGTAAAGATTAATCCCAGTGACCATTTCACATATGCCTCACATAGATAATATTTTTTTCTACTTCTGCTTAATATTCCTATGCTTAAGCAGCCAAAGACTGTATGTGCTCCCTTAATTTCAAAGTTGCAGAATTCACATTCAATTGCCAGTTCACAATGATAAAAGTTACTGTAATGCATGTTAAAACAAGAATGTGTGTGAGTGTTGCATATACTCTTCAACATCATCCCCTGTAAGAAACACTGCCTTCCCATTTTTTGCAGTTTATTAATTTAATGTGGCAGTGGCCAAAAGCCTTGTACTGTGTATCCAGATAGAAAAACAGACTTAATTGAAAAGAGTATAGTAAAATGTGTCATTCCCCTCTATGCAACACTAGTAACAATTACAGTTATTTGTGCTGAGAGAAGTCTGGCACCAGGAGAGACTAATGAGGTGTGAAGTACGTTCAGAAAAGACATTGTCAAGGACAGCTCTGCTGTAGCAGGGGGTACATGAGAGAACTTCAGAAACTGAAGAATGGGCCTTTTTGTTTGCTATGTTCAGGGAAAGCCAGTTGTGAAGTGGGGTAGTAAAACAACAGGGGAAAAAGGACAGCAGGTCAGAGTCTGTGGCACATAGATGATTTTTGTAAGTGATGTAACTTGGGATGTCTATGCAAATATTCCCATCTGTCAGGAGAAGACCTTAAATATGGGATCTTTATGCAGTCACTCTTCTCCATTTTACACTGTCAAGACTGATTAAATCGAAGAAGACCAAGAAGCAGCATGAATATATAGCCTAGTAGGTAGTTCAGTCACCAGAGGTATAGGGAGAGTGGGAATATGCTGTTCCCAGTTCATTACTGTACTTTATCCAGTTACAACAGAAGTAAAACGCGTAAGTACTCAGATGGCTGTGATAAATACAGCGTCTGGCCCATATGGACTCACAAGCCATGCACACAGAGTTCTACACCACATGAGATCCTTCATCTGTGGAGGAAGTGTCAGCTTCCTTCTGAATTGTGTGTCCTTTTATAGGGTATAATTTGGCCGCAGGGTAAATTAAGTTACAACATTCTTGCCTGGAATCAGTATATAAGTATATATTTCACTCTGCACTTAGTGTGTGCGTACATAAGAATAAACCTTCGCACTATTACGTCTTAGATTTGTCAGGAAAGCAGTCATACTCTCATTGCACAAATATTTAAAGAAGAAAATACAAGCTTTTTGCTTATTTTTCCACCTCTAGTCTTTCTCTTGTTCTAGGCTGGCCTGGAGAAATCTACCTCTCAAAGCCTGGGCTCCCTGTGGTATTCTTATCTTACCATTACTTCTATCTCACTCTGAAGTAAAAAACACCTTTACTTATCTACTAAGGGTGTTCAGCTACTTCCATTTCACGCATCACATACTTTTCCATCCGAAATGTAACAGGACTGTTAGCTGCAGCTGATTTGCTGTGATAACGCCAGTGACACTGAAGGATTTTGCATTAGTTCAACCTCTAGCACAGAGCGGTCATCATACAGTAACGAATTATTATGTGTTCATAGTAATTACACTTGATACGATATCACAATTACCTATACAGTGTTTTGCTTACTGTTTTGGGGCAGAAGTTGAAAAACAATGGAATACAGGTTCTCTATCACTGAAGGCCAAATCTGGAGAGAAATTCAAGTCATAAAAAAGCCTTTTCAGAATGCAGGGCTGTGACATTTATAGCTTCCAGTTCCAGTGAAATGGGTAGCAAAACACTCCATGGAAGTGATGGGCAGGCCCGTTAGGATGCAAGGGTAGTGGAGCACGTACACTGCACAGGAACATGGATCAGCACAATGCTGACACACTTTCTTTGTGTGCCTCACAGCTTGTAAGCAGTTTTGAGCTCTCTGTGTAAGATCCGAACTTGTGTAGGTAAAATGGAGGCTTACAGAAAGTCACCTTTACATTTTGCACTAAGTGAAATGAGGAAAGGCTCAGGCCCTAAGAGAGCTGTTCTTGGGGATGCATGCTGCTGTGCCTGCAAATTTTACACAGTACATTACTTTAAAATGGACATGCAGTATATTTACACGTATATTACTTTAAAATGGACGTGCCCACATACAGACCAGAATATTACTTATTTTTGGCTGTGTTTGCAGGTCTCCTAAAATGGCCCAGACCAATTTATCTCAACATTTACATTTTCTGAACTCAACATCTGGTTTTCTATGATTCTGTGGACACCCGTCACTGATACAAAAGCCACCTGCACAATAATGACTCACGTACACAACAGTAAGTCCAGTCATAGCACTGGAGTTGACTCCAAATGCCAAAAATAAGACTCTTACATGGACAACTTCACTAACCGTGGTATTAGTAACATATCTGGCAGATGCTATAACAGCTTTTTCTGTAAAATTCATACCTTATAAGGAGAGTGAATGTAGAAAGACTTTACTAAGACAAAAATAAAATGGGAAGGAAAAAAATTTAGAGAAGTATGTTTCTGATATCTGTGTTAGTCACAACTACAGCCATTGGTCTGTGCAGATTTTTTCCATTCTTTCTACTAGACATATATGCCCTGCCGCTTCTGCTACTGCATCTCCTGAATTTTTGCTGTGTTTTTGGACCTTCTATACTGAAAATAGCTGAGATAAATCTAAATAAGTGGAAAGTACTGTGCCAGCTTTAGTAGTCTCTATTACTCACCTCCCAGGAACATTTGCAAATAGGCTCAGTACAGGTACAGACACAATTGTCAAACACAGACACTTAAAAACTCAGCATAGTTGAGCATAGGCCATTGATTTATCAGTTCAGTTTCACCTGAATCGTATGTTAAACCGTCCGAATGTTTAAGAAGCTATGTTCAGCCTAGACTGTGTTTTGGGAGCTCAGTCCTGCAAGGCTCTGTCTTGATTTGAGACAGAAAGGCAATTAAGTACTCGTCCTTCTTAGAGTTATCTAAATATTTGCTAGATCAGACCCAACTTCACTGGCTAGATCTCCAAATCTAGATAAGAGATAGGCAGGCAAATGCTGTAGCTCCAGTACTGCCAGTTAACATTTATTGCACTCAAGTCAAATCAAAAGCAGCAATATGCAGAGATTTTAAAAACCAGAAAAATTTCCTAGGAAAACAGTTTCTAGGACATGAAGTACTTCAGTATTGTTCAAACCAGACACTGTGAAGCATGTCATACCTAACACATTATTAGTGGCACACTGTTCAGTAAAATTTGCCATTAAATGCTAATCTTGCTTCCATAGCTCTACTAGAAATTCAGCTTTGGAGTAAGTTGAATATATAGTCAATTTTTTTCTGGGTGCATGTTTGATGAAACAGTTAATGACACATGGAAGCCAGCACTATGTTCATACAGTATTTCACATGGAAGCAGTATTAAAAAATAAAAAAATTGGAATAAGATGGCATTTAATAGGTGTTCAGGTAGAAATACTTATGAACACTCAAATATTTGGATCACTGTCATACCTCAGACTCATTACATTAATTTCAAGACACCTCATTTGACTTTTAACAAGCTCATTAGAATACCTTGCTTGCCTGCAATACACACTGCTTTTAAGCTGTAGATGCACTTTTCTATCCTGACCAAGATTGAGGGTAACTGTGGAAAAGGACCAACATCCTAGTTACTTACTGCAACTGTTGTGAATTATTTATGAAGTTAATTTAGCCTAAAAATATTTTAAAAGGAATGGTTAATATATGGAATGGTTAATATATGGAAAGGCTGTAAATAAGTATACAAAGGGCATTAGCTAAACAAAAAGTGAGTTTTACTCTGGTCTAATACAGGTCTTTTAGGGAGAGCGATAATACAATGTGTAAGAAATATACATAGAATGACACAGTCCTCATTTTCTGTGATAACTTGAATTCATGATACAATAAGATCCCATTTACTCAGACAAGCTCATACTGTGTCATGAAACAGGCAAGGGACCCTAACACATTAGAACCATTTTCCCCCTCTATGTAAAGCTAGATAGACTGGTCATAATAATTTGGGAAAAGGCGAAGTACAAGGTACAGATTTACCACTACAGCTCCCAGGACATCACACTGCCACCATACCACACAATGTGGCTGTAGCCGCAGAGCTGCACAGATCCTCATTCATTGGTAAGCACTGTGCTGAGTAAAGCTTTGTCTGTTTGCCCCCAGTGCTCACCCTGGCCATGTGGCACACCAGTGTGTAGCGGGGATTCTGGCTGCAGCAGCCTCAGACAAGCCCTGTACTAGGTTATGACACTGATTTCTACTCACACCATAGGACAAAGCTGGGTCCTTCAAAAAGTCATGAGTTGGCTGAATTTCAAGCACAGATAAAACCCATTATTGCAGGGATTATTTTATGTGAATGGTGCCCTACAACAGCCCTATTGTGTTAAGGGGTTTGTGTAGGTTCTTTAGCGTAATTGTGGCTCTCTGTCTTCATCCCACAGCAACTCTGCTGCATAGGATCATGCAGGGGAGGACGCATCATGGAGCTATGTGTGTGCCTTCCAAAATCTGTTTGACTATCAGGTTTGCCAACAGACGAGCCTTTTCCTTTAATGCTCTATCACAGCCTTTCACCTGTGCCAGGACATTTTTGTGCCATGCATACGCCTGGCATGTGAGATCTGGAGGTGGCAGAGAGGCTGTAGCACAGTAGTGTGAATGTGTGGAGGCTGACACCCCCCCAGGCTCCTTACACATTGCTGAAACAGCTTGTGGGATGCAGGGTCAGAGCTTGCACAGGGTACCAGCACTAACTGGGGAAATTCTAAGGGGCTGGAACTACAGAGAACCCTAAGTGTTGAGGGATGAAGATTCAAGAGGAGGTATTTTCACATGAAATAAGATTAACCATTACATCAAATATTAAGGAATTATGGTAACTCCTCCAACACAGAAATGTTCTGAAACGAGGCTTACCATTTAAAAAAATATTACAGGACAGATTCGTAGGAGTCCCACAACCTGTGTTACGCAAACAGTCAGTTTACATGAGCACAGTGACCCTTCTGTCCCTTCTAGATATGGATCTGGGTATTTCTGCACACAAAATGGAATAACTGTGCCTAATCCACTTAATTTTCATTTTGTTTCATGAGCTAAGTTGCAGGGTTTTATTATAATGACAAATCAGTTAAAAACGTGGGCAAAATTTTAACACTTTCTGGGTTTTTTTTGTTAGAATGACAGTACTGTCTGACAAAGAACTACTCTGACTTTTACCTTCTTTACCTGCAGCCCACCCCAGACCCACAAAGCAGCTTTAGAAAATCTTTTGATATACTAGATGTGCACATAAAGGCAAGAGAGCTCTGAGAACTTCAGGCTGAGAAATCTGATGCTTGAGAAGCTCCATGAAAGCAAAGACTGTTTTCCCCTAGCTGATTTACAAGTCATACTGCCGTTAGGGATTTTTGCCTGAGTAAAGTGTGCCAGTTGGTATATATAGTGTCGTGTCTGCCATGGGACATTAGTGATGTCTAATGGAGGCCAAAGAGCAATAAACGAGAGAGTGGATCTGCCAACTGCCACTGGCCAGCTATAGCTCCTGATGGCAGGACTTAATTGAGAAATGGGAACTAAAGCAGTCAGGGGAAATGACTGCAAGAACAAAGTGCATCTCTGTTTTTCTACCAGGAACTATCTTATAAACATTGAGAAGAGACCTGAATTTTTATATTTTCTTCCTTAATAGTGCTTTCAGCAGAAGGAAACCAATGTTTGTGAGTGAAGGAATGCATATGTATTGCTGAGGTGCACTGAAAGGCATCATCAGTAGGGGAGAAATTTAATTCCACTTGCAAATGCAGCAGTGAAAATGCTCCAAAGTCACAATAGCAAAAATGCTAATCTTAGAACATTAGCAAAATAATTGGTACATACTTAAGCTCCAGTCTTGCAAAAACTTCTGTGCAAATGAACTCAGTGGGACTGCTTTCACATATCTGCTCTTATGTTTAATAGTCTGCAGGACTAGGCCCTTACTGAATTTTGTGACTTTTTCAAAATGGGCAGGTGAAAACTTCCTAGTTACAGTAAATCACCTTGTACATTCTTTGCTTTATGTAAGTAAAGTCTGTGCATCCAAGTTTTGAGCTAGTGGGTGTTTTTCTCCCATACTAACAAATGCAGAGCTTTAAATATTCAACCAATTCTAGGATCATTCCTCCCTCTCCTAAACAATCCACTTGGATTATAATTATCAAAAAAACTTGAAGGGATGGATTGAAGCTAAATAGTCTTCAGATCCACCAAAAATTGGCCCTTCTTCCTAATCAGCCTGTTTCCCTTAGTCCAACTCTCATCCAGATCCCAGATGGGCTCTTATGTTCCTCCCACACTTGTGTTCCTCACTTCTAAAAGTGAGTCAGTCCAGCCCACCCCAGCAGGCAGCTGCACTGTCACCCAAAATCAGCTGTGCAGAGTGCTGCCCCCAACTTTTCTGCTTGACTCACAGCTCTGTTTGGGCTCCATCTCTAAAGGCCAAAGCCAGCGAGGATGGAGCATTGCACAGTCAGCAAGAGCTCTTCCAGCATGTCTGGTGCTTAAATCATGGCATATCCCTGGGGAGCACAGCTGATAGAGAAAAATCAGAGAGCCCTGAAGATCTTCTAAAACATTGTCCAACTCATTTTAATTTGTTAGCTAATTCCAATTCTCAGAAAGAGCAGAGAAATGATAACAGGGATTTTAAAACCGATGTGGAGGTTTTCTCTCCTCTGACATGTGAAGCACCCCCCAAACAGAATTGTTCATGAGTATCGCAGCAATGTGCATCAGTCCAGTTAGTAAGTACATCATTGACTACAGAAGTAGTACTTTTGAAGTGTTGATGACTGGGCAAGACAAAGTTTGTAGGCAAAGGTAGGTGACAAACAAACAAGCTTTCATGCACCTACTATGTGTTCAGCATTACCAGTACCCCATGACTCTTCATAAATTGGACAAGGAGTGCTAAAACCCTGATTTGCTGTGGGGCACTGAACAACCTGCTTAACTCCTGCTTCATTGTCTTTACGTCAGAAATGATACCACACACAGTGAAGTGCAATGGGATTTCACTAGAAAAGGTATTCTCCAACTGTAAAATGCTGTTCAGGGATTTTATCCATATAACCTCCTCTACAGTAAAAGAAAAAATTAATAACAACAGTAATTATCATCACACTTGTGCTTTCTGCATAGTCATTTCCTTCTCTTCTAATCCCAGCAGGCTGCATAAGCAGTAAAGCTGCGTGCTTATGAAAAATATGTATGGTTATGAGAAATACAAAATCCTGTCCCTTGTCTGGGTGCTGTCCCCTGGCTTTTGGCAACATGATGCTGAAATGAGCGTTACTCCATTCAGTGCAGGACTTTCCAGAAAGCCAAAGGCTACATACACAGCAATCTGAGATGCGTTAGACTGCAAAAACCATGAGTGTCTGTGGATTTTACCATTATTCCCCAGCTGCTGAGGCCAGAAGATGTGCTCAGTGGTGCACTGGCCACAAGAAGGACACTCTCCCCGTGCCCTGGCAGTGAGCGTAGTCACTAACTCCCGCTTCCCCGAGTCGCTTCGGCTGTGCAGCGGGAGCGCACGCCGCAGGTGCGGGGATGGGCAGACAAGCCCAGCCAGCCCGGGGCTCTGGGCTGCACGGCAGCAGCCTCGCGCAGGTCCGTCTGCCCATCCAAGCGGGAGGGAGGTAGGGAGAGAACCGACTCGCCCGGGGGGGGCCCGGCGGGCGGGGCGTGTGTGCAGCATGTGCCGGGTGCCGGCCCCCCGCGGGGGGTTACGGCCGCATTGTTTCCCTGCCTCCCCCCCGCCCTAGCCCCGCACTGAGCATGTGCGCAGCGCCCCTTTCCCCCCCCTCCCCCCGCCCGCCAGCCCGCGGGTCCGCGTTCCGCGCAGAGGAGCGGTGAGCTCCGTGTTGTCTCCGCGGCAGCCGGGCCGCAGTCCCGCTGGTATGGAGTGAGCTGCGGAGCCCCGCGCCGCCCGGCCCGGCCATGGAGCTCAGGAGGTCCATCTCGGCCAGCGCGGAGGCCGACAGACCCCTGAGGCGCTACGGGGCAGTGGAGGAGACGGAATGGAAGGCGGAGGCGCTGGGGAGAAGTGAGTGGGGGGCGCGGGTGCGGGTCTGGCCGGCCAAGGCAGCCTCCAGCGGCGGGGGGCGCCGGCTGCGGCGGTGTAGCGCGGTGCGGTGTAGCGCGGTGCGGTGTAGCGCGGTGCGGTGTAGCGCGGCACGGTCCTCCTGGCCCCGCGTTCGGCCACCGGCGGCTCCTGTTAGCGGGGCGAAGCCACCTTGGGGGGCTGCTCGGGGAGGAGGGTTGGTGTGAGCACTTCGCCCTGCGAGGCTGGCGCTGGCCCAGGGGGCCGTGGCGGAGCCAGCCCCTTCTCTGTGCCCAGGGCCGGAGCCGGGCCGGTGCCGCTCCGGGCGCTGCAGGGCTGCCCTGCGGATGGATGGGCTGCTCGCTCCGCAAAGTGAAGCGACGAGAGGGTGGCTGAGGAAGGATGGCTGGGATGTTGGCTTTCGTTTATTAGGTGGGATTTAACGTATGGCGTTTCATAAAGATTGGTAGTCTTTAATGTGCTTCACATTTGAAAGGCACAGATTATTCCCTCTTGCTATCTCAGGCAGAGAGTACAGGAATACAGCACTGAGTTCACTTCTTCAGCGGTTGCACTGTGTTTATGAGCTCAACAAACGCTCTGTGGTGGAAGAGCTTTCTTGAAATCATATTTTTCCAGAAAGCAGCACTTGACATAACCTTTCCGAAGTGCAGATGGAAAGAGTAGTTAAAAAGATCCGTAGTTGCCAGTTCAAGTTATCTATGGGACCTTTTCTTCTCTAAGATACCTGTTATTCTGTCATTGGCAGAACTAGTTTCTGTACAACCTAATAAGCCTGTAAACTCCTAATTTTCGAGGTAACCACTGAGGCAAGAAATCTTGAAAAGACTGTCACAAAAAGCTCTGTACTAGTACAGAGAAAAATATTTTTGAAGTTTTATGAAGTATATGATTAGGCCATGGGAAAAAAAGCTTTGTGTGTATCTGTTGTGACACCTTCATTTTGGCTGATACTGAGGTTGCTGATACTCTTGATTCACCATCCATCTTTTGATGTGCACGGTGAAGTCTCACCTGGATGCCATGTAACATCCCATGGCTTTGCAGCATCCCGGTAGCAGAGTTTAGCCAGCACTTTTGCTATGTTTAGACTTCTCAGATACTGCTGTGTTCTGGAATCATACTTCACCTCTGGCTTCAGTTTTTCATGCATATGTTATTGTCTACCATATGCTGATGACAGGGGTGTAACTCTCCCACTCCGATGCTTCAGTTGCAGTGTTGGTTTTGTTGCAGTGCCTGGCATAGGTTCAGGACTGAGTAACTCCACACTTTCTAAAATGGAATTGAAGACTGAAATTGCTGTTGACTGAGTTGGTTGACTCAGACATATGCAACAGTTTTGCAGGTTCTCTGGCACGATACAGACGTGTGCTTTTCTTGTTCTCATAAATGTGTCTGGTTTTGTTCCAGAGCTCAGGAGCTGAGTGCAGTGCAGCGCTTGTAATAATAACTGGTAGCTTGAAGTGACAGAAGGGTTATGCCTTCCAAGCTTTGGACAAAGATCATCCGTTTGGCAGAGGGTAATGTGGAGGCCGAGTGGGAGACCCAATCTGCTCAAAAATATGTGCTCAGCATTAAGCTTCCATCCAAATCACAGTTTGACCCGGTACCAGAATGGGCTGTTGGCAGGACTAGAGCCAAATATCCAGGTGTCTGCACCCCGGCTCTGCTGCCGAGCTGCCCTTCTACACACTAGATTCAGTTTAATGAGAATATTTCTCTGTATATAACAATTTAGGTATAGAATAGGAAGTAATCTAGAGGCCATGGTCTGTTCTTTGAAAAGTAGAAAATTATTATGACTTTCCTATTTGAATAATTGATCTGTTTGTTTGCTCATAGGCTTCAACTTTCTTAAAGTACTGTGGAAAATGCTATTTATGGTAGCTCTTTTGGATGATCCCTGCATATGTTCCCTATTTTAACAATAACACTGACTTCTGGTCACACTTTTTCATTGATTAAAAATAAGTAGATCTTACTATTCTCTTTAATGTTCCCTTACAGCATGGGTCCTAAATTGCATGGCATGATGACAGTAGTCTCCAGAAGGTCTGAGAAGCTGGAAAAGCATCACCCCCTTTTTTACTAATGTCAACAATTAGCATTTTGTATTTGCATATTGATTTAAATATGAAATCCTAAGTAATAGTATTAACAAAAGCAGAAGCCTATTACTGCATATGCATTTGTCCTTTTTACTCTGATGATTTATTGTATCTTAAATCAGGATTTCTTTAGAGGCTGACCTTTTGTATCTGAACAACACTCTGCATGACAGAGTGCCGTTTCCTGGTCAGTGCCTTTTAATGTGAGTGTAGTTGTATCACAAGAGCATGTACATCCTGATTATAGCCATTACAGAAAGAATGTTATGGAAGTTAGGTAGTTTCTATTTACTCTGTTAAATGGAAAGGGAGCTCTGTGCTAACTTCTCTATCTGTGTTACAGAAGGCATTGCTGGTTATTGGTTATAACCAAAGATCAGTTACTTCATAGCAATGAAATGTAACATTATGCACATTTCTATTCTACGATGGCCTCTTTCAACCCGATTATCAATGGAGTTAAGCTGCTTCACAGGAGCTGAGGATCTGATGCCCTACAGCCTGAGGGTGTAATGATCTCCAGTGGTTTGCATGCAAAATACAAAGCAGATTGTTTAAAGGTGTGTCTCTTTAACAGGACACTGAAGCCTTTCCCTTCACATACAGGAGGGAATTTCCAAGAAGTAGAGAACATTAAAAATGGCAGTTTACCACGTACAGAGCAACTCACACATTTTCTAGTGCATATATGTAAAACACAGGCTTATAAATTGTCAGGCTTGTATAATAATAATGTGGTTACAGCTTTCTCCATAAATGATCTTTACAATATAGTGTTGGGGAGTCTGCTCTGAAGCAGAGCACTCAAGCATTTTGGTCAGTCCTCATTACCAAGTGCCCAGCTTCATTTAGAACCATCTATCTTGCTGTCGGCAGGGACTCATAATGCCCAGTTTAAATAACTGCAAGGCACACAGGGAAATAGCCACAAAGAAACAAAGCAGTTTTTCACCATCCTTTTGAACATCACACTTCTCAGATACATTTCTGCTGATCTTGTCCTTCCTCTTTCAGTTTGTGTGAGGTCTGGAAGTATATGCAAAATTCATGGTGAATGCCCCAGCTTTAGTCAGTATAAGGAAGCAGAAAACTGCAAAGGTTGTTCTGATACAATTTAGTGCACCATGAAAATTGCTTATTGTTTTCATTTGAATAGTAACTCAGAATTGGAGGTAAGCTGTCACACTCCTATACTGCAGAGGTCTACCTTTTCAACTGGTTTTGAATATGAAGTGGAGATTAGGGGGAAAGGGGCCCTATTACAGGCCAGCACTGAAGAGGAAGCTGGAGATTCCCCACAAGAGACTCAGTAGTAGCATGAAGCCTCCATAGCCAGTTTTACTTGTTCTCCCTTCGTGCTGTGATTGTTGTATCACAGATTATGTCCAGGCGAGGTAGAGTGAGATTGAAGCGCACTCCAGAACAGCACCAGTGGGGTGATTTTATCTAGTTCTGAGATTGCTCTGATATGTTCCAACAGCAGAAAGATAGTACTGTTCCCAGGTTCATAGAGATCCTGGGCTGACACATGTGAAACCTTATTTCACCATATTCAGTTAGAAAGGTTTTCAAGATAAACTAAGCTTGTTAGCCAGAAAGAGACTCATGTATGTATTTATATGCTCAGCTGCTGAGGACTCAATTCAAACACTGAAAATATGCACTATTTAATACTTTGCATTTGCATTTCTTGGCAGCATGGGAAAGTGGACAACTTATATGTCTGGAGGATTTTTGATTCAAGACCAGCTTGTTTTAGAAGTGCTGTTATGAACAGAGATGGTCTTTCAGCTTGCAGAAGCTTGAAAAGCTAAAAAGAAAATGACCATAGATTGCAATATCATAGGTAGTGGCCCTATAGCCAGGTCGTCTTTTCTCTTTGGTGAACAAAGAATGAAGAAAATGCATTTATACCCCTGTTATGGGCACTTGCTTTATCTAATCTACTGGGCACTGCTTGTGTCACCTTTAAGGCCTGATTTCATTAACAGAACAGAATGGCTGCATCTTAGAACAGGATCTAGCTCATATGTTTTAATGTTGCTTAATAACATAATAATTTGCAAAATTTCTGTTGCAATATTAAAGAATCAATCAAGTAGCAAAAGAGAAACACATTTGTCTTGCACAGCAAAGCCTGCACAGCTAGTGTCCTGTGACATCTATCTGTCATTCTGGTCACCAGTGAGTAGTTAGGATGGGTTTTGTATTAATCATATGCCTCTAGGTATCAGTCAAAAAGTAGGTAAATACCAATTTGCTCTTGAATTTTTGTGTCAGCTGTATAAAATTTGGAGATTTAATAGCTCCCTATATATCTGGTACAGACAGACTGGATAGTATGTTGGTTCGCTTGAGACGTCAATACACTCCCGTGTATTGATAAAGTAAGTTTGCTTTTCTACAGTCCCAAGTGACTGTAGAAAAGCAAACTTATTTAGACTCTAGCAAAGGCAGACACAGCCCTAGTACTTGGTAGGGGGTACAGCTGAATGTCCTCATTCTTCTTCCTCCTGTATTGCTTCATGAGAGTGAAAAGTGACTTGTGTTGTCTCACAAGATGGGGAAGGAAATGTGATTAGAAAGTTGCAATGGTGCTCAGGGCTGGCAAGTCAGAAACTACAGAGCAATGCTGGGAATTCAGGAGTTGGCATGAGGGAAGACTCATGAGTTGGCACTGACAAGGGTCTGAAGTTTACTCTGCACCACCCACAGTTAAACCCAAACCTGCATCAATCATAGCTGTTTCTATCATCTGGTGGTTAAATATTCAAACACACACCTTTGCACCTTCTTCCATAATACCCCACATATTGCACAGACATCCACAAACTCACTTCAGTGCTCTGCATAAAAACTCTCTGTTACTGTAATACCTCTCCAGTCAGTCAGGAATGCAGTATGAGCCTGCCTATCTGCTCTCGTGATACTGTCCCCCAGTCTCATCACGTCTCTACTCTGATTTAAAAAAAGAAAGGAAAAAAAAAAAGACGTTTCACAGGGCACAGCATTTATATAGTCCAACTGCCACTGCTGTTCTTTTGCAGTGATGCCCTTGTGTTTCTGTAAATTCCCCTAAATTGTTAATTGTATCTATTACAGGTAATAAACCAGACCAAATAGATTAGGCTTATTCAGACCATCTATTAAGATAGGTGGGAAAGAAGCTAATAAGGATATACACAATTATGTTTCTTTTTATAGAAACAGTAAGTCTGCTAGCTTTATGAAGGTCTGAAGACAGGCTTCAAATAGGGAATGTAATTAATATTCTTTCCATGTCTTAATTTTAAAAAAAATCCCAAACAACTGTGTGCAAATTTTGAAAAGAGAGTGACCAAGAAATTCAACTGTGACAATAAAACACTAATACCCATAACTTTTTAGAAAATACCCACACCTTTTTAGAAAATATTTGACAAAATATTGTAATCAACAAAGACAACTGATTCAAAGGATGATGCCAGTTCTAGATTTTTTTCTTGGTCATAATAATGTTAACATATTTTTATTGTAGTTCAAGAGGAAAAGCAGCCTGTGTTTGATCTGTGAAACCAAGACAGAACTCCCACACTGAAAACCAGGAAGGATTTCTAGAGAGAACTGAGGCTGTTTTCTACAAAACAGTTGTGAAACTTACCTGTTTCAATGGCAGTCAGATGGTTCTAAAATTCTCCTACACAGCTTGGTGTTTCTACAAGTCCCTGATGAATTTGGCTATCAGTATGCACATACAATTTTTCTGCATTTTCATTGCTTATCCACTTTTACACATACTATGTGTTGATCCTTCTCCTTCTGCAAAATATTTCTTAAATACAGAACCTACCACTTAATATCTCCACCAGGTCGTTCCTGCATCACCTAGAACTCAAAGGAAGGGAGTGTCTTGGTTTTGTTTTACTTCATAAAGAGCCAGGACAAAGATTTACAGAGTGAGACTAATCTGGTTTATGCTATCTACACATTGTCTTATTTTTCTAATTCCTCCTCCCACAGCTGGACGCTCCAGGCAGCTGCTGGGACAGAGGAAGAAGGAAAAGGGAGAACTGGAAATATTTTAATGCTTCAGAGTGCATTCCTGCTAAAATATTAGTTAACAATGGGAAGAGCTGTGACCCTTAGAGCACCTTCTTGCAGGTGCTACTTCATGTTGGTCTCCCAAGTCCACAGAGTTCTGTATCACAGATTCCTATAGAAATATACTTTCCTATTTGGTGACAGAAACAAAATCAGTTAATAGGATACCCTTGCCCCTATAGTCTCCCTATCGTATTTCATGAGTTTTGCTCTTCCTTCACTTTTCTATCTAGCTATGGGCTCTGTGTGTCCAAGGTTTCTCAACAAAAAGTGCAGCAAATTTACTCTGTAACTTATCCTATGGTTCTGAACACAATTGTCTCTTGACAATACTTTGTATCCTACAAAGTCCAACCTGTCCTACAAAACACAGACAAATGAGAAAAACAACAACCAAACCCACCCTAATCTAATCAAAGCCAAAGGGGCTGAGTGTAGTAGGAGTCTGGCTAATTCTGGATAGGGGCTACCTTGCAAAAAACATGTTGGTTATTATGGATCAGGATCTTACTGCTGCACTTTTACTCGTGTATGTCAGCAAAAACATTTGTCTTGGCTGAGATACTCATAAATCAGAGGGTTAATGACTTCCCAAATCTCTGCACCCAACTGTGTGTACCAGGCAGGAAATGAGCACTTAAGGTGTAATGCAGTGTTTATATTCAAACCAGTGCCAACCAACAATTGTTGGAAAAGTTATAGATGAGGCTGAAGTGTTATATTTGGGACTGTTTGTTGCTCATGAATTTTCCTATTTTCTTTAAAGATGTTTTACAGAAAAAATGCCTTAGACCTGGAAAGTAGGACACTTTGAACTACACACATTATCCTTGCTGCTGGTACCCTGTGGGATTATGGACTCAGTCTGTGTAACTACTTTGACTATGTTTGATAATTGATCCCTTAGTTGCTTAGCATGTTTTCATCAGAGTAACCACTTGCGAGAATGTGTGTGTGTCTGTCTCAAGGGTGCATTATAAAACAGGATTAAAAATTTACATTCAGGATTGGGCATGCGCTGCAAAGTACTGTGTATCACGCATGAAGTGTATAGAGTTTTCTTGTAGTTACTGAGCACAAGAAAGGTTGGAACTCAGCACTCTGTAATCCTGAATCTCAAAGTGCTTTTCTGCTGTAGCTGAATATGTTCCATTTTCATAGAAGTCTTACTTAGTAAAATAGTCCCAGAGACTCAATAAATAATGCTAATTTATTTCCATGAAACATGTTCTGCTGTCTATCTACATAAAAGGCATAATATAAATGCATTCAAAACTCAAAGAAGAAAAATGTATGCTTGGAGGGCAAACTATGAGAAATCAGCAGGAGCACCCTTGGATAATGATGTTGGTTGTCCTTCAGGATCAGCAATGAAACATGAATTATCAACATTTTGTCAGTTCATAAAGGGCAAAATATTTGAGAAAATAATTTCAAGGGAATTTGTCATTAAATGAGGATGGATGATTTTCAGTGAGACAAGCTGGTTGTTGCAAAAGCCTAATGATTGCAAACACTACCAAAATGCAAGAGGTAATTTGTTATTGTAAGAATATCAGCTGTGTTTAAGGATCTTTTTATTGCCCTGAGCCCTTCTCCCACCCAAACCTCTATTGATGAGGGATTTAAGAGGTGTTGTACAGACACATTTGGTTTTTTAAATACTGATAAAATTGGAACAAAAGATTCTCATTATAAAGTGGTTTAATGGTTTTGTTCATCTCTTGGAGAAAACAACTCCAAAACCAGAAAAGAAATCAACAGTCAGTTCTACCATAAATGCCCTTTCAGTATCTTCAACCAAAGTAAGTTTTAGAATAATGGTGTTGAAACTACATGAGCAAGACAGGGACGTGACCTCCCTGGGAAGTGACAGAGAAGCCTGACTGACACTTTCTTAGTTACAAATACAAAACACAGTCCTGACTTCATTGACATCAGTGGAAATTTCCTCACTGATTTCAATAGAAGCAAAACTGGACTGGGCTCTCTGCCGTTCTCTCTTGGAGCCCTGTTCACCTCAATTCTCTTTAGAAAGCTCTGGTGAGGGAATCTGGGGGCTGTGTCAGTTCCATGAAGATTCCCCTGGGGATCTGTGTCAGGTTGCCCCATGGGTTTGATCTCTCTGCCCTCACTTCTCACTGGGCATGTCCTGCAGTCCTGCAGAACCTTGGCAAGCAGCAACAAGCATTTGCTCCCTGGAGAACCATTTACATTGACAGGGGTAATGCCATTTCATTCTTCTTGTCTCTGAGCAGTGAATCATTAGCTAATACATTGGAGCCCCTATGGTGAGTGGCTGTTCCTCAAACCATCCTATTTCACAGGAGAAGAGGAAATCACAGAAATTCAGTTATGCATTTGTGCCCCCGCTCTCCTTATCCAATCTGTAGTTTCTCTCATCTTCTACCATGGATTCCCGTATAACTTCCTCTGGGCACTGTGCCTGAGAGGGGACTAAAGTTACTGCAGTTTGGCAGACTCTAAGACAGAGACATTTTCCTTCAGGCTGATGCTTGTCTGTAGCACAGAGTGAGTATGTGGGATGTGATAGTGAAGGGCACAGCCATGGAGTTTGGAAAGCAAGTAAAACCAAGATCCATTTGTCTCTGCCTTGGTAAGGTGTGAAACATCCCACAATTGCAAAATTTCTTGCCTTCTCTCATACAAAGAGAAGGTGACAGCCAGCTGTCCGTTTGTCTTGGTGATATAGATTAAGACTCTGTCGAACTGCCTTCATTTCCTCTCCCCTGAGACCTTCAGGGAGGCAGTCAGCTCAGCCCCACATCAGCCCAATGCCAATTGAGAGAAAGAAAATACTAGCATATTTAAAGAAAACTGAATCAAAATTAAGTGTGCAAAAACTATTAACTTGGTGAAAATAGGATTTCTTGCTAGAGGATGACTCCTCATCCACAGATGAAAGGCAAGTGCAGAATAGATTTGTTTGCCAACTGTCATTATTTTGTTGAAGAGATGGAGCCCTGTGCAGTTTCACCTGAGCGTACACGGAGAAAGAACCAGCTGGGTTTGGCTCTACTGGCTCTGGTAATTTCATCTTTAAGGAAGGGCATAGCTTTTGCCTGTGGCTCACTGGAAGCGCTGTGTGCTTCATACATTGGAGAACAAGATCCCAGTATGATTTTCTGCTGCCTGGCCTTCCTCTTTGCTGTCAGACTGTACATATTGTATGCGCATGGCCTTAGGAATAGCAACGTTCATCCCCCTGGGAAATTACTAGTATTTTCTCCAATGAAATGTGAAACACCTTTTTTCTTGGCTTCTGAGGAGCATCTTCTCAATATTTAATTACCTGCTGGAGTGGGAGTCTGTTATGTGAACCAATTTCTTTACTGTCTGAAGCAATTCTCCATACCAATATCACTTTGGCCTTTACTGGATTTGTCTATAATATTTATCCAATGGTTTTAAGGTTGCCTAAAATTATCTGCCAGCTGCTGGGAAGAGCACTGTTAGAAAACTCTTATTAGAGAATCATGTCATGGGGGGGAGGGGAGAGAGAGAAACAGGCTTCCTGGTATGCTATCGAATAATTTCAAAGGAGAATATTGTAAAGATGTGAAATTTGGAAACATCAGTGGCCATTTTACTATTATTTCACTCGCAACATATGCTGGTCTTTATCAGTTGATGTTCATAGGAGAAATCATAAACTCATATATTCCTAAAGAGGTTTGCAAGACTTTTTGAGACTGAACATTTTGTTGACTTTTTTTCTGAAACAAAAAAATTCATGAAGATAGAAAAAGTCTTTTAAAAATACCAAACTAAATAAGCTTTAAAAAACTGAACATTAGCTGTAGCTGGCACTGTTACAGCTTTTGAAACTTAAATGCTGAAGCTCTGTGTTAGTATTACAGTATCAGAATATGGCTCTAGTGAGTAATAAAATGGAAAGCCACAGGCTGTTTCCATTGACCACTGAGCCAAAATGACAGAAGTAAATGAACAAGTAATGTGTGTTTCTTAATACTGCTTGTTAATTCTCCATTATATAAGATGAATGGATGAAGCATGAATTGCTTTCCTTGGACTGTGGCTTAAACCCAGTCTTGCTCCATCCAGATGGGATTGATTTCAGTGGGAGCACCACACAGGGGAAGGTACCTACCACAGTAACTAACTGTACCAGTTTCTATTTACAGCCTTCTGATAGCGCTGAATCTCATGCAGGGTTGTGGCAGGGTTGGGCATGGAAACCCTTTCCTGAGTCTTCCTGACTCCTGGCAGTCTTCCTGTGCCAGGCTGAAATAGCTTCTTGCACATAAACGTCTAACCTAGTGCCACTGAATAAAACTGACAATAAAGGCTTTTGGGTCAGACTTTCAAAGGCAATCTTCTCTCATTTTTTCTGTCTCATTTTGGATCCATTTTCTCCTAGGAACAGCTGTCAGATCATATACACTGTGCAGACTTTCCCACCAGGCTGCATATAGCTGCATATTCTCCCCATTCACTGAAGGGCAAACTGCTGTTTAAGGTGCACAGGGTTGTATTTTCAGTTCATAACGTGATGGGAAAAGGTGAAAGGAATATGCAAAAAAACAACAGTAACTGCATTGTCACTGTCATGATTTCTTTGAATGTAACCAAGTTTTCATCTCACACAGATTTATTTTGAAAAATAAAATATTATTTTAAGCAGTCAGTCCATTCCCTTGTCCCTCTGTCCTACACACCACCCCCCCCCCCCTGGTGTGACGGCATTAAAGAACAGATACTGAGAGCTCGATACTTTAGATACTAGCAACTCCTGTGTCTTTTGCACGAGCTTTAAGTTAATCAGAAAGATACTAGAAAAGATAGCCCCTGTTCTCACAAATCAGACCCCTAGAAATAGGTAACTAATGCAGTTTGATTTCTGGATGGTTTTTATATGTCTCCAAGGCACCAGAGGTCATTAGAGAGAGGACAAAGGGACTGGTGCTTGTGGTGTGAGAAGCACTGAGGTACCTGGAGGCAGTCAGTGACCAGCATGGTCCTTTTTATTTTTGTATTTATAAAGTGAAAAAGTGTTCAATAGAGATGTAACAGTGGTACTAGCAACAATACTTGGGGGAGGAGTGGAATATTAAGGCCTATTTCAAGGCTTGTCTACATTTTCTGAGATTATTTCCATATACTACCATGGGGTTCTGATCAAGATGGGTGCCAGAGCTCTTGTACTGGCTCCAGCAACATTTCCCACCACGTTTAATTCTCCTCTTTGACATACAGACACGGTGTGCTAAAATGAATGACTGAGCTTAATTCATCCACTCTCCTTGATTTCTCCTCTCTTTACTGCAGCTCTCTCTGCCTCATCTCCTAAGTATGTTCATTCAAAGAAAAAAACAACTATGACTCAAACCACAGCACTCCTACTCTAGGGTTTGTATATGCAAAACTGCAGTGATTTGAGAACTGGACAGACCACACTTAATGCATATAAAGCACTCTGAGCTTGCGTAGTCCAAGTTGTGTCTGTTCAGAGGTATAACACAAGGTTGCTGAAACTTCAGGCTAATTCCCTATCAAAAATAAAGAGGATGTATGAGAGCTCTTCCAACAGGAATCTTAGCCAGGCAAAGCATTTTTCAAGCATTTTCCTAGTTTTATTTTCTTGCAGTGATGTCATAATTGCTGATGTGAGTTTTTTCCTCAGTAATTGTTAAAAAATTTTATTGTATTTACCTTTTATGTAGAATAGTCTGGATATAAAATACCTTGGTAATAATTTCTTCTAGTGAAGAAAATCATAGCACTTAATTTCATTCTCTTAAAATTAGGTGGCTAGTCACAACAGAGTAAATCTAATGTAACTATTTTCATGCTGGGAAGGTGTTACACCACTGTGTTGCAAGCAAGAAAAAAACTGTCTCCTCCTGTGAGTCCTCCACATATATAGGTATTTACACCACAGAAAACATTGTGCTTGTGGCATGTTTTCGTTCATTCTGCACAAGGGAGAAAATGCATTTCTTAGAAGTGAAATCATTTGCGTGTTTGTAAGGAGGTCATCTGCTGCCCTTCACAGGAGTAAAATGTACAGGGAGCAGGAAACAACCCCTTCTCATAGAATATCCATTTAATAATTTGCCCAGGCTTCCTTATTCTGGAGTGGTAGAAAGGCAAAATATCCCAGCTAGAAACCGTTTTATATCTAGTAGCACAGATGATCAGAATTCTCATCGGTTTCCAGGTACTGTGGAAAGTGCTCTTCTACAAACAGTAGGGACAGTTTTCTGTATGCTATCCAAGAAGACTGGATAGCAATGACATTTTCTGTGGGCAAAACTAGGGTATTACCAGGTGTTGGCTAGGACAAGATGGGTGTTTGCTGGTGAGTCAAATAAAGAAACAGGCAGCATGGTAGATGGTCATTTTGAGATGTGTATCTTTCTAAACGAATCAGTATTGCAGATGAGCTGAAAACTGCGCAGACATGCAAATAAAATAGCATGAACCGTTTACAGCAATGCTTGAGTATTAGTTTATACCCCAGTCTGCACCAACAAAATTAGGCCAGAGATAATCAATTCAGAAGAAAGGCTGGTAAAAATGAGACTCATCACCAAGGGCTTACTTAATCCAGGATGTGATTAACTTTGCATAGTGACTTCTGAGGAAATAATTGAAAGGAACTTTTTTTTTTTCCAAATAAATTCCCATTAAAAATGAGATTTTGTTAACAGAACTTAAAATTGCAAACAAAAGGTAAATTGATTACTTAATCCTGTAGAATTTACTTAAATCATGCTTCTGTAAGATCTGTTATTAGTCTGGTAATAGCAACATATATGAACAGTGGTCTGAGACAGGTTATAGTGTTTTGTCTATTCATTCTATCTGATAACACTTCCTGAATAGAGTCAGTATTATTTTCTTGCTGGTTGCAAGAAGTTTTCATATAGCAACAGGGGAGATATAAACACCTAACGAAATACTCAAATCTTATTGTAAAGCCAAAAAAATTGAATAGGAAAGATTACCTGAGGGGGGAAGAGGAAGAAAAAAGGAAGCCATTTAGCTTAATTCATTTTTAAAAACAACAGATTTCATGCTAGTGGCATCCCAATATTTTACTGAATGACAAATCTGTTTCTAGCTCTTTTTGAGCTTATGTTTAGTTCATGTAGGGAATTCCCACTTAAGAAACTCAGGAGTCTGGTCTGTTGGTTTTGTGGTGGCTGATTCCCAGGGGTGTGTATGTTCAGCATATGTCAAAGATCTAGACCTCAAGCTTTGTAATGTGGAGATTTACTGAGATCAGATTCTGGGCTCAGATGAAAAAAACTATCATTTTTTCTAAGATCTCCCTCATAAGAAAGCTTGCCTCTCATATAAGAGACCTCCCAACTTTGCACCAAGTATTTGTATCACACATTGATTTTTGCAAAACAGGGAGAATTATCTTTCATTTCCTGGTGTGAGGGGATGAGGTCACATATTACCTTGATAATGAGGATTTCTCTGGGTAGCATTTTAAATGGGACACTTTCCCAGGCTGGGTATATAACTAAGAAAATCTTCTATAAGGCTGTGAGATGTGATATAGCTGTGACAAGAAGCAGCTGTTTGTTCAAGAAAGCAAGTAGCTCCCTTTCCATCCCAAAGCTGCTCAAATCTTGGGTCTAAGCTGCTTATGAATAAAGCACAGCAAATTGGGGGCCTGTATCTTCCCTAAAACAGGCAGGAGGAGTGAGGAACTGGCATGGCCATTACTCTGTCGTTCTTCTTGGCTGCTGGTAAGATTTAGCAGGTGCAAGTTGAAATGGAAAGATGTACAGCAATTTACTACACACCTTCTCCTGTGCCAGGAGGAAGCAGAGCACAGCTGGATGCAGAGCCCCTTGGCTGATGCCCCTGTTCTGAATCTCAGAGAAAACCGACCTCTGCACCAAAGCTGCCGGCCACTCCTCACAAAATCCAGGTCAGGCCGAGGCAAGCTGGACAGCAGTAATGACTACTTGGTCACAAACAAGTGAGCTAAATCGCTGGGTTTTCTGCAAGCAGCGCTTACTTGAGTGCTGAAACAATATCATGCAAGATCAGGTCATTTGTCTCATCTGCAGAGATTGATTGATTTATTTATTTGTCTGTGTGTAGGGGGAGAAAGAAGAGGGAGAAACCAGAAGAAAAGAATACTGGGAGAAGCTTCTGGTTTTAGATCTACTGGGATATTGAGGGCACCCTTCTGTCACATTAGGTCAATAGGAGAATCACTGATATGAAATACATGGTGGTACATCCCCTAGAAAGAGGTGGAAAAATGCCACTTTATTATTTCAGTTACAGCAAGACAAATTAGGTTGCTTAGTTTCAGACTGACATGTAATGTGGTCTGGGGGAAATTGCTTTCACACCTCACCTAAAGCCACCAGACAAATGTGTGAAAAATCCTGTTGTCACAGCATCTGGCAACAAGGAATGTGGTACTGATACCCAAACTAGAGTTTATTTAAAATTGGAAATAGCAGTAGGAAGTCTGGAAAACGTTCTTGCACAATTCAATTACAGTACTTTAAGTCTGTCATAATTCTCTGCAGACCTAATTATATGGACAGCTCTTCTTTAAATCCCACTCAAAACCATTTAATCACTTCTTTATACACAACAGAAATGGCTGGATGAGATACCACAGGCTATTTTGCAAATGGACTGTACTAGTCTTGAAGAGAGTTAGTGGCTCAGTTCAGGCACTGGCGATGCTGGAAACTGAAGTCTGAAATGGTCACGCCAATCATGATGATGCACTTCCAGCATGCTGTAATTGCTCTGAAAAAATTCTGTATGTAAGCCCTTTCTCCACTCTATCAGTATATCTGAGACACCAGTAAAGACACTCTGTATTGGTAGACTTTTATATCTGATGTGTGATGGGAACTGTACTGAGATGATACTAAGCTGGCTACTGAGCAGTCACTTGCAGACCAGCTTGCATCTGAAGGCGTGAGCTGTAGTGACCTTATCACAGCCACCATAAGAAAAAAATAAGTTAAACCTGCCAAATTTAGAATCTGGATGTTTGAAAACTGTCTCAACTCAGAGATGCAATTTATATTTCAGCTGAGTGGAGAATCACGTGTGAATCCATGAATAAAGTCTCTGGGGTTTCTTAATTCAATGGGAATTGAGTTTAAGAAGCATTTTATAAAAAGACATTAATTCCAAAATCCCTTTGCTGTTTTCATGATTCTGTTTTCCTCATTGTTATGCATTTACCCTCTAACAGGCTGAAGAGATGTGTGCAACCTTGTTATCATTGACTGTAATGGAAATTGGCTGGGGCATGCAAATTGCCTAGACAGTCTTGGAATCAACTTCAAAGTAGCAAGGTTGAGCCCTATAATTGGACTGTCAAAGCCTCTAAGGGTTTTCAAGACCCAATCTGTGAGTGTCATTAGGGTAATTTATGTTAGTGGACATACTTCTGTGTACTCTGAATTTATTTACGTCAGAAGCACTTTCTGCAAATTTCAAACACATTAAAAAAAATCTGTATTTTTGACTTTATATTATGGCACAGTCAAATCAGGCCTGGGGCTTTTATTTCATTGTTTATAGGAAGACTTTCATAGGTAGTTATATTTATCTTCTATTTTCAAAAAAACATTTTGTTCAATGTTAAGTTCTGACTCCTTAGGCACTTACTGCTGTGAGTGCTGAAATTCTGTTTCCTGACCTGTAAATATGGTTTGTATTAGCTTTTAAACTGCTGCCAGAGGGGGTACTAATGAGGAAAAGTCATCCCTTTCCCCCTAAAATTGACTGTTTAGGAGACTATCCGGGGTATTGTGAGTCACAGGTCGAAGACATGATATAAAAATAGAGAAAGCTAGTAGAACTCTCAGTAGTAGAAAAAGCCCTACATGTAGATTATGATAGTGCTATAAAACAGCACCAAATCATATACAGATTTACAGCTAGAAAAGAAATTATTCTAGTTACGGATAATTAGGTAGCAAATTGTCCTATTGTACTGAGTCAGTTCCTTGCATAAGCAAACACCCTTAGATCCAGATGGAAGAATATGAAAGCAGAGATGGGTCACTATCTTGAAGTGATAGTTTAATCTGACTGGATGGATCCTTATGACTTCATACAAGGAGGAGGAGTCTGGAATCTTTGTGTGGGCAATGTCTGATTCCAGAGGACACTGGACCTCAAAAAACTAAATCCTACCTTAAAGAGTAAAGCCCCAGATAATGATCAAATTAGTCTTTTCTGCTTTCTGAGTCCACCCTCCTGCAAATGCAGAAAATCATACAATACCTGAGCTTATTCACAGGACCTGTCTGGTTTTTTTTCCCCCACGAAGTGAGGCCAGACCATTAAAAGATCCGTATGTTCTGATCTTAGTTTAAAACAGCTTTGTTTCCTTTCCTCCAATATCTTACCTGAAAGACTGCTCAGATTGTTATTGCTTTGGATAGTTATTAGTTGCCAGTCTAAGGTTATTCTTTACCTCTACTTAATTTTATACCAGCCATTATCATTTAACATAAACAATCCTTTCCTTTGTCCTTGATCCTTTCCTCTTAGCTATCCAAAATCTCCATCTTCACAAGATGAGTACCACAATTTTGACAGCATCAAAAGACAGGAGAATGCGGAAATCTGAAAGCTTAAGTGCAAGATAGAACAAATGGAATTTATCATCCAAATACAGGATTGAAGTATAGCTTTTAAGATACATTAAGTCTGAATATCACATTAAGGTCCTATGTATCACATTAGATTTCTACTAGAACTCCAAACTTGTGCAGATTCACATGGTCTTCATTGTCAGAGAAGGATGAACTATTGAGAGATGAGCTGATTTTTTTTCAGGATATCATTACAACCAAAATGAAGTCTTCTATGCAGAGAGCAGTTTCTTAAGACTAGAGAGATCTTTTTCCTCGGGGGAAGTGTGAGATTAAAGGGTTGCGTAATTACCCACTTAGGAAATTGTAACTGTCATAAATTGACAAAAGACAAAGCCAAGAATAATTACTGCTTATAAATTTCTCAGGGTAACAAACAAGACAATTTAATTCATGCTTTTTTTGAGAGGCAAGATCTTTATAGATCTTATCATTATGGACTTGTGCTGATACATATCATTAAATAGGGAACAAAGACAGAAAATGGTCCCTAAATTAAAAAGTGAGAACCTTCATATAACCATATAACTTCCAGTTAGCAAAGTATTGAAGACCATCCTTAATTAGCAACCACTTTTACTGCCTGAATGTCTATTTCTGCTTGGAAATATATAGTTGAGTTAGAAAACTCAAAGCAGGATCTCTTTCAGGTTCAGTTTTTAAACCAGCCTTTCCTCAGTGCAATACTGCTTGATCTACAGAAGTGCAGCATAAAAGATGCAAAGCAACTAAGAATCTCATTTTAGCGCTGGGCAGGTACAGGCACTTTCTTACATCAGACGTGAAAGGAGTCATTGTGTGCAATACTTTGAGTATAATACCATAGAAACCAAAAGGACTTTTGAGGGTTAGAGGAAGGAGTTAATATTCAGCACTGTGAATCTGGTGTTTATATTTCAAGAGAAATCTCAGTGAGACCACAGTGTACAAAAGCCTGAAATGGAAAAGAATAGACTGCTGCCAAGAGGCTTTTTGCAAAGGTAAATAATGAAAAGTAAAAGGTCAAAGCTTGAAGATAAGAACAAGAACGTACAGGATAAGCAACTAAAAGAATCTTTTTATAACAAGAGGCTCTTAGATATGGAACAGACAGGGCTGTGATTCTGGAAGGGCAGTGGGCAATTGCACCCAGTGCTTTTTATATTCCTATATTACCTAATTTTAAAATGGGGTCATATGGTAGAGTGCGAGTGAGACGCTTTTGAAGTAGAAACTCAGGTTGTAATATGTCTAGACTGTAAATGTAACTGTGATAATTTAAAAAAAAAAAAAATCATGACCTGGACAAAATAAATCCTAATATTATAATTGTGCTGTTGCACTCAGACCACAGCTGACTGTTTGAACAGAGCCATCTCCAATCATATCAGATGATTTAATATACCTTGGAAGGAAATTATATGGCAAACAGAATGATCTCTGGTGGTTTTTAGCAATAGGGTTTTTTGTTACCATGTGGTGGTTCAAAGACTCATTCAAATTCTGTTGAACTCAACAAAATTATGAATGTCAGTTCTGTCTTGCTATTTTGGGTTTTTTTAGTATTCTTTTTTCACTCAACATTGACCAAAGGCTGGCATATCACAGCCCAGCTCCACAAAATTCATCAGGTTGTTAGTAACTTTTAGAGAATACTAAAAGATTTCTACAGATTTCTGAAAAGCCAAGTTTCAACTTCCACGACTTTTTCAAACTTATTCTTCTTCTTCAAAGGCAAAAATAGCTGCATGCCTGGAAGGGCAAGTTATATATGACACATGCCAAAAAAAAAAGAAAAAAAAATAGGTTGTAGTGAAAGACTCCTGTAAACTTCAGTGAGCCTTAGATTAGGAGAAGGGACCTGCGGAGGTAATCATCTCCACAAGACAAATTCACACTTTCCTGTCCCCTCAGCCCAGCTGCTTTTTCTTCTACAGAGTCTATGTGGTGTAGGGCTTACTGCTGAGATTTCTGCATAAAAGAAAACTCCCAGTTTTGTCTATAATTTTGAAGTTATTTTACACGTGCTTACTGAATGCTGATCAGACTATTCAAAGATGGCAGAAAATACATATAGGTTATAACAGCTTCAAGCTATGCATAAAGCTGCACATACTCCATAAGTCATGGTAGCCTATTATTAGAAAACAGCAAGGAGTAATTTCGTATATTACAGAAACAGACTATCTTTGATATTCAGTGTTGAATACTAAACAAGACTGAGAGGTGGTGAAATACTGGATGAGAAGAGGCAAATTAATAGAATAAAATAAATAATCATAGTATCCATATATGACTTCTTCCAAAGGTTAATTTGACAAATTAATTAAGCAAAATTTGAAACAAAACCTTCGAAAATTGGTGTATTTGCCGTATAATAAATATGTCTTTTTAGGTTGTTAGTGCCTTTCTTAGTCTTTACTAATGGTGTTATTCTGTCCTACAATCAGAAAATTTTCACTATGATTACAAAAAAAATTAATCTTTTTCCATAAGCAATCTGTGCAAAAGCAGCTATCATCCTAAGGGTAGAAAGTATTTTTAATTCTCTCCAGTTGCAAAATAAAATTATTTTCACTGCAGCTGATGCTGCAACAGTGGTTTTCCCAGTGATTCTCACCATTACTATTGAAAGCAAGATTTCCTCTCCTCCCACAAATGGCAAGTTAAAATGCATGATAATTCATTTTGATCATCTCAGAGAGATGTCATGCTTCTCTACAGGTTGTACCAGAGTGTCCCTCTACAGACATGAAATTCTGATCTCTTGACTAAGGAGCTGCTGAATGGACCACAAATGTGAAGGGACTGCTCTAGTCTAGCAGCTTATCTCAGAGCATAAGTGATTTTTACACAGCACAGTATAGAGCTGAGGTGGCCAGTACTTTGTATTTCAGGTTTATTGGAAGCATAGATGCACTACAATTCCCCATGAATCAGAAAAATCCTCCATCTTTTTCTCCTTCCCCAAATGACTGTTCGGAAGCAGGGCTATTTGGTGACTGTGACATTCCCCGAGATCCTGGCATTTGATCAGCTTTCTGTATGCATCCCTGGTTCCTTCCTGCCAAAGGGGTTCCCTAGAGCTGCCAGATTTCACAGCTGCCTGTAGCAAAGCCAAGCGGTAAGGGAATTCAACCAGCCCAGAGGTTTTACCCTGGGACATGGAGCATGTGAAAAACCAGCTTTGGGATTTCTAGGTGTCCTGCTGTCTGGCAAAAATACTGGAAGCTTTGATGCCTAGTTTAAGTCAGTATTTCAGGACTCCGAGAATACCTCCTGTGCACCTGGGAGCTGCACTGCAGCTGAAACTTCTGCTTCCAGGATTTTATGGAGAATTTACCATCTCCAGAACTGCAAGGCTGCACTGGATCCTCATGCACTGATAGGAAGCCAGGCTCTTTGCACAGAGGCATTCCTTTTGATTTCATAGTAAAGGTATTGAATCCAAGATGTTATCCCCACAAATACTCTGAATGCCACTTCTGGCATGTTCTAGCAGAGTCAGTTTTGTCAGAAAGTTTCTAGCCACCACTACTTGCAGGGACAAAGCACATCTAGCCACCTGTGAAAGATGCTCAGTTGGTGTCAGCTCAAAGTGCACTTCATGCCAGGGATTCCAAAATAAATGTGTTGCTCAACCCATGGAGAAGTATTAATAGAGATTCAAAAGCTGTAACAGGCACAGTAAGAGAAAAAAAAAAAATTCAGCTTCTTGCTAAAAGGAAAAATTCAGCTGTGTCATCTCCAGTGTTCAGTGCTACTGATGGCAGTAGAAGCAAAGTGATTCTTAGAACTTTAGCACATCTAAGGGGAGTAGAACATTAGTCTTTTGCTCCTCCAGTAATAGCCTCTGCACACTATTGTCTTTAGAGATTACTTTTTCCCCAGTGTTAAAACCCGTCATATATGTGCGTTCCTGTTGCCTCAGTGTAGCCTATTAGCTGGTTACTGAGGCCTGATAGAACCACCATTATGATTCCAACTTTTACTAAATTTGCTGTCATCACCAGTCTGTTTTCAGTGCAAGAGACGAAACGGGAGGGCCAACTGACAAGTGGATGGAAAAGATTGCCTTGAGGGAGAAGAGAAGGATATGTCATTTTCTAAAATAACCCACTGAAATCGACTGTGGACTGTACTCTGCAGCAGCATGAGGTCCGATTCCTGAGATGCATGTAGAGCAGCCTCTATCTCAGAGCCATTGGGACTCACAGGCAATACAAAAATATTCATAATATTGTTCATGGAAAGAGAGAATGGGAAGCACTGAGTTTATGTAATGCACTTAGAAGCAGGTAATGCACTGCTGTTTGAAACAGATGTGCAGTGAGCTGGTACCAGTTCCCACAGTCTGTATTTATATGTGCAGATTCCTTTGGAATTTCTCCAGAAATCATCAAAAGTAAGAAAGGGAAATCATGGTGAGGTGAGCCTTTGTCCAAGGTTCACTTCAGTCATGACGAGTATTTCTATTAATAACTGTAGGTGGAGGATCAGTGCTGGGTACAAGAAGGGCTGGCAGCTCCAAAAGGGTAGGCAAGACCTTTGTCTCAGCATAACAAGGGAGGCAGGGGCAGGGCACGGCCCAGTGGTACGTGAGCAAGGAAAGCAGAGCAGGCCTGGTGACAACAAACAGCGTCAGCCGCAGTCCAGATCTCCAGGCAAATGCCTAGTACAAGGCAGGCCCAAGGTCAAGTGGGAAGTCAAGTCCAGGTTCCCCAGGGGAGGAGCAAGGGCCAAGGGCCAGTGTCCACTTGAAATGTGCTTCTGAGCAAAAGGAGGGAGAAAGCAGGGGGAGCCCCTGCTGAGGCTTCTCAAAGCCAGACACCTGCACCATGTCCAAACCAACCCTGAGCCCAGGCAGTCAAACCAGCAGCAGTGGTGGGATGTGCTCAGCACCATGACCGTCAGTTCACTTCCACACTGGTACTATCCTATGCCACCTTCCCTCATTCCCCCAGTTTACCCATTTTAAATTGTACAATGTTGCCTGCCTGTTAGGGAAGCCAGGAACAAAATATATTGCAGCTGTTTGTATTGTGTTTAGCCATTAGCTATATTTATATGGTAATTCCAGCATAAAACATTGAATAAATACCATTTCACACACATGCCAAATTTAATCATTGTTAGGATTCACGGTAATAGAATGCTGCAGCAGGCTAGATTAGAGATATACAATTAGATGTAGGGGTATTTTTGTATAAGTTAGTTATTGACCACTGCATCCTGCTCCAGATGGGTTAAATCAAAGATTAAAAAAAACAAACTCTGGGCCTCTGAATACATGTGAGGCAATGGTAAAAGGTATAGAAAAAGTCCTGGCTACAAGACTAGTCATTCGTGCCTCCAGGTGACAAGCTAGTGACAAACTACAGGAATCATCTGATTCTTTTCACACAAACATTTTTTTTATCAGTAATATTTTGTACTATAACAATTTATTTTTCTGCATTATGCAACTATTTCAGTTTCCACCAAGTGTGCTGTTTTTAAGTTCCACCAGCTGGTTCTCTTCATCCACCTCTAACCTGTGCCTCCTGCTTAACTTCTGCTTTCGTTCATCAACTAATAGTGGTCTTGAAAGTCTCAATTTTGTTACCTGAGACAGCATTAAGAGTGCACTTGCTGCACCATGCTTTATTAGCATTTAATATACTTCAGTGAGAAAGGATTAATTCAAGAATTTCACTGAATTCTTGAGAATGCCCCAAAAGTGCTGACCCAGATTTGGAACAGAACTTAGTCATTAACAGTATTTTAACAAGGATTATTTTGTTATTGGACAATTTAAGGGAGTGGAAATAGGCCTCAAATTGCTCGGTTTGAATCCAGTCCAGGACGACAATGACTTAAAATAATTTTCAACTGAAGCACTGTAATCGAGTGGGCTGAGCAGCCAGGTTTGTTGCTAAGTGGTGTCCACATTAGAGAAGCCATGCAGCTGACTTGTACTGCAATCCTTTAAAGAGCTCTCAGCAGTCATGAACTGAACAA
Source organism: Strix aluco (assembly GCF_031877795.1). Lineage (NCBI taxonomy): Eukaryota > Metazoa > Chordata > Aves > Strigiformes > Strigidae > Strix > Strix aluco. The sequence goes on along the minus strand of NC_133945.1, from coordinate 15,241,701 downwards.
ACACAGGGGTCTCATTTAAGATGGTTCATCCATGTCAAAGATGGAAAAAGAAGTGGCAGAGTACCTGGGCCATTACCTACCCTTACCCGTGCTGGAGCTCTTCTGTTGCTAAATGACTGAGATGACTCTTCAAGGCCGAGTGACTGAGTTTCCAACAGCAGCATATTCACAAGCAAGAAAAAGGATAAACAATGTCCTGAAGAGACACCATGATCCAGCAGACCTTGTACTGGCTCTGCCACGGACTTGCTATGTAGCGTTAAGCAACTCATCACTCAGCTCTTACTGCCTCTAGACTGCAAATTACCTGCATACTGCTTTAGGTGTTCATGGAGTAGAGAGGTCTGATTGCTGTTCTGTATGTGGATACCACCAGAATAACGATGACGTAGTTTTGGGTTCCTACAGCACAGGTTTGAGACCCTTTGTGTTACTGATACACCTGACCTTCTCCATGCCTCTGTCTTTTACAAAGATGATGATAACAAAACCCCCAAATTAGAATTAAACCAGCTAATGGTTGTAGAGCACAGTGAGCTTCTCAGTGAATATGCTCGCATCAAGTGACAGCAGCGGGATTTTTGCTGATAATTACCTTTTTCTTACAGCATTCCTTACCAATTTGTTTGAAACTATTGACACCAGGTGTAATGCATTCTCCCATTTCTCACTTCAGGCTTCTTTTAAAGTTTTCTTTGCACTTATTGACTTAATAGGCATTTTATTTTTTTGTTGCTTTTCATCACAGGTGTCTAATGTTCCATTTCTGCTTGTCACACTGAGGATGAAATGTGATCATTAAGTTAATACCCAGTTTAACTATACCAGTCTGCATTTAAATTGAAGCAAAAATATGCATAAATAGCTTCAGGTTTACCTCTTCAGTCCCTCTCATTATATATAATAGCTTGATAATTTCATTTCTATATAGTAATTATTTTCATGCTAATATCTTTTTGTGCATACAGTAATAATATTTTACTTGTTTCTTTGTCACCGAAAATTATCCTGGAGATTGCAGAGCAGACAAAATAGTTTCATCCTGTCACTCGCTGTGACTAATCTCAGTGTTGTCTCCACTTTTGCTTTATGAATTTTGGCTCATTACCAGAAACAGAGTGCAATAACAATATATGCTAAAAAATAGTCGACTAATGCATGCCTGCTTTAAATAAAATTAAACATTTTTCTTTCTTTTATGAAAAGGTAAGAGACTTTTGTGTGCAGCTGTTCAGAATCATGTCTTAAAGTACTAAAGATGTCATTCATCACTGGGACAGAGCTAGAGCTTTACTCAAAGGCTTAATAATGTTAATGTATTCTTTCCCAAGTGGTTTACATCCCAGGAGCTCAAACCATTTTATGAAAAATAATTAATTATCCTTCAGCATAGCTGCTGCCAAGTAGGCCAAACAGTTATCCACAATATTAGAAAAGAAATTCCGACACAAACAGGTTGGTGATTTGTGAGGAGCACAGTGGTGAAGGTGTGAGGTGGGAATCCTGACCTGTGGCCTCTTCAGAGGCTTGTATTTTCAGAGTGTCCTCACACCTGGGCTCTACTATTTCAGGATTTCTGTGAAATACGGTGTTCTAAGTGTGCCTTTCCCCTCAAAGCCTGCCTTAAAAATGTATACTCTTCAGAGTGGGCCAAAGTGAGTGATATACTGCAGCTGTGTTGGGTTTATGACACCTATACAGTAAACATGCTAAGTAGGATTGACTTCAGTTCCTTCTTCTTGGAAGACCATGCCTACCCTCTAGAATTGGCTCTTAACCTCTTCCAGCACCACACTGTCTCCATATTCAGTTTTCTCTATCCTCACCTTAAAATTTCTTCTTATTTCAACCGCCCAGTCTGGTTTTTCCTCTCAAAGTTCCCTTAATCCAGCTCTTGCCAATCCTCCTTCCAGTTTGAGATCTCCATGAGAATTAATCACTTTACACTATGTTCACAGCACATGTACTGCTATGAAGATAAACTAAACCACTCCTTATATCTCTGTATTATTCTAGCTACATCTCTAAGTTTGCAGACGAGTTGTGAACTAATATTTTACAGTTTCTATATTTATTTCCCTCCACTTTCAAACTTGTGGTGCCTCGCTTACATTTTTGATTCTTTTGAAAACATTGCATAATTATGGATAGCTTTCAAAAATATTTTCTCTGGTTCAAGCACACGTTGAGTGGGATGTGAAGGAGAATCTGTGACTGTTCTGCAAGAGGTCAGACTAGACTGTTGCTTGTCACACTAATTCTTGTGTTGGCTTTAAGCACGTACTCAGGGCATAAGGCTTGTTCATGATTCCCCTCCTGAATTATTGAAATCATGGTACAATATCTGATCTGATCCAAGGGGTAAAACTGGGACATTTAGCTAGAGTTGCAGAGTGGAAATAGTTACTTCCCCCCCGTTTTCTGAGCTCTTGAGAACTAATTTTAAAATATGTATATATGTGTAATATATTTGTGGTTTATCTTTCTAATTACCAGTATTCATGGTAGCATCAGAATAACTTCCTATCTCCTCCTTAATATTTTTGGAAAATAAATTTGCACCAAAGCCAATTTTGCTGCAAGCAGTTAAATTTAACTCCACAACCCTGAAAGGGAGCAAGAGGCAAAACTATACTTACAGAGTCTTTGCTCTAGTTTCTTTTGACTGACGTCTGATAAACATCTAGTGAATACTGAATTACAATTCTGCCCATCTGTTAGTGGTAGCACAGCATATTAGGTACTCTGCTACTGAGTTCAAGACTTTGCTATGGTTCCTCATTCCCACACACCCAGAGAGGGGTGTGCGGGGAGGGAAAGGGTGGGGCTGGCTACAGTCCCTAAGGCATTTTCAATGGTGTTCAAACTTCCTCAAACAGATCTAGAATTTCCAAGGTTTTTAGGCTGTATTTCAACATTTAAGATAGTGCCTGGGACTTGGAAAGCCTCATGTGCTTTACACTGTGAAGCTAGCCATTGATGACAGAGCTGGAACAACACTTTTTAGGACGTCTAGGCTATACCTCAACTAAATATACCCCAACGATCACAATGACTTCTAATAGGAAAATCAATCTTCTACAGGCAGCAGTTGTGTGTTCAGACACATGAGAGCGCCTTACTTTACCAACCAGTTTTGCAATTTGAGTTTTAAAAATAACTACTGAGAAATGATTGTTCTCTCATGAGAGATATTTCAAAATCTGTCACTTTTTTCCTCAAGATTCTGTTATCTTGAAAAAAACCAGCGATTTTTAATATTTCTTTGCACACTTTCTTCATTATGAAGTGAAGCCAAAACTTGCTGACAATACTATCAGGATAACTTTAAAAAGATATGTTTTTTATATATTTTTGTATGTAAAGAAAATATATTTTCTTTATATCCTACAGAATTTCTTTACTTTGCTTCCATTTTGGGAGAACAGGTCTTTGTGAGCTAAGCTCATACAGGGACTGTGTTAGATTTTGTAGTTTCATTTCTACTCCAAGTTTCTGTCAGAAATTCTTCTCAGCTGTTTGTGCTTAGTCTGTCAGGAGACACTTGAGAATTCGTCTCCTCTTAATTAATTGAACAGCTTTTTTTCTCGTGCTTTTTGTCTCCTGTTTTCTGCATAATCATGCTGAGTACATTTTGACCTCTCCATTTTCCTTTTTTAAACCAATACAGCTGAAACAGACCTGCCTTCAGGAATATGTCTCCATTTGGGTACCAAAACATGCAGGCACTCTTATTTTTTAGTCTCTAAATTCTTGTTCAAAATACAGGCCAATTATGGTGAACCCTTGGAATAAGGTTTTCCAGAGACCAGGTTGCTCCTTTCCAAATCCATTTTCTATAAATTGGTTCCTTCAGCATTCAGTGAACACAGTTCATAGCCCTGTTTCTCTCTGGTTTAGATAAGGTAATACATCAGTTATAGAGAAAAAAAAATCATAGAAGGACCCTGGCTTTACCAGTTGCCAATTAATTACTACAAATTGCTGTTTGTCTCCTCAACTGATTTCAGTGTCCTAGTAAGAGACACTCAGCCCCTCAAAAGAGTAGACCCTATGTCATTTGTAATCACATCCTTGGCTCCTCTCTAGTACGTCTGGGCTTTAGCTGTTAGTTAACCTGAGATGGTGGAATGGCACGAAGAGTTACAAGAATTAAATACGGGAAACCTTCATGAGTTTACATTGCCTGCATTTGCGCCATGATAGGACTCTTCAGAGTTGCAATAATTGCTTTGAGTGAGTTTTGTAGCGGTCTGTGGCTGTTCTTTCAAAGTTTGTAGTGATATCGGTTAAGGAACAGTAGTTATAGTTATGTACTGGGTTGGGATTCCTTAGAGTTATGATGGATTCTGACTAACAAAATGGATGTCACTTTGACTTAGGGGTTCTTTCACTTCAAAATGGTTACATTGAAAGTAATAAGCAAAACAATAGAGAAACCAGTCAACATATCATTCAGCTAGAATATTCTTTACTACTTGCATTAATTACCCCATAGTCAGATAGCTCTGTGATTAAATTTACATTCCTAAAAAACCTCATTAAGACAGTTTGACTACCTTAATTCATTTTCTCTGCTTTCACACACAGATCAACTTGACATCATTTCAATGGCTGAAACAACAATGATGCCTGAGGAAATTGAGCTTGAGATGGCAAAGATCCAGAGACTTCGGGAAGTCTTAGTCAGAAGAGAATCGGAACTCAGGTTTATGTAAGTATGAGTACTACTGGGAAAACGCTATGCAAAATTAATCAAAATAGGAAAGAATGCTATTTAGAAGACTTTTATCTGCTTGACATTTTAAAAGGAAGAAAGATAAAGAGCATCCCAGTTAGGTGAATGCTTGCAAAATGCCATTGGGAAATGATTTTTGTAGTTGCAAAGGAAATTACCTTTTTTGTTTAGCACCTTTTTTATTCAGCATGATTTGCAGAAGACATAAAAGGGATCTATTACTTACAAAAGGAAACTTTAGCAAAGTACATGTCTACAGAGCATGTTTTTATACCCAACTTCAGTCCTTTGTGGAAGGATATTTGTCTGAAGAAAATAACAGGTAGGGGATTTGGAGCTTCCACAGCCTAACCTAATTCAGGCTTTATTTCTCACTTCATTAGTGATCTCAGACAGCTCATGTCACAGAAGAGCACACTGTGTTCTGGACTAATAGCAACCAAGATTTGACATTTGTTAAATGGAAGCCATTAAGTTATGAACACATTTTGATGTATCAAATTAAACAGCAATACTCCAAGAGAGATTTTCAAAACTGCCAAAAGGGTCAGGCATAGGAGCCTCACTGAAGGTTAATGAATATTAATCTAGTTCTGATGATGAAGTCCATAGGGTTTATATTCCTAAATCACTGAATCTAAAAGACCAGGATTTATTAATAAAGAGTATATTATTTTGAAGTCCCATCTGTCTGTGAGTACCTGAGGTCAGAAACTAATGCCTTTGCTGACAGGCCAAGAACCTCAGTAAATCTAAAACCTGCTGAACCCAGACCCTTGGCATTAACGAAGCTACAGTAGCCTGAAAAAACTCACTTGCTCTCTTCTCTCTTTAAAGTACAAAGATAGGAGTGGTACTTTAACCCTCACACCTGGGGTTTCAGTGCCCTGACTTGCACTGCCAGAAGGTGAAAGCCTCACCCTCAAACAGCACACACATCTGTCTTTGAGTATTATCCCAGAAGACTTCAGCCCAGAATCACTGCTTAGACACCTTTGGAAATAAGAACTGGTAACACTGACACTGACTTTTAATAATGCTGTAGTGGTACAAATAAACAGGAAAGGTTTTGTCACACCTGCTCCTGGTAGTCAAATAACTACTTGGTTATTGGCTTGTACATAAATTTAATCTGGAAGAAGCCTTATCATTGAACCCTGCACTTCTCTTGACATTTTCTATATCAAACAAAGCACTGAAATAAACTGTCCCAGTGAATAAGAGCCATGGTGGATATCTGCTTGTCATCGTTTCTCATGTTCTTCACTTGTTCCATTTGTTCTTGTATCCAGTCTGTTCTTTTCATTTCCCCCATGCTCACACTCATCACACCCTTTACTCTGTATTGCCTAGCAGGTGTTTGAGTAAGGAATTCAACACAGAGGAGCTTGCTTATTGAAAAGGGAATATAACTGACATTCATACTGTGCAACAGTACTCTTCCTGCAGTAGATATTATCTAAACACGCTGCCTAGAGCTACCCAAGAGTACTCCCCAGCTGTTCACTGGCTGAGTGAGGAAAGCTCTTCTGAGCATCACAGTATTCACTAGGTTTGGCCCTAGGTATTAGTAAAGCAGGCAGGTGACAGACGCAGCAACTGACATAGACGGTCACACTTTTTTGTCTTTCCTAAGACATGGAAAGCCAAGCTTGTTGCTGCTGCACTGTCTTCAGCAAGAGGGACTGAGGTCTGTGCCACTGCCACAGACCCTCTCATTCCTTCAGCAGCTGCAGGCCAAGATGAACACTTTTCCAGGGATATTCACAGAGCTTTCTAGCCCAACTGCTCCCTTCTCTGTGGCAGGATATCCTGACACCGCTTATTAATGCTTGAGGCAGTTAAATTCAGTTTGTTAACACCACTAAATGAAATGGTGAGATAGCATCTGTCTCTGCACTGGGATTCTACTTGCAAACCAAGACTGCATTGATCATGATTTTTCAAGCCCTGTGTAGGCTTCCCATCTTTCTAAGCCCATTTGCAACAGGCTTCCAGAATTAGAACATGCTTCCCTTAATAGCTTTTAAGAGTCAAAAAAATTGTCTGTTTGACTTTATCTCATTTTTAAAAATGTTTTTACATTTCTTTCCTGACAAGTGAGAAGCATGTTGCTAGTGACGCCCAAGTAATATAGCAGCACCTGTTCTTTACTGTCTTTCATTCTGGATAGTTTACACTGACAGAGTGGCTTGGTTGCATTTGTTTTCAATGACAAATGTCTTTTAATACCCTCTTGCTGAGGTCAACAGCACAACTCACAGTTACATCAGTGGTCCAAGTTTTGTATCTGTTTAAGCAAATTACATAAACTCTTAATTCATAGACGTATTGTGGAAGACTTTATATGTGGCCATATTTAATTTTTTTCACTTGTTTCCTGAAGTAATGCATTGCCAGTGTCCCAAGACTAGAAATCTGTATGTAGGTCATCAATTTTAGTAATTGTTTTCTTCTGACAGGACTAGATTCCCCTGTGAATGACCTATACAGCCAACTGCATGAAACTGAGCCACCTCTGACAGGTTTAAGGCAGACTCGACTTTGAACATGTGGCTGCTAACTAGCAGTACTACACACCTACGCTCAGTCCACTGAGTCCAAGACCAACTTTAATGAGAACCAGATCTCTTTACTTCTTGTACCTGCTTTAGCTTTTCATTCAGTTATAACAAAAGGATAAAACATACATATAGTAATGGAGAAAATGTGTGGTATGTTTGTATTCTCTTTTTTTCCCCTCACGCTGTTAGCAACAGAGTAGAAATTATCTTGAGTTAAATTGGGCTTCTTTTAGTTCTTATAAAAGCATGAACATGATGAAATAAATCCATATCACACATCCAGCCACAATTTACAGATCTAGCTACATTTTTTAAAGTGATGGTTCATTCTTCTCCCTGTCCCTCTGTATGACTGATTTTTTTTTTTACTCACATGTAGCCAGATCCTACAGCTAAGACAAAGTACATTGTAGCTGTGCTTTAAAATAAATAAATAAATAAATAAATAAAGGGCAAAATAAAGCACAAGTTAGAGGACTTGTGCTCTGAGTGTATCACCATGCTGACCATGGCTCCCTTGTGTTAGAGTCATACACTCTGTCAGCTTTACTTACACACACCAGCAACTACCACAACTCTTCACAGCACAGACATTGTGTTTTAACAATATTCACACTCAAGAATAAGAAAACAAAACACTACAAGCTAGACCTGTTGCTGGTGGAAATCAGAGCAAGCCCTTTGCCTGTCAGAGTGATGCAGGTTTAATCCATGGAAGGAATTTGCTCTAAGACTGCTAATTGAAATTACTGTTTTCCTTGAAGAAGACACCCAAAGAAGATCCAGGTTAGCATATCAGCCAATACAAAAAACCCCCAAAAAACAAACCCAACTGAAAAAAACCCCAGCAAGGTCTGGATGCTCAGCAGACCTGGAGTTCGTTTGCATTTTTCACGCTTCTGTGCGTGAACCAGTAAAAACTTTTCCTGCTGCTATGTGAGATCATCAATAACATTATTTCAGGCAGTTCCTCACCTGTGATCTATACAGTATGTGTCTCTCTTCAAATGCCATGAACTCTACAGGAGGAGTCTTTAGCAAAACATACAGACAGGTTTCCTTTCTTTGAAAGTTAAGGCATCAAGGCCTTATTTTTACCATAGTAATACTACGAGGTCCATATTCCCTCTCCCCCTGAACAATGTAACGCCATTGACTAATGAAGTCAGTAGGACAACAAAAGGGATGAAATGAAATATGTTGCTCCGACGTCACTATGCAAATGTTACATTACAGTACTCACTCAGAAGTAACACTTCTGTATCTAAATAAAATCTTTACTGAAGAGTTCATCATCACTAAAAGCTTTAGAAGAGTCACCCTATAGAGGTGAAAGAAAGAGTGGGATGGTGAAGAAATAAAAGCTAGATACTTAATCATCATTATTATTTCAAAACAAGTCCTAAACTATTTCAGAATCAGGCAGTGGGATTAAATTAAAAAATAAAAGGATTTAATAGTATTAGACTTAAGAAGTGGTACAGAGTAGTGTTCAAAAACCATACAAAACTATAGGTGTTTTTTTTCTCATACGTATTCATACAGGCTCTGTGTCTCATCTGTTAGCCTTTGTCTATCAAACATATATTCAACAGATCCAGATTTTCAATTTTCAACATTGAAGTGAAGAAAACTTCAATTATATTTGAACAATTTTCACATACGTTTCTGTGATTAAGTATTGAGTTAAAACATCAAAGCTTGTGGTTTTTTAGTTTATGAATTCCCCCCCCCCCCGCCCCTTATCAACAGTCATACTGTGAATAAGCAAGTTGCTTTGTGCTTTACTGGATATTAAAATTACTCACAATCTTCGCTCTGGGGTATTGACAGAAAGGTTAATCTCCTCAGGAAGAAATTTTCAACCTTTAGAAAGAGATTTGGACACCCAGTCAGCAACCGTAACTCACATGATCCTGAAGTCAGTCACCAGATAAAAGACCTCACCTGCCTTCTGGTTAAAGAAGGGAAGGGGCAGGAAAAAGCTCCTTTAATAAGGGGCACACCTTATTTTTCAAGTTTAGGAGTCCTTCATAGGAGCCCTTGCACTGCAGAGCCATGCAAGGCAGTGTTAACTGCTTGCCCTCACAGGTGGAATGAGCTCTGCAGCTGCATGAGACAAAATGGCCGCCCTTCTGTGGCAGCTCAACCACACAATACAAAATGGCTGCCCTGCGTGTGAAGCCACTGCAGCGACCCTTCCCCTGACACCCACCTTTCTCTTTCAACAGCTTTGAGGAAATTTTTCGTTCCTCATAAACTCTGTGTGCTCTCCTTATTGTCTCCTGGGCTGTGTGGCATAGACAGCTGTTGACTGCCAGCTAAGGCTCTCAAAAAACCTGTTCTTCTAGCAACTACCTCCAATGCCCCTGACTCCAGTGGGAGGCAATGAAGCACTGGTGAGTCCATCCCAGGAGGCCTTTGTGAAAACTGTGGGGATATTTAGATGCAGGGCTGTTAAATGTATGTGTCCTCCACCTGTCCTTCAACAAAAACACGCAGATCATCCCAAGTACAGCACCCAGGAAGGCCACGTACCCCAGTCCAAACCTGAACTCAGTGCAGTTTATGAGGCACAGCTCTGAAAATCAAACTGTCTGGCAGACATCTACCGACAGCTTCCAGAAATTGCATCACACCTGACTGGTGGACAAGTCAAGCATGTACTAATATCCATCAAAATTATTTTAAAATTTAGAAGACATCTTTAAGAAGGTGATGTCATTTGTCTGCGTCTCTATACCAGGCCCACAAATCATGTACTGTCCACAGCCTCACAGAGCAATACATACTGGTTTTTAGTTCCTGCCTATTCATACTGTGTTAAAGAAAAACTTCCCAAAAATAAGAAGTGAACATTCAGTGAGAACAGTGGAAACAGGATTTAACCTGTTTAAAATGAAACACCAAAAATTTTTAAGTAAAGACCACAAATACCCATACAGTTTCAAAACATGTGATTTTTCTCTCTTTTGTACTGCTTTGTAGTCCTTTGTATGCTCTTTTGTCTCTGCCTTGCAGATAGAAGTGGAAATTCTTTACTGGTGTACTAAACATAATGTGAGACATTATTTCAGTAATTAAAAACTAAAATACTTAAAGACAAAGATACATTTAAACAGTGTAACTTTGTGGAACTCTGAAGTGAAGCAAAAACATACAGTAGAGGAACCTCTAATTGACATCTCTGATTTTCAAATTTGTGAGGCTTCTTTATTGCAAAACACAGCTTTTTAATTTTGCCGAGTGAAGATCAATAAAATTAGAAGTGTGACAGCATGTTCTTAGCCTGTGCCCTGAAATTTTTTAATTTGAAAAGCAAGGGAAGCAGCTCAACTCTTTTATCTTTTTAACAGATTACATAAAATAGTTCATCTTCCAGCGTATACTTTAAAAGAGGCCAGCTTTCTGATAATTCTTGTTTTTCTTTTAATCGATACAAAAAAATAAAGCAACATCAGCTGAAGCAATTGATTAACAGGTCAGGATGTTTCCCTAACCTGGGTGCAAATTGCAAGTCAGATATTAGCCTTTGTAAGCCTGTCCTTTGCTTTGCTCCATGCTGTTATTTCCTCCTTTAAAAAGAAAAGGAGTGCAGCTGAAGACAGTTGTACTCTTCATATCCAGGAAGTCCGTACTATTTCCAGCTGAATACCTGTCTGCTATGAAGAATTACCTGAAGTTTACATGGAACCAATTTTCAGATTATAAAATCAAGCCTTCCTCAATTAGGTAATGCCACAATTTACATTGTGCAATCCCATTTTAGCTCAGGCAACCATAGTCACAGCAGAGCAGGTGCACTGTGATTTGCTCTGTAATTACATTACTGAATCCTATTTTTGTCTGAAGACCCTGCCTCACTTAGTGCCCAGGATGGACCTCTTCAGGATATGTCAAGGTTATGTAGCAGTTGTGTCTTTTTATAGCATCTCTCCTTCTATGCTACTGATATTGTGAAATTTCATAAAATTACGCCAGGAGCTGTTGTGACCATCTCCAGCCAGCCCAGGAAATGAAAATATAGCTTAAAGCCATCATACGCTATCTCCAGCTCTTCTGGGTTTATTTTCAGAAAAGCTGAGGACTCGGCCCGTATTGATATGAAAGAGACAATATGTACAGAAAAGCAGCAGTTTATAGCTAGCCAGCATTCCCCCTCATTCGCTTCTCAGGCTTCTCTCAGCTCATTTCTTAAAATGTTCTCTATAAAAAGACTTTTGGGTCAAACTGTAAATTTTCAATCTGTCTTTGCTGTTAAGCACAGCAAACATACCACTTCAGAACATGCACACTCTCCCTTTCTAATTCTCCTGTCCCACTTCCTTTTTTTTTCTTTCCTGGTGAGATAACAGACCCAAAAGCTGAGGGAGCTGCTCAGGCAGCATCCCTCTTTGTTGCACATTCAATGTGTTACTGCTATGGATACTTGTGTGTGGCTTCACTGATTTGTATCACTGGGGGGCATGGAAATGTACTGTGCTGAAAGACACGATTGTGAAAATGGATAATGCATGTGTTAGCTCAGTTCAGCTGACAGAGGAGACAGACAGCAAAACCTCAGACCCATGATATAGGAACAGATCAAAACTGAACCTCAGAATCTTTTGTAGTGCAAAATTCATGCATTTTAAAATGTATTAGCATATTCTGACCGAGTAAATATTAATAGTATAGGTGAGATCTTATCACCCACAGTTACTGCCTATGCCTGTGAATAGAAAAGACATGGAGTTCTTAGAAATAGCATTCACTGTCATCATGAAGCAAGCTCCTTGGGAAATCTGCCAGTGCCAGTTACTGCTGGCTTTCCAGATGGAAAGCAAAACTTGAAGCCAGCTATATTGGATGACCTTGAACTAAAACTGTGGAAGTTGCTTCCACCTGTGATAGCTGTCTTGGGAGTGGTTATTTCTGCCATGTAGGTGATACCGAATGGCAATTTTTTGATGTATGGGGAATATAAGATATTAAATAGTAAGCCCTATTAGGTTGCTTTAGGCAGTTATTGAAAACCGTTTTACTTACATCATTAAACTTGTTTTATCTGTAGAAATATAACACAGTATTTGTTTAATGTCTGTGTGGTTATTACATTGCTAAACTAATACTGTGAAAAAGCCAAATTCACCTCCACATTGACTTAGCAGAATGAAAATTGGTCATTGTCTTTGTACGCTCTCACTGCACACTACTAGATGACTCCCTCTTCTCCAGAGTGCTCATAATATCTACATCATCCAAATTCTCCATAGATCCGTTCAGGTTTTTAGACCATTTTACACTATTATGTTTGCTTACTTGTAATCCCAGGAACAATTACCTTTTATGTAAATAAGTTTGCTGCAACTTGACTTTGACCTGGTAATAAATTCATATTAGCAGTCCCACAGCTTCATTAGCTGTCCAGAGCACATAAAAATACCAAGTGCATCTTTATGAGGGATACCATGGATGTCCCATTGATAAGCCTGGTGTGGCACACACTCTTCTGCAAGATGTGATGAATCTGTGGCTGCGACCATTCACCTTTCCCATCCCAAGCACACTGCAATGGTGTCTTACCTGCAAATACCCAGAGCCCTTAAGAAAATAGCCAGGAAACTGTAAACTGGGAAATGGCACAACTTGGTTTCTGTAATAAAAGTTGTCAGATACTCAAAGCTTGAGGCTTCTGAGATTAGGGACAGCATTTCTAGGCAACTGCCATGGATCTGGGAGCCTCAAGGATGTCAGTATACCCACTGTAGAACTGGGAACTCCTGAAAGGTCCAGCTCTGGCAAGGGTCTCCCAACTCTTCACATGGGAGCCTGGAAGCATCAGGAACATGAGTTCAGGACAGAATTGCAAAGTTCTGGACTGCGCATTTTAAGCTGAAAGTATAAATACAAGTCAGCTCTCAAAGAGGAAAGAAAAATGCCTTTGTTCAGTTTGATCTCTCTGCAGAGCCATGTCCTCTGCCCTGTTTGACAGCAAACAATCAACCCCAGAGGAAAATATGACATTACCCTTTCAACTGTGCAGCAGTAAAAATGCTACTTTAAAATGCTCAGAAAGGAAAAGCATTTTTTTTAGTGGTGTATAACGATAAACATATTGGCAAAGTATTTAATGAATTGTAGACTTAGTGCTTGTTAGTCAAGATGTTTGTGTCTTAAAAAAATGTGAAAGGAGGAATTTGCATTATTATCTCTGTTGGATAGCTAGGAAAATAATTTAATAGAAAATTTTCTTTAAATAGCATACTTGTGGTTGTCACAAATTGCTGTTAATAGACAGGGCAAGAGCTTTGGGTATCTTTAATCTTTTGACTTAGTCATTTTTAGGTCAATAATTTAGCACTGTATTTCCAAATGTAACCTTTAATCCCAAACTGGTTTTGATTTCCCAGTTCTTAGCTACCTGTGGTCTGGTTTGCATGAGTGATTGTAGAATGAATTGTCTCCCATGCTACCATGTATCCAAGATAACATAATACATCATGCATATATAGTACTCAGAGTTACTGTGGCCCACCCTTCTGCACAGCTGATCTTCCTATAGGCAAGGATGCTCCGTAATAATGTGTAACTCTTGACCTGTGGTGGTCTCTCTCACTTGCCTTCTGCTGTAAATAGGAGAGTATAGATCAGTGATGATTCAACAGTGAATTGAAAAGTCCTGAAATGGACTCTCAGTGTTTAATTTTATACCAGATACCTTTATATTCTTTTCAGCTTTGATACCAAGTAGTTGTTCTTCTGGTTTTAAAAGTAAGAAAAGGTCAAATATGGAGGCAAATTAAGAAGGAAATTTTATCATTGATTTTGCTAGAAGACAATACACAGCCAAACCTAGAGTTTCCCACTTCTGCTGCCCAATAACAAAAAAACCCCCTACCAGACCAGTTTAAATGAACCATGCACATAAATTGGCGCAATGCTTTTACATGCAGTCTTCTGTATGCTACTGCAATAGGGTTGGATATTTCTAACTTTAACTTCTCTATTGTATGTTTTTAGACAAATTAATGTTCTGACTAATTTTTGCCACGTAGAGAAATATTCTCCTCCACAGTGGGGCATTTCCACGAAAGCTCCACTTGTTACTATTGAAGTTGACAGTAAAACTTCATAACTGGCAGAGGAGATGGCCAAGCTCAAGAGAATTTAACAATGTCAGTGAGAATGAAATACAGACAGCTTCTTTAGACACTGTTCTGAATTTGTGAAATATGCCTTAAATATGACCTCCAGGGACTGAGATTGTCAAGTTCTGCCATCTTCAATTGTCTGAAACGACAGCTGAATTACATTACTTCACAAGTTGCAGTCCAGTGCTTCTATCCAGTGTTCCTCCATTGGAGAGCACTTTTAACAAGAGAAGATAAATACACTTATTTTAATAGTTAAAGTTAATCATAGGACTTTCAATTTGTAACCTGACCTGCCAAGCATGCTGGTCAGCAATCTGTTATCTTAATCGCCAGCTCTGTGTCCTCCAGCCTGAGCAGCACCAGGTGCTGAGCTAAATAACAAGGTGATAAACACGTACCATAATGACTCAGATAATGTGTGCTATATTCATTAAATGTTGCCTGTGATTTCACAGATTTATAATTAGAAGCTTTAAGAAACTAAGATGAGTTGACAGGGACAAAAATAAAGTCAAATGTAGAGGAGGGGTATACATAAACTTCTTGTTTTCTTCTGTTCCCAGAATACTCTCACCATTCCAGATTCCCCGCAGCTTTGGCAAGGCCTTAAACACCTGCAGTCCTCAAAGGCAGCCTCCACTGATGACCCTGCTCCCCATCTCAGCCCTTATTTTAATGAATCTGCAGCTTGACAACACATTACCATCTCTCTCTGAGCAATTCTCTTGTATTTTTACACAGCTCTTTAGTTCAATCACCCAAATTTCTCCATCACTACTGGCTGCTCTTGGCTGGTGTTCAGCATATTCTTTAGTGACACCACCAAGGAGATGATCTTCTTATCCCTATACTGAGACCTTTTCCAGATACATATAATCATGTCAGTTCGTGACTTAGCATGACATCTGATTCTTAGGCCATCTCCTAGACTGGCACTATCAAACTCTTCAGAAACTCTTAGCAATTACAAGCATTTTACTTCTGGGACAGGAATATATTAAGACAGAACTAAAAATCACCTAGATGCCTGCAAAGCCTCTTGGAAGAGAGGGAAGGAAACCAACCAAACCACTCTACATTCGTTTTTTAACTTCAAGCACTTTAATGGAATAGCAGAAAATAATCTCAGACCTCCTCTTATAGACATGCTAGAGGGAGCACAGATCTATTTCTAGCTTTGAAAGTCATTCAGCAAAGGCAGCAGCTCTCTAGACACATTGAACTGCTCTGCTTGTCCTGAAAGCAATGAAAAAAAGATATCTGATGCTTATGTAGCTGTTACTAATAGTTTTACTCTTAAATCTTAAGCATTCAACAAACTTGTTGGCCATCTCTTTTTCTTTGGCTGACCATTAAGGTGAGCATTTAGTGATTTTCCTGGTGCCTTTTACTATCATTTTTGCTTTTTTCTATTCATGGCTCTAGATGGTACCTAGGTCTTACACTAGGGAATTTGGTTTTCTTCCTCAGCTGAAAAGACCACAGAAAAATTTAACTGTTACTGAATAACTTCTGTTGAAACAAATCAAGACATTTCTGTGCCCAGTAGAGAATGTTTCTTTTTTAAGTCCTGTCTGCCATTATCTTCCACAGCCTCCGAGACCTGACAGGGCACAGCTGAATAGGAGCTCTCTCTCCTCTGTTTCCTTGCCCTGCTCCCCCTCAGTCCAGATGGTGCACAGCAGAGGTGACTCATGCTGTCACCTCACTTGTGAATCTTATGGGAATGACAGCACTCAGAGCATTCTTCTCCTGGTAACTGGACCACAGAAACACATATTGGGGCTGAGTCACTGTGCCAGATTACTGCAGACTCTTCCGACCCACTTATTTTCCTGTCATTTTGTGACATGTTTAGCAAATCTTTTGCTCATGCTGTGTATTCATTATGAGCTATTTTATCTTTTTTTTTTTTTGGCAAACAGAGTCTGTTTTTAGGTTTTGATGATATAGCTTGAAATACCAAGAGAGAAAATAATACACGCTTATGTGATATCTCCAAGCATACAGAGGGTTTCTTGCCATAAGCCATCAAGAAACAGAAAAGCAGAATTGCAGACAGTATGTCAGGAATACATGAAAGCACACTGAGAATTCATCCCTAGTTCAGTACTACTGCAATTACTCCAGAAATGGATTTGGGCTCTTACTAAGAAATGTTTTATCATACTCAAATGTTTAAGATTGCTGGGCAGACATTTAAAGCTCAGCTCTGAGGGAAAACCTGACATATTGTAACTGCTGTTTGCTTTACTGCTGTTTTTTTTCTGCAACATCAAAAACAAATTCACAGGGACTGGAAAGAATGTACTGTCTATTCCAGAGAACAGAGAGTTGGGCGAAGGTTGTTTGTGTACTGCAAATGTTATGCAAATGTCTCAAGCAGCTTTGCAGATAACAAAGAGCCCTAGGGGGTGTCATTTCAGTACCCTATACCATACTGTATCTATAGGGAAAAAGCCATTGCATTCTGCACAGACCAACCACACTGTGCTGCTCTCCTTCGAGAAAAGCACCAGATGCACAGGGAGCATAACAGTGCTCTTAAATAAGCTGGACAATAGTCTGTGTAACTTGTCCTCTTGCCCATCTTGCACTCTGAAAAATCTGACTTGTAGGAGAAAAAGTGCTGCAGAATTAGACTGAGCGTGTTTCTCCAGTTTCTCTGTAGAGGGTTAGGGGACCCAAAGGAGTTTTGTTTTCTCTACTCTGCAGATTCCTCCTTTCTTTAAGATTCCCAAAAGCTCTTTTTACCTCCTAAAGAGGTCTGACAGTAATACAAATATTTTCTCAGTCAAACCCTGCTGACTATCCAGCTTTCAGATGAGAAATCCACTGGGATTTGATTTTTTTTTCAGAAGCAGTATTAACTTCTCCTGGGCCTCCTGTAGCTGCTCACATCCAAGAACCATAGCATAAAGGGAAAAAGAGACAAGGGGCATAGTACCAGTACAAATGGAATGGCTTTCCAAGAGCTTTCTTTCCCAGGAGTTCCTCCTCTTCCCTTTTCTTTGAGGGCAACAAGGTGACTCTTGCCCAGGACAGCAATCATAGCCCTACATTCAGTATTGTTTACTAGCAGATGTGTGATGTGCTTTATAGTTACAAGCAACTACACCTCCTACTTTAATTAAATCAGATGGATGAAGCCTTCACATGGTTTTTATGAATATGTCCCATATCCCTCCTTTGGTCATTTAACCATATCTTATTTTTTATTTTTTTTCCTAATCAGCACCATGGAGTGGATGAAACACAAAGGCTGTTTGACACAGATGGGAGGAAAGATGGTCCATGTGCTTAAGGGGATTGGTACTGATGTTGGCTTTAGTCTTTGTCCATCATCAGAATGCACTACGCTAGAGAGCTGGGACTCCAGGGATGTTATCTGGCTTATGACTTTCAGAATTCAGATTGTCACAGAGCTGTTACAGCCCTTAAGTGCTTGGCCACTTATTTACTTCTCTCCTGTGAGTTACAAGGCAGGGACAAAGTTTAGGTCTCAGGAGAAAGAGATGCTAAGAATGTATAGGGAGAGTGCTAGCTATGTGCTCTGCAGTCAGATTAAAAAAGAGTGAAAATAATGGGAGAAATTGCAGCTACAGTTGCAATGAGGCCAGCACCTTTGCCACAAATTGAGCATAGAGGCTGTAGGGACTACTGAACATCAGTGATCTTACTCACTTGGAACATACTGCCAATATTTTAAATTCTTGAAAATCCTGAGAGAAGAGCAGTGGCATTAGCTTTTAGAAGTTCCTTGAGGGCAGGGAACAAAACTGATAAAGTGAAGTATTTTAATTAGTATCTCTCAGATCTTCCCAGCATGAAGTGCAATCTACTCGATACAGAAAAAAAGAATATCCTCTATCTGTATGTCATGGAGATCTCTCTTGTAGAAACTCAGTGTTCTTTTCACTAGCTGAGGGTCTGGCCCCTAGATATCATTTGAATACAGCAGTTCAATACTGAACATTTCTAGCCAATAAACTGTCATCTTTGTTAACCGTGGTCATTTTCCTCAAATATATTAACACTCATTATATTAATGACACCCAAACTGCATGAACATCGAATGGATAAGGAGCTATAAGCCTTGCTTGTATCCCAGCCCATTTTGAATATTGATTCTCCTGAGGGGATAGTGTTTAAGATTGTTAATTGATAGAAGTAATTTCAGTAGCATTTAGCATGATAGATCTCAAGAGTATAACAGGTTTTGCTTGTGATCAGCATGAATAATATGGGGAGCCCAAGCAAGAATAATCATCAGTAGAAATGTCTCTGCCTCCAAGTGTCCTAAACACATACAGCAGTGAACCATAGACTAGCCCTGAGGCTAGCATGCTAATCTTCCTAATAAAAATAAGTCTTACAAGACAGATGTATGGTGGGAGAGCAGATCCCCAGAGAGGTGACAGTGGCACCTAAACAAGGAAGAGACGTCAGCAAGAAAAATTATTACCAGAGGTATTTCACTGTCATATTTTGGGAAGAGAGAAGTAAAAAGGCAGCAGGAATAGCTGTCATAAAATCATTTAGGTTGGAAAAGACCATTAAGGTTATCAAATCCTACCATGCACAATGAAAGTAGCAGAACAGGCAAGATGGGAGTTAACCAAAGCAGCAAATAATAAAAGGATCAACATGTTTTAATAAGGTGAGCAAAGCAGCTGAAGGACAGCTCCCTGTGGAGACCTGCATCCCATGCAGAGGCAGCAGGCAGAATAACAGCTCTTAGGTTGTGATTAAAATCTTTTTTGTGCCAGAAACACCTACTTTCTTCACTCCTCACTTAATTCAATAATTTGACTGCGTTATCCTTTGTGTGCTCACTCTCATGTACACACACTTTAATCTCTTGGGTTTCCTCTCTTGAAATACCACTGTGACTACCCATGTTCTGATAGCACTTCAGCTACTTTCAGGTACTTAGGCAACAGGCAATCCACCTTTCAGGCACAGGATTATAAAACAAGGACGCCGAGATCTGTGGGCAAGGATAGTGTTGGTGACATCCAAGTTGAAGAATGTACAATTAATCACAAAGGCTGTTTTTTTTTTATTCTTCAGGGTGTGATTTCAAAACAGAAGCCCATGATGCAGCCCTCAGAACCAACACCTGAGCCTTGGCTGCCAATATGGCTGAGACACCAAAATAAAACATTTGTCAGGAAGCTAGCTAGCTTCTAGGGGAATAATTCATTATAGCAGCTCTCAGGATAGGTATCAATTTCAGTAAGAACTGAACATGCAGTTTCTGCTAACATTACAGATTTTTTTTTTAGATGTCTTCTGTGACTTAATATTAATGGACTTTCTGCACACATCAAGGATTTGAAGCACTCACATCAACCACAGAAGACATTCACCCAAGGCACAACTTCAAAACAGTTAGATGCTGAATTATGACAGTTTCCAGACCTTTGATATTAGGGCTAAGTTATTAGTAAGGTCACAACAAAAGTTGGTAGTGAAATATAAGCCTTGTCTTGGCTGTGCCAAATAATGTGTGGGCTTCTGCTGCCCCTTCCCAGGCTCCCTGTTATTCTCAGCCTTGCTCTTTTCCCTAGTGAAAAACTGTTGCTGCAGTATGTGCCGTATGGCACACCTGTCTTTTTCATGACTATTAAATATACAGATGCCCATTCCAGAATGTTTGGTGATGTTCAAGAAAGTAAAAGGCATCTGAAATAATATGCAGTAACAGGTATGACAAATTAGATCCCAGTAAGACAAGTAATCAAGGGCTCAACAGACATTTAATATTAAATACCTTTTGCTGTCTGTTAAAACTGGTGAATGAACAGTATCTGCATCCCAAGGTTAAATCTCTGCATTTCAAGCTGATGCACAGGTCCCAGGCAAGGGACAGTATCATATATTCAGATGAGATCTGGCCAATCCCATCAACACAGGATGGAGTTTGCATGTCTCTGACCATGCTTTTTCTGTTTCTGCAGGATGGATGACATCCAGCTGTGCAAAGACATTATGAACCTTAAGAAAGAGCTGCAGAATTTGGTAGCAGTCCCAGGTAATGGCTATCTCCAACCCCATATAAGGATAATGCTTGGGTGATGCATGGGTGGGGGAGGTGTCGGGAACACACCTCTGTCCCTAACAATCAGAAGTATCCCCCCAAGGTTGAGTTTCATATATCTTTCCTCTAGTCCTTATTTTTTCTTCCCATTTTCCTTCCCACCTTTAATCTCCTGGTCTCTAAATTTCTTTTCAGGCTGTATTTCACTGCTCCCTTGGCAGCAACCCTGCAAGTATCACTCAAACAAGGTGCACATTTCTTAGTTCTTGTACTCCCTTGGCAATCTCTAGGGAACCAAGTGGCACAGAGATTGTCAGGTAGAAAAGACAGAGTGCTGAGATACCCAAGATGAAAGGGAGAAAGGAGAGGGGTTTTATAACCATCACTGTGAATGTGGTATTTTTTTTTCCTTGGTACACCAATTCATTGTCACACCTGTAGTTAAATTGACCTTCTAGAATAAAGTAAAATGGGTTTCTGCAAAATCAAGGGGCAAATATCTGCTTTATATTTTGCCTTAATTCTCTGCAAATTCACTGCTCTAAGGAGGGACAGAGATGTGGGCAGTTTTGCAGTCCTTAACTCCAAACTCCAGCTGAAATCAATAGGTGATTTTGCTTCACTACAGCTTTGCTGTTTTAGATCATCCACAACAGTCCTGCTCTGTTCAAGAGAAAACGTACAGGCAGATCCCACAAAACACTTAGCAACTGCAGTGGGCCATTTACACTAGATATTACTGCACGGCCTCTGGCACCCTTCAGAAATAATTTGGAGCTACCTTCCTACTTTCCTTTGGTTATACTCATTCCCCCACACACACATTTCATTGTGCAACTTTAAAGGACAACTTTCTGCCCAGAAAGGAGAGAGAAGGTCACTCATGAAACAGGGGTCTACTCTGAGGCCACATGTTCTTAGTTGTACAAGAACTTTGCCAGTTTTCTTTGCACCCAACAAAAGTGGATTCATAATCTTTCTTACTTTTTCTTTCTTTATGCTTAGTTACTTATAGGTCACATTCTTAATTTCTAATAACACTGTTGGTACGTTACTGGTTTAAACAGTATTGAAAAGGATTATGAATCCTAGAAAATATCTGAGTTATTCCCGTTGCCTTGCCTCATCTAGTCTGCAGCTTTCCTACCCATACTTTTAATTTACAGGTAAGGGTTGATTGGTTTCCTTTTTTTTTGGTGGGCTTTTTTTTTAAAAAAAATTTTCCAGTCACAAAGTCTTAAGCAGAGATCTACAGACAGAAGTTTCTCCTTAGCACTTAGCAAATCTCCAACTTAAGAATTAAGTACGTGCAGTTCCAGCAGCACCACCTTTTGGCAGACTCATAAGAATACTTTTGTCTTAAAGACGAAGAAGCTGCTGGCATTCACACAGAACTAAGTGCTGACACAGCATGTGCCTAACCTAGAAAAACATTTTCCAGAAATGAGTTGATTCATAGTGTCTTTATCATAATTTTCCTGTTAGTATAGAGACTTGTAGAGTGAGACCTGGTCTTTGGTTTCAGTAGACATGGGATCAGTCTGTTAGTACACAGAGCATGCAGTACTTTGCCACAATTGAGGATGCATGTATTTGGCAGGCAGTTTCCCGGAAGATATCATGGGAGAGCACACCTCAATCTGAGAAGAGGATAGATTGAAAGGAAGTGGAAAGTAGCTTCTACCTTCAGTAGTGAGGAGATCCCTTGCTCCACAGATGTAAGAGGCAAAGCAAGAAAAAGCAGTGATTTCTAAGCATTCTCCTTTTTTCTCTGCTGCAAATTAGCATTAATCACAGGAATTCTTTATAGGTAACAACGCAGAGGTCTTGAAATCTTCATAGCAGTCAATAACCACCTTCCTTTATCATTTCTAAAAGATAAAACACAGAAAATGCATCCTAGACAAAGCAGCCTTATGTTATGTTACAAATTATTTCCTCTGCTACTGTCAGACCATAATTTAAAATTCCCCAAGGAGTATGACTTTGAGATTGAGACTTACAGAATTTCATTGTCTTGAAAATATATTCAAGGTGCTTTTGCCTTACTAAAGAATGGATTTATTGCAGAAATTCCCAGCAGTACACGTCCCAAAGCCCATGATCCAAAATTAAGCTGTATTAAATATTTTCAAATGTCTGATTTATTTAGCTGTTTAAAATATCTTAAGTTCAATCAACAGACATACATAGCTTAGATGCATCAGACTGCAAGCAGCTTGCCCTTCTTCCCACAACTCTTATTGTATTTTTATTTTATGGTTCTCTAAGCACAGTTCTACTGCTCAAAACCAAAATTCTTGATTTAATGCAAAGTATCTTCTCAGCTAGTCAAAATTTTCAGCTTCTTGAGGAAATGTGGGCTGGGATTTGCCTCTGGCTTTCTCATCTCTGCTCTCCTTGCTAGTTTTAAAGATTTCAGTCTTCACTATTTGCTTTATAGCCTTAAACTACAGCTCTGTAATCCTTAACATTCATGAGTTTTAGCTTGTGACAGGCACATCTTTCATGTCACAAAAATTGTTGTTTATAGCAGCCTAGTTGTTACAGACTGGCCACTTAACAAGGACATACATTAATTACTTGTATTTTTGAAGCACAGAGAAAATAAACACTTTCATTTATTTTTCCACATTTTACAATTTATGCTATTTGTGTGGATTTGCAGCTCACCTGCCTTACCAGAGTAGAAAAGAAGTGTTCAACAGCCAAAGCTGTTAATGAAATACAGAGAAATAGTTCCTTTTGGTGTAGTCTCATTGCTCCTGTGGTCAAAGGGAGTTTGTACCATGGATTTTAATGAAGCATCCTGGACTGTTTTCTTACCAAAGCTCTTTAAAAAATTCAAAGCAGTGTCTTGCAGAGTAATTTAATATTAAAAGCAAGCTTGGCAAGCCCCCCAGAGTCTCCAGACCATTAAGCTGATCAGACACAACAGCAGCAAGTGGGAGAGAGAAAAGAGGCAGTGACCAGAACTTGCTGGGGTTTTGGTGACTCAGGGCTGAAGAACCATTGACTTGAATCAGCAGTTCATTCCTAGACATCTGCAATGTCCACCCCACAGAATCCAAAGTAATAATCTCCTCTGTTTTTGACCAGAAAAAGAAAAAACAAAGATGGAGAAGCAGAGAGAGGATGAACTGATTCAGAAGATCCATAGACTGGTACAAAAAAGAGATTTTCTTGTAGATGATGCAGAGGTGGAGAGATTACGGTAAGAACTAAAAGAAACTGAACTTATTCATGAGATTTCACAAGTCTAATACTACACTGGAGCGAGTGACAGAATTTACATTCACATAAATGAGAGAGAATTGGTCCTTTAAAACAACTTACCAAGTTAAAAGTCTTCTCCTGGTTCCATAGGAAAAACATGAGAAGTAGATTACTGCACTTCTGTGACTCTTTATCTGATTAGTGATTTAGTCATCTCATGATTACAGCAGGGTTTGGTTTCTTACTTTCCTACCAGAAAGTGTCTGGGCATTTACCATTAAAAAGAGGAGGATTTCTGCTGCTACCTTGACATGAGAAGACATGAAACGGAATTCTACAAGGGGCATATTTGTAGACATCTAAAATCTGCCTTTTTTTTTCTTCCCCCCAAACAAGTTATTAATGTGGTTTTATTACTACTATTCTCACCCTGCCACAGCAAAAAAAAAAAAAAGAGAATGCAATCACTAACACAGGTCTAACTAACCTAAAGCATAAGTGAGTTCAGAATGGTTTCATCTTGGTATCTTAGCCAAAAGTTGCTGAGAAAACTTTGATCTTCCTCAAAAGTTGATTTCCAGCTGTTGCACTGAGATCCCAACACTCTACAAGTAGTTTTGCTATTACTTCCCCTGTCTCTTTCAACAGTAAAGATGCAAGGCTCATCGATCCATTTATCCCAAATAACAGTATCTCTTCCAACACATTTAAATTCTAAGCAAGCAAAGGACAGGAGAGAAGAAAGCTTGCCAGAGTCCTGCAGCTGATCAAAGAGAGCTAGCCAAAGTCAGCAGCTGACAAGAAGCCTGGGCTAGTAATGTAATGCAGAGCTCTCAACTGCTAGTTCAATGTGAAAATTGCAAAAACCTCAGCAGCAGCAGCCAGACAATACAGAAGCTTAATTGTAGACTACTGAAAATGTACTGCTATGCACTATGCAAATGTGAATACATTAGTGTCAATTCACATCTGCAGTAAAACCCAAGACTTTTCTTTAAAAGTCTTGATAAGAAAATCTGCTTTTTCTCTAAATGGAGATATTCACTCAGTGCACTCAGTGTTTCAGTAACAAAATAGCAAAGAAACTAACATGTAAATATGGTTAATGGATACAATCAAGGTTTGCAACATAGTCTTTTTATTTTGGGCCTAATGCTGTCATCTTCATGCAGAGAGAAATATACTTGGTTTTGCTAAACACAAACAGGAGAAGACCACAAGATCCAGTCTTCTAAGGCAGCCTTTAAAAATAAGCAGTACTATCACAGCCATATGTATCCTCTGTTTTACTTTGTAGAGGAAACATTGTGAAGCACTTGTGAGGCCAACTTGAAATAGGTGATACATTATGGTTTAAATCCATTGACTAGGGAATATAAGGAATCCAGCGCTGTCAGAAAGAAGTAAAGAACCTTGGGGAAAATTGTGTCTTGGTTCTACAAGAAGTTTGGTACTGTTTTCATCTAAGCAAATATTTTGCTCTTTAATAAGCAGCAAAATTAAGTGTTTTTAAAAAGAATAAAGAAGTGAATTGTTTACTAGTGATTTGATCCTAGCTACTCTGGCTTTTACTGTCCCATTTACAGAGAAAACATTGTTATTTCTGTAACAGATTTATTTTCCTTTTTTCCCCCACCAGAGAGAAAGAAGAAGACAAAGAGATGGCTGAATTCCTTCGCACCAAGTTAAAACCCTTAGACAAAGCAACACAGTCTCCTACAAGTGAGTTCCTAAACATTAAGAAAAACAAGAACAATAGGAAAAACTCCAAGGACAACTGTATAAAAGATAATTTTCAAAGGCCATGCTGGGCCAGCCTCTGCCAAAAGCTAGGTTTATCTAGCTAGATCACCCTGAAACAGGACAGTGTGTCAGCAATTGCTGGCCACTTAGAATTCAGATGCCCAATTACCCCTTAAAACTAAATCCAAGTCATCTATGGCCACTTTAAAATTGCTTTGTATGTTTTAAATATGCAAAGTATATTTGAATACATATTACCACAACCTGCTTTAGTAAGCAACTAGATTTATTTTTGCCAATAGTTTTCCCATCTGGTTCTGCAAAAATAACTGAGAAAAAAAATCTCTTAAGATACATGCTAGGATACCTGAAACAAAGTTTGCTTGTTTTACTGCAGGCAAAATGGAAACTAGAGAAAAGACTGCAAAATTCCACAGCTGCCCCAAATTTCTTACATTTTACCAGCATAAATAGGCTTTTTGATCACATCAACCCCAATCACTTATGGACAGAACTCCAATCACACGAGTTTCTCAGAAACTATGCAGATTACATGATCCCCTGGAAGCTTTTAGCTGCAACTTTCAAACAAAACAGTCAGAGCATGAGCTCTAAAAGTTAACAGGTTGATTTTGACCTGTCTCAAACTGAGCTCTTGGACAGGGAGATAGTCAAGTGAGAGTGGTGCCCTTCTTAGAAAGTGCATTTGGTCCACCAGCGGAAGATGTTGGTATCCAAACACGCTGCCATTTTGCACAGATCATGATCTTGCTAAAGAGTTTCCAGAAGGATGTGAAATGACTGTGAAGTTCAAGTACAAGCTTGACAGAGACATTTTAAGATGGATCACTAATTATTTATGCCCTTTTAGTCATAGGGAGCATGACTTGTCTCCCTTGTTAGTTTACTTCATGTCATTGCATTTAAATGCAATGTTAAAGATTCTTTTCACCCTGAAAAATTAAAACCTACCTTTATCTTGTTCTCCTCAGTATGACATCCAAGTTGATGAGAGAATAAACTCTAGTAATATTTTTGTTCTTCAACTCCTTAGTTGTTAGGGTTTAAACACAGTAAGATGACCTTCTGTGGAAGGACCTGTTATCTGACCCTGTGGCTGTGAACAGGAACACCTGGAGTGAAGAAGATGAAAGAAGTTTACCCTCCTGTTGGGATGTCTGGATTCTTAATACTTCCTCTTAACTCCCTTCCCTGAAGAGATAAGACTTCCTGAGCAGGCTGAATCCACATACCAGCTTGGTTACTACCAAAGTGTTAGACGTATTGTTCAAACAGGGGTTAAAAAATTCAGTGTTGTAGGGGAGGGCAGGAAAGGCTTGCACTCTTTAAGCCAGAAATAGAAAGTTTGACCAGCTCGTGGTTTTAATGGTGTCCTGTTTTGAACATTGCAGGCAGCCCAGCAGAAAAGAAGGCAGAACCTCCTCCAAGCAAGCCCACCATTGCCAAAGCAGGATTGGCTATTATTAAAGATTGTTGTGGGGCCACACAATGCAACATCATGTAGCTCTGGGCTCTCTACTATGTTTGTCTTTTCAAAGGTTTTCATTGAATGAAACTGTAGAGTGAGGGGAACTAACAGCATCCTGCTAATGGAATCAAGAGCAACTGGTACAACAGTAATACATGGAATGTACAATGGCAAGTTCTTCACTGTTGCATGGATCGCTCAACACGCATGCCTAAAAACAAAAGAAATCTATATAGTGGCTGTCCGGTGACCAGAAAAGATCTGTAGTAGTCAACAAAAACACCCCAGTGATAAAAGTGAAAAGAGGATACATTTCATCCAGTAAGGCATAAACCAGCAATTTTAATAGGCCATCACTTTGTAAGAATTTGTTGTACACTTTTCCCCCTTGACAAACAGCACTCAAAAAAATTGCTGAAATACCCCATTTTGGCTGCTTTTCAAAACAAAAGCCACAAGAGCAATGCTGTATATAGTGCAACTGGCAAGTGAAGCAACTTTAGGATAACTTATGTTGCATACAAAAATATTATCAAATTAGCGTGATGTTCAACTACTTTGCTGTGGAGTTTCACTTCCAATTCTTTCTAAAGAATGAGGATCAGTGATGAGGATGCTGCAAGTAGAGATAGATTTTTATATCCCATATGATTTCTGAATTACTCAAGTCAAATTAATATTGCTTGTACCAGGGAAAATAAGTCTCTGGTAAAGCTTTAGCAAGCACAGTTACAGTAATCTGCCAATAGATGGATGTAGTCCAAAGCCGTGTCATTCCTCTTTTAGATCGCCACCTCACATGAAGTCAGAGAAATATTCACCCAGAGAGTTTTGTCCACTATTAGAAATTACATGCAGTATGAGATTATTTGTCACTGGTAGGTTGCTGGGAGGAGAGTGGAAGACAAACAAAATTTAACTAATATTTAAACAATGCTTAAAACAACTATTAATTGCATATTTCATGACCATAAGAAATATAAACTATCAAGCATAGGAAGACACTAGCCACCCAAGACAAATTGGCCACAAGACAAATGGACAAATCCAGAAGTAGGTATTTGTGGTAGAAGGATCACATTCTACACAAATGGGTTTAAAATTAAGGGAAATACAGAAAGACTTATCTGTGTTTCACCATTAAATGTGTTTCTGGTCTCTATGCAGATTAAGCCTTGTGGAATCTTAATATCTATATTAGCTGTCAGTAGCTGGTTTGTCTGTGTGATGGTATTCCATATAAATGTACTGTGATAGGTGTAAATAGTAAAATAAATGTACATGGATCTAATGTGAAAAATCTCAGGCTTAGAAATAACAAACAGATAGCAAAGAGTTCCTAAAATAAACTTTTTCAAGAGGAACTTCCATTTTGTAAAGCCAGCTAAGTGAAGTGTGCACTTACATACAAAGGAACCACAGTTACAGTAAAGGAAGAAAAAACAAATTAACAGCAGTTACCCAAAAAGGATGAACAGTAATATTTTTTAGAGAGAGAAAGTATCTAGTTAAGGTTTGAAGAGATAGACACTGTCTGAAGTCAGACTACTCTTGTACAAATAAGACCTAATCCCTAGCATCGGACTGATTTGATGAAGAACATCTGCATTTCCAGAATCATTTGTTTCAATATTGCAGACTCACTTGAGACAAAGAACCTATGTCAGTAAGTTCCTTAAGGTTTAAAGATCAAGGTGAAAAAAAAAAAAAACACAAAAAGCTTCCACCAAGACATGAAGCACTTTAATTATTTTGACCAAAGACACAGGGAAGAGGACAAAACATATCCAAAGGCTGAAGAGGCATAGATAGTTATTGCATCCTTGTTGATACATACAACATCACATTAAGCTCCGTAGCTGTTAATATCTACTGTATCTGGTACGGGTTGGACTCTGTACAGCACCTGCATACATTAACAGAGTTATGGGGAAAACTGCTTTTAAGGGAGAATACATGCTGGAGGGGAAGAAACACTCACTGGCTTCTGTAAAATTCAATAGCCTCTTGAAGTTGCTGGTATCCAATTAAGACATCAGGAATTATCAGTATCTTAAGACAAGAGGCAGGTGTTAGTGCCATTAACAAAGGCAAAAGGAAGTTAGGAAAAAACCTGTAGTGGAGCACCAAACAAAGCCTTAAGAGAATCAACTGTTACAACCAAGTATTGTGAATGCTGGCAATTAAAGGATTCTGAAGGACTTCACACACAGTTTTTGTAAGGCAATAGGCGACTTATACACATTAGTGTTTAAACCAGGCTGAGCTGATGATTGGGGCTATCCCCGCATGCTGCACAGAATCTACAGTCCCTTGGGAAGAAAAGTGAAATTGGTAGAATATAGGTTTGTATGGAAAAAAGTCATTAACAGGAAATGGAGCTAGACATTTCTGGGATGCAACACTCACAACTAGGCTACAGAGCCCCCTCCTTCCATTAAACTGAAGAAGAGAGAACACAGCAAGTATGAATACATAATATTCGTATACAGTTAGGCACTGGCAGCCAGTGCCCCAAAGGGACCTGAACTACAGCAGTATTAGTGAGAGTGAACTTCATTTTCAGAAGTTCCAGCTTGGCTCAGCTGAAAAGTTTTCTTTCTGTAAGTTTGTTGTTTTCAATTAGCAAATGCTTCAGTTCTGTTTTTATTTGGGTGGGTTTGAACAACTTTCCTGCAGTGCATCAGTGGTTCCTTCAGACAGGGGTCAGTGATGCTGCTTAGCAATAAAGTCCTGGATTTTTTAGACTGTGAGGTCAGATCCTTAACTGTGTTCAACACTGGCTTCCAAAGTTGTCCATCTAGAACACAGCAGAGCCCTAATGGCTTACTTCAAACATAATGGTTGTAATTAAACAAATTAAACGTAGGTGTGTAAAACTCCTGGTCCTTGTTTTTAAAAGTCAGACTAAACCACTGAGTATTCTCAGGAACAATGAGGGACTTTAACTTTCATTATCCTATGAACATAGCTCAGTATGCAATCCCCATATGCAAAATCAGCAGAAAATCAGATGAGTATCTTTAGGTGACTACATCGAGTAACTGGCATCATTTCAGAGCGGATTTTCAAATACCTGTTACTATCTGCAAAGACGGACATCAGTTGACTGAAGCACCCAAAATCTCTTCTGGAAATCCTAGCTATTTATCACTTCAGAAGGAAGGCAAGGCATCAGAAAAGAAGAAAATTAAAGGTGGATTTGACACACTGTTTCCTCTATGAACTGATAAACATGGCTATATTTAGGAAAGGATCTTGGTCTACTGTGAAAAAAAAGTGCTGAAGTGCTATTTGTACAATCACGAATTCTACCAGCAAATGGTTCTCTTGTACCTTCCCCTAGGCCTACTGAATCTCTTCAGCAAAGTTAAACATATTTCCAAATAAACTAAGCTGCTGTGTTATACTAAGCATATGTTTCTTCCTGTTACTGAAGGAAGTGGTTGTGTAGTAGAGTGGGATGTAGTTACTGTGCTGCTATACTTTTCAAAAATAATAGAGTTATTATTCTGCAAGAAAGGAATAACTTGGTAAGATAGTGATGCTATTGAAATAAAAATAAAGGATTTTATCTCACTGAAAAAAACCATAGTTTCTCATGACACTCCAAACAAAACCCACCAAACCCGTCAATCTCATAATGCTTTTAGATGACTTGAAACCTCACTACAGCCCAGAGCACTGAACAGATTAGAAGACAGTTCCCAGCTCTACATTAAGAAGATAAAGGTCCCGACATAGTTGAGTATCAAAATCATTGCCAATCCAGAAGGACTTAACAGCAGTTAGAAAAAAAGAAAAAAAAAAAAAGCACTGTCTGGTCTGCTCACCAGAGTGGTTTTACAGATGCTACCTGAAGTGTAGGGCTCTGGAGATCTCAGGGACCAGAGACTACATGACCAGATACAGCAAATGAGATAGACGTCCACCCCTAGATGCACTTGAGTCATGTTCCTGCTTTGCTCACATTGCCCCAACCTTCCTCCTGTGGGAAGCAAACACAATGAAGTCAAAATCTGTATTAACAAAGTTTTAGTGTTGAGAGTCAGCTAAGGAATATCCAACAGCAATGGTATATCATCTGAACAAGAGGTGTGGAAAACAAGTTTCTCTCCTCCCCCACCTCCCAGAATAAAATAATTCAGCTCAACAGAAAGCTTAAAGTGTAACCTGCAGCCAGCTGAGGAATCCCAAATCAGAAGTCAGCAATACACAGGAGACAGATTGCATCATCCAGACTTTCTCTGCCTAGTTGTACCCTAGTGATAAGTTACAAATGAGTTGTTAACCAAGACACAGTTAACAAGAGTTAACAAGTACTTTCACAAATGCACCCACTCCATCCTCCAGAAAGATTAGTACTTTACTTAAAAAACAATATTAAGTTGCATTTGACTGCAGGCTGAAACGTGGGGCTGCAAAAGGTAACTAGAGCATGCTTTCATCTTTGTGGCTGGTGACCATAAGTTCATGCGTGATTCAGGTTTTGTCACACTTAGTCTTCCTACACAGGCACAAGAGCATGTTTTCATTTGCAACTAAGCAGATGGTTAAGGAGAACAGTTTTCCCAATATTCTGTTCAGCTTGATCTCAAACCATGCCACTTGGAACTAAAACATTTACAGCAGACTGAAATCAGTTACCTCAAATTGTGAGTTTGAGTTTATTCTACGCAAGATGTGTAGAATACACATACTCTACCCGTATCTTTATCCATAGTCCCTGCCTCTATAGCAGTT
This sequence comes from Strix aluco, assembly GCF_031877795.1. Taxonomy (NCBI): domain Eukaryota; kingdom Metazoa; phylum Chordata; class Aves; order Strigiformes; family Strigidae; genus Strix; species Strix aluco. Next base: position 15,210,029 of record NC_133945.1, on the reverse strand, counting down.
AAAATCTGTACTGGCATTTCAGAGTCAGCTCTTGGAAAGTAAGAGTTTAACTACTGGCTCCAAAACCAAAAAGATCTCAGACTTCTTTTACAGTTAAGACTGAATTAAAATTCCAGCCAAGAACGAATAGACAACCTGCAAGTTAGACTCACTGGTAAACAATTACCACAGAAAATGTTTCTGGTTATCAAGAAAAATATTTTTCTTACAAAAAAGGTATTTGAAGGAATCAAGTTCAGATTTTTTTTCAATAAACATGCTATCTCTCACAGTAGAAAGACAACCACAAACTCGTTACACAGACAACCCAGAGAATATGTACTCTGCAGTACAGAGTCTTCCAAGATGTACAAATAAACCAAACTGCCTCTGTGTGGTTTGCTCCGATTTAAAACAATGGAAAATTTCTTGGCACTCCAACATATATAGTGGTGTCAACACTTGAAAAATCAAGTGCCAGCAGGTCACCACACCAAGCTCTCACATTTCAGGAACAGGCTGAAGAAAAGCAAAGCATTTTTTCTTCTGTTGTGACCTTGAAGAAAAGGCAGCTCCCTTTCCTATTCCAGACCTAGCACGTACTCCCCAAACAGCTCAAAGTCCAAGCCACTCTTCCAAAGTAGTCACGTTACTTAAATGAACAGTCCTACTCTGCCCCAGCATAAATGCTACCTTTGTTATCAAGGTGCATCTTGTACCACATAATCCCATCAGTCCTGCAAACAGCCAGCCAAGCAGGCTGCTTTGGAACAGGATCACATCATAAAAACATTACTTTAAGGTCCAAAACTTACTCTTCCCTCCATGTGGATACAACACTTCAAATAGGATCTTGAGAACACCTCAATATCTAGACCTGGATCCAGACAGCCTAGGCAACAGCTTAGATTCAGAAATGAATAAGGAAGTATCTTAACAGTATCATTTCCCTTACATTTAAGCTTGTATCCTTTACAGCATTATTAGTTTCTTAACTAGAGACAGTGTTCTGCACTAATACATCATGTGAGGTTGAACAAATTGTGATAAGACATCAAGAGACTGACACCTAAAAAGTAAACCTCATGAGCTACAGAAATCAGTAGATTATAGCAGGCCGGATGTTACAATGGATTAGACTTTCAAACCTCTTTGACATGCTTTAGATAGACTCACTCCAGCAGGTAATACAGCTAAACAAAGAACTTCCAATTTAGGATTTTCAGGTTACAAGAATAGAGAGCTTGTGTGCCACACAGAGCTACAAATGATAGCAACAATGCATTTAACTATTTCTGTCTTCACTTAAAAACCATCAGAAATTCCATTGACTAGAGATATGTGCTTGGTTTTCCTAACAAACAAATACTAGAGTTCCACTAAATGGGCCTTTCAAGTCAACTACATGTGACTAGATTTGCAATGCAGAAAAAAAGTTTTCCTTTATGACAGTACTAGTATTGAAGCTTTTGTAAACACACCTATATCCCATTACTATTTGCTTGTGCACCTTCAGGCCAGAAAACCCCTCAATGACCTAGCTTTATTTCACTGGGCAGTCAAAGCTGCTCTAATAAAATGCCATAATGTAAAAGCTTCTTAGCTACTTGACAACACAGAAGACTCATGGTAATCTTATCTTCTGTAACTAGCACAAAATAAACCTAACTGATAAAGTCTTACAGCCCTCAATCAACTTATATTGAACAAATGAAGGTCTGTGGAAACATATCTGGAGGACAAGATTATCCAGTGAACTGCAACTACCACAGGCACTGTTGAACACGCTCCTCCTGAAGCATGAGACAGCAGTGTCTTTATTAGCAAAACCAGAGACAAACCACAAGAAAGCAGCAGAGTAATCTTACCTCAATTTACAACTGCTTATTTTAAAACTAAGCGTATCAACTCACTCCTGGGGGTCATGACTATAGTTTTGAAGTTATAGTCATCCACTTGTTTCTCAGGCAAATTCATGCTCTTAAACAGTGACTCGTGTCCATGAGAACCCACACAAGCACATCTTCCCCGCAGGCAAACAGATGACTGATTCCTTCCTGCAAACACCTTTCCTTTTAAGATCTGAGGTAGCATCTTGAGTAAGGCCACCCTGACTCATTAATGAGCAGATCACTGTGCTCTAAGAGCCTCTGTACCAAGACCATACTCAACTGCATTCTACTCAAGTTAAAAGTGTAATGTATCAAAAGGTTTTATCAGAAGATTTACCTTTAAGAGATCATTTACACATCTGAAGAAACTTAAGTAGAAATACATGTCCTTAGAAAGCAACAGCAGAGACCAGAGTCAAATGGAGAGTGGGTGTTTCTTGACAACAGTGCAGTCTAGCAAAACACCACTGCAGCTCCCTCAGCATCACCGGCAAGTGCCTTAACACAGAGACAGTAATGGACCTCACCCTGCATTCCTGGCGTCCTTCACCACCCATCAAAATACGCACTGTGCCCAGGACATCAGGAATCTGGTAAAACAGTTGCCACCAGGATTTCAGAGCTGGAACATCTGTGAGAAGTCCACCAAGCCCACAGTGGTCATCCCAGCTCACAGAGCTTCACCGCTAGGAACACCTCAGTGCCCAGGCCTTGTCTCACACCACTCCCAGCTGGTTTGGTAAAGCTGCACCTAAATATACCTGCAGGGTCTATGTCAGAGCTAATGAAATATTTGCTGGCCTGTTGAGCATTCCATTTTATGGCTTGGACTTCTACCAAAAATTACTTCAGATAAATCACAGAGTAGTTTAAGAAAGCTCAGAACCTGCAGAGATGATTGCAGCTAACTCCAGGTTTCTTGGAGCCAATTACCTCATTTCATCTACACTGACAGAGTTGCATGTTGTTTTTTTCTTACCAATAGACTTCATCACACAAAACAGGTTTTCTGGCAGAAAATTACTTTTGAATCCAGTAACTGAAAGGCTGATTTGAGACTTGTGCCCACAGCATGACATGTAATAGTGCTTTGACAGCCATGTACCATCCGACCCACTGGAATGCCTGAGGCTTTATCATGCCCTGTACCCCAGCATCACTGAATAAGGCTGCAGGCAAGTCAGCTCAGCATTACTGTCTGTGACATATACTAAGTAGAATAGCTTCCGGCAGTAATACACATTCCAAATCTCGAGGTGAAATGAATAAATGTCAACTCAACATAAGTCTGCAACAGCTGATGTTTCTCACCATCTTTCTTCCTGAATTACTACAAACTTATCTCTGGCACAGTGTCACAGCTCACAAACTGCTTTGCTTTTGAGCTGGCAAAGGCTGCTCTACGACCTCCTTCAACAGGCACACAAGGCTGGATTACAATCACTCCAAACCACTATTTGTTACAGATACATTTTAAAGGAAATATTTTAAAGACTTTTGCTTTAGGACTGTCAAATTCAAGAGATATAGAGAGTTTCCAAAGGGGTCACCTGTATCCTCATGAGCAGTAAGAACACTCTAATCTCCATGATTTGTCTTGGGACTAAGAACAGTCCCTTTTAACACAAAACACAGAGCTAAGCACCAAAAGTATAAGCCAGATGCTTTTATGCCTTGTCTGTACCTACACAGGCCATCTGTAAAAGCAGGAAGATCATCTTGGTGCAACTTTTCAGGTGACAAACTGAGTGAGGGCAAGGAATTTCTGCATCTGTCATCTTGCTACTGCACTGTTACTCTTCCTGCAGACATTACCTATGCTTCAGACAAAGTCCAGGATATCTGGAAAGTCCTGCAGGATAAGGATCTTTCAAGATACTGACCACAAGCTTTGAGATATCACTTTCAGGAAGTTTTCCTATTCCTCCCCTAATCCATTTACGATTATTTCATCCTAGCTTTCTCTCCTCTGAGAGCATCCTGAAGTTTGCACATACTTGTCATATTCCACCCTCACATTCCCTCCCACACATTTAAAAAACACAACAGAAAATATGAAAGCAATCTCTAGTTACAGGACTATCGTGTGAACTATTACTCTCTCTCCCTTCGCACAACTTAATTGTTTTTCTCTGAACTCCTATCACATACTTAATCCTACTCTTCGGGTAAAATTAAATTACTTGTCTGCAGTCTGATGTGGTATTTGGGCCTCACAGTATAATATCCATACTATCCTCTTTATCCCAAGTCTGTTGGCAACAAACTTTAGTCACCTTTTAAGAATCATGTCTTAATAGCTTGAGCTTAAATTTGAGATGTCTTCAAATGCACCAGTCTGCACTTCAAAAAACTTTCCCTTTAAGTGCAACCAGCATGGTCAGGCTGCTTCTGCCAAGCTTGTCACTACTTAACAGTCAAACTGTTAAAAGCTTAAGGAAAACAAATGCAACTCTGTCAGCAGCAGTTAGCCAAAAGAGGAAAAAATGAACAAAATCTCTTCCTTCGATAGGTAGTCTAGATACAAGGCAGCTAAGGATTAGATAGGACTAGTGGAGCATCTAAAAGGCTTTAAAACTGATCTAGAGAAGCCCTTAGCCTATTCTACAGAAAGACTGCTTGCTTTCTTACTCTTTCACACTCAAAAGCTTTACTTGGTCCAAAGGAAAAGCCTTTTGTCAGCTTCTCTGTTCAGAAACTTCAAAGGTTAAGGAACAGCCTCATGTTCTCTGTTCTCTTAGACAGTCATGCTTCCTATCAGCATTATTCCACATTACACCTGAAACATCAGTTACGTCAGTCACTTCCCTAATGCCCTTGTCTGGCATTACACCCAAGTCTCCCCTTGTTGGGCTTTTTTTTTTTTTTAAAAATTACAGTTAATAGGAGTTAAACCATAGTTCACCATGCAACTACACTCCATCCTGTTACATTATGGCAGACAAAAGAAGCCACATTAATTTTAGAAAAAAAAAATCAAGTTATTTCCATCATGACTTTTAAAAACTTGTTATTAAACAGATGGCTTAACATGAAAATGAAAGAAGTGGGAATGTTTGCAGCATGACAACAGAAGAACAATTAAAATCAGACTCACCTTTTGAAGGTAATCACATACCAGGTGGTATGAGGGATTTTACTCATGCATACTTACAACATTCACAACTACTGAAAGAATGAAATTAGAGTGGTGATTATACAGTTTGTGGTGTTGCTTCAGATGCTGTAGAAAGTTTTTATAAGTTTCCTGCCCCTCCTTTTAGAGTGATATTTATTACACTATTTACAGAGAGTTTCCAGCTAAATAAGTTTAGGCAGTTGCTTTAAAATTGTTTACTGAACAAGCACATAGTCTGCAAGGTCAAGTGAACACTTACCTGTGGCAGGCGGGACATTTACTCTAGCAGACTGTTCCACTTAACAGTTCCATTAAGTGAGAATATGTAATAAAACCACAACAGAATAAAGAGAAAGTCAGGAGCAGCTCAACCAGCTCTTTTGTCCATAAAGCTGTCAGATGACAGAGCACTCCAATTTAGTTGCAATTTTTTTTTTTTTAATTATTCTGTTAGATTCTGAAGTAAAAGTTCAAAGCACTCTAGTGAAGCTGCAAAGTAACTGGCTTGACGGACTTCTAGTTCCTGGATAATTACTATCTTCAGCAAGCTGGAAAACAAGGCTATTGTAACTCAAATGTGACTTGTTCACTTTATTGCACAGTAATACCCCATGTGACATTATTCACAACAATTTTAACATTTCGAAGTGGGACTAAAACTCAGGAGGAACACCTTACTTCTACTTGCATTGAACACTCCTTTCTCCATCTTTCTCTTCAGACTGATAAATAGTACAGTTTCCTTCTAAAATATATCCTAAACATTATGTTGTATGAAGAGCAGTAATAGCTACGGAGTACATCTGTTAACAGCTGAATTGCAAAAATTGGGAAAACACTCATTCTCCAGAATAGCAGGTTGTGGATTTATGGTGTTTCTTTTGTCTCACTAAATCCCAAGTTTTAGCTCTCTGCTCTGTCTGGAAAATTGAACTTAATGTGACACTTCAGCAAGTTAATGATTCTAGGACAGTTTTTTTCAAGTCTTCAGACAAGGACAAGAGTTATGCTTGCTTGAAAATTTTATTGACACAACTGTTTGGTCCCAACACACAAAACAGCACTTGAGCCACAAAAGAAAGTGTCCAAACAAAGTAGACAGCTAAGAAAAGAAATTTTTTTCTCCCTCCCATTCCAAGAAAAAGATAGTGCATAAACTGAGGGCTTCAGTGACATGAATCTGAAGTAGTACATTTAATCGTTAAATTAAAGAATTTCATGGTTGTAATGCTTTTAAATCTGTAAGTCACATCATTCATTTAACCCTTTGAATAAAAAAATATATTGCAATTCAATTAGCTATTTTGTTACACTATGAACACAACTTCTCAAAAGTATTATTCTATTACTTTCAAACAGCGATTTCATCAGAATCACACATGAATCCAGAAAAGATATGCTGACCTCCATAAATGGTATAACCACCACACTCACTTCGACAAATACCATATTTTCCTCTGAAGCAAAAACCTGGTTTTCTTTAGTACTCCAGATGACTTGTAGCTGCATCCCATGAGAATGTAATTTCAGGTTGGTCTTTTCTCCAATGCATGCTTTTCTGAAACAAAGATCTAGACTGATCAGTGTTAACCTTATCAAACTTAAGGTGAAAGCAGATGTTCTTGCATTTAACTCATTAAAAGCATTCCAAGAAAGCTTACTTCTAAACTTCTCTTTCTATAGCAGTATGTCTGTAGAGGTTTACTAAGGACTCAAAATACTGTACCATAATGCTCAGAAAAACTTCCAAGTGTTTCTCTGCACTCACAATGGCTATAAGTTCACTACTGGTAATACTTGCCTAAATTTAAAAGATTTCCTAACAAAGTCTGACTAGTAAAATTCTGTCTATAGCCATTATTCAGTGGTATTTCCTGTTGCTGGCTGAGAAATTAGAGCCTGTGTTCCATCTCTTGTATATTACAATAGAACCCACCTAAAAAAATACTCAGTTGGCCAGTGGAAAACCTCTAGTATAGGTTCTTTCAATGCTACAAGCAATTTATTTGCTGCCTGGCAAATACAACCCATTGTAAATGCCATGGTTACCCAGAATGGGTATAAAGTCTCATACACTGGACATTTCTGCTAACTAGAGTTAAGGTCATCCACTGACTTTACCCCTCTTTCAAAGCTGGCCCTTTCAAAAGCCAAAACAAGATACCACAAATGGAAAAAAGCTTCCAACACTAGGAGTAAGTTTTAGAATAAAACCAGACACAGCTAAAAGATAGCACATCAAAGAATAAGCTTCCCATTTACTCAACATGCTTAAAAACAGAAAACAAGGTTAGGCATAACAACCTTAGCATTTCCACATGTAGTTAGAACTTTCCTTACAGGTGGAAATAGCATCAATACCTTCCATCACAAAACATTTTAATAAGACCAGCTCCATTATCTGTAATTTATGCATTAAATGCATATTTCAGAAATATCAGAATCTTCCTAACTTCTTTTCTAGACACAATAAAATGTGTGTGTCTGTATCTTAAACTCATGACACCAAGACAGTCTTTTCCTTAACCAAATCCATGCCAGACTGGAACTAAATATAAAAGAGAAGCTTAAAGCATCAGTGTCCTAGGAAGCTCCTAAATGGAACTGAAAGCTACAGAAAACATTTAAAACAAGTTTCACAAAAAATCCACATAGTCTTCTACAGACATCTTTAGACAAAAGAATTTCCAATGCAGTTACAAGTCATCTGAAAGGTCAGAGAATAAGTTTCTCCTCTGAAGTAGAATCAACTCCATCACTCATGTAATTTCAGGTCAGCAAGTTAAAGTTTCTCAACAGGCTTTTGAAAGACAGATCATGCATTTTATTAATACTGTCTGAAACAATACCAGTAAGCAACAGCCTATAGAATACAATATGCTACATGTATGATTAACACCACCAATGAGGCTTAAAGAAAATAAAATCTGTTCCATTTCAGTTGAATTAATATTTTGCTTTTACTGAACACACATTTATGAAAAACTGTAAAATTTAACAATAATTTAACGAATGCCAGATTTTTTTTTTCAAAATAATAGAAAAAATCCGCTCTGCTAACAGCTGTGTTCAGTGTAAAAGGAACAAAATCTTCACAGAATACATTAAATACAAATTAATTCTTCTAGGCCTTTCATTAAAATACATAAGGGCTAGCAAATAGCTTTACTTTGTGCAGAGTCCATCAGTATTTGTCTTTCACACTAAAAAGAAAGAGTTAAAGCTTGGTTACAGGTGCAAGTGAAAAGTTTGCTGCCAATTTCACCTTGTTTTTGTGTTGCTTTTTGGCTGGGCTGTCCATTGCTTCCTTGCTTAGTTGGGTATCAGAGGACTGACAGGGAGGCACTGAAGCATTCTCTGTGGTGTTAGATACCACAGAACCAGAGGCTAGATTTTCTTGAGCTGTGGTAACAATTCTTTGTTTTTCTTCTTCTGTTAAAATCATTATCTCTAAAATAAATAAGAGAACTCAATTTATTGATGTTCTGTTCTTGAAAAATAAAGAATTTTCTCTGGTAATAGGCAACAAAATATTTAAAAATAATTTGTCAGCCTGATTTGAAGCCAGGAGATATGTCATGTTCACCTCTGCACCTGATGTTTGTTTCTGACTCTGTCTGCATCATGTGCCATTCAGAAGGTTTAATTTAACTCTCACACATTAAGTCTCTCAGTACTCAGAAAAGCACTATAAAATTACTGTGGTGAAAGGCTGCTACAGGTTGGCAAGATGCCATTTTAGTGGTAGATAAGGTCCCTATAAAATTCACCCCAGAGAATCACAGTGGGGTGCTCAAGTACTTAAAGTCAGGGTACTCAAGTCAGTACTGAAATTTCTGATGGAAGACACTTGCATTTCCAACACATCCCATGGTGCAATATATATATGTATGGATTTAAGTGGAACTTTCTATAATCAACCATTTGTTTAACGCTTTATTTCCCAAATTCTATGAGTTATCATCCATAAGTAATACAACATAAGCAAGCAAACTCTTACCAGAGAGAGGTGCAGGGCGTTCCTCAAACTGAATGAGGTCTGCAGACTCAAGAACCACCGGATCAGGTCTCAGTTGTGGGGATGGTAGGCAGGAAGGAACGGGCTCACACAAGAGGTCAACGGGAGATGTATTTGCGAGGCAAAGAAGTTCTTGCTCAGTTTGACTAGAAACTACAAAAATAAAGGAACATCTTTCAAAGTATGTGTAAGCTGCAAGTGTCACTATTTCAGAGCTAGTATATGTAAAGTCTTCAAATGCGATTCTGAGGATTTGAGAGCTATGTTGTATTTGGAATACTATCAAACTAATTTAATGCTGAATAACCTCAGATTCATTTAACAGTTACTTTGCTGGTTCAAGAGCATTTAACTAATTACAATACAGCAGACAAAGCAACAGTTAAACCTACTGCTTGCCTGAGTAAATATACCCCTATAGTAAAACGTGGTGTTTGCCAAACTTGAACAATAGAACAGCAGCTGAGGAAACAAGTCCTACAGGAACAGTCTTTAACAGAGAAGGGCTCATTACCAGACAACTCCCCTGCAGACATACCAATATCCTATCAAATGTTTATGTACAACACGTTTACATGTGAAAATTAAGCTGAAAGCTTCAAAATAAAGTGATTTGCCCTTATTAAAAGGGACAAGCCTAGACTTCTGAAATAACAACTCAAGAACCATTCCACAAGTTCTCTAACCTGCAGGTAGTAAAAGACTGGAGACCACAGCAAGGTATGAACCGTGAAGTCACTATTTCCCAGTTATTTTTATTTGGACGCAGACTTATACCAACAAGACTGCCATTATTATTTGCAAGTAAGTTACAACACAAAATCAACATAAAAACACCACAAAAGAGCACTATATTCTCATCAGAATACAGGAGACGTTCCCAGCAGAAACTGCTACAGACTATCTTCTCTTATTAGCTTCATGCTTATATACCTGAATTTCCACTAAAATCCATGGGAAACAGTATGCTAGCAGCTACATATATACTGACACCTGAGGAAAACAGATGCCCTTATCAAGAGGACACATGCCTAACAACATACTTTGTGAGTAGTTCAACAGCGTTCAAGCCATAAAACATTTCTGCAGAAGTTCAGATTGACTAACTCACACAGCTTTCCCCATGCTGCTTTCATTACTCTGCTTATTTCCTCTAAGATAGTACATTTCTTATATAAATCAATTTTGCATTACCATTGCTAGGTGTTCCTAGACTTAGTTCCATTGATGAAGTAGATCCTGGGGTCTCCATAATATGTCCATTATTGTCGGCAAGTTGATTTCCATGATCATCCACATGATCAGCAGGGGGAAAGCTAGGTGAGCTAAAACGAGCTACAAAAAGGCAAGTTCATTTGGTTCGATTACTCAAGTCACCTTGCAAAAAAAGAAAAAAAGGAAACCAAGATACTGCTCAAAATTGAAATGGCTTACTTTTCATATCATTCTTTAGTACCACAATTCTCTTATGGCCATGTCCTTTAATCCAGACTACCTATGGAGAAAAAAAAAAAAATAGCAGAATTAAACATCAGCACATAGTAAGGTCAGAGCCTAAGGCAGCTTACTTTTTGCCTTTCATCTAGCCTTGCAGTGACATTATTTCTAAGAGTAAACTAAATCATATTGCTAATTTGTACCACACTACCCAAGTAAAAGCTCTGTCTCAAAACAACTGATGCCAAACTATAGAGCTAGAAAGTGTACTGACTATATTAACAGAACTGTATGTTCAAACATGGAGTTGCAAAATTCCACTCTGTCACTCTCCAGAAAGAACAGTTTAGTTAAAGGAAAGCTTATAGCCATGAACTGAGTTACAAGTTTATCCTAGAGCACTTTGTACATGGGGATGACAAGAAGATGCCACAGCGAAATTCCACTATGTGGCACTTCTGACAATGTCCCATAACAATTCGTTCCTAAAACCAATAATCTACCCTGATCAAAACAAAGCTTCAGTATTGTACAGTCATTCATTCAAGTCAGAAAACAATCATCTCACTTGATAAAGATGCCAAGAATATTTGTGGCCTCACCTGGAACAATTCTTAAGAAAAATCTGACCAAAAAATGTAAAAAAAAATTATTTTTTTCTTATTACACAGTCCAGATTTCTGAGAAGCTATTAAAAGTAAAACTGGTATAAGCCTCCTTGGAAGCTTACTATTCCAGTAATTCACACCAATTAACAGAAACCACAACTGTGTAACTACTTTTAATCCATGCAGAAATCTCAATGTAATTGTGCAAAACAGAATTCTTCACACCTGTGGAATTGCTCCTAAGAGCTCTTCTAAATTGTTGCATCCATATGCTTTAGGTTGCAGCACTTCTCCTGTGTATTTGCTATATGCTACTGGGAACTCATGAAGAAAAATCTGTTGATAATGGTAAGTGTGAAGTAAGGACCTTACATTCTTTGCAAACATATACAGATTTGTAAGCTTCACATATTCTTCTGCTGCACCATTGGTAAAAATCTATTAGAAAAAGAGAAAGAATTAGAGTGCATACTTCCATATCCTCTAGTCACAATAACTTTTTAAAGTATGAAACACATCAGAAAGGAAGAAGAGCTTATATACCTCAACCAAGTAAGGCAGACTCTTCAGGAGCTCAGTTAAGGTCATAAATCCATATTCACATGGATTAAGCGAAGTACTATGGGTTGTTTCATAATGCTGTTTAAGCTGTTCAACAGAGAGAAAGGATGTTCCATCCCAGGACATCAACAAGACTAGCAATTGGGCAGTAAGAGTCCGCAGAGATTTTCTATTTATCAGCTGAATTTGCTTGCCAGAGTCCGTGTCAACAACCTGGAAAAATGAATTGGGAATGAAGTTCGGGACAGGGAAGAGATTAATTTATAAATTGTGTAGCTGGGGTTTGTTTGAGCACAGCTGTATCTGATACTACATTACCAGCATCTGATACTCCCATAGACAGAAGACAGGATAAAGCAGCTTATTACACAGCAAAATTTACTTTAAATATACAAAAACCTGTGTAGCAGTTTCTGTCCACACCGTAGACATGATTTTACTCTTTGTTCTAAGCCAGCTGGACCTGACTGAGCTCCAGCCTGAACACCAGCCACTAAATTAACAGAACTGGAGAAACTAAACCAGTATGCCCATGTCCACACAGATGTAACCTTTCTTTTCCACTGACATGTAACACCATCTATGTATCTGCATTCTGAGTCAAAGTCTCAAACCATAGATCAAAACAGTTCGGAATATAAAACATCAGGAAACTGGTGACTACTACGGCTATCAAGAAACCATTGCTTTTACACAGCTAGAAGTTAGGTGGGAAAAAACCAATTTGTATTGTTAAAATAAGTACCGTAATGCAATCTTTTACTTATTATTTGCTAAACAAGCCTAAGTTTTCCCAGAAAAAGTTAAAAGGTTACACGAGAACAAGGAGAACATCATAGGAATATAGAAGCTATATTTAAAATCCCTTTGTAATTCCCCGCCCCCCCCCTTAATGAAATATTGTTTCTGGAGTACAGTATTAAGCACACTGAGACCTGTAATTTGATACAGGAAATTCCTTAACAGAACATTACATACCTTTTAGAGGGATAAATTAAAGATAAAAGATTACCTTTACAACATGGCAAAGTTTCTGCATTAAAGCTGAAACTGAGCTAACATCATAGTCATGAAGCCGCAGTGTGTACCCAAATGTTTTACTGTACTCTGTCAGTAAATCACTCATCATGAGGCAGTTGTCTTTCTGAGACCGCAGCAGTTTAACAAACTGGGCAGCAACTGCTTTGACTTGTTCCACCTCTGTGAGTGTGAGAATTTTCTCCTCCCCACATTCCAATACCTACAAAACAGAAGTTACACTTTATTAAAGTGATTTACCTAGTCTGGATCAAAAAACCAGTGTAATCTGCAACTGAAATTCAGTGCTTGCAGGCAATCGTTTGATATGTAGCAGGGCTCAGCTACCTCAAAAGATACCTACATAGCAAGCAACACTATGTAATTTCTGAAATACAACAAAATAGGCAATTAAATAGTTATTAACCTTTTTTAAAGCAAGTTTAAACACAACTTTAATGAAATTTAGCTCTAATTTTGATGTACTGAATTTTGTAAATATAATCCAGTTTAGAAAACTTGAATTTGTTAACAAACTTAGCCTGAACATGCTAAAAACCTTGGACATTTTACCAAAACAGCTACATGAAAGACTTGCTTAAATACAGCTAACATTAGTGTGAGTTATAAACTGTGCACTGGTGAAGTTAATGAGGAATACAACCCCTGGTGAAACAGTTGTACAGATCTCAGAAAAATGATTTAAGTACAGCTTAAGATTTTAGAACTTACAAGCAAGACATCTGGTATGGCTTCAAAGAGTTCAAGTAGTTTTGTAAAACCATAGTAAGCAAGTTTGCACTGACGACCAAAGTGGTGGTGATAGGAAGGAATAAATTTATTGAAGGGCATTCGAAAATGGGGTTGATGGCGCAGTAAGTCTACTACCTCTTTAGAAAATTGTTTGGTTCTTTCAATTTCTTCTTGTGTACGTTCTAAAATTAAAAATCAAAGCAAGAGCTATGTACCAACACACTTATAAAATGCAACAGAATACAATAAAAAAAATACGGTGATTGATTTTCAGCTAAATCATGTATCACACCAATTCACTATTTTCTTCTACAACTGAAGACCCTTACTAAACTTACATGTTTAAAGTCCAAAATAATCAGGTGATCAGCACTTCAGAAGATGTTAGCTAGCCAAATATGTTGGTATTTTTACTGTGTGGAAACAACCCACTCTAATCATTCCACAGAAAGTTTAACTATATGCAGAAGTAGTAACATTATTTTGTTTTTTGACACCTGCTTTCCTGTCTGTTCCATTATAAGTGTTCCTAGAATGACAAATTCTTTATTTGCTAGAAGTTCACAACTTAGTTATGAAGGCAGAAACACAGTTATCAATAAAAAAAAAAAATCTAAGTCTAGTACAGTTTTGAGATAATCAAAGAACAATTTCTTTGGCAACAGTAACAAAAAAAAATATACAGGGACATACCTCTTTTGGGAATACAAATTACCATTTCATTGTCTTGCTGTGACAAACAGATGGTTGTATCTGGAATTTCTGATATAATATCAGCCAGTTCACACACTCCGTACTCAGTAACATCCCAGTCCTTAGAGAAGCACCTGAAAGTTTTAGAAAATTGTGTAATACAAGTACTAATGCATGCTGCATAGGCAAAAAATGTGTAAGTTGAGAGAATAAGCCTGAAATCCTAAAAAAATAAGCATATTTTTCATACTGGCAGTAATACTAGCATACTAGGAACACCTCAGAAGCACGAACGCTTCACATATATTCTTACTGAACAAATGGCCAGAGCTGACTACAATGGAGATGCACATTTACTAGATTTCGAAACAACTAAGAATGTATTTTTGCCTATAGTGGAAACGTAAGTAGAAGAGTGCATTCCCAAAAAGGAGCTGTTGGCACATGCAGCACCATAGCACACATGCAAAGGCAGACCACATGTAGCACTGGGATGCTATGGTTTCCTCAAAGTATGTTAAGTACTACTTCTATCTTCATATTAAGGAAAAATTTTTCAAAAAACCCTAAGCCCTTACTTTTTACCATGCTAGAACAGAATGTTCTTCCTGGCAATAGCAAGATGTTTTGTGTCACTGCTAGGTCCAGTTAAAGAAGTATCTATTGACAATCAGTCCTTCTAAAGAAAGCCTAATGCTAAAATTTCCCTTTAATGTGAACATTAATGTGCCACAACCTACTTGCAGTCATGGCTTCAAAGAGAACTAATGAAATACAATAACCTATTTCAAACTCCAATAAATTTAAGTGAACCCAGTACTAAAGGAAGCAGTAAAGTCTGCCAGAGAGCTTTTGTTTTTACTAGAAGTTTGAATTTCTACATTACAATGAAGAGGCAATATAGTTTGTACTAAGATTTAAAGTGCTGACTTCTCTTGCGCTAGGTTTTAAAATCACTTTTGATAGACATGCCCTGTGCAGTTGTTCATATTTTGTTAAAGATAACTTACCAGTGATAAGCCTGCAAGAATTCCCTCACAATAACTTGCTTACTAGCCTGGGATTTGAGAAGCTTCAATAAGTCTTGAGTAAAGCGCTTCACTTGAGCTCTGTGCGTTAGAGTTAACAAGCGTTTGGAACCCATACCAAGAATCTGAAAGAAAATGTTATTTGATCACTCACATCTAGCATCCTTAGTAGTTTCTTCTACAATGTGTTTAGAAGCCAGTTCTACTATAGGTAGGCTAGAAATAAAGGATATAACAGAGATAATGTTTGGAAAGGCAGCCTCATGAAGCCATACACTTTCTGTACTGAGGCATATGTCATCAAGAAATTAAGAAATGCTTCCTCCATGAGTGCTATCACAACTGTTGTGCATTTGTATTGGTTAATTTAAAAGTCCACAGCCAACTGGTATTCAAAGTAGTAAGCTAGTGTGACCATAGTATTTTTTTTTGTAACACAAGGCCAAATGACTTATTTCACACAGAAATCCCTCAAGTCACATACACATCACAGCCTAACTTACAAGCACTCAGCATTCGCAGCATTCTTGTGATAAACAGCTCAATTATAACCTTTTACCCAAGCACTGCCCACAGGCTAAAATCAGCTTCAAACTTTATTCCAGAGGCTTAGATTAAATAATTTCCCCAGAAAGTGTTTTGTAAGGGTGGAGACAACAAATCAGAAACAGCATCTCAAAAAAAAAGACAATTACACTCCAAGGTTCAGTTAACCGTATCTTTCAAGGTGGACTAGGTAATTGTATAGCATCTATTACACAATACCAACCAGTAATTCAGATAGTTGAAGATACAATTCCCCAAGTTAAAAGGAACAGTGCCACGTAACTCACTTGCAGTACATGAGGCACTGCTTCCAGCAGCTCCATTAGTTTAGAATACCCGTAGTCAGACACACGGCATTGTTTTGCAAAGTGATGATGGTATGTTGGGATGAATTTACTGACAGGTATGACGCAGGACGGTTGGCTTTTAAGTAGATCTATCACTTCTCTACTGAACTGAATAAGTTGTGGATTACCTACAGGGCTCTTAGAACGTAGAAGCCAAGGATCTGCAAAAAAAAAAACCCAAAACATATTACTGAAAATTTCATTAATATTCTTCCACTAAACACTGCACTTCATAACACAGGCTAGAGCACAGGAGAAAAAAAGAAGAATGAACATTCAAGGTAAAAGTTTCTCGTTATAAAAAAGTTTAACAACTATGTAAGGTGATTACTTTATGCTACTCTTCATCTTTTTTTAGCAGAAAGATTAGTTCAGAAAGAATTTTAAATAGAAATATTTACCTGTTGTAGGAGGTGGTGGTTTGTTATGTATCCATTTAATAACTTTAATGCCATTTTGGGCAGTTGCAATGTTAACTCCAGGAACACAGGTAATTAGATGTTCTAAAGGAACACCACCCTTGCCTTCTGGCACCACTTCAAGATCACTGAACTCTGACATATAACAATCAGGAAAACTTTGGAAGAAAAAAAAAAAGCTTCCATTATACACTAAAATACCACTGTAACAATTGCCCTAAAAATATAATTATTTTTGAGACACTTCCTGAGCAAGAGGCTTCAACAGCTTATCAATACATTACAGAAGCCTTCATAAAATGAACTTTTTAGCCAAGTGTGTCTTTTTGCTTAACAAGAATTCAAGAAGTAGTAATTTCATAAGGCATTTCATAAGGCTTTTATTTGCTATAAAAGATATCACCTTACATAAGAACCAGAGTTTTTATACAACAGGTAGTTTCAAAGCCTTACAATAGCCATCAATAAAGTTTTAAGTTTTTAACCTATCAGCTCTTACACTAAAAGCCTAAATTAAAATACTTTACCTCAGTAAAGGCACAGTACCCTCATGTGTTTGTAGAAGACTGTGAACTTGGGGAGCAAACGTCTTCAGAGACAAAATCACAAAAGGAATTCTGTAAGAATCTGGATCAAATTCATGCTCACTGTAAAAACAAGAGGTTGAA
The DNA here is from genome assembly GCF_031877795.1 of Strix aluco. NCBI lineage: Eukaryota > Metazoa > Chordata > Aves > Strigiformes > Strigidae > Strix > Strix aluco. The sequence continues at coordinate 15,192,945 of NC_133945.1, read as the reverse complement.
GTTTATATGCTCATTCTACACATAGCTTTAGCATAGTATGACTGTGCTCACATACACACCCATAGTAAACATTATACTATATGCATACAATATAATGCTACTATCTGACAATACCATTACGTACAGTCACAAGCAACTTCCATCTTTTCTTCTTCACAAGAATTAAATACAGCTACAGCAAACTTCCAGAAGGCAAGCAACATTCAGAGGACCACATTTCTATCATTACATTAAAATTTTCAAATTAAATCATAGCAGCACATACCAGGTAGTTAAAAGCAAACACCTATAACTGCTCTAGTAGTACAACCTGGCTGCTGTTAAGTAAAACAAAAAACTTAATATAAGGCTTCAGGAAATCTTCAACCCAGTATGAATCACTTACTAAATGTAGCTGGAGGACAAAGAAGAATGATCAGTTCCAGCTATAATTACATAATAAAATTCTGGCTAATAGAAATCTCTAGTATGTATAACCTTCTTATATACAGAGGAAGGTAGTACACCTTTCAGCTTCTGCTTAGGAGGTATTCAATCTTGGCAGTTGTGCTAGTATACAATAATCTTACCTGAACAGACTGATCCATGAGAATTGCCTAGGAACTTATTTGTGCCATCTTACTATTTTCTGCCTGACTTTTTCTTGTAAACATATAAATAGTGACTGGAGCACACTATATGAACATATATACCTCAACTCTAATATACCTGTAAGCATTAAATGCTATTCAAATATTTTGTATTGTTTTTTAGTATTTTATACACAGCTTACATAAAGTCTTTATTCAGGCAATGCTGCTTACAAACAGGCTCGTGATATTCCAGCTCTTCAAATATTATTGGACTACAGTTTGTTGATGAACCATCATGTGACTGTGAAGATCCCAATGGACTCTGCCGGGCTTGGCTGCTGGGTAAGAGGCACACCAGCCGCCCACTTCCTTGGTCACGGATAGCCACAGTATCTGTTAGTTTATACAGGTCTGATACGATTAACTTATGACCAAATCTAAAAGAAAAAATAAAAAATACATTATAAACACAGTCAGAGAACACAGTAATCTACATTTGTTGCTTAAGAAACAGGAAACTATTCTATGCAAAATGTTAAGATAACTCATCTATTCATCCCAATGCAGAAAAATGAATACTGAAAGTAAGAAAGGCCAGTATTACAGTCATTGCCTCTGAATAGATAATATGTTGCAACATCTAACAACAAAAGCACCATAATTCTCTAATTCACTGTACACAGTCACACAAGATCAGATTCTTTTTAGAAATACTAGAGAAAAAACAACAGCTAAGAACTTACTTTTTTTCATAGATTTCTGTGAACTTGAACACAGGCAGACAACAAGCAGGTGCATCCTGCAGGATGGACATTGTTTCTGAGCTGTAAAAGAAGTTTTGTAACATTAGCACAAAATTATTCTGTCAGTATTAGTATCCAGCCCAACTGGTGAGATATTTACAGATGCAATTTATGAACTATAAAAGTAACAGGACAAATTGCATTCCCCTGCCATCCCAGCACTACAAAAGTTGACACTTCAGATCAGGGGAGTGCAAGTAGTAACATTTCTGCTAACTCATTAGGTCATGTCTCTGAAGGAGTTGCATCTTTCATAAGTGGTGGTAAGATTCTGAGCATCCATAAAATGCAACACTAAAAGCTGCAGCATTAGAAGTTACCAGCCTCGTCATTACATTAATAACTCTGAATAGGCTTAAACTAAAAGACAAGAATAAAATAAAGTCATAAATTATACAATGGCAAATAGCACATAGTTGTAGAATACACTCCAAGCACTCTTTTCACTGGAGCTTTCTGTGAAAAAATGAAGACAGGAACTTTTTTTCCTAATTCTTTCTTTCAGTAAGGAAAAAATGAAAACAGAAAATACTTGTAGTCTCACTAGCATCAACACTCTAGTTCCATCATCTTCCACATAGAAAACAGAGATCAAAGAAACACCAACAGTATTTAAACTGTGTATCCCATCCTCAAAGAGAAAATTCATATGCACTTTCTTGGAGAAAAGAAGAAATAAAAATGCCAAGTGTAATCTTAACTCAGCTGCACAAACTAAGTTATTGAGGTATATCAGTATTATGAGAGAGTAGTGGTGAAACTAAACACTATTAAACAGAGATCTAGTCTCTTCAGATGCAACTTAAACCATAAGTTGTATAAAAATGCTGAACTGTAAAATGAGCCTAGTTGTATTTAATGCATTCATCAGGTCATAACAGTTTTTTTATTTGTTCAGTATTTTAAACCATCTCTCAGCTACTAAATAACTACCTGCTAGAACAATTAAGAAGATGCCAAAGTGCTTATTACCTAAGTAGAGAGAGTGATTTACTAGCAGCTCCTGTTGCTAATGAGACTTGGATCCTTTTACTGCCAATTTTGTATCTGTGAAGAATGTTGACAGCACTGATCGCTTCTTGCAGATTTTCCATCTGAACTGTGGCCTTCAACTGGTAGTCTGTATGATGACTAAGCTCTACACTTTTTACCTGAAAGGAAGAAAACACCTTATACATTTACCACAAAACATTAGCCCAAGGCAAGCCTACACAGGAGCAGCACAGTCTTGCTTTGGCCCTGAACCAAATACAGTGCAAAAGGAAACTGAGTATCATGAACCATGGCCAACAGAAAAATGCAAACAAAAACCGAGTGCTATGAGCCCTGGCCAAAGCAAGGCCATGATATTCTTTTAACACGAGCATCACCTTCCCATGTAGGGGATTATGCCAGAAGAATGTCATCTACAGATCAGACAGAAATAGGACCACTGCAGAAATGACCTCTCCTTGCCTAGCTGCTTTTTCACACTCTTCATGTCTGTTTTTGATCACTTCTGATTCAAAACAGAAACTCAGTTTTTACTGTGATTTTTAAGCTGACATTAGAATTCAGCTTTACAGTTTAAAAAGGTTATGCAGTTAAAGTCTAAGTCTCTTCCCTGCATGACTAAGGAGCCACTTACCAAGAATTTTATATATAGAAGTTCAGAATACCATATCTATGAAGACCATAGGCAAATTAAGAACCTAGTACAAGTGATGATCTGGTCTTTTTAAAGGAAAAACACAGTATCCCCTTTTAACAAAGTTTAGAAGTCATGTTTGGACAGCTTTCCATTTCTACTCACTTAAAGCTAGACCACAAGCATGTCCATAAATACATAAACAGGAATTATTTAGAACAGTTTTAATAGAAGTATTTTAGGCTTTACCTTGCCATGTCTTGAGAAGACTTCTTGTAAATTTTGCTGCAACTCTTTTCTGGACAATCTGTAATCTATATTGCTGATCTGAATGTCTGCACCATTTGCAAAAGGATCAGGGCAGTCTGTACCACTGGTATGATTTACTACATTAAATGTGAGTGGAGATGATCTATTTGAGAGGTTCGGAGACATACTCCTAGGTAAAATAAAAACATTTATGAACTAAAGCAGCTATTGCACAATTCTGATATATACACCTCAAAATTAATCAGAAAATAGATGTAGGTCAAGTGCACAAATGCAGGACTTTGAAGGTATTTTCCTAGTACATATGTGTGTGCAGGCAAAACAAATTTCACCACAAGCAAAACATTGTAACAAGACAAATATTTCCTGTAAGAAATTATGTTTCAGTCACCCAATTTAATAATACATTTGACACCAAGTCTTCTACTATCTTACTAACACATTAGAAAAGTCAAATTCATCCACATGATTTTAATAACTGGCAAAGGCCAGATATTTACATCTATGAGAATTTAATGGGCCTGGCTAAGCTCCTACTGGGAATGTCAAAGGCACTGAAATTAAGAGGAGTAAGAAGTCTAATACCTCTGAAGATCTTTCAGAAGCTTTAAAGACAAAGTTTGCAGGAAACAAATGCCACACAGTAAGTTTCAGAAAGAGCTTACTCCATCTTATGTTTACATCCACCCTCTTTTAGCTGTTATGCAGCACCATCATGGTTTCCTTTTGCCTCCACATAAATCAGTGTATTAAAGTAATATGCTTAGCATACACAACTCCATATGCAGCTGCCAATAATCTATGTATACATTGGTGAAATCTCACTTCACCTCCCAAATAAGACACAGACACTTACCGAGATGACCAGCAGCTCTGAGACATGAGTAAAGGACTGAGTTGTCTTGAGACTGTCAACTTACTGAAAGCAGAGGGATAGCTGACCTGAAATACAGTTTCATCTTTATCTTTTTTATCTACAGGGGAATTAGTAATGCTCCTGGAAGCAGAGATCTCTTTTCTATTTAGAAATATATATAAGAAAAAGAAAAAACACATTATGTTGCAGAATTCACATTTAAAAAAACGTACTGAACGCTGATGTCTATTTTTAAACATACTTCTGACTACTTTTACAGGATGATTCTCCCATTCCAATTTTTTTGGTTGCCAGAGACACAGGAATTGCTGCATTAGAATTACTCTGAGGAGAAGGAATTTGTTCTCTTAAATGTTCTTGCTGGTTTTCAGTATTTCTACTGATGGTCTTTGATTCAAGGCGGCACAGCTCCTGTATGAAACAGATGAAAGGGCAGCATGAAAGCACCAGACATTCCTTGCCAGAGGCTCTCCTTGTGATGGAAACCTAGATAACTGACAACTTTTTCCTTTAATAGCATTTTCATTGGCACTTCATAACCAGGAATCTTTGATTTTCTGTGACAGAAAATAGTAAACTGTCAATTAGTTGAAATATTTTTGCTACACTGCACATCTACCCTACTTATCCTTAAAACTAGCAGAGTGGGTCACTCTGTGTTATACTCAACATCAACACAAAAGTTATAACTGGCCTAAGATTTGAGACTAAATAAGTACCAGCAGTACTTCCAAATTGAGAAAAAGGTGGCAGGGAGGGGGGAAAAACAATCCTCAAATTCACTGCCTGCTTTCCAAGCAGATGAATACAGCTCTCATTTGGGAATATTACTATACATTATAGTTATTCATTAAATAGGAATGACAAGTTAAAGCTGTAACAGAAGCAATCTACAGAACATGAGGAAAAGCAAGAATACTAAACAAGGTAGAACAATACCTGTAAACTTTTAACATTCGTGGGTTTGACAATAGATCCGTGAATCTGGAATCCTTTCCCAGCAGAGCCTTTGGTACCAGAAGAGTGATCACTTGAGTCTTTATTGAGGAGGCACAGCTTTGTGTTCTTGTTAATTTTTTTAGGAGACTTCACCTTTTCAGTTCCCACAGAGCTGGAGCTTTTTGTTTCATTAAGTTCTTTGTTTTTGGGAGTGAAAGACACTACAATCCTGTTACCAAAAACATCTTCATTTTCCATGCGCTTCCGAGCCCGTTCAGCACTTTCTTGATTTAAAAAACGGAGAATTGCACTGCTTCCAGAAATGCTCAGCACCTTCCCTCCACAGTTGTCTGACAAACGCCTGAGTCTGTTACTGACACTTTTGCTGTCTCTGTTTGTTGGCAGATTATAAACGTATAATAGTGTATGGCATGCCTGTTTAAAGGGAATGAGATTTTAATTTATGTCAGAATACCCTCTTGTTCAAAACCAGTATTTTTACATTGATTCTGGTGACACATGCTCTCTCCCTGCCTGCCCAAGTCATTCTTTTTGCAGCATTCCATTTCTTTGGAAAACATACCAAGGTAGATCCTCAAAGTTCCATCTCCAATATAAAGTTAGAAGAGACTACAGAGTCCCTGATCAATGGATCAATACCTGACCACTTCTCCAGGTAAGAAAGCATCACTGTTTCCAACCCAAGAATTCTATACATTCTACACATGCATGTGAACACATAGTTCAGGAAATTATTTCAGAGGAAGAAGAGGCCATGAGTGCTGTGCAAAGACAACACAGCAAATTCAGAGGGGATCATCAGAAAGACAGAAAAACCCCAAGAAAACAGTAGACAGTCACTCAAAACTGCTAAGACAGCTCTGTGGTGCTTCCTTAATACACAACTAAGTTCTTACCCTAACTTTCTGCTAGTGAAAGGCATGTAAGATACATTATCTGATAAAATATTCAGTGATAAGAATGTGACCTTGCTGTTTTACTTTAACTACTTTTTTTATTATTTCATTCTTTCAGTCTTAAAGCAGAAAGCATACATTCACATAGTAGTAACAGACAATGGTCAGATATGCAGCAGACATTTCTCACCATAAAAACACATAATTTCAGGTAGCTCTCCCCCTAAATTAGGAAAAGAAAATAATAAAGAAGTTGACACTCTGAAATGTCTGTTGCATTAAGAATTAAAAAGCTTACCGGCATTTTCAATGGTAACCTTGGTGGCAAGTCTGAAATAAATTCTTCAAAACAAATAAGCTCATGAGCATGATGTAAGAGTGCTTCTGAAGCTTGGTTTTTATGTACCAAAATTATCCGAAAACCATGTCGATGTCTCAGGTCACTGAGTTCCAAAGCAAAGTTTACATCCGCTGGAGAGGAAAAAAAAACCAAAACAAAAACAAACCACAAAACAAACCAGAATGAACAAGGAAACACATGAAAAAGCTAAAAAACCCATCAGATTAAACAAACAAAACCCCAGATATCACTTGACAAGGTCTATTTATCACTGAAGATTTCCAGTGAAAAAGCACCAACAGCTACCAAGACTTCTCAATAGACATAATTTAAATCAGCAGTTCGCATTCAGTCTCAGACAAGGGCTTCCTTTTAACAGCAACTTCTAGCAATTTATCAGCAAGGCATTTGACTGGTACTGTATACTTCTATAACAAACATTTGTTTAGCTTTAGGGAGAAACCCAAGGCAACACACAGCAATTAAACAGTTGAGTGGCTTGCATATTTAACTCTATAGTATGCTGCTGTGAGTATAAAAAACAAATCAGAATGCTTTGAGCAAAATGTATTTGAAAGATTACCATAAGGAAGACTCAGTGAGTTTTACTTCAGTAGCTTCCTGCTGCGGCTGTCTAAGTTTAGACAGTATTTATACACATACCTACTGACACCCAACAAGATTCCAGTGCTAATTTAACTCAGCCAAGTTCTCATTTTATTGTCTCTACTTTTCCCACACTGTCACTGACAGTGTTAATAATTCTTGAGCAATTCAGTTAAAGCTGATTGTAAACACAACCTCTGGAAAGCAGAATAGTGTCATATGCAAAAGTGCTATTGAAGAGAGGAACTGAACTCTGCACTGCAGGCGAGTACCACACTTACTTGACACAAGAACCACAGTGGCAGGTGCAGTGTGTGTATCAGCAAATCTCCTAAGACTCTGTCTGAGTTTGTCATCAGCGGCATTCTTTGCTGTAGCATTGATGTGTGCAACAGTCACCTGTGGAAATACAGACATGCTCTAAAGAAAAACTTGAACGTGAACCACGCTTGCTTAAATTTAGCTTTTAAAAAAATAATGTAATTACAAGCTTTCACATGCACCTTTTATTTAGGTAAATTAATGAACACACGCATGAAATAGAGCATGTATGGACTTCAAACTGTTCTAAAGAGCAATGAACTTCAACTCTAGTTGTTCAGCAATGTCTTAGGGATGACTTCTACTGTTCTGTGTTAAAGAACATAATTTATATACCTTAAAAACATTCCATAAACCCTCTTTTGAAATGGAGGGGTGACAAACATAGTAAGTACTCACTATCAATTAATTTTACCTCACATAAGCAGATGAACTGTCAACATGTTATCATATCTGCAGTTTAGGGGGTGGGAAGGGAATATCTGACATAGAAACCTGCACAAAAGGTTGAAAAAAAATACCAAGAAACAAAAGGTATTGATGAAAAGATATGTAGTGTTAAAGGGGCCCAAATCAATACCACTAATTTATGTGTCCTCACTAATCAGCACAGTATTCACTAACAAAAGTAAAAAAAGTTGACAGAATCATAGTTCTTCTAGGTTAACGATTCAGTCACAGCTTTGAAGGATGACACTAGAAATGCCACCACCACTTATTACTGGATGAAATCAAAACCCTCTGGGAACACTAAAACTAAAGCTAAAACAGTAATCTACACATAATAGAATGCAGTTCAGTTTTTAAAAGTATTACACCAAGGAAGTTCAGCGTTCAAGATCCCACCCATAAACTAATTACAAGCTCATGCACTAAAACCCACAGAAGCTAACAAAGCTTTAGCAAACAGGAATCACTATTAGCAGACTCAGAGTACACAAATTCTCAAGCAAGAACACCAAGTAGGTGCTGTTTTGATACCTGGCAGTTGTTCAGCTCCTGAATAACTTCTTTATTTTCTTTACTGATGTCACACACACAGATGAATTCTGCCTCTCTGTGACCTTTAAAAAACTTTTCACGAATCCTCTGTACAACTGCTATAGCTGAACGGCCAGTGGGAACTGAACAGTTCTCAATATCCCAGAAGACTCCAATGGGGGGCAAGTTTTCCAGAACTTGGCCTGTTACTGCAACTTCTGGAGACCCTGCACAGGTTTAACAACACAACTCATTTTAATATCCAAATACCAAAAGTGTTAAACTTAACATACTATGAACTTTGCCCAGGAATGCCAGTTCAGTTTTCTTAAGAAATCTAAAAACATCAGTCTTAAACAGAAATTTAGTCACTGTTAAATTAGGATAAAAAAGCTTCAGATTTACTTTTAAACTCTCAAACCACCAAGTAACATATTTTAAAAACAATGTTATCGAATGCTGAGCTGGCACGTGCCATGAAAATGGTCTGAAGTTGAGTCACACTAAACTCAGCAGGTCTTATAACAGTAAGAGAAATGAAACACAAAAGCTGTTCAGATTTACAGTGTGAATTAGATAAAGAATCTAAACAAAACTGGATGAGATTACCAGTATAGTGACAGTGATTATAGAAAATTAAGGCAATACAGAACAAACACAGAAGTATCCTACAGTTCAGGGAAGTGAGGTTAAGAGTTTTTCCTATTACTGGCTAAAAAGCGCAAATAAAGTTCCTGGTGTTTCAGCACTCTAAATATCTATTTAATTTTGAATTAAGATTATACACCCATTCCATCCCCACAAAACAACTGGAAAAGAAACATAAGGAATGACACAGAATCCTGACAGGTCAAAAAGAAGCTAAGAATTAGTTAGCTGAGAATATAAAATTGAGCACAGCAGACAAATATCATATTTGTTTGGGTATATGTTCTTCTACAAGATTCACTGGAATTGCATTTTGCAAGGACACTTATTTGGGGTGTTGCACCTTATAAACCTAAAAAGGGGCATAGTCTTAACATAATAGTAACCGATTTTTTATTCTTCCATGACTTTTTTTAAGTTTGTAACTTTCATACTAACTATGATTTTACAATTGAAACAGTACTAACACCCTAGAAAGATCATGTAATTATTTCACACAATATTTCCCTCTCAAGAACACTGAAAAAAGTTATATTGTAATTATGAACATCACACCTTTACTGCATATGAAGTGACGACACTACAGACTAAGGAAATACCTTTTAAAGCATGGCTGAAGATAACTGTTTTATACACCACCAGAATGAAATAGCTTCCAAGTCTCTAGACTTTTTCTCTAGGTGTTAAAATGGTAAAGAATATAACAGTAAAAAAATCAAAACTCAATGCAAACAATGCAATGTTACCTAGGTAATGAAAATGGATAAATCCAAGTTATGACTTTGCAAAACAGAAACAGGGTGGGTTTTTTTTACTGTTTAGCCTTCTAGGACTTCATAGAAGTTGCCAGAGAACAGTGCAATTTAAGAGAACTCTTCATGTGCAACAGTATTTAAGGAGGACATCCACTAAGTGCAAGTTTCAAACAAATGTGGTTTACCATATTTCTGCGGTGATTTGCCAAGGCTGCTCGCCAGTAACAAACTCTTCTCATTTCCCGTTCCTTTGGTTCCACAGCCATTACATATCGGGATAGGAACAGGTGCAGCATGTGCACTTGGAGGAGGAATATTTGGCCAGATTTTAGCAGCATCAACTAGGCTGTTTCTGGATGGCTGTTGGGACAATTTTTCAAAATGCATGTTCATTTAGTATACAATATTAACACATACTAATCCATGCTAGAAACACTCAGTTTCCCTTCTGCAACAAATGCAAGTTCAGATGTACTCTACAAAGTTCATTAACAACAGTATCACTGCATGAAGGAAGCTTTTATCCCAGGGTCTTTCCTAGCATACTTAGCTCTATTTTCCAAGCACAAGGAAAGATTCTATTAAACTCTGCACATCAGGATGTGCCATCTTTAAGAAGTACTAATACATATTCAAAACCAAAAACCTAGCATGTGAACTCAGCACGAGTACAAGGTTGAATCACCTCCCTCCTCCCCAAAATAGTGGTCTTAATTCCAAACATAGTGAATTCACCATTTAGTTTTTGAAACGAAGACATTTCACTTTTATATTGGAAATTCAAATTTGGAAGTTTAAGTAACACATCTTGAAAAGTTGAGTATATTATTTCACTTGAAATTCCTAATAAAATTCAAACACAGTTTTAATCAGTTCAAGTGTACCAAATCGGTACTGAAGTATAAATTACAGATTTGGGAAGACTGAACTAAGACCTATCAAACCAAACCAGAGCTAAAATATCCTTATAATATCAGATATTTCACCTGGCTTACAAATTGATCTTTACTGACCAGGTGCCCAAGGGTAGATGTTAACTGTTGTTAGTCTTTTCTCAGTCACTACTATGGAACATTCTAACTGGAGCTGTCAAGAAGACATAACTGTCTTTCAAATCCAATCAAAATTCTGCCTGAGTACATCACAGAACCCCTGTAAGCTAAACATTGTGATAGCCTCTTTTGCCTTCCTACTGAACTGAATGTCACCTCAGAAAAGAGATCATCTTCAAAAAAAAAAAAGTATCTGGAACATCTGGACTGTGCATCACCAACCAGGAAGATGCAAGCTGCAATCCATGGAAGCTGGTGTTTTGCTCAAGTACCATTATTTCAGCATTAATCATATTCCATGCTTACCGAACAAGAAATGCAATGTGTACAAACCTTGCTCAAGCAGTCATTGCAGTAGTGAGAGCCCTTTAAACAAACTGAAGGTGCCATGTTTAGGTGCAAAGGGTTGGCGCACACACGTGACGTTAGCTCCGACTGTGCCATATGCTCATCCAAGTGGCCTGTAGCCCCACTTGTGAATTCAGAACAAGGAAAATAGCCAGAAGATGTGCAGCTCTGAAGGGCTGGAAACTGATGCAGTTTGTGCACGTTACCATGACAGGACTGGAAATGGAGTTTTCCACAACAGGGCAGATGTTGACAGGAAGATACACTGTTTTCTATGCACATGCCAGGGAACTCGCTGGCAATGCCTGCCAAATTGCTTCTAGCTGGAGGGTTCTTCAGTGAGGATGCAGACTGATAAGCAAATCCTGACCCTACTTGACAAGTAATCGTCCCAGTGCTTTTTGAGTCTAATATTGTGCCAGGGTGAATCAAGTTACCACCACCACCACCACAATGCATTTGTGGAGTACAAGAAGAGTCAGAGCCATGAGGACAGCAGCTTACTTTCGGGCCAGGTGAAAGCTGTATTTGCTGTTGCTGAAGAGGATGAACATCAGGAAGCGGTACTGCTGGAAACAGTTTAGAGCCAGCATTATGAGGAGATGAAGTATCCTTCAACTCTGCAGCAACCTTCTTGTTCTCCATGTAATCTTTCTGGAAAATTAAAGCTTGGTTACCTTCAGATACATAAATAAAACAACAATTTTATAGTATAAGCAAACATACTTTTAGACTGTTACAATTCTAACAATAACATAGATTTTGAAAAGTGTTATCTTTATGATTACTATTACCTCACTGTCTGAACATGTAAAATATTAAAAGAAACATGCCACTTATGTGTGCCAGCCTGAAGTGTCTTGGTATCAGTGGATTTTGGAAGCAACAAAACCAAAAAGCTATAAACCAAAGAGCAACGGGTCTGTAAAACAGAATTTGAAAAGCAGAAAACTGTTAGGCTAAGGCTGAGAGATACTCTGCAATTGCAAAGCAAAAAAGATTTATTTCTTGTAAGAGCAAACACAGGTGGATGCGATGTAAAGTAAAACAACCCCACAGTTTCGAGGTATGTAAGTAATCATTTACTTTCAATAAAGACTTTAAAATTTTATTAAAGTTTTAGAAGTAATGCCTTGAAAGACTTTAAAAAAATTGGAAATTATATCAAGCAGGTAAACTAACAGAGGACAGAGAAGACTAAATTTTCACAACTATGTAAGTGGTTTTTGCCTACTCTGATTTAAGATATCAAGATGTACAGACATAAAGGCACAGACAGAAATACAGGGGTTTTTTTTAAATGGCAGTGGTGAAAACTAAGCACAGTTATGAGAAGCACCACAACAGTCGAAGTCAGTAGAGCTAACCAGCATACAACTCATTGCTCCAGAGCTTTAGGCCAACAAGAACAACTTTTATTTTCCAAACTGAATTTCATGCATTTCCACTACTCAGTAATGAATAATTGATGACCCAAATTCAAAACCATTCCTCTGTACCTGATGCTACATCTTAGGAACTGAAGATGCACTCTGCCAAAAATCTGTTTGGAACTAGTTTATATATTAAATTCCAGAATTTATGGCAGTTCCCTTTCTAACTCCTGACACATGAGAATAGCAATACAACAGGATACATGTTTATTGGTTTCCCCCGTGTCTTTTATGGAAAGTCAGATTGAACATGCATGAGTGTTACTTAACAGCTGGAGCTTGCTTGCTCAAGTAAGTCATTGTGCTGTACTATTCCTTCTATTCCTTAGCACTTTGCATCTTAACTGTATAGAATCATACAGTTACAGAACAGGAACATTTAAAGAAATGGAAACAAGGAAAAAATAGACATTCATGAAGAACAGTATCCACAACTACTGTATCTACTATATAATAACAACTCAGAAAATTCTAAATTTGGCTCCAAGCTAAACTGATAAAAAACTGGAAGCGTGAAGACTACTTCCCTTCTCTACTCTTCAGCAATAACTTCACAGAGCTTTCAAGAAGCTGCCTTATACACTTTTTAAGCAGTCAGTTGTCAAACAGTAAAGAGTATAGCCTGCCAAGCAAAGCAACTTGCCTGCTTTCACCAACACTGATAAGAGATGTGAACACAACTAAAGACCTTAAATTCCCAGGTAGATTTTGTACTTATGACAGTAACTGTCGTTTCCTCCCCTCCCCACTTGCCCCCTTTTGTCAGCAATAACACTGCAGTTAGTTATACCACTCTGTACCAGGATATAAACTATGCTTTCAGTAAAGCAATGAATTACCGTTTTTGCACTGCAAGGCAAAGACTTTTCAGCAGCAGAAAAACAATTAGAAAGTTTCCAGAGCCACGGTTTAGCATCATTCTCTTGTTGCTGAAGCCATCCGAACGATCTATTGCAGAGGTTCTCTGTCCTGTTTCCTTCCATCATACAGCCAAACAAAAAGGTTCAACATTCTTTCATCCCCCCTTCCTTTCATTCTTCCCACCTGCTAAAGAGAAAAAAAAATGTATGCTTTAAATAACTTTTAAAGTAAGACAGAGGAAAAACCATGATGGTCTTATGAATTCCACTACTGTTAGATCACTGAACCTGCATTATTTATGGTAAATTTAATTATGCACATGGGACATGGCCTTCACTATTCCTGTTTAGTACAGGAATGTTCCTCAATCTGCAGCACAGGTGAAGTAGTCTGAGAAAAACACTGTTTAAGTCCATGGCTTTAACTACAGAATCCCAGAAATGCACTGCTGCTGACACAAAATAATTTCCTGAAACTTTCAGTGCATGCTCCTGGAAAGAGAAGCCAGGAGGTAAGTTTTCCGAGAACAGCTCATCAGTAAATACAAAGTAAGTGCAGCTGAACTCAGCTGAAAGAACTAAACTGCATATTCACTGTTTTTCCATTGGCTAAAAAAACTATATATACCTGTACTAAACACACAGTATTTAGTATTTAAACAGAACTTTAAATTATTAAAATTATTTACAAATACTTCTAATTCTCAAGCTGCCCCAGAGCACACAACATCAATTTAGCTTTAGGGAACCACAAAGCAACTCGTTTAAGGCCCAGCCACGCTGTACCGGAAAAACTATGATTAGCGACGAAGTCTTCTTACCCTCCAATCATGTACTACATTCATTAGACTACAGTCCTTCCCTTTTTTTGTATTTAATGTTAAACGCAATAATCATGGAATGCATTTCATCGCATTACACTTGCCCCAGCATTATTTTTAACAACAAAATATGGGGTTTTTTTTAAAAACAGAAATGTTTATTCATACAAACCCTAAGTACCCCAAAATTACGTTGTATAAAATATTAAGTTGAAGAACTCTACAACTCTAGAGAATGTTTTTTTAAAAAATGTCTGGTAGCACCACTTCGTTTAGGAACTAAAACGGTAACTGAAAAAAATGAAGAGTTACGTTAGCCACATCTGTCCGCGCTCTGCCCTCTGTGGCTGGCAGCTCCCTGGGTACTTCCAGCTCGGCCCGGTCTGCAACCCGGGGGGCCGCGGCGAGGCCCGACCCTCCCTCCGCCCACACAAACAGCCCCACCGTGCCCCAAGGCGCTGCCGGGCGAACGGCCGCTCCCGCCCGCGGGGCGGCGCCGGGCCGAGGTCGTTGTGCAGCTCCGCCCGGGGGACGGGCTGCTGCCCGCGAGGGGAGCGGGCCGCGTCCCCGCCCGGCCGCGACGTTCCGCCGGGGCCTCCCCGCTGCCGCAGGGCGGCGGAGGCAGCCCCGGGCTAGCGGGAGCCGGCGGGCCCGGCTTGGCGCTGCTCTGCCCCCGCCCGCCGCGCCTCACCTGAGCCGCCCCCAGCGCCGCCGCCCCTCACATGCCGCCGCAGCCCCCCACACCCCTTTGTTGTCCTCCCTCCTCCTGCTCTGCTCCTTCTGCCGTCAAGCGACGCCAAGCGCCGGAAACCAGCTCGCTGCCGCAAAGACGACTGTCGTAATGTAACGCAACGCTCCCCTCCCTCCTCCTCCTCCTCCTCCTCCTCTTCCTCCCGGGCGCGCAGCGGGCCGGACTTGGCTGGGAGCGATGACTTTTAAACCTACCCTGGGCCCGGGGCTCCCGGCGGCCGCCGCCGGCGTGCGGGCCGGGGCGGGGCCCGGCGACACCCCCGACCCGGACTAGAGGGGCTGCGGGGGTGTCCGCGCCCAGGTGGAGTGTGCCTGCGGCCGCCCGGAGGGGATGAGGGCGGCACCTGAGGGGACGAGGGGGACCCCTGAGGGGATAAGGGAGGCCCCGCTCAAGGACACCTGCTCCCGCTTACACTGCGAGCCCCCACCTTACACCGAGAGGGGGTCTCGGTCCGGGCACACCTGAGCCCTGGCCTGCAGGGCCGGGCAGAGGGGTGGGAGTCGGCCCCCGAGGACTCTTGGGGAAGACCTATGGAGGGGCCTGGCCTCCCGGCAGGGACCTGAGCTGCTGGGCTCGCCTGAGCGGCAGGCAATGAAGTTGCCACGGCGTTGAACTGGGCTCTTACTGGTAATAACTTTTGATTCCTTGTGCAGAATTTAAGCTTTCCCTTAGAACTTTTTTTTGCACACACACAAAAAAGCCTTGGTAGGTTGCCAGGGATGGACAGTTTTAATCGTTTTTTAAGAGCATGTTCAGTTGAAGGCACTATATAGTTCTAAGCCTGAGGACAGCAGTTAAATGTCAGTACTGTTCAGAAATCTGTTCACTTATTTTAACAGAGAAGTGTTTGACCTCTTTGTACTGTCCTCTGGGTCACTTTGGACATCATTAGCTGTGTATAAAGAAATTCCCTAAGTAAAATATATACAGCTTAAAAAATATAAAGTGGTTACTGGCTAACAAAAAAAGCAAGCTTCTAAAAAGCCACTGGATTAGGCATTAGTGTGGTCCCCACCCCCTCATAAAACGCCTTGGTCTGCTGGCCAAACAAGCATCAAGAAAAGGGTCGGCCTCCGCTGCTACCTCAGTTTTAATAACTTGTCATTCACTTGGTTTGTTGCTGTAGGACAGTGCCTTAAAAGCACCTGGCTTGCCAGCTGATCATACACTGAAATGCACAGCTGGGTTACCATAACTACGTCAGGTATGGATGACGGTGGAAGTCTGTGGTGAACTCTACTAAGTAAACTTTTGCCAGTGCCAGTCCCAGTTACAGATACATATACATGAATAGACAGAAATTAAGGTATAACACTAACATTTATTAAGAGCGAATATATGAAAGATTAGAAAGAACAGTAAAATAGTAAAAACAGTTTGCAGCAGTGCAAGAATACGAGGTTCCATACTTAAAATCCTTACAGCAAGCAAGAGGGGAGTCCCTGGAATAATGGTAATGTAGAAGATTCTGTGCAGAAAGCATCCCCGAAGCATCTGACAGTCTGGGGTCTTTGTACCTGTTATACCCTTTGAGGAGAAATCTGATAATCATCACTCCCATGTGTGGAGAGATCTGATAATCATCGTACACATGTATGGGGAGGTCTGATAACCATCATACACTCACACAGTTGTGGATATTTTGGTCTCACAGGCGTCTTTAACAACTACACAGTTGTGTTCATGATCAGCCCATATATGGATAATTGTGGCTCATTTGTAACGCTGAGCTAGCTCTTTAGCTCTGTTATAATCTTGATATGACAGGAGGGTTGTATAGCTTGTGGTTTGATATAACAGGAGGGTGGTATGACTGTGGTTTCTTCTGTCCAGTAGTAACACCAAGTAACACCAAGCTAGCTCCCCAGCTCTGTGTAACCTTTGACCTGTGCCCAGAATCACAGTCATGGACAAGTTTATAGCAACAGTAATGACAAGGTCTAAAGTCTTGCGCAGGCCAAAGCCTAATGTCATTCTGTATCATCTGCTGATGTGGGTAACACTGGCAAACCATTGAAGATAACTGGGTTTTATTCACTTTAGGATTTTGTAACTTTCCACATTGATTTTTTTCCTCTTGAATGCTTGTGCTACTAATAGTCCTTGTCTCAACAATCCTGCCTCTATTTGTAATTTTACTTTTCCTGTCTTTCTACAGACACAGCTCTGTCTCACAATTTAACAGTTCCCTCAGAAGTCTGGGCCAAAGTTGTGAAGCAAATCCGTATCATAGAGGCTGGGCTTGCTCCTTGGCATGCAGGTAGCTGAGCACCTCCAGGAGCGGGATTAATGACAGAGTGGGGTAAGGGTCCACTTTTTGGTGGCTCAGTACCTTTTGATCATAAGTGACATCATGGTATTAGGCTAAGTTGACATTTTACCTTCACCTTGCCTAATGGGTTGCAGCCACCAGCAAGGTTAAGAGTCATCTTAGTGACAGTGCTGATATCTATGTCCAGTCTTGCCCCTGCTACCATGGTTCACTCAGGGTATAATGCTGCTGTGTATCAAGGCTTTGCGTGGTGGCATGTTTCGCTTTGCTTACCAAGCCAGCAGTATTAATGAGTGTTTGACAGTTTCATCAAAAGTTTGTCAATTCAAGATATCAGAAGGGTTTTAAAGTAGTGAGAATCTGTTTCTTGCTTAAGCTTATGCAAATCCAATTCTACGTATACAGACTGAAGAGAATTATGTAACATCTTTAAAGAGACAGAAATAGGTTTCATTGATGTTAAATACTTGCTCTTCAGTGATAGCAATATTTCCATATGATATTCTAACACGTTTGTCACATCCTGTTATGAATATTGGTAATCCATTAAAAAAAAATGTTCAGTAGCTTGTAATGACAATTGATCAGCTGTTCCTGTTCCATCCGTAGAGTGAGTGGTTCTGTGGTGAGTTAATTCTTGCAGCAAAGCGAGTCTTTTTTCTCTTAAGAAGCTTATTGCCAAAAGATAAAGTATTGCAACCTGATCAGAACTAAAAGTGTATCCATTTTTGCCCACTTAGCTTTCATGGAAGAATCAGTGTGTCATTGTCGTTAAAATAACCACCACATGAACCCTAGCACCACAAAAATCTGCCATTTCTTAATTATTAATCAGCAAACTAAAAATAAATGCATAAAATCATGTCTTCTTCTCCTCTGCTAATTTTAAAATAGACAAATGTTCTCGTTCTTCTTGCAAACAAGGCAGTGTTAGTAATTATAGTAACCTTTTCCTTAGTATTTATTGCTTGTGTACAGTAGTGCCTCTGAGCCTCTGGCATTTGTTAGGGTGCTGTTACACTGTTTTGGAATTGGATGAGAGGCTAAACAGCTTCCTCTGAAATCTGAGAATTTTTGCTTTTACAAGTATTTCAAGATGAGAACTATTAAAAATACTCAGGTGTACCTTTGATATCATCTGTGTACTCACACTATCCTCAAAGGATTCTTTGAAGAGTTGAAGTAAAATGTCCCAAACTTGTGAACAATGTATACATTTTTTATTACGGGGGACATACTATGATAGTATGTGGTTTCTTTTCTGTAACTTATCTGATATTAAAGACATTCTTCAGTAATGACAGAACTTCAAATTGCTATTAACCCAATTTTTAAATACCTAATTTAGTTTTCTATTCATAGTTGTCTAACAGTTTGTCTTCACTGATTTCTGCTGAACATCTGACCTCAAAATATAATTATTTAGCTGAACACCTGACCTCAAAGTATAATTGTTTTGCTCATCCTTCTCAGTTAAATTTATCTTAGTTATGTGGATAGATTTTTTTCAGTGGAATATTCTTATACAAAAATGTCCATCCTCTTTGTTATACAGTCCCAGCCTTGTTCTACAGAGTCTTTGGCAGAGGCACATTCCCAATTTAGACAGTTACGTCTTTTCAGGATCAGACTCGGCTCCAGGGCTGGTATTGCATCACAGTAGTAAATGAAACTGGGATTGGGGCCCTGCCTGTGGGTGCCTATCATCCGGCAGTTTGTGAAACGTGCTGCAGGGGTGTGAAGTGATACTCGGTGACATATGGCCATATGTATGTGGGCTGGAGTGTATCTACACATATGTGATAATTTGTGTTTTTGTTTTGACTTGGGAAACAAATGCCAGACACACCTAATGACCAAGTGTTTGTGTACACTGTTGGGTAGGAACACACCTAGGGCACTTGAGACAGCCTCTGCATACCTCAGCTCCCTTCACATTGATCCTGCGTGGTGAGGGCACAGCAAGTAATTTATTGGCTGCGTTGAGCTGCAGCTCTGTCCCATTGTTGGTGGGGAGCTCCTTCCCCCTGCGGATGCTTGCGGCTCATTTTCTGGAATGATGACATCATGCTGAGATGTAGATGAGTACAAGTGTCTAATATTTCATAGATTGCTTTGTCCTTGCGACACAGCTTCGGTGACACAGAAGCCTGTTCCTTGGTTGTGAAAAGGGGACTTTAGTCTAAAAATGTTGCACTGGCGTTTAATAGTTATGGTCACTGTCTCACCACTTGGTCTTTCAGAAGAGAACTTTGAAATAAAAAAAATTTAAATATTTCTCGTTTAGAACATTTAAAGGGGAAACATGTATTTAAGATTATAGCATGGTGGCAACTGCTGATTTATACCCTTAACGTCTTAGAAGATGCAGGCCCTTGTGCACACCGTGGCTCGTCAGTGCTGAGGAAAGGGTTTAGAGCGGCTGACGCGTGCCAGGGCAGAGCGTGAGCATGCACAGAGCACGCAGCCGAGGACAGCTCGTCACTCCCCGCCTGGGGGGTCGCGCTGGGGGGGGGCCGGGCTGGGCCCGCCCCGGCCGCCGCCGCCGCCCCCAGCGCCTTTTGAAAGTAACGAAAGTTTCCAAACGTGCCAGCAGGCGCGCCCTGGCGGCGCTGATTGGCGGAGCCCCCCGCGGCACGTGACCGGCAGCCAATGGAGCAGCCGTGTGGGGCGGGGCCAGGCGGGGCAGAGCGGCGGCTGCCGGCGCGGCGCGAGCTCGGTGGTTCTGTGGCGACGGTGAGAGACCGCGGCTGCCCCCCCGGCCGGCGGGAGGGCCGGTAGCGCTCCCGGGCTTCCCCTTCTGGCGGGACGCCCTTGCTGCGGGTAGAGGAGGGAAGGGCGGTTTCGGTGCGGCGCAGCCCCTCCTGGTGTCCCGGTCCTGCGGCGGTAACTGGGGCAGGGTCGGGGAGGCAAGGGGAGCCGGAGCCGGGACCCAGCCTGTCTGCGGCCCCCCGCCCCTTCCCGCGTCCTTCCTTGCGACCCTGCATCGCCTGCTGCTTCGGGAGTTGCTTTTGCGGTTGCTGGTGCGGAGGGGAGGGGAGCGTGGGAGCCGTGCCCGCTGGCGGAGCTCCATCCCGGCTTCGTGCTCCGACTGGGAATGGGAAGCCCCAGAGCGCTGTCTAGCTGGCCTCGGCTTGCAGCTGGAAGCATCAAGGTCAGGAGTTTCGGGACAAGAAACTTTGCAGGGTTTCCTTAGGAATTGCTGGAAACTCAGAAGTATTGGAGCTGGACTGGTGTCTGAAAAGATGAGGGCTTTGCTGAATTAAGCCTTTTCGTAGAGAAGACCGTGAGAAGATGATAACTCTTTTTAGTGTTGGCTGTGGGATTCCTTAGTAATCCTGGCACTCCCATGACCTCTTCCTTGTCTTTCTCCTTGTGGTGATTTTCTTTTGTATTGCTTAAACAAAAGAAAATAGGCCTTTGTGTTACAAGAGGACCCTTGCAAGGGGACTGTTGTAAGAAAAATGTAATTTTCATAGGATGGGAAAGCTACATTTCTGGGGTAAAGAGGAGTTTTAGTTTACAGTTAGGAAAAAATGTCTAATAGGAGCTTCATCATCTCTGCTGTGGATAATTTAGTAGTGTTTATGGTACTCTTTTACTTTTTTATTACAATATGAACTTCTCTGACTCAGACGATCTGGCATTGCTGCAAAGATAGACCAACATTGTTCACCAAGCTAAAATGTTATTTAAAAAAAAAGTATTCGGTATGTAGAGTTGTTTTGAGGTCTTTAAATTAGGACTGAAACAGAATCGAAGTTGAGGTCTTCATGAATTTGGTGAACTCAGACTCTGATTCCCAAATTGAAGTTTCTGCAGTAATTTTGTGTGTGGCTTTTCTTAACGTTGTTTTTTTTCCTTAAGAATTTGGAGTTCTGCTCTCACTTGTATGAAATTGTTTCCTGCAACGTTTATGCTGAGGTATTTTTCTCCTTGCAGAAGTCCATTCCCCACCCATGAACATTTCCACTTCCTGTATGATGTAGAGATTTTGTAATGTCTGTGACCAGCACTTGTGCTGCTTGCACGCAGGAAGTCTGGCCAGATGTCTCTTCTGGCTTCATGTGTGCGAAAACAAGTAAGGTGCAGCCAGTGTGTGCCTGCTACAGACTACGACTTTCTCTCTTTGTTTTTTCCATGTTTGCCAATGTTTAACAAAACATTGGTAAAACCTCATTTACCCCTCTTGCCCTCCCCTCTTTTGTAGTGATCCTAGACAATGAGTTCTTAATTGGTTTAATTAATTACTTTACAGGCATTTTGCATGCTGTCTCCAAGCTGTTAAAAATCAAAGGAAGAAGGCAGCAGGGGGAGAAACAAAAAGTCAAAGCTCTACTTTTTCTGCAGGCAGTTTAGAAAGACTTGTGAGTGGGTTTTGGGTTTTTTAACGCAAATTTCAGAAAATAAGAAGAAGCTTTAATACTTTGTCTGAAACTTGGAGTTTTGCTTTTCAGTTTAAGTTTGTATCTTTCATCTTTGGTTGGTTTGAAAATTTCTGTGAGCTAAGATGTAGTGCAGCTGTACAGGGAACTTAATAGGTCTCCCTTATGTGTTGTGGACAAAAAACATGTGCCTGTGGCATGGGACAGTAGTGAAACAATCTCTGCCATGTTGTGTCATCTCTGTGGAGTAAGTATAGGTCCACAGTCCTTCCATGTATTTGCAGTTTAACAATTAATTTTAAATTATAAGTACTGTTTAGTAATGGTAACCATGAAACAAAGCGTACTCTTAACAGATAGCATCCTTAGTGGGTCCACAATCTCATGTTTACAAAGACAGAAACCAAAAGGGGCAGCATCTTTATGCTTCTGTGGAAGTTACCAAGGTTCTGTGGAACTCTTATATTATAAATCTCATGGCTCAGATAGGGAGAGTTCTTTTGTATGTGACTATATAATCTTAAAAAATGCAAATCAGTGCGTCCTTTAAGTCCTTCCAAAGTGCAGTGTGAAAACACAAGTGAGAGCCAGATATGAGCATATTCAAGCTTTTGAGGCCAATGGGAGCTGTGTCTTTTGGTTCAAAAGGGTTGTTTGAAAACTTTTGGGATCAAGATGTCTTGCATTCCATCTTTATTTCGTCTGACTTCTTTTTGTTGACTGTCTGAACACCAGTATGGAATTTATTATAATGCTTGTGTCAGAAGAATTCCTCTTTGGAGACTTCTGAAATATATTTTAATTTGTGTAACAAAACCAGGCATACCCTGGGTGGAATCTCTGTTCTTGAAGAAATCAGGAAACTTCCTGTTGTCTGAGTGGTGAGAAATCACCATCTAAAGGAAACTCTGGCTTGCTGTTCTCTGGAGTGGTTTGACCACAGCAATGGATGCCGGTGTTTCTTGGTTTCTCAGCGCACCTGCATCACTTTGTGTCTGACTCTCCCTCCCTGTCCCTCATGTGTAGAAGAGAAAACTTTTTCTTCACAAGTGTGCTGCAGGGATTGGTGTGTGTCTGCAGAGTGCCTTGAGCATAAGGACATCAAAGGCGCTTTCAGTTCACTTAAAAATAATAGAGTAGATGTGTTGTAACCTATCCTAAGTCAAGAATGCTAATTATGCTTGGTCATGATTTTCTTTTTAATGGGCAGGGGTACTATTTGGAAAATCATTCCTCCTTACTCACACTTCTTTTCCTCTTCTTTTTCCCCAGTGCATACTTCTGTAAATACATACAAAGAGCAGCAGCCTTGAGACTTCTTGCTAGAAATGTGTCAATACATCACACAGTGGCTTTATTTGTTAGAAGGAAGACAGGTAGCTTTGTCTAATTAACATTTTGTGTTGAGACAGTTACAAAAACTAAAGCTTAGTAACTTTTCCCCTCACCTGCCAGCTCCCCTTCTAAATAGTAGTGTAATTTCTGTGAGCGTGTAGCAGAGGTGTGTGGGCACAGCCCAGTTAGCTGTGACAGCTGCTTACTCTTTGTTCAGTATTCTCCTGAAAATCCCCTAGGCTGTGAGAAGGACTAATGCTTTGCAGCATTGTTTGGGTATGTAAGAATTGGGCTTTAGATTGCCAGACTACTTTGAGTACTTGATACTGTTGTGTGTAGTAGAGGTAAGAACTACTTGTGTTTGTCTCAGTAAAGTTACTAGATAGATGGCCGTTAATCCTGTTTAAACCAGGTGACTTTCTGGAGAGGAAAGTCTCAACACAGGTTATGAATAATTTTTCCATTGAGTTCAATAGATGTGCAGTGGATGCACATTTTCTTTAGCTATGACATGCTCAGAAGGTCTACTCCAGCATTTCCTGAGTATCACAAATAAGAAAAGTAGATGGCAGGACTGATATCTAAATGATCTTTGAAGGCTTCACCTATTTTCCTCTTTATTCCATCAGGATTACCTCTAGGAAATGTTTTGCTCAGTAGATCTGGAGTTGAAACTTGGTAGAACTGTGTTTCTTCAGTCATTAGATTTCAGTGATACAGCGTTCTGACAACTGCCATTGTAGTGAATTGTTCAACTTTACTTTTATTTACTGTTCTTGATCTATTTGGCTATTAAGTTGATAATGTCTATGTGGAATCCTTGCCTCACCCAGGGTTGGGCGTGGACAGACTATCCAGAGCATTAGGTTTGATGTTTCTCCATTGTCACGGCTAATTCATATAAAATGATATTAACTAGTGACCTGTTTATTAGAGTGCATCACGCACATCAGAGGGCATTTATTTAACTGTGGTGTCTAGATACTTAAGTCTTCAAGTGGGAGTGGCGAACTTAAGTTCTTGATTCCCCTGTGGCTCTTCCATGTGTCATTCTCATTTGGGACTATGTCTCTAGACTGGATTTGTGCTGGCACAGGGACAGCTGGATGGTCTGGATTGTTCACTGGGTTGCTACAGTCTATCTGCATACCTAGTCCAGCCAGGTGGTATCCCACTAAAACCTCTGTGGAGCTTTTATCCTTACTTCCCTGGGAATTTCTGGAGCTCCCTTCTCCCATGGCTCTCTGAGGTATCCAGATATATTGTGGCTCTCAGCTGTACATGGATTGTTATATTTCAGGTTTGAAGTTGGGTAGCTTTGACTATGTTGACCTAGGGAGAAATTTTTCATGTGCCAGCAGTTATATCCGTAAAAAGCTTAAGTGTTCCTGGTAATGTTAACACAGGAAATTAGTATCTTGAGTACCTTATCTGTGTCTCTGAAGTTTCTCTTTAATTTCATGGTAAGCGTCTTCAGGGTCGTTGAAATCGACCTTAATTGCACTGTCTTTGGAGCTGAAGTTGCGCCTGAGATGTCTTCTCTTTCACTTGTGTTCTGTGTGCATTGGCACAGCTGCAGCTGAAGTTTGAGGTTTGGTGCTCTGCTGCGTAGTCAGAGGGTGGGGAAGGTGCTTACTGCTGGGGATGTGGTGTAAGCATCCAGCAGACTTGGGAGAACTGGGGAAAGGGACCTGATTCTTTCATTAGTGTTTCTTTCACATTTACGGTATATCTGACAGAGCTGTGTCAAGGCTGGTCTGTGGTTTGGTCTCCAGGTGTGCAGTGACTTCCTGGGAGGAGGGGGGCACTGCTCTGCAGCGAAAAGTACTGACATAGCTCACTGCATTTGTTCTTATCCTTGATCCTTTCATTTTCCAGGGGGGGGGGAAAATGACACAGGAGTGCTAAACTTTGAGGACTCATCATGGAGGACTCAGAAGGACATCACTTCAGCTCAGTGGAAGAGGAAACCAGATACTGGAGAGAGTTGGCTATGAAATACAAGCAGTGGTAAGGCAGTGGCTTCATTCCTCTTAAGCTGTTCAATAGGGTGCATAATGCTGCATGCAAAGACATAGGCAGCACCACACAGAAGTAGATTCAAGGTGGTTCAGCTGTCTTGAGCAGTAGCAGTAGCAATGCTCCTGCACAAACTACAGCAGCCCAGAGTCCTTGATGCTTATTTGAGCAGTGAATCTGTGCTGCTGTGGCACTGCTGGTGTTGGCCCTTGCTTTGGTTTGAGGAACTGTGTGTGCTGAAATTGTGCCTCTGACTGCAGTCTGTGGGCAGCCCAGGTAAATGTAACTCACTGCAGAACCTTGTTGAGGGTGGATGATCTAGGCCATTGCAGAAGGAGATGCTGCTGTTCACTCTTTGTATCTCTGTGTGGATCAAGAATAATTTGACAGCACATAGGTGGAGGAGGATCAACTGGGAATGGAAGTACTCTGCTCTTCCCTTTAGCTCAGTATGTTGCTGTAATGGGTGAAAAAAATCCAGATTTTTTAAATGCTGGTGTTGGTGGGTCCTTTCTTAGACTAGGTGTTCAGACTTCTACACCTACCTGAAAGGAGGTTGCAGAGAGCTGGGGATGAGTCTCTTTAACCAAGTAACAAGTGATAGGACAAGAGGTAATGGCCTCAAGTTGTGCCAGGGAAGGTTTAGACTGGGTATTAGAAAGCATTTATTTCCGGAACGGGTTGTTGGGCGTTGGAATGGGCTGCCCAGGGAAGTGGTGGAGTCCCCATCCCTGGAGGTGTTTAAGAGTAGGGTCAACTTAGCGCTGAGGGATATGGTGTAGTTGGGAACTGTTAATGTTGGCTTGATGGTTGGACTGGATGATCTTCAAGGTCTTTTCCAACCTAGACAGTTCTGTGATTCTGTGCCTTTCAGTGCTGCTTGTTTAGGTTGCTGTAGGATTATTTCAATAGAATTGTTTAAGAATATAAGAACATCTTTCCTTCCATCTTTTTCTCTTATTCTCACCTTTACTAATTGAAAATGGCTTTGTTCATATTTCCAAATAAATAATTGAATAACAGATTAAATATGCAGATGGCAGTGGACAATGTACAGGCTAAAGAGACTCCATGTGTCCTCAACAACTATAGTGTGATAACAGACTTTGGGATTTTTCTATTTATTTGGGCTTCTTTTATTTGTTTATCAGCTTACCATGTGGTAGCTTTCTGTGCTTGACAGGGAGACATTTGCATATGGTCCTCTCTTCCTGTTGAATACATATGTTGGAGAAGGGCATAGAGCTTTCTGTGTTAAAGGGCAGTATTTTTTATACCTCGAGTATACAAGAGAGATTTTTTCTTTGTTCGTTATGATGAGTTCTGTTGCTGGAATTGCTCTTTAGTGCTGAGAATACACAGGAGGAATTGCGTGAATTCCAAGAAGGAAGTCGAGAGTATGAAGCTGAACTGGAGACTCAGCTGCAGCAAACAGAGTCCAGAAACAGAGACCTTCTGTCAGAAAACAATCGTCTGCGAATGGAACTGGAGTCAGTTAAGGTAAGAGTGGATGATGCATACAGTAGCTGTACATCCTAAGTGTAAAAGTGAATGAGACAGGCATATGCAGATTCAGCTTGCTTTGTGGACAGGGACCTGCAGCACTACAAAGAAGTTGAACAGAACACTGCAAAAAAAGTATTGAAAAATTAGGAAATACTAATCTGTTGTCTGCTTTGAGGGTGCTGGACACCTTGGAAATGCTCCTGAACCTCTACTTGCAGGTTGTGGCTATGTGTCAGGGTAGATTTGCAGTAGAGTGGAGAGTAAACATGAATGTAACAGAACTGCTGTTTTTTTCCTTCTTCCATTTACTTAGTGCTTTTGTTCACAGCTTTCTTGCTGTCTGCATTGTGCAGACACAGATAATATTGCAGAACAATCAAAATATAAACATTCTAGCTGTGTTCTTGCATTACATAAAGCTCAGTAGTTTTAAACATTTGTTTTTACATAGCTATGTGTTTATTATCTAGCATTTCAGATAAGCTGGGAAGCAGCAGCCAGTGGGTAACACACAGAAGTAAGAGGCATAAACCAGTTTCTGTCCTGCTTTTGTTACTGAATCTGTCTGTACTTGGGGAAAAATAATTTATCTTCTTATGCTTCTGTGAAATTAAGAATGACCTGAAAAACATTAACTTCCATAATTATAAAACATAAAGGATATGATTCTGTGATTCTGTAACTTATTGAGATCGAACTTCTTACCAGAGTGACTTAAGAAATAATGAAGCTATATAGAGTGTGAAGAGTGAGTCTGACTCATTTCAGTCTCATTAAAGATGCTGCTAGTCCCCTGTGCTGGTTGACAGGTTTAGGAAATACTGGTAAGTTTTCTTAAACTTGAAAAAAAAGAAGTCACTGAAATTGGTGTGCCTTTTAAAGGTTTGATCTTGTTGACCTTTTACTCAAAGGTGAGGTATAGTCACCCAAGAAACACTACATTGTATTTTGTAGGCTAGGTCATTATCTGTGGAAGCAGAGATGAATTTAATTACACTTCTTCTACTCAACTGGATACAGTAATGACCTAATAGGAGTGAAGGTATTTGTATAAGGATTATTCAGATTTTCAACCCCTTTTGTCTAAACTGTTGTCCAAATTACTGTCTTAAGGAAATACTCTTCTGTCCCAGGCAGATGCCCTGTCCCTCTAGCACCAATTTAGTGATCCCTGCCCTGCTTCTGGATAGTAAAACCTCCAAGGCTTGTTTCATTGTACTTGTTATGTTGCACTGATCTTTGTTCTTCTTGTATTAGTGCCTTAGCAGTATTAAATGCTCTGCACGTCATACGGCGTGTTGGTCTACTGTTCCATGTAGCCACATAAACCCATGGAAGCTGATGGGTCTGGGGAGAAGGCATAAGTTTGACAAAAATAAAACCTGCAGTTCATGTAATTGAGGAGGGTGTGGACTATTTTCTTTTTTTAGAGGAGCTAGGATGAGAGGAGGGGACAATGAACCAGCCAAAGCACTTAAGAATAAAAACAGTAGGAAACAACATAGAACTTCAAAAAGTGGAGGGTAAACATATTTTAGAAAATCTTAAATTATTCTTCACAGTAGATAACTTTATTAAAACATATTCTGCTTGAAACAAACCTTTTAACAATTGGCTATTCATGCAGCCTGAAAACTGCAGTAACAGCCTGCAGCGAAGGAACAGAGACTCCATTGATGGCCAGATCAGCTGATAGTTTATTACAATTGGCTAAAAACAAAGACTCAAACCTTGCAGTTCTGGTCTTTTATCTGAATCAATTCAAGAGCAAAGCATTAAACTCGTGAAGCTATTGAGCAGCAGTGTTAACTGAGCCCATCAAGGGTTGGTGTCTGCATCTAGGTCAACACTAGTGAACTTTGCCAGGCCCACACAGCTTGTGGCTTTGAGCTTACCAGACTAAGTGTGTGTGCTTGCTCCCTCCTCAGAAACCAGAGTTCACACTACTTAAAAATAAAAGGGAATAATGATTTGGAGGGTTTGTTTAGAAAGTCCCAAAAAGCTAGTTGAAAGTAATCTGCCTCTTAGGGTTTGGGGGCTCTTAAATTCAGCATGTAACTATGTTTCAGAGATCCAGAATTATAGCTGTGTCACTGCACTGTAATCAAATAAGAATTTCTTAGTTCAGAATGGGTATCTCTTTCTCTCCTCCTTGTCTATGCATTTCATGTGCTAAAATAGCTATCTTCAAATTATCAGTTGTGCTAGACTACATGCCGTGGTTTTCAAATTCCAGTGCATGGATTAGTTTTCAGTGACTTCAAGTGTGTTGTACTTAAATTCTGGATGGAGAAAGCACTTCAGGAATGTTACTTATACAGTAATCATGGAGTTTCAAAAAAATCTCTGGCATGTTGAAGTGATCTGATAGCAAGGTGGTGGAGTATAAAGCGTTGCAGTAGATGGTGTGCTGTGAAGCTTTCCCTGTCATTGCTAACTCCGCGTATATATAGCTGCAATATCAGGAGAGAGTGATGGAGAAGCTAAGCCTTTTTCCTTCCCTGTGCCTCTTAAATGTACCCTTGTGTACATGCTGTAAAGGGAGACACAGTTTTAGATTCATATCCAAAGCATGTTGCATAACTGCACCTGAAACATTTTGTGATCTAGAACTCTGAACCTGCTTTGGGCTGATGAAACCAGAGGGGCAGTGGAGAATCCTGCTGGTTTCACAGCAGTATGTAACAGTGTCACACTTGGATACTTTTTTTCTTGTACTTAGGCTCCTAAGTACTGCTTGACTTTTTATTAGAGTTGAAAATAAGTGACTTCTCTTGTATCCTGCTTTGTGTGTTGCTAAAGCTCTTGGGGCTCAGAAATTATGCTGAGTCTCGCTGTCTGGGAGAGCAAGGAATGACCCTGTGCTGTGGAGGTCAGGAACTGCTCCCTGGCACCATTGTTTGATAAGGAGTGACTGGAAGAGCTCTTGTTTGCTGACAGCCCAAAAGCATATGAGTAATTGGCTTTGTTGGCATTTTACCATATGTAAGGTAATGTTTCTCGAAGAACTTCACAGCATCTGCCTCTGCCTTTAAAGGGGCTCAGACAGTGCCACAGAAAGAGAACACGCATTGCTAACTCCCTGATGTGCTGCTTGATTTGCCTTTGATTAGGAAAAGATTGAAATGCAGCATTCGGAAGGATATAGGCAAATCTCCGCGCTGGAAGATGACTTGGCACAGACAAAAGCTATTAAAGATCAACTTCAGAAATATATTCGAGAACTCGAGCAAGCAAATGATGACTTGGAAAGAGCAAAAAGGTGACCCAACTTCTGTGTTTTCTTTTTCCACCTCTGTTCTGTCCTGTGAGTGGGGTGTCACTGAGCTATTTGTGATGCTGTGCTTGGCACTGCCATTCTGAACTAATCACTTTAATGATAATTGTGATGAAGACGTTTGCGGCAGATGGGAAATGTGATAAATTTTTTTCTCTTCCACTCCCTCCACTGCACTCTTTCATATCTTACAAGCTAAAAAAAATATTAATAAAACAAAGCAAACCAAACAAAAATGCAACATTATCCCTTTTGTTGTGAGAGAGGGTGTTCCTCTATGAGCTTGAAGGATCTGGTAGTGACATCTTGTGCACTCTTTTTTTCAGAGCCACTATAATGTCTCTGGAGGATTTTGAACAGCGTTTAAACCAGGCTATTGAAAGAAATGCTTTTCTGGAGAGTGAGCTAGATGAGAAAGAAAACCTTCTGGAGTCCGTGCAGCGTCTGAAAGATGAAGCTAGAGGTTAGACAGAAATTACTTGTATCTCTCCCTTTCTCCCCTCCTGACTTGTAGCTGTTCAGTCATCTCCATATATCTTAGAGCTTGGCTTTTAAGTTTGCATCTTCTAAATCCACTATCTGAAATGCGGAAGCTTCAAGACTGTTCCCCCCACTCCTTGAACTCCTGACCTTGTTCCAGAGCAGCTCATAGAAGCAAAAGTCTGTCCCAGCCTTCTCCTAATCTGTGGTAATGCTTTAGTGGGGATTAAGAAGAGCCAGTCCAGCTGGGGCATGTGCTGGTCTGGCTTCCTGTAACCCATGAAGGTCAGCTTTAATAACGATTAACCTCATTCTTTCCTGGCCTGTGAAAAGTGGAGTCAATAAAACACTAATGGGGCAGTAAAACAGGAGGGCTGTGACTGACTTCTAGTTACCTTTGAATAGCCTCATGCACTAGCTGCTTGATATCTGTCAATAAGGCTGGGTGAGAAGAGCTGGAAAAACACCTTTTATTTTCAGATCTGCTCAGGTTCTGTGCCCTTGAGTGGTTTCCGTAAGCTACAGCCAGGCTGTGGGACAGCAGTGCTTTATCCCTTGGCTAGGTAATGGTGTGGCTTCCACCTGGCCTCAGCTCAGATTTCTTTCGTGTGGAAACCAGGGTAGAAGAGAAGAGGGTGCAATAGGTAGGAACTCAACCTATCAGGGAGCTGAAATGTAGCCAAGGTGTGCCAAGCTGCCTAACCTCAGTCTTGGTGTGCCTCTGCTTACCAGCCTGTAACATCTGGAAAGGAGTTAATTCCCTGCCTCAAAGGGAACCTTGTAAAAGGTATGAAAATTGAAGCCAGATAATAGCAATTGAACTAATACTACAAAAACATCTTGAGCCACAATCCTAGAAAAGCCTTTAGTGATAATCCAGATTCTGAACATATGCCTGAAATAATCTTTAAAAGGATAAGTGACTTGACTTCACTTCCACAAGGGGGGAAAAAAGCTCTTTTGAACTAAAGATTCTCACCTTTTTTTATCTTGGTGGATACATACTCCAAAGCCTTGATATGTGTTGCCTACTTCATAGATCTACGACAAGAGCTTGCAGTGCAGCAGAAACAGGAGAAACCCAAAACACCGATGCGAACTACCCTGGAAACAGAAAGAACAGACACTGCAGTTCAAGCATCCTTATCTGTGCCTTCGACTCCCTTGGTGCACCGGGCACCCAACATGAACATATCCACCCCTGCGACATTTAGGAGAGGTGACTGACAGGGAACCAGCACAGAAATACTATTAGCTCTTGTTTTTACTGTAATTTCTGGCTAAGGGAGGAAATAAAAGAAGGGAGCAGAGTTGAGTGTTTTGGTTAAATACACCTAAATCCAGTCACCATGGTCTCACTATTCATAGACTGTGACTTTTGTGGGTTTATTTACAGACTTTTCATTTCTATTTGACTTGAACTGTCCAGCAATAATAATTGTGAGGGATAAGATGAGCTGTTGGGACTTTAGTTCACAACTGTTGCAGAGATGTTGGGCTAACTTAGGGGAAGGATTTTAAAAACTTCAGTATGATCTTTAATGTCACACTTGTTACTTGAATTGGCTTCTCTGTGAGAGTAGGTGCCCTTTGAGAGAAGCTTTCTTTTTACTCTGGAACAGCAGGACACTGACAAGTCACCCTGGATTTTTGTGCTAAATTACTATATCTCTGCTTTCATGTCAATAATATCAGCTATTTATTTTTTGTGAGGACCAATTATTTCAATATTTGAAACCTTTAACACTAACTCTTCCTTCTAACTTAAAAAGCCAGAAATTCGTGTAACTGTGTTCATGTGTATGTGTAAATGAGGGATTCATACCATCATATTCTGATGATTTGATATTACAGCTCTGAGCTCTAACCAAGTTTGATTGTGGGCATTGGTATGCTTAACCTAAAATCATGTGGTTTGTGTGGAGGAGTTAATGCTTCTGTAAAAGTGAGAGGATTTGGTGATTTGCAGTAAAATGAGAGATGATGGTGCTGTCTGAGGACACATCCCTCTGGTCCCACTGCAGCAACAGAGATGCAAAGTAGGCTGGTAGAACAAATCTGTAGAAACCAAGCCACAGCACATCTAGAGACTTTAGCTTAGGACAGTGTAACTTGAGCTGTCTCAGGGAGACAGTGCTTCATATTCCTAATGGATATGAAAGATCTGGAGATGAGATACAAAAAGATGAAGATACTGATGTTTCCTCTGCTCTGCATGTTGGGCTATCTTTTGACTTCCAGTGTCAATTTTTTTTTTTTTTAGTGAGTAATGTATCCTTCTTTAACTTGCCCTGCAGGTCTTGAGGACAGTTATGGTGCAACTCCTCTCACACCTGCTGCAAGAATATCTGCACTTAACATCGTGGGAGACTTACTGCGAAAAGTGGGGGTGAGTGATTACCTGCTAGTCAGTGCTCTTGGATAGGTAGAGATGTCTGAAACTGCAGCCAGTATTATTTGTGCTGCTGCTCAGGGGAGACCAGAAGGAGTATCTTGCCTGCAGGTTAGCTAAGCATGGCCTTGAAATGTGATCTGTCCTTTGTGTGTTTCTGACCAACCCCCAACTAATTGTTATCCATGTTGTTATCCACATGGAATAAGATCTTCCTCTACAAATTTCTGAAAAAGCATATGCAGAAAGAATAAACCAGCAGGAGTAAATTAAGGAGCAATCTGCTCTATGAAAGGCAGAGAAGAAAGCAGGCTGATGTCTGCTCTCCGGGGGGCTTCTGGTGAACCTTAAGAATCCAGTAGTCTTTTGAGCAAGACCTAATGTCATATTAAGCTGTAGTTTGACATTTAAGGTAGTGCTGTTGCTGGAAAAGTTATCCCATGACTTCCTTCTGTTTTCTCCCTTATACCCCAGTGCTGTGTTGATACAGCATTTATATGACTTTTTGGGCTGAGCTGCAGAGCTGATACAGCTGAAGAGTAATCCAGCAGCAAAGGTGAGGTGATCTAGGATGGGAGCCTGTGGTGGAGAATAGGGTGCCATTGGCTCAGTTCCCTCAGGTATACCACCTAGTACATACAACCTAATATGTGTGTAGGGAAGCAGAGAGCTCAAATGAACATTTAGTAATCTAAAATGTGATGCCTGTAAGAAAGATGTCAAAATCTCCCTGAGGAAGCTGAAGGTTTTGTGTTCCTGCTGGTGAATAGCATCAACTCCTTAACCTCCCCTACAGAAACAGCGATTCGTCTTTAGAGGAATGACTGGCTTCATCTCTTCAGAAATTCAGAACTCGTGTTGCACTGGGGCCTAGCAGGTTCCTCTACTAGACAACTCATTCTGAAAAAACAAACAAACAAAAAAAACCCCAAACGCTCTTAATGCCGTTTTGGTGTGCCACAATGCCATCTTGTGAAAGAGAAGAGTGATATCATCTGACACTTGCCTCATCTGTGTTTACATTAGGCTTTGGAGTCCAAACTTGCATCTTGCCGAAATTTTGTGTATGACCAGTCTCCAAACAGAACCACAGTGTCCATGTACATGAACAGAGATGTCCTTGAAACACGCCTGAGTCCTCATCAGCCTCTCTGTGATACAGGGTGAGTGCTGTTCTCTGCTGTTGTGTCTTTGGGAGAACTGTTGGTGTTAGAACTTAGTGACTGCTACTGTTCTACTTAGAAGTATATCTTTGTTTTGGTAGAGACAGATTTGTTTTTGAAAGATAGGGAATTAGTTATTCAGGATTATGATTTGAATGTTTCAGATTAGTTTAAAATTTGGAATCACTAGCTGCTGAAATTCAAAGATTAGCTGGAATCAACTTCTGAAAATCCACAAATTCGAAGCAAACGTAACATGTATTTTATTATAAACCCATTGTTTAAATGGAATGAAGTACAATAGAGGAGCTCTTGCTTACTGGCTCAATTTGGTTTATGCTATTGGTTTATGTACAAGTGATGTCTCAGGAACATTATGGTGTGTAGGGACTTCCCTTAGCACAGTTAAGATTCTCATTTATAGGAGAACTGGTGAAAAAGCAAATAATGGGTTCACTCAGAATGCTTTACTGTTGCTAAGATCTGTTTCCAAGAACAGCTGACAGGAAGTTACCTGACTGAATTTATAAATTTGTCTGAACATTTGAACTGTTTAAAAAAAAACAAAAAAAAAAAACCCAAAAAAAAAATCAGCAAGGTTATCACAAATTGCAGTTCAGTGTCTGTTTAAACCCTGCCAATCCTGTACTGCACATTCTTTAGATTCTCTGTAAATTAAGTGCCTACGGTACAGTTTGTTCCAGACTTAATTATTCAGCTAGACCCTTGCACTGAAGATACTGGTTTGGCCTGTTGCTCAGTGTTCAGAGTTGTTGTGTGGAAAGAGTGCTCCACATTGTGCTTGTTATCCCAGCCTGAGGAGAAACCTCATGAAAGCTCCTACAAGAAAGCTTCAAGGGCCATACGTTTACATATTCACGCAGCTGATGATATATCTACTGCTGTAATACTAGAGCTGAAATTCCAACACCTGTAAAAGATAGCCTCTCGTTACTCAGAGGGAAACAGAGCCCTGTGTTACAGTGGAAACTCAGCCCGGTTAAGCAGTGGGCTCACTTAGTGCTCAGAGTGATATTCTCTTACCTGTTGATTTCTCAAGCTGAGTGGTGTACTCTGGAAGCGACCAGTTACTCTGAAGGTGGTAACTGAGCAAGAAATGCATTAACTTCTATTTTGTATTTGCAGGTTAGTGAAACGCCTGGAGTTTGGAACACGGCCTTCAAATATTCCAGGACCAATGAGCCATCCCTCGCAAAGTGTTGTCAAGATGCTGCTATGAAAAGCCTGGCTGGCTTTGGAATAGGAAAAAAAAAAAAATTTAAACTTTAGTTTTAAAGAGAACAGGCAGCAGTCTTGGGATAGGTGAGAACTGAGCAAGAAGCTGCAATTGGCAATGGCCTCCTGTGGCCTTGTTTAGTCTGGTCTCTTGGCGGAGTTCTGTGGGTAGTATGATAAAGCAATGCTGCCTAGCAGTGCGGGGCTTAGAGTTGCTTCCTACATCAGTTGCTGTACGTAGCTCCTTGGAAGTTGTTTCTTTCGACACTGCCAGTTAAATCCATTGTCCCTCTACCTACAACAGAGACAGTATTCCCTATGCAGCTCCTCAGGCTTTGGCTTTTGGTGTTAATACAGCACTACGGTGTTCTGGCTTAAATTCTGATTGTGCTGGCCTTCTATCATTGGTGTTGTGTGCTGCAGTCACCTGAATTAGAGGAGTGTTTTTATGTGGAGAAAGGTGTATTTCTGTGGGGAAGCTGCCCAACTCTTGTGGGATGTTTGCTGGTCAGAATCTTGCTATGCAGAAACCTGCCTCCATAGTGGTAAGATGCTTTTGTAAGCTATGATTTGCCATTAAGAATAGGTCATGGTTAAAGGTGAGGAATGCCTAATGCTTAAGAGTACTTGGGAGATCCCAGAGCTAACAGCAAGATAGAAGACTTTGGACTGGCTTAGCATATAAGACATTTCTTTTTGCCATATTGTGGCTCATAAGGCCTGGCTGTTGTAGGAAGCAAGAGACCTGATTAAGTTCCTAGTTCTAACATCTTAATGGGTGGGTTTCACTGCTTTCCAGACCTCCCTTTATTAATGTGCCTTGGGTATTAGTGATTTTTTTCTTGGTTTTTTTTTTTATGAGAATATATGCTTTTAGCTCTTACTCATTTAGACATGTTTTTTAACCCAAAAAGTCCTTTATGCTAGACAAGTGTATATGAATAGAGGATTATTTTTAAATCCCTTTTTTCCCCTATAGAATATTACAGCATTTTAGTTTGTTTTTTTTAAATGGAGTAGGTTCACTCACAGTATTAATGTACCTTACGGAAGCCTGTACTTGCAAAAATGATCATGACTAAACAATTTATGGTTTTTGCAAGGGGTGGGGTAGGGAGAGCTTACTTGACAGAAGAATGCATAAATGGGTTTGGGTGTTTGGGTTTTGTGGAATTTTTTTAAGAAAATACTGTGAAAACAGCCACTGTTGCATCCATTTCTCTGGAATGGGAAATAACCACAGATCATTCCCATATCTACAAAGTTGGCTTAACTGGGGAACAGAATAAAGCTTATTTTGAATGCTAGTTGTTGATTCATTTTGAGTTTTTTTGCAAGTTGTCACTGTGGTTTATGCACAGATGTTTGCTCCCAGTTTCTCATCTGTTTCTGATCAATGAGGCTAAAAGAGACGTTGTTTTGCTGAATCATATTTAAAGATTTTCTTACACCTCTTCTCATGGTTTCCTACCCTAAGGTATGTAAACACTGACATAGCTAAAGATGGCTCTGGGATTTACAGTGTTTAGTATTGGCATTGGGGGCTCTTAAAATACCAAACTCTGGCTGTGTTAACATGGTTTTTGTCCTTTCACACAGGGAGTTGACACTTTTCTTACCCATAAGGAGCAGAAGCATGTGGGCTATTTTATTAGTTGTGCTGACACATGGACTGTGGTTCAGTGAACTCTGTAGCCTGAGGAATCAGTCAAGACAAGTTGCATTTTCCTTATCTTGCCAGAATTTGCCTGCTTGGTGAGCAAGTTGGCTTGCAGTCAGATTGAGACATAGCCTTAAGATAAGGTAGAAAGTTGGAAAATCACGGCCATGCTAGTATTATATATTTTACAGATATACTATTAATGTGACTACAGATGTAATCAGAGAGGCTAGGGGTGGATATGTTATTGAGAACTGACAAAATTCAGTCTAGACTGGTCACCTCTGTAATGGTATGGAGAGAAACTTCAGTTCAGCCACTGTTGCGGAAGGATGCATTCTGTGGTGTTACTAAAGAAACTCTTACTCCTTATTTTGTCACAAGCTTTGCAGAACAGGGACTGGAACCTTAGGGCAGTGCACTAACCATGAGACCAAACCTCTACCATTATGCATGTGAATTTTCTAGGTGAATTCCTATTAGAAGTCTCCATGGTCAGTTTGCTGGTTCTGCTTCAAGCACTGGTGCTTAAGACCATTGTGTATGAAGTCTGACTTCCTTGGTCTCCTTGTTCCCACACATGCAGGCTAACAAGCTGTGTGTTTAACAACCAGCTCTTGAGTGTGTTTATAAAGCTGGGCTGCATGGCTGATCAATGAAAAGGTCTTATCTGGTAGTCGTAACCCCTTCCTCTGCAGCTTGTCATCTCAATCACTCTAAATGGATTCTTATTTAAACTCTTCCTTTACTCTTTCATGAGCAGAGAGAATTCTTTGGGTTCTGATTCTGCTGGCTAAATGGTGCCTAGTCTGAATCTCCAGTTCATGAACTCTGTGCCTTCTGGAACAATGCTTAGATTTAGGAGATGATTGCATTAGCTGTCAAGGTAGATGTTTTTGCATGGCTTGCTCTCCCCGTAGTTTAAGGTTCACTTGCTGTACAGTCTAAGACATAGAGTGAAAACTCCGTACTTGATTTAGACTAATTCTGCACCTGGCTTTGCTGTGCATGGCTCTCTACTGCCCCAGTGTGACCACAAAGCTACCTGCTCTCTGAAAGTCCTAGGGCTGCATGGATTTGTGATAGGTCTTGGTAGTTCTGAGGAGTGGTCTGCGGTCCTATAGTGCCCCAAAAATACAAAGTAACTGCGTGCTGATCCTTTAATGCAGAATAGCTTGGCTTGCATCACTGCATTCAATGTAGGCTGCTGTTTCCAATTGAGAAGCTTTAGTTGGAAATATACCTACACATACAGACTTCAGGGGTGGGTTCAGTTGCTGAAAGACAGGCACTTTAGGGCCCTGCCTGCCTTCCAACTGCTGCAGCAGAATGCTGCAAGTCTCCTGCAGTTCCTGTGTCATATTTCTCAGTCCTTGGGTACATCCTAGGGCACCTCAGTTAGCACTGTGTGTGCATGAGGTAATCAAACCTGTCTCAAGTACTTCATGTCATTTTACATTCACCTCAGTGTACTTCTTTTTTTTTTATTCCTTGAAAAGCAATTGCTTAGGAGAAAATCATGGTTTTGTCCTAATGGTTAGAGATGACCTCTTTCAAAAAATATTTGAGTTGTAAAGAAGCTATACTGCATCCCCCATTCCATTCGAGCATGCTGTATTGCACCCAAGTTACATCCGTACACAAGAATACTGAAGTAGTTTTTATAGCCTTTTATTAGTGTGTAAGCACATCCATGGTGCATATAAAACTGTAACAGTTGACTTAATTTGAACAAATGATATTTTATTTTTCAGTAAGTGATTAAAAAGGCACTTCCACCTTGTGAATGGTGCATCAGGGGTGTAGTAACCAGGAGAAAACCCTATATTAATCAAATACTCAAGACAAAATGAAAGTTTAAGAAAAGATTAACTGACCAATGCCTTTTTTTTTCCTTGCAACAGTCTCACAAATCCTGTGTAAACTATAGTTCACTGGGATTGGAATCATCTGAGGTACTAGAACTCTCTCGAAGACTCTCAAAGTGAATTACTCTTGAGTGTTAAAAAAACCCCACCTTTTCAAATACACTTCATGGTAAAACAAGTTTTGGCGTACTTTTAACATCAGTCTATACATTGGAGACAAGGCAGTTGTGCTTTTATCATTGTCAGAGGAGTGGGTGTATGTGATCTTGACACTAAGAGTAGACTTATACAGTGCTAAATATCATCCTCCCTCCCCCTGCTGCAGTGCAATTTTTTAAAGCGTGTTTATTCACTGGCTTTTGTTCCATTGAAATCTCCATCTCTTGCATCCATTTCTTCATCACCTCCTTCTGTTGCATTCTCAATTATTCTTCTGCCTCCAGATCTACGGGGTGGGGCAAAAGATGCTGGCTCATTTCCCCTCCTGCAGTAAGAGGAAAAAAACCCCAAAAAATCAGGTATTAGGTAATTTGCTGTCCTCACAAATAAGTATAGTTTTGGAACAGGACCTTGGGGCTGATGTTTTTAAATGCAGAACAGCCAAGAGCTGTGGGCCTCTAATACAACTTTCTGTTCTGCAGCATCTAAGTATAATTTGTGCACAGGTTGAGACTCCCAGTTGCTTGAAACAGTGATGGGATTCCTGTACTTTTGCTTAAAGTTCTCATCTGCCCCAAGCCCCTCCCCCACTTTTCATTTCACTGTTTTCCCCTATGGGGACTGCAGCTGGCTGTGCTTGAGAGGAAAGGGAAAGGGCCCTGCTTGCACCTGCAGCAGCAGGGGAGTGTCCTTCCTGTCCCTTCAGAAGAGCAAGGAGAGAGCAAGCTTGTTCTGAAATTCTGACCCACAGTCTGAATTAGCCCACCAGTTACTGAAGACCCATGAGACCTGGGACTGGAGCGGTGCTGCGGATGTCAGCAGGCATTTTGCAGCCCACAGTCCCTCTCTGCAAAGGCTGTATCGGTCAGAGCACCACGTATGACATCTTAGGTTGTGAGTGTCTCAAATCTCTCCCAACGGAGAGAGGAAACCATTGCTGCTTTGGAACTCAGGTGCTGACTCTTAACAGTGCAAGTGTCTTGCAAAAGAGCTTACAGAAAATGCTTTCTCCCATCTTACCCCCTTTTCCTCTCCCATGTCCCTCCCATCGCCATATATTTTATAGCCACAGCCCAAGGCAGGGACACTTTAGTCCTTCAAGGTTAATTTTTTGGGTAGGTGTGAGCAAGTGAGACAGAAGATGGGTTTGTCTCTTCTTGTCCTCCATTGCTACTGTGCTACAAAACACTTAAGTTTCGTAACATGGCTTCTCACTTGCCCCTTATTAAGCAAACCTTTGTAAAGGCTTGAGACCACAGACATAAACAATAAAATAAATTCATGATCACTGAATATTGTGCCAAAATTACTTAATTTGGTGTTAAGTACATCTGACTCTGCACTTCTGGGTACAGCAATCATGCATAAATATTTAAAGGCTTGTCTTGTCCTTGCAAAAGACTAAGCCAGTGGTGTTCCTTCTTGAAACAGCTATTTAAGTCCAGAGTTCAATCTTCCATAGAAGGGAAGTGGGTAGGAACATTGGCTGGACTAACTTATTTCAGAGGCACCAATCTGTGTTTCCAAGGTGGTCCGTTTTCCACATTTCTGCCCTTAAACTTCAGTGTCAGCAAGCAATTAGCTGGATAATAAAGCTTCATTTAAGATCTGCTGTTAGTTAACCGTAGTTGTTCTGGTGCCGATGGCATGTATTGAACAGAAGGATGTATCATTTCTACCCTGGCATGTGCTTGACAGTCTAACAGCAGTGTCTACTCTTTTATGATAGATACTTGTTATTACTGTTTAACAACAAAGTACTAGTTAGGTCAGTAAATTCATTAATTCTTGTCACTAAAGGAAGAGCTCTTTATCCCCTTGGACTCCTGCTATCTGAACTCAATTACTGAGAAGTCATTTGTAAGATAATTTTCTTTATGCTGCAGTAATTCACTGAGGTGTTATAAGAGAACATGGGACTGATGGGGAGTAACAGGAAGAGTCTAACCAAATTGAGCAGTACAGTTTTGGCTACAAAGTGAACTCCTGATCACACACTAACTACTTATTAACGTAAACTGTTACAGTATGCATAAACTTAATACTACTTTAAACTGGTATTGGCCCTGTGGATAAACACTTTTTGCTTACATTTATTCCTCTTAAACAGGTTTATGGGTTTGATAATATTCATGTGGTCATTCGCATTAGTCCCTTTAGAATAATGCGTATAGTTGAGACAAGCCTTAAGCATTAGTGATTGCTTTGTAGCTCTGTATTTAATCTACGTTTGAACAAGTGCTACTGGAGTAGTGCTTGAATAACAGTCTGACTGGAAATATTAGGCTGACTAAAAGGCACATGCAAGGACAAGACATCATCTTTAAATATTTGTGTATTCACAGTGAAATCCAGCATATGTAAAATAGAAGATATACAAATATTACAAGGCAGTAGCTCTTTAATTTTTGCAACAGCAGGTATTATTCCTATCTCCAGAGAATGTGATAAAGTATAATACAATGCTGTGCTAGGTTACACGGTGAATGTTAATCTCTGTTTCTGTGCTTTATGTTTTAATAACAGTAGACAAACAACGTGATGTCTGCAAAATAGCTCTAAAAGCCAACATAATAGCTATTTGTAAGCAATACAGGCACAGAGTGCTATGTAATGAAAGGCAAGACTTTCTCTTTTGTCTGTCATGGTATGGTGTAAGTGTAATAAATCACATGCAAGTAAGATCTTCCCAAATCTCAGGTGAGTTAGATGAGATCTTACCTTAGAGTCAGAATTACAATATGCATAAGAAATACTGTGAAATTCTAATGACATGCTGTGACACTTCATATTCATTAGTCCTTTTAATCAATTTTACTAATTAATGGTGTATTTGATTTGAAAAATTTTAATCTTTGTGGCTGTGCACAAAGATGAGGTGCAAAAAAGACAATTTTCGTGCAGAAAAAGTCAGAGTACTTTATTAGGTACTCTGTTGGTAGAGCTTGTGAGAATGCAACATTGGTAAGTCTACGTCAGTACATAACCTACTTGTAAGAAAGATGTATCACTGATGAACAGCTGATGGTAGCTAGATTATTGTAATATTTGTCTCTTTTTGATAAAACAGATTAATACCAAGATATCCAAGCCTTCACAGTTTGCAGAAACCTCACATGATTTTTACTTGGGCCAAAGAAAATGGAAATTTGTGCAACACAAGCTAGCTGCAAAGTTGAAGGCATGGTACCTGCTTAGTCATGCGAAGGTTCCTGTGTCCCTCTGAAACAGAGATAGAGAGTCCCAGGCAGTTATACTAAGCACATGGTCATGATCAGAGGTAGGTAGATTACTTTTAAATAATTAAACAAAATACATTACAGCCAAT
This sequence comes from Strix aluco, assembly GCF_031877795.1. Lineage (NCBI taxonomy): Eukaryota > Metazoa > Chordata > Aves > Strigiformes > Strigidae > Strix > Strix aluco. The sequence continues at coordinate 15,150,944 of NC_133945.1, read as the reverse complement.
TACATTACATTTAGATAAAACAAAAATGAGCCTTATGCTATTCTATGTAGAAAGGGCTGGACACAGCCACTCCTTTGTAAAGTAGCCAGGAGCACGCACCCCAAGATGGTGCTAATGAAAAAGGCTACTGCATCCCTACACTTCACTTTGAAGTAAACCCACATCTGAAGGTTGATTCATGTTCCTGGTAAGCACACTGGCAAACTGCTTCAACTAGGCAAGTGCTCTGCTTTCATCTGAAATACTGCTGGGTTTAGGTAGAAAGCAAAGTTTTATGGTGTGATGATGCAGATAGAGCAATTTCCTTGTAATTAAAGTCAGCCTCTTTATTTCAGTGAGTTGGTGTTTTCAAACCCAGTGAGTGCAGGACAACTCAGGATCGGCTGACTGATCACAGTTTTTCTTTTTCCCTAGTCAGTTTTAACAAGAAAATGCAAAAGGACATTTTATCTCTTCCTTGGTCTGATGATACTGAATCCCTTTGAAGTCCAAAAAGACTTTTGCAGAAGAGTCATATAACGTGCCTTGCCTTTTGTTACCTGTGATGTTGTCTAAGACTGTTTACAGTCATGTGTGAGTTGTGCATGTGTGAAAGTGTGAAAAGCACAAGCATTTCTGCCCATTTGTGACTGCTTCTGGACAAATAGATACAGCTGTTATATAAGGGGTGTTTTCAAAAGCAACTAAGCCTAATTCTGTTCCTATTTAGGCCAACGGGAGTTTTGATTAGAAAAGGAGTAAGGCTGTGCCATGTTATTACAGTTGTACATCTCACAGCTGAAATCCTGAGATCGCTGCAGTCTATGAAACGCACTTCACCTTCTGACTTTGGCATTTTGTTGTACTTGCCAAGCTATATAAGGAGTAAGTAACTTTGCAGCATTATCAGTGTCTGTTCTTGAAAAAAATACTTTTTTTTTTTTCCCACTTCTCTAGTTTAGTTCTAAATTTCAAGCTGTCAGTGAGTGGGAGTGCCTGTCCCAAGCAAGGGCACTCTACCTGAGCTTGCTCTTCAGTGCTGCAACCTCACGGCCCAGGGCGTCGTTACTCTCAGTAGCTTCATCCAGCTCTCTCTGCAGCTTCCTGCGGCTTGCGTTGATACGCTGAGACTCTTCCTCAGCCTCCTCCAGCTGCCTTTTCAGTTGCTTGAGTCGTGTGTTGCCTTTCTCAGCCTAAAGGGAAATTTTAGAGTAATGCTTCAGAACAGATCCAACAGCTTTATTTTCCTCATTTTAATTTCATACTTCTCTTGAGAGTTTTACTGAAACATGGCCTAAATCAAAGGTAGAAGCTTAAAATCTAAAAAGTATTAAAATAACTTTGTGGGAGTTCATTTTGATGATAGATACAGTGTTTGGACACTACCTTGCTGTTTCTTTTGCTGTGCAGTCAGACTGTTGCAGCTGGCTGATCGACAAGGACTAGTGCTTTGGCACTTGACTCAGCATGGAAGAAGAATTATCTTGTCCTGTCTTTTAGCAAAGGGCTGTATAGGTCTCCCAGCATAGAATCCAAGCAGACAGCCTGCTTTCTAGAGGGATATTTCTTTGAGGCAGAACATGGACTCTTCCTTTCTTAGGGTAAAACCTGAAAATCCCCATGCCCCAGACTAAGACCCTTATGACACAGTCTGATACCTGATCTTTGTACTGCTCCGCCTGCTTTCTCTCATCCTCCACCTGCAGCAATGCGTCCTTCAGCTTCTTGTCCTTCTGGCGCAACGTCTTGGCTGCAGCCTGCTTCTCTCTGCAAATGACAGTGCAAAATTTCGTGATGTGGAAGGTCTGTAGTGTTCACCTGCCTCAGGCATGTTGCTCGTGAAACTGGCACCAAGGACCCGTATGTGAAAGGCCTTACTGAATTTAACAGATGAATTCTAAGCAAAGCTTAAAGGTCGTGTTCTTCTGATCAAAACAAATACGTGTCTTTGCTGTATGCTAGAGGTGCTCCAGGAGATCTGTTCTAAAACACAAGGTGATTTCCTCAATAATCCTACAAATGGCACAATGTCTTATGGCAATTAACCTGGCAGGGTCATAGGGCAGTTACAGTAAAAGGTAGGAGTGGAGGGTAGCAGATCCTTGCCTTTGATACCAGTAGAACTTTTCAGCCATAAAATGGTTCTTAATTAGAACCTGTAACAACTCTGGTTACTGGCCGTATGTCTAAGAAATGTTAAGTGAGGGAGAAACTTTACCAAGCCTTAATGACACTGAGAGCCAGATGATGACACAAATCCTGTACACCTTTGTATACTTTATCTCATTATCTGGAACAATAAATGGATAGTTATGTCCTCTGGGAGACCAGTACCTGGCTTCCTGTTCCAATTGCTCTTCGAGAGAAGCAATTTTGGCCTCTAGAGCAGCAATTGTAGTTTTGAATTTGGACTTCACAGCTCCCTCCATCTCCTGCAGCTTACTCTTCAGCTCTTTGTTCTGCCTCTCCAGTTGCTGCCGAGCATTTTCATTCTTCTGTGCAGTTGAGCGCTCTGTTGCCAGCTCATTGTTCAGCTGCTCGGCCTGCAAGGGTGAGAATGGATGCTGTCAAAAGTGTCGCATGCTTTCAGAGAAACGACAGGTGGAAATTTAGAGTGGCAATTCCCCAGGTATTTATTCAGAACCACAAATAGCTTTTTCTGGACTACAAACAGAAAGTGATGTGCTGAAGTGAGCTCTACCTGCTGTACCGCTTTCCTCATGCGATCACCCATTGCCTCTATGTTGCTTTGCTCCTCTTCTAGCTCTTCCTCCAGTTGGGCAATTCTTGCTTCCAGGCGCCGTTTCTCATCCTGAAGGCTTGTCCTGTAAGTTTAAATTTAGTAAGTGCCTAGTTGTGGCTCTGACCGCTTGAATGTGTCTGAAACTATTATGAACTGCCACTAATTCATAAAGAGAACTAGTGAACTATATGAAACTAGCCGTATGCATGCATGTTGTGTTGTCAAGACCAGATGGCTATTGGGAGAGGAACGTAACTTCTCTTGGCAGCCATGCAACATTCAACAGCATGTTTACAGCCGTGTGAGTAATCCAGTCTATTCCTACCTTCCAGAAGTAGCACTTGCGAGTTCCTCTGCCATCTCTTCTTTCTCCAGATCCGCTTGTTTGCGAGCTCTCTCTGCAGCAGCCAGATCCTAGGAGAAAAGAGAAGGTAGCATAGTAAAGAAATGAGCAAGTAAATGTTCAGACAAACAGTTATAGCATGATACACAGGACTGTAAACTTTCTAAAATGGGTATAAGATGGGCTGTCATGTTAACAGAATAAATTCTTGTCATGTCATATAAATCCTAAGGAAGTACAATGAAATACACTTTATTGAGCCTGTCAGCTGGTTTCTATTTTATTGGTTTTAATCACAGGAATGCCATTTAATACACATGGGAATAATAGCACTATCAAGACTTCAGGAATTTATAGCTATTGAAAACAATTTGTGTTGGATCATACAGTTCATTTCCCTTTAAGACTGGTGAACTGTGCCTTCCTCCAAGGTGGTTTTTTTCAGCTTAATCTGTCTATGCTCAGATGTAGATCCAGCAGCTTTAGTGGAGTGCATGGAGCACGTGGAACTTGTTACAAGTGCTGCTTATAGCTTTCCATCCCCGATAGCTATTATATTATTTCACTGCAGTTCTGTTTTTCTACTGAGGGTCATATGTAGTCTGCTTCATACTGCTCTAAGTTTCCTACTTTACCTCTTGAAGCTGGATGAGTTCTGCTTCCAGGCCCTTTGCTTTCTTCTCATTTTCTCTGGCTGTAGCAAATATTTCTTCTCTGGCAGCCCGTGCATCATCCAGCTCTCGTTGGTAGTCCTTCATCTGAGCCTTGTTGAAAAGAATAACAGAGATTTATTTTTGTGTGGCTTTATAACAATTTCAGTAGAAAGAAATTTGAACAGAATAGATCACATACATGTTTACACAGTCATAATGCCTCTTAAATTATATTTTCTGGAGAGATCAGCTAGCACATGTTGGAAAGGTCTGAAACGCTATTCCAAGAAGAGTGATGCTTCCACTTGCATGCTGCAACTTTTGTATTGCCTATTGTCTGTATTTCCTCTGAATATTTGAGTACATGTGCAGTCTTAATCTTTCCAATACATTCCTTCTTGTTTAGCTGTCAGCTTATGACAGAACAGATGATATGGAGACTTACAGTACCAACAGGAAAATGCTAATTCAGAGACAACATGATTTCTGAGCAGTCTTTTATGCTTTTGAGTCAAGTGTTAGAACCAGGATTGAAGCCTTGTAATAGAATTTATCATGTAGCCCTTTCTCTATGTGGGAATCTGTTTTTCTTCATGTGGTAAGTCAATAGGCCAGAGAATTTTAGAAGCTCTCTGCAATGATAAAATCTAAGATTTTCATCATTTGCCATGTGAAGTTTTCCACTGTCTCTCAAACTGAGCATTACAGTACTGATACTTGAATCTGGGAGTCTAGTTAAAACTCCCCCTCTAACCAGTCATCTGTAACAGGCATCAAGTTCACAGATGTCATCTAACTTTCATATTGTGGCTGTACAAAAGACAGCAGTGGGAAAAACTATATTTGTGGGATTACATACCTGTAACTTGCGAAGTTGTTTGATGGCTTCTTCCCGAGCTTTATTAGCAGAATCAGCTTGGCTTTCTAGATCTTTAACATCAATCTCCAGCTTCTTTTTGGCTGCAGCTGCCAGGGCACGTTGCTTCCGTTCATCTTCCAGTTCTGTTTCATATTCATGGAGCTGATTATAAAAGAAAACAACTTAAGTTTAGGAAAGTCCTTGAGCACTCAAACACTTTGTGTATGTCTGATTAATGTATACAGATATATACTGTATACGCTATATATCTCTATTAATTGTGATTTTCCTGACAGTTAAAGTAGATTTCTATTTTGTCCAAAAATTAAAGATTCTTGAAAGGAGTCAGCAATTTGTCTTCTGTATTCACAGATAACATGTATATTACAAGATGATGACTACAGCAGTTGTCCTTGCTGTCCCCACACTTCTATACAAATAGGCTGTGTCTTGTCTGTTTTAATTTCTAGTGATTTTGTATCCATTTGGTGTACCTTGGGAAGACATCTGTATTAGAAGCTGTCCTTTTTCATGTGCATTGAGAATATGGGGAAGGTTCTTTCAACTGTGTCAGAAGTAACAATTCATATGTTTTATACTATATTGGTTGTAGTGTTAAATTGCTACATCTATTGGCAGTTGTGCACCTGCTACTGAAACAGGAAAAACTGTTATGCAGTTTTGTGCCTTTTTCAGTACAATAACCTCCTTTTTTTTTGTATTTGCCAAGCACAAGGCAGTATAATGTTTTCTTCTCATTATAGTAAGGTGCTTTTAATAATGGCATGAGGCTGGGGACTTTGAACTGACTTGGTCAGATATTTACAAAGGCAATAATAGGAAATGGTACCTGTTTAAGAAGTTGTCTTCTCTTCTCCTCATTCTGTTCATCTCTGGCTTGTAAATCTCTTTCAAACTGGCCTTTCAGGGCCTGCATGTTAACCTCCAACCTGAGTTTGGCATCTTCAGCAGCCTGTAGTTCATCCTCTAGCTCTTCTAATTGTGTCTTCATCTCTTCTACTTGCTGTTCAAGGGTCCGTTTAGATTTCTCCAATTCATGGACCTTTCAAGAAATAAGCATTTAATAAACTTGTTATAAGAAATAAAAATAATTCTAGTTAAACACAGTCTACCTGCAATATAGGCCACACTTGAAAATACCAGCTGTGGACAACGAGTGAACTAATCTGCACTGAAAATGGTGTTTTAGCATTTTTTTGTACACTTGCAAATCTGTCTTAAAATAACCTGAGATTCTCTTTATCCCAAACTTTCATTTTTAATCTAGTCAAATATTATAATTGCATTAATTTAGTATTAGAAGTAATACTAGTATATCACTGTAATAAAAGAAGTGATTGTCAATGCATTGGTGGAAATTTGCTGCAGCCATCCATGTAAATGTTAGGCTGGTGACAAAGTCAAATATAACTAATAAAATCAGATTTGTGGAGTTTACAACTTGAAAGCTGCTTAAACTAGTAAATTGTTTAGAATCTCTTTAATGTTTTTTCAGTCATAGAAATCAGTAAGAATCTTCATGTTTGAGGTCATGTTAAAAATAAAAATGGCTTACAGTTCTTTGCCAAGTCACTTGAAAGTTTGGGCACAGATGGAATAACCTTTGAATTCTGTCTGAAATATCTGATCTTGCTGAATGGATTTGTGTGGCACAGAGAATTTCCCATACTGAAAACAATGATCTGTTTGTTAGCTGCTATTTTAAGTTATTGTTGTGGAAATAGTTCTAAGCCCAAAACTTACATTCTTGCCAACATCATCTTTGGAGCTAACAAGATCTTCCATTTCAGCTTTCAACATTTTGTTCGTTCTCTCCAGTTCTTCTTTGGCTTCCAAAGCCTCTTCAAGTGCTCGGGCCAGTGACAGAGCCTTTGTTTCTTTTTCTCTAGCTTCAGCTTCTGCCCTGTCTCTTTCATCTGCGTATTTTGAAGAGATGTTTTTCTCTTCAGCTAGCATCTGTAAAAAAGTAGTGTTAATACAGGAAGTCATTATTAATAGGAGTTTTCTATTGCAATGGTTTTGTCAGTTGTTAATGACAGAGAAAAATCTCTGCTTTTTAATAAAGGTATATGAATACGAAATTAACCATTGTATGTGTAATTAAATTTTAGGTTTTTTTTGTCCCTGCTTTATCTTTTACTAAGTCAGTGGAATCTCTGAGTTCCAGAGAAGTTAGGTGATAACACAGCAAGGGAGAATCTTAAATCCATACCTGATCAAACTTCTTCTGTTTCTTCTCCAGGTTGGAGACCAGCTGACGCTGGTTGTCTAAGTCCACCACCAGGTCATCCAGCTCCTGCTGGAGTCTGTTCTTGGTTTTTTCCAGTTTGTCATAAGAAGCAGCCTTTTCCTCAAACTGTTGTGTGAGACTTTCAATTTCCTTCTGAAGTTTCTTTTTTCCTTCTTCCATGGTTTCTATTGTGCTGGAATATTCCTGTAGCTTCTTCTTAGAGTCAGAGAGCTGAAATTTGAATTCAGAGGACAAATCTTTACAGCAGTGACAACAGAGCTTGGCAGAGAAGATAGCCATGAAACAACCAAGACACAGAAATCTTATATAATGTGAAGCTAGTGACTAGTTACCCATCACCTTCATAAAATGAGGCACACTGCAGCCCTAGTATGCACATACAGGCCTAGAGTGCAAGACTATCTTGTGAGCTACCTTCCATTTGTACCTGTCCTACCAATCATGATTTAAAGAACAGGGAAAGTGCTGGCTCCACTGTAGAGCTTCACTAATGCTATCTGTGCTAAGAGCACCAGTTCCCTGAAGGTCCACGTACTGTGCCAGGATAGTTCTACAGATCTGAAACCTCTGCAATTATTGACAAAACTCTCAGTGATGGAGCTAGTGATTTAACTATGGCACTGATACCTGTATTGTCAGTGTTGAAATATGTCTCTCCAGATTTTGTTTTGCTTCTATTTCTTCATCCAACTGCTCTTGCAAGCTGTTCTTCTCGTCCTCCAGCTGACGAAGCTTGGTAGATACATTTAGCTTCTGCCGTGTTTCTTCCTGAAGTAGCTCCTACAGTCACCACATCAATCAGCAATACAGTCATTAGTCTTTTTAGAGTGCATTTAATAAATATTGTAGGTGAGCTGTTACTGGATGCAAGTTTACCTGTGTATCTTGTAGCTGAGATCCTAAGGTTGCAACATCTTTGGTCAATTTGATTGTCTTGCTTTCTGCTTCATTAAGCAAACCAGTAACGTTTTCAACCTCAACCTGTGAGAGACCACAGTGATTAAACTCGGTTATTTTGCACAACTTCAAAACCTTCCTCTAAAATTTAGTTTGCTCTAGATTGAAATCTTAACTTTGAACAGGATCTGAATCTGTTTGTAAGTTTCTGGGTCACCTCAAGTACCAACAGTGTTTCTATTGTAACTAGAATTCACAATTTTGCCATAACTTTTCTGGACAGTATGTGAGATTTAAGCCATGTGGAACTAAATCCTACACACAAATTCTGCAGTGTCTGCACATGTCATCTTTATGACCTGTGTATTAAGACCCTCAAGGTCTAACGCCATTTTTGTTTAGTTTACCTTCGTATTTTATTACTATCTACCTTCATATTTTATTACTATCTATCAAAAAATAGTCATATTCATAAGGCAATAGTAGTATGTTTCTTTCAATGAATTGCAAAGGGGAATGGGGATTTTTGTGGATTTTCCTTCCTCTTCCCAAGTTTGACAGAAGTTGATGCATTTTGATATTTTCTTATTTACACTAATTCAAAATAATAAAATCTTACTGCTGCTATGAATAAAGTTGTAACAATAAACTTTATCGGTATTGCTGGACATTGAACATCTACCAAAGAATCATTTGAAATTATCTTTAGTTATTTCTTATTAGATGCTAAATCACAGATAAGTGAGCATTCTTCTTTCATTGTCATTTTTTTCTGAGCACATCTTATGTGTTTAATAGACGTCTAATCCATTTCTAGAAGCCACATCCCTATCAGTGTTCCCCACCACCCAAAAATGAATGAACAGAAAAACTCTGTAAAACATGCAGCACAGTCACTGAACCAGTGGTGGCATTACAGACTGCAGTGTGTACAGAGGGATGGTGAGATTAAAAGCTCTCACTTCCATGGGACACAGTGGTTGTAATTGTTTAATTGTGTGGTAATTCAGGGAGGAGTTCAAGGTAGGATCCCTACAGATGACAAAAAAAATAGCATTTTGGCTGAAGTCGCCAGGGCTGGGATTCCTCCAGATATACCCTCACAGAACAGTATAAACTGGTCTTCTCAAGCCCAAGGTGTCACAGCAGAAGGTCAGCTCCTTCCTACCTGTAGCTTATGAACTTTTTCATTGAGTTCTGTCCGAATACGTTCTCCATCAGTGTATTTGGACTGTAACTCTTGCAGCTGTACTTCCAGCTTTTTCTTTTTGTGTTCCACATCTTGTTTAGCCTGATTCAGGCTTCTGACTTCATTAGCCAGATCAGCGTTGTCTTTCTCCAGAGTCTGTTTGGTCTTATCCAAGTTTGCTTTCGCCTACAAGCATGAGGTGAAGAAAGATGATCTATAAAAGGAAGCCATGTTATCTAGTGGATAGTTTTCAATAAGATGGATTTCTCTTTACCCGTTTAAATTGTTCCAACTGCTCTGTTAGCTCTTCCACAGCTTGAGTGTGCTTTTGCCTCATCTCCTGGACCTGGGCTTCATGAGTTCGAGTCTCCTCCTCCAGAGCTCTCTTCAGCACTGTGACCTCCTGTTCACGCTTTGCTCTGAAAGGTAACACACATAAGTGGAGCAGCAGCAAAGTGTGTTCCAGTCACTGGGAAAATAGCACTAGTGCACAGTTACTAGACAGTATTGTACTGAGCTTGGTGACATTTATTTTTGGCCCATGTGCTGCGTCTCCATACCTGAGCTCTTGCTGGGTGGCTGTGGTATCCAAAGTATCCTCAAGTTCTGTCTTAAGAGCTTCCAGCTCTTCACCTAGGTCTCTCTTCTGTTTTTCTGCTTTGTTTCTTGCAGCTCTCTCAGACTCCAAGTCTTCCTGGAGATCAGAGATGTGAGATTCCAATTCACGGATCTTCTTGAGGGCATTGTTCTTCTGACTAGTTTCATCTTCAAGCCTGAAAAAAGAATATTTAATTTTGTGTATTAAAAACCAAAAATAATTTCATTTTGAAATTGGTATAAAGGTTTACAGGTTCTGTGCAAGAAAGTACCAAAGAAAGAGAGGGGATTGATGCGAAAAGGATTTGGCAGCTGTACTTTATCAGGACACAATGCCTGGAGATGCTCATCAGCTAGTTCAGCAAAAGTTTTGGTCAGTGTTGTCCCTCTTAAATTCATACAGAAAATCCACTGAGACTCTGGAATGGATCTTAACGGATCTTAAGTAATTTCTGCCTTTTGCCTATGAAGTATGATGTTACACCTCATTCTTTAGTTGATGGCACTGAGAAGAGGCGTTTTCATTGATATCTGGAAGTAAGCTTATGTGTCTATGCGCAAACAATAGTATAACTATTTTTTGCAAAAGGAAATTTGGAAAATGGGGAAAGCATGCAGGAAGGATGTAACTGACAGATAAGATTCATGGCTGCAGCATCCCAGTGTCTGAGAAGGGAAGAGACACATGTTCCAGCCTGGGTTTTCAACCTGTATGCAGATTCAGGAGTGAATACCTGGCTAGAGCAGCCTGCAGCTCTTCCTCCTTCTTGGCTAGTTGTGCTTTCAGTTCAGCAATTTGTGCCTGGAGCTCTGCTATTTGTTCATGTAGATCACCCGACTCCCCTTCCAACTTCCTCTTAATTTTCTCCAGCTCTTGTCTGCTCTTCTCTTCTTTCTTCAGTCGCACTGAAAAAGTAAGGATTTTGGTCATGGGAGTGCGTTAGTGTAAGGAATCCTTAATCCAATCTTGAACTTAGGCAAAAAAAGATTCTGTCCTCCAGTGAGGCCATACATGTAACTACTGCATTTCTGAAGCAACATGCAATACCTTACTGTCATCACTTATTTCTAGCCACTCCAAAGAATAATTTATCTTTCTTCAGAAGAAGCGTTAATATTTTCTCAGTTTTCTCTCCTCTAGTCTTTTGTATGGTGGGAGAAAAAAGAAAAAGGTATCTGTGGTTTATGCACCCTGGGGTTTTGGTGATTCTCATGCAGAAAATGGCTTCAACGTAAGAAATTTGGAAAACGCCCCACAAATTTTTTAGAAGTTTTCTCCAGATTCTGTTTATATTTTTTTTTGTTGTGGGCCAAGGCAGAAGAATGGATATAAACCACTTTTGTTCATGTTACCTTCAAGTTCTGAAATCATAGATTCATGTTTGTTTTTCAGCTTTGTAAGATTTTTGGCTTTTTCTTCTTCTTCTGCAAGATTTGTTGTTAGATCACTTATTCTTTCCTCAAGGAGTTTTCTTTCCTTAAGAAAAATAAAATACTTCTGTTAACAAAAGTGTCTGTCATTGGTGATAGTGAAGCAACTCTTTACCAACTAAAAATGTCCAAGATACTGTCTTTTTATGTTGTATTTATTGAGATTGGAATGGTACATTTCAATTTGTGAATTACAGAGGAGCTGAGGAGTGGTGTCTATGAATTCCATATTCTCTAATCTGCTGCTATTAGAATCTTGTACTCACTCTAATGGCTGGTAAGTAGAGGGCCCAGTTCAGAGGAGCATCCCCTTTCAAGAAGTACTGGGATACATGCTTACTTCCAGTTTTAATCATGAAGTCTGGTTTAAATTAGTTGAAAACCAATAGAATTATTGATGCTGCTTGGGGCCAAGAAGACATGTCTTCCACTGATTGTGCTTGACTGCTGTGGGTATTTTGCTTGAAGATACTGTTACTACAACAGACCTCAAAACCAGTAGTTTTACACAATTTTGAATTGTTTAAATGAGCATGGAAAAATTATCAGAAATTTGTTCAATAGAGGCTGGACAGATGGTCTGGTGGATCTGTACACCCGTGAGACTATATAGTCAAGAGTATTCCTGTTATTCTACTGGAAGAGAAGGTTTTCTCTCACCTTGCACTATCTTCACAAGGTAAGAAAACGAACCCACAGTGCTTACCTTGGTTAGCTTGTTGTTCTGATCTTCCATTATGAGAATATCGTCTTCCATTTTCTTTATCTTGCCGTCTGCTGTTACTTTTTCAAGTTGCAGTTTCTGCCTTGCAGCTTCTTCTTCTTCCAGCTGTTCCTCAAGGTCCTTTGAGGGGGGGAAAAGAAACCCACAAAACATCAATTCTGGAAATAAAATAACACTTAGATTATAGGAATGCTTAATGTTTGTCACTGTATGTGGGGTACATTGCAGACTTTGTTGTTTTTATTAAGAACTAGACAATATGTAATGCTTGGTGATTTAGAAGGAAAGATTTGTTAAAATAATTTTTTAGAGAAAAGATTATTTAAAATCGGGATGGGGAAGAAGATAATCTGGAGGAAAGAGCAATAATTGATCTTACTTCAGTGGTGCAGACACATTCTACAGAGGGCTGCATAGCAGCCAAGCACTTTCATAGGATCTGAGGTTTGTCAGTCTCTATTTTTGTCCTGTGAGATACAAGTTATTGTCTCCATCTGTCACTTATATTTCCTTACCAGCATTTGTTGTTGCATCTTTTTCTTTTCTGCTTGCAACTGCTGGCTGCGCTCCTCCTCTTCCTCAATTCTGGCTTCCATCTCATGCAGAATCTCTTCCAGCTCTTGTTTCTTAGCAGCTAAACGGACTCTCATCTCTTCAGCTTCAGCATACAGTTCAGTTTCTGCCTGAAGCTGTTCCTGAAGGAGGTTCTTCTCTTCACAAAGCTACACAAGTAAAACAGATAGGAAGTGAAGACTTGGATTGCAAATTGCCCTACAGTGTCTTTTGATTAGATAGTCCTAGTGTACAGTCAGGCAGCTCTACCGCAGGTTCTTGTGTGGGCATTGGGCCTCTACTGAAGTAACTGGGAGTTTGTCTGTACTGAACTTTTGTTCCGGACCATTGTTGTGAATACGATCATGATTACAAAGAAAAAAGATGCCTTTTTTGTAATAGCTTCTAGAAATGGTGAAAGAATAGCTAGCGTTTCCCAGAGGCTCAGAGCTGCAAATCACCTGTGTGTGTTTCAGTTCCAGCTCCTTCAATTCACTCTCTGCTTTTTGTTGTCTTTCCTTAGTTTTCTGTAGTTCTTCATCCTTGGCCTGCATTTCTTCCTCTTGGCGGGTGACTTGCAGCAGTGGTTTCACCTGAAAATAAAAAGATTTTTAAAGAATGTTTCCTGTCAGTGTTTATGTTACCGATCATGGTACTTAAAGGTGCCCAGCTGACTGGCACTAATGGTAGCACTGTCTGTTGTTGCTCAGGTAGTGGACAAATACTGTCCACCCAAGCTTGATGTAAGCATCTTTAAATCAGCAAGCTTCAGCAGTGTTGTTCTTTGCCATTTCTGTGTTTAATTCTTGGAGCCTTGTAAGCACCTCTACCTCCAATAGTGTCACTTTTTGAACGGCTGCAAGCCTCTTTTCATCTGCTGATAATGTACAAAAGCTACATCTTCTGCATAGAAAGGCAATATGCACTTGCAGGTGTGTGTTACTGACTATGCCTGGTTGCACAGAAGGTTGCTATCAATGCAAGTAGGAATAGTTTTCTGAATCCAAACTGACAGCCATTCTTAAAAAAAAAAACAAACCCAAAACCAAAAAAAATCCAAACCAAAAAAACCAGGCCTCTTCAATAGGAAAATAGACTTAATTTGCCTAAGTACCTAGCCGGAAAATGTTTAGTGTCCCAGTTAGGGAGTTACTCAGGCCCACATAGATACAAAACTCAGTTTTACTCTGTCTTATTATTCACCCCTATGAAATTATTTTCGTTTTGGCAATTAAAAAAAGTCCCCAAACATGTAAAATCTTTTAGGAATCTCTGCTTAACTAGTTTGTTCCCTTCTCAAGCTAGAACTAACTTTAATGTTAATAGCATTATATAACTATCCAAAGTATCTCTAACCGAAAATTTTGTGATGCTAACGAGGCCCTTGCCATCAGCTGCAATGGACTTTGAAACTAGAAGCATGCCTGACATGGTCTGCCTCAGTATCTTGTGCATTTAATTTCTTTTGGAAAGCTGAGGAGAGATTCACTGATAGCAGTCACGCACTTTAGTGAACAGTCGCCACCATTGCCAGTTCCTCAGCTTCAGGTAAGCAGCACAATTTCTTTGGATAACCTTCATTGCAGTCAGCTGTTGCTGTCTCTTGGCAAAGGCTCTGTGATTAAAAACAAAGCAAATTGGTTCAGTCTCAGAATACAAGGTGTCTGCAAGATATGCACATTAAGCAAAGAAACTGGCATGAGAGTCTGCTGGTTAGCCACATGGTTTGAGAAGTCTGGCACAAATTATCACTTAAAGAGTGCCTGTGCTTTCTTGAGGAAAGGTAATAGCTCTGTTTAGCTTTCTCTTATTTCATTTAGTTCTCTGTTTTTTGGCTGTTTACGCAAACCACAGGTAGGCATGAACAACAAAGTATAGATCTAATTCTGGATGTGAACATCTTCCCAGAGTACACAGGCACTCTGAACTTGCATTGATCATCATTCTTGAAACCTATTGTATTTAAATTTCTTTGCTCAGCAACTTGAAAGCCTTGGTAGTGTGTGAAAAAAGGGCATTATTAATAGTTGTGTGATGCACATAACTGAGATCATGCTAGATGATCAGTGCTTCATGCCCAAGCTGTGTAAGAAATTAATTTATGTTTTATGCCAGTGGTGCTGCTACTTGTAATAGTGCATAAGACTCCAGTTGTAGGCTAGAATGCTCCTCCTACTTGTTCAAACACATGTTTAAATGGTGGGTCATTGCCTCAGAGAGCTTACTGTACAGAGGGTGTAAGTAGCCTCACAATGTAATTGCTTCCCTGTAATTATACTAATAAGCCTCTTCTGGGCAGGGAAGTGAATCCTTCATTGGACACAAGTTGAGTTCTAACGCAATACGAATAATAAATAATAATAAAAAGTCTTAATATCTTCGGTTTGTTGTACAGAGAACTAAAGGCTACTATAGACATGCCGCTGGAGAAGACATTGTTTTTGTTAGTACTTAAGTCTTACTTTCTTGCTAGGTAGCCTCGGCACTGAGCCTGGAAGGTGATGATGACATCTGTGATCTTCAGGTCTCTCTCTTCTTCTAGGTGAGCCAGAACACCAGTTCTGAAGAAGATTTTACTCTGTCCAATTCTGTACAAGTTGGGATCAAGTTCTAATGCTTTGATCTGGAGGAAAACAGGGATATTTAACTCCAGTGCTGAGGTTTAGGGTATTAAAAATTACCTCTCATTTCTGTTCACTCTCAACAGCTTTTACATAAGAAGTATAGACCTGATTATCAATGGAATCAGAAATGCTTTCCTCACCATCAGTATGCAAGCCTGCTTCCCATCCATGAATCCTTTAGGAATAGCATTTGCAGCAAGAATTTCATATCTGCCAAAAGACACTGACGTTAGGGAGGCTGAAACACATCAGATTATTTTGTACAGACAAACGTGTATTACACCGCTATTAAACCCAGAGTTAGGACTGAGTGAGGGGTTCCTACCGCTGACGGAACTCCTGGAAGACAATCCTGTTGGGGAATCCCTGCCGGCAGATACGAATACCTTCCAAGACACCATTGCAGCGCAACTGCTCCAGCACTAAATGGGCATCAAGTTTGCCAGCCTGAAAAGGGAACAGAAAATATGTTTAGCACAGTAGAAATTCACCAAAATGTTATCAGCTGCATATCTATGTTTGAAGACATCATTCAGCTCTGAGATGAGCTGGTACAGTGAGCAGCTCAACATGAATAATGTGCCAGGAGTCTGAAAACTGAGAATTTGAAGTTTACCCTTTTTTCATGATTTGGAATGATACAGCGGACGAAGTTGGGATTGGTATTCCTTAAGGTGGTCATCAGTTTGGTCAGCTGCTCCTTATAGAGTTGTCCAACAGTACGGAACATGCCTTTCTTGGTTTTTGAAGCACTAGGGAGTGAGCTTTCAGTCATCTTGGCCATCTGGTCCAGCCCAACTATACGATCCACTGAAATAGAGAAGAAAGTGTGAATGGAACTGCTTATAAACATTACACCTGCCGCTGGCATTGTTAAACTGCAACTTCCCAAAGAGGACCAATATATTTTTGAGGCAGTAGAAGTATACTAATGTAAGTACTACAAGAGTCTTCTGGGTAAATAGTCTACTTCTGTCAAACAAGAAAATGAGGATCTTTTGTTAACTAGTGACAGAACAGGGCAACTGTACACAGAATATATTTTATTTTGTGTTTGCTCTAAAGAGGACAGTCCTTCTGCAAAATATCCAAGTGGTAGGTTGGTGTCAGAACCAGGAATAACATTTCTTGACTACCATCAGTTACCCAGTGGTTCTCGAGTTAATAATCTCCCTCAGTTATTTGATAATTCGGAGCTATCTTGCTAGTGTTTGCATGCACATTTATGTCCATGTATTAAATATTTATACTGTGGTATATGTGTTACAGATCCATATAAACTTTTTAAAAGCAAAGTGGTTTATATGCATACAGACATTCTGATTGAGTGAGGTTGAGATTATACAGCACTGAAGAGAACTGTGCAGGACTTCTGGGAGAGGAGTGTGTAAGGTAAGTCATTCATAAAACCCAACAATAACCTGTATTAAATGAGGTCTACACTATCACATATGCAGCAACATTATAACAGTGTAATGAATAATTTTTATTCTGTTGCTGAATAATATTAAGTAAGGAAATTTTTTGATAGTGCTATCTAGTGATACTTCCCATAAATACATCTTTATAACACATTATTCTTGTTTCTTAGTTTAGTCTCTTCTATGCTTATCACTTTCACACTTCTGTCCTGCCAGCAAGGGATGACTGACAAAAAGTTCTGGTAGAAGTTTCTCCCTCTAAACCACATTACTGATTTAGAGTCACAATTCATACCATCTTTCCAAAGATCTGCTACAAATTTGTCTGAAGACTGGTTCAGCAGAGAAGTCACGTTGTCATTTAGCGGATCCATGTTCTTTGTTAGCCAGGCAGTTGCATTGTAGGTAACCTGTAGGAAACAGTGCTATGTCAAAAATCTGTTCTTGATAAACAAACCTGGAGCATCCAAGAACACAGGGCACTGTATTAACACAAAATTATACAAATAATAATAATAATAATGTGAAAAGATTTCTATGGTTGAATGCTGAGTTGAGTATTTATTCTTACATGTACTAGCACATGCAAAGATTTTTGCAGACATATCCATGGCAGGGCACCTGCCTTGCCTTTAGAAAATCTGCTTGCTAGAAAGGAATCTGAATTACTTGAATTTTCAATAACCCCGGCGCTGATTATTTTTGTTTTCATGTGAGCTTAGCGTAGCCATGAATGTTTTGCAAATCTTAATTTATTAAAGCACTTAATATATACATTATATAATTAAAGCCATCCCTTATCAATCTGGGTACTGGACTGTTTGTTTTTTTACCATTTGAGCATCAAAGAATCAAAGTTCTCTAAGTCAAAATAGCTCAATCGTCCAGTACCTTTCCTGCATAGTGCATTATACAGAACTCAGTTTTATCCTTGAGTTGCTTGGGCTTCTGGAATTTGGGATGGTTGCCTTGTTCTTGACATAGCTTCTCCACAAAGGATGTGTCAGTAGCTTTGGGGAACCAGCACTCTTCATCCAGCAGAGCCAGGACACCTGGAGGGTTGGTCTGCAATGTAAGCAATATTAGATCAGTATTATCACAGGCTGAAACAAAGAAAGAGCATCACCTTATGTTACAAATCCTCCCAGACAACAGAGGATCTGAAATACCTTAAATGGTTCTCTTATTGTACTGATACATAACTGACCCTGATGCAATCTATGTAGTATCCCACCTATAGAGATATAATCTTACTGGTCTTTCAATCAGCTCAATGCAAGGTTGCAGGTCAAGGCCGAAGTCAATGAAATTCCATTCAATGCCCTCTCGCTGGTATTCCTCTTGCTCCAATATAAACATTGTGTGGTTGAAAAGCTGCTGAAGCTTCTCGTTAGTGTAATTGATGCACAGCTGCTCAAAGGAATTGATCTGTGAAGAGGAAAGAAGTGGATGTTGGAAAGAGACCTTCAAGAGGGAGCTTAAATGACAAGATGAAATTTGCTATCTTCTATTTCTTTTTACATATTAAAATAATACAAATACAAAGATCCATAGTTTTCTAATATAAGGTCTTGAAAAATTACAGTAAGTTCTCAAGTGGTAAATTTTTGTACTGGGACCTGTTCAATAAACCATAAAAAGCAGATCCTGGTTCTAAACACTGAGCCTGCAAAAGCCCAGCAGGAGTATGCTGCCAGCCCCAGACCTTCCTGCCCAAGGGAAAGGCAAGCAGCCAGGTGTAGTAGGCCTGTGGGTCCTGCTGGCCACAAGCTGCTAGCCAGCTTGAAAGAACCAAATTGGTTTTGTGGCTCTGAACTTAAATTTTTGTCATCTTATATCCAAACCACTGCATGATAATAAGAGTTTAGCCAGCTTGTGTCCCACAGTACATACCTCAAAAATCTCAAATCCAGCAATATCAAGGATCCCCAAGAAGGAAGCGCCTTGTCTTTTTGTTTTATCAAGAGCTTTGTTTACGCGAGCTAGAATCCAACGGAAAAGACGTTCAAATTGTGCTTTGGCCAAAGCCTCTATGGCAAAGTCCGCCTGAAAGAAAGAAGAGAAAATTGTAAGTGAAAGAACAACCCAATTAGCTGCCTATTTCTGTAGAGATGAGACAAAAACCTGACATTTCCCTTTAGGCAAGATGTAAGTAAAAAAGGAGAATAGTTTCAGGAGAGCTGAAGAGACTGCGAGTAGATACCTGCTCTTTGGTCTGAGCTTTCTGAACAACATCTCGTCCTACTTTGATCCTTGGGGTTAGAATAGATCTTGTGAAATCTGTCACATTAATCCCCATCAGGTGACACACTTTTTGTGCAGCTAGAATAAAAGAGTGAGATTTTCTTTCAGATTGAATTTTCTCTTAGCGGGTCAGTAAGTGTGAATACAAGCAGCTGAGCAAGTATGTGAAGTTATTTATCTTACTTAAAAGCTCCTCTATTGTACATACAAGAGATGCCACTTGCCATAAAATTATTATTCATGATCCAAGCAGCAAATTCACTGTTCATCAGTTTCTGGATTCAAGATTACTAGAAAGGCAACTATAATTGAGCTGATTTTAAGCATGGTATATCTTTTAAAGTCTGTGAATCACATATGTAATAACAGTTAAATAAAAAATACTAATAAAGAGTGCTTACTCAGCTGCTATTTTATTAATTTTTTAATGTTAATTAGATTTTTTTAAGTGGTAAATCATACCAGTATTGTCTGGCATAGAAGCTTGATCAGTGTTTCTCTCCTTCTTGAAGACAATATTACCCAGTTGTAGGACAGATGAAACAACCCTCAGTATAGCTGTAAGAGAAATAGATAATATAAATGAGGAACAGAATGGACACATTTTGAAAGCTCCATTCTCTGCAATAATGAAGATTCATTCTATTGCCTATGTAGTCTGTACCTCTATGGAAAGAGCTAGGTTTGCTATAAAAGACTGTGCCATTAACTGCAGGAGTTTGAGAGCTGATTGAGCAGCGTCTCAACAATCTGTACAGTGGAGTAAACAGGCCAGTCAGGGAACACCAGCACCTCCAAGCTAAGTTGTGACAGCTCCCCAGGCAGACCCCCAGGATTCAAGAATTCATCTCCCACTCACAGTAGCTTGTAGCATCTTCCCTGCTCAGTCACTTGGCAGTCTGTATCTCTGTCTTTAAAATATGAATTACCAGTAGCTTCAAAAATGTGTGGTACTTCTGGAGCTCCAGTTATGCAGGAACATGTGGATATTTAGTTGTGCAGCTAAAATCAAATGTATACAAGTCTTTGAAGGAATAGTGTCGAAGTACAGAAAAGTAATTGATTAATGTTTGATTACTAAAATATATGTAAATGTGATGTCACCTAACTTCAGGTAGTAAAATCTACTGATATGTTACAGATGAGATTGTATGAACCTAGAATTCTATTTGTTTCTTTGGCAAACTTACACAGGAGAAGAATACTGTCCTAATGGGCTTATATTTTGAACATGTAATCAAAGGGGTTCAGACAGTAACATAACTCCTATTGTTCTAATGGAGAATACTGCTGTCAACACCAATACACATGCCCTGGTAGGAGAACGAACCAGTCTTCATCAGTGATATCATCTGAATTTACCAAGGCTGGGATTTGCACTGCTGTCCTGCAAGGCAAGACATTTTTTCTCAGCACCCTTCAGTCACTCATGCAGGGGTGGGATGTGACAGAGCTCTGCTGCCGGCTGCCACAGCTGGTCCAAGGCTCAAGTGATGGGGCGCTGGTTTTGCCACCAGGTGTCACTTGGGGCATGGCAATTTGCATCCACGGGCGATCACACTGGCATGCACCCGCTGAAGCCCTGCATGCTCCCAGGAACAGAGAGAGGTAAAAGCTATGCAGACAGATGACTCTGGCAGGCCCACATTTTCAAGATAGTTTAGTTGTTGGTTCATGCTCTTTGTTTTTATTTCTCTTTTCTCTGAATCGGTGAATACAAATATGAGCTATTTGAGCCTGTTCCATTTCTTTCAAAATTAAATCAGAATATTTTGCAACTTTTTCATTCTGGTTGTTGGAAAGTTCTGAAAAAAATGGCTTTAAATGGTCATTACTGTTGTTAGAGCTGTCTTGAATTCAGTAGTCTGTTTTGGGTATGTATGGAATTCTTCTAGTGAGAAATCTTCCCTTTCATAAACACAAATTATCCTTCGAAACATCATGTGTTACAGTACTTTTGCATGCTGAGAACTGCACCAATGTTGTGGAATTCAAATGGGTCAGGAGTGCATATCATGTTCCTCCTATAAGCAGGTCTCCAGAATTTATTAGACTTATAAGAAAAAGCCTTGCAATTCTTCATTCAGATGCACAGCAAAATATTGTGATAATTATTTTATTTGATCTATGTTTAAATTACTGCATAGAGGTGCCCTGTGCATCATCAGTTGTTCTGTTCACCACAGAGATGATTTCTTTTTGATGATATATAGTCTATTTTCCAATATAGGTGGTGATTCTTCAATATTTCTTTCACTGTTTTTCCAGCAAGTGCTGCCAGTTTAAACCTTTGAAGGAGGTGGTTTGCAAAGTTTTCATTATTGGATTCAGCTGCTTCCCCTGGTACCCACTGCAGCAATGGGAAAAGGTAAACCACTGTAGTAATTTTTTTAATAGAACTTTTCTAACAACCTAAAAGCAGTAGATCATAACTAGATCTCCTTGCAAGGCAAGAACAGTCACCCTAATACTCACAAGGCTTCCTGAAGCATCACCCTGTTTAATACAAACGTGGCAATGATTCCAAGGAGGCTGGTAGCATTCTGTGTCGTGGATCTATGACAGCAGTTTCAGTGTCTTCACTGCCAGTCTATTCTTGGCCCCTGCTATCCTCCCCCCAGATTCCTGCTGCTGGTTTATGTTGTCTTCAGGCACTGTACTGCCACCAGTTCAGTTGCTTGTTGTTACTGGCTCTGACCATGCTGCTTGTGTTACATGACCTTGATCCTGTGTTTAGATTGTGCCTTGATCTTGTGTCTCTCCTGATCACACAGAACTGAGTTCCCATATTATTCTTAATGGGAGATAGAAACAAAGCTGTTCTTGAGAAGTTTTGCCTTAATGGAGAACCTTCATTCTCTTTCCATGAGACATCTATGTCTTAATTCATCTAATACCTCCTGAGAAGGAGGGAAATCTATGGGCACTAATTCACAGTGCACTTCCTAGAAACAGTAGCTAGGTAATGGTTGGTAACAGTTTTACACAGAGGAAATATGAGGCAAAGAGGTTAAATAACATGGGTACATCTAGAATTCTCCAGTTGGTGGTTCATGCACTTCTCCAGAGAAACACGGACATAAAATTGAAATAATTTTCTTATATGAATGTAGAATCTTACTTCATATGCATATTTTGCATTTGGTTGTTCTGGGCAGAATTAACCTCTGTGCGTTTGCATCTCTATGTAGTGTCACTTGCAGATGTATACCTTGAATACAATCTTGCTAACAAGTCTCACCTATCTGTTCCTCTTCAGTAAAGCCCATAATTGTCATGGCTTCCAAGGTCTCCTGGAACATCTCATCATCTTGTTGAGCAGGAATAGGCACGTGGCCATTAGATAGAAAGGTATAATTGCCGAATCCTTCCAGCAACAGATCATCTAAAAAGCAAAGAAGAAAAGCTTTACTTAAGTGCATCAACTCAATGCTCTTTGTTCATGAGTTCTACCAATGAACAACAAGACAAAAACCAGTGTTTTCACCAAAGGAAGACTCTTCTTGTATGAGGAGTTTGGAGTCTCTGCTCCTCAGTGGAATTTTGCACCCTACAGACTCAGATCTGAGCCATTCTTCCCAAAAGTCTTTCACTTAATGCCATGTGTAGCCTACTCAGAATTATACGTCTCCCTGTGGGGATTCATATCAGGTAATAAAAAGAATGGAACCAGGTGACAACCATAGTGGGCCAGACCAAAAGACTCTTTAGCCCTATACTGAGGCCAACAATAGATTCATAGGTAAGGAGCATAAAAACCAGAAAATACAGAGTTATCCATTGTTTTATACATTATTTGGCAAGCAGTGATTTAGGGACAGATATCATATTTGAATCATAATGTTCCAATACATGTCTAATCCTTCTTTTGAATCCACTGACACTTTTTACCTTCCCAACATTCTGAAGCTATGGGTTTCACAGTGTAATAATGTGCTGTGGGAAAGACATTCTCTTAATTTATTTTAAAATCACAAGCCAATATTTTTATTGGGAACCCCAATTTTTTTTTGTGTAAAAAATAATTAATAACTCTTCCCTATTCATCTTCTTGGTATGAGATCTGAATGGGTTTACACCTCCAGTAAACTGAAACATCCTGTAAGCTATAAACAACCTGGCTCAAACAGGGGGATGGACATCAGTTGAAGTTTTCTTATAACTCACTTGAGAGAATTATTGTCTATAGCTAAAGAGCTGTTTATTTATAGAGAGGATTCAATCACATACAATTAAAGAAGTTAAGATAAATTACTTAAGTAAGCCATTGCTCAGACTGTTCAACAAGATCTAAGAATCATTAGCAAGTAACTTACTTCTCATTTGTTCAGAAGCTCCAGCAATCAAATAGTAAAAGATATGAAATGTTCGCTCATCTTTAGCCTGACGAATAGCACGGGATTTTTCAAGCAAATCTGTTTGTCAAGTGTGTTAAAAAAAAATCAATAACATATTTCAGTCCTTCCTTAATTGTGTCATCAGTCTCAGAACCATCAATAGCATTGTTGAAATATTTGCCACAAGCTTGTCAAACATGAACATGCATCTAATTCTGTGGCAGGAGCTCTGGTATTGGTATAATTCTCACCACAATGAGTTTCCTACCTCTTATTGTATGGTAAATGCTGGTAATCATGGTAATAAGCACCGCAATAGACAGAAATACTTCTAAAATCAGATATATGAAAATAGTATTCACGATATAATTCACACCACTTTTAAAATAAATTATCAATATGATTCTTTCAACAGAAGGTGGGGCTGCTAGGAAAAAAGCTCAAGGCCAGTATTGTAGATATAAAAGCAATAAAAGCAAACTTTATTTATGGTCCACTTTTCTAACTATAAAGTACTAAAAAGAAGTTGGTAATAGTGTAAGTATTTCAACGTCAGTCAGTGATTCACTCTTTAAAAGCTATAGTGCTATAGATAAAACTTCAGTTAAGACAAAAAAAATTAAAACCTGATTTATTCTAAAGATCACTTGTAAAATAAGAGCAAAAAGATAAACTGTTTGTTGTTTAATGCTACACCCAAGAGATAAAGTCCTTCTTTATAGCTGCATCTTTCTTTCTCATTTATTGGAGCAAGCAGCTCCTTCTCTATGCAAAGATGAGCAATGCAGCACTGAGGAATCTATTTATTAATCTCTCATATTAATTTATTCATTAAAACACACCATTTCATAAACATAACCAAGGGAAGAGGCAACAGTACTTGCCAAGTCAGGCTAAGCTGAATTTCTCTGAAATGTCTGTACTTTCTCCCTGAAAAAAATACATGAAGGTTGTTGATATATAGCTTACTGCTCTGGGTGTGTCATTTGAAACAGCAGAGTGGTATTTAGCATCCAGAACAGACAAGTTCTCTGGAAATATCTAGCACTTGGTGCTATCTGGGGCATCAGCACAGGCAAAATATTTGCTTTGCTTCAGTTGAGTGAGTTTCCAGAACATGTAATTTCTGACCATGGCAGTTTAACAAAATATGCAGAGATCAAGCCAATTTCAGGATAAATTGTCCCATGGTTTGACAAGGGGAGCAAAATGGTAAGGACTCTTAAGACAACTCTTCTGACTGCACCATGTTCTTTTCCTGTCTCTTTTGTCTTTATTAATATAAAGTCTTTAGAAGGGTGGAAGGCAAATGTATATTACTTTTATTTAAATGAACCCTCAATCCTCCAGACATGAACTAGAAAGCTGTCATACTAGGTATCATATAGACTTCTCCCTTAACAGGTTATTTGCAGTGCTTTTTCTTGGAATATGACTCTATCTCAGTACAACATATATGACCTTTGCTATACCTAAACAGCAGGGCACATGCAGCCACAGGCTTGATCATTCAGTCTGCAAGGCTCAGGACACTTCCCTTGCAGAAGCCAGGGTGCACAGGGCCAAGGGCCAGAGTGTACTGAGCGCCTGGACTTCCTCCCAACATGCCATCAGGATTGGGACAAAGTGCCAAACTGGGACTTGAAAACTGGGAAGCACTCTCCATGTTCCAGGGTGAACTGCAGTGATAATACCAAGCATTCAGTGTTTTTTCAAAGTGTCTGTCACAGCATCAGTAAGAAACAGTGACGTTTCAAAACTTTTTATGCAGCTGGAAATGTAAACCACAGGGAACCAGAGTGACCCATGCAGGATCACATTGATATGAAAAAAAAAGACTGCGTAGGTCTCAAGATCACAGGCAATCTTAACCACAAAACAATCTTTTCCCATTATTGTATTATTTGGACTTTGCTCTTAAAGTCCCCTGCCGTTGCCTTAGGTATGGGGCTTCCATTTTCTGAAACTGTATATGGGGAATAGCACACTTTCCTATAGCTGAGTAAACAGACCTGAAAATGTAAACATGAGAGTAAGACAAACTGAGAAGCTGGTATCAGCATAAATGGAGCCACTTCCCTCCATCTTTGTTTACACCAGCCTCAGCAATATTTGCCTTTCTTAGACATGCAGTGGAGCTTGTTTATCTTACTTCCTTCTGCTCACCCTAGTTAGCTTCCAGTGCAGCTCACTGAAAAGGATACAAGTCTCTATGTTTGCTCCGACAATGTAGCCTGTCACATCAAAGTTGATGCGGATGAATTTGCCCTGTGAATGAAAAGAAGATTGGGCTGTTCTTTCAGGTTATGCCAGGTTTTCCAATATAGTATTTAGCCTGTTTAATAAGACATGTACATCATCCTCTTAAGAATAACATGCTTGATTCCCTCCTGCTGGGACAATCTGTGGAAAAGCCTGAAAGGAAGCGGACTTCTCTGATATTCCCTCTGCAGAGATTTATCCCCACGTTTTGTTCAGGCACTTAGAGGGAAAGGAGTCCTCCCTACTGGACCAGGCTTTGGAAGCTCTGGATATGACAACATCTATTTTCTACTTTGATTTCCACAAGATCAATGAAGGAATAGCTTTGGATCTGTGTAACTCCCTCTGCTAAGGTTCATCTGCATGGATCCCTGAAATTTGCAGGGAGAGAGCAGAGGTGGGAGAGGAGGGTCTGCAGCGAAAACAAGCATCTGCCAGCATTCCCAGAAATAAGTGTCAACAAATAGTGACAGCCCTCAGCTCACATAATTCTAACTTGAATCTGTATGACTGTTTTTTCTTTCTTTCCTGCAGTTTTTAATTTAATATATTAACCACTCCTGCTAAGTAGCAATCACACCTTATGAGATATATGCTCAACAGTGGTGCAAAGAAAAAGAAAGTCCAGATTTTGAAGGTAAATATGTCCCAGCTCTGGAATTGACTTTGAAAAACCACACATAGGCTGCTGAATTGTGAGAGGACAATGGTACTGTCAAGTTTGAGCTTGATTTTTAATCTTCTATAAGGCCAAATTCCTATTTCAGAGAGGAATTCTAAACTGGTTTTAAGGGATTAGTTTTAAGATGCTGTTTAGAAAGAAGCACTGATGAGGGCCACTGTCTGTACATTGTGTTTTAAAAGATGCTATACCTCCCCCCCATATTGACCCCATGGGATTTCTATTACTTACAAATCTGGAGGAGTTGTCATTCTTCACAGTTTTGGCATTTCCAAAAGCTTCAAGAATAGGGTTTGCCTGTAGAAGCTGTTTTTCCAGCTCACCCTAAAATTCATTCAAAAGCAGTTAACCCTAAACTTCATAATTACTTAATTAAAACCAACACGTGCACTGGCGAAAAATATGAAAGATAATTTAAGCCTCTAACATTTTTTTCTGAATACTGCACTTCTTGTGGATTCGTTTTCCTTCTCTGTTAATCTTTGTGTTTATATATTTATGCAGTTGACTGCTGTCCTGTATACATGACCCTTTTCCAGCCCTGTTGCCTGTGACAGATCAAAGTCAACTAATCTGTTTAGCATCACGACTGGCCTTTCTTTAAAAAAAGGGTCATTCAATGTCAAATTTTTTTCCAGTTTAATATAATTTTTAGAAGGGATATTCTTAAAGAAAACTCTAGCATGTCTTTTCCAAGTTAGTTTATTGAGATCCTTTGCTAGCAAATGACGATGTAATTAGAATAACTTGCCGAGAATCATTTTAATGTAATGCAGCACAAAGCTACAAAGCAGATTTCATCAAGTCTATTAATAGTGATCCATGCAAGGCTATTTAGGTTAAATATGGAAATGCATTGATTTATTTCAAACTAGGATAATGAATTCTCATGCAAAAACACAAACTTCGTATTATATTGTTAATTGTGATTGGTAATTACTAATGAAACAAATCATGCAATGAAACAAGCATGCATTTAATACTCCTATTTCTAGACAAATCAATAAAATTGAAAAAATCCTTTGCCTATGAATACAGCTTTTCTGAACTTTTTGTTCAACTCTGTCTTATGAGGTCGCTCACTTTCACAGTTGCTTCTTGTCATCCTATTCTTTGAGTACTACTCTGCAGTAACATGCATTATTTCAAATAACTCATCCTGAAAAGGAAAAAGTCCTCGATAGATAATATGATATCATTTAAATAATTTTAATTAGAAAATAAGGCAATATTTAGGTTGAATCTAGAGAAAATAATTTGGAAAATGAAAGTGCTTCACAATTACTGTGCAAAACTGGTAACCTTTTTCTAAATGCCTTTCCTGAATGTCTTGTAACTTGTGTGGTAATGATGAGAGCTGCCTCAAAAAAAAAAAACAAACTCCAAAACAAGCTAAAACAGGAGTCCATGAATAAGTAATGAATTCCTAAAAGTCCCTGAAGTTTCTCTGTACTGAGCAACTCTTTCCAGTTATGCTCTGTAGACTTAAAAACTCCACTATAAGCATAGGATGTTGCTGAAATCACATGGTGATAGCTAAAATAGAGCCTTGTCTGCTAAACTGAGACAGATACCACCTGCTTTTAGTGAGAACTGAACTGTGCCATAAACTTGGTAAAAAACTGTGGCTCCAAATTTTGTAT
Source organism: Strix aluco (assembly GCF_031877795.1). Classification (NCBI taxonomy): domain Eukaryota; kingdom Metazoa; phylum Chordata; class Aves; order Strigiformes; family Strigidae; genus Strix; species Strix aluco. The sequence continues at coordinate 15,123,492 of NC_133945.1, read as the reverse complement.
GCAGCTGTAAGTCCACTGAACTCTTGAGTTGCATATGCCAGCAATGAATTAGGTTTTTTGCAGAGATCTTGTCAAATGAAGTACTCAACTAAGGGGCAATACATTGCCCTTTGTCATAGTCAAAGTCTGAGAGGCAGCAGTCAGAACGGGGGAAAAAAAAGACCCCCATTAAAAAAAAAAAAAAAAATATCCCATTTGCCTAGCACAGAAACAGAAGGACTATGCCAGCAAACCTGCCTATATTCCCAAAGTATTGGTACGCTGGTACAGCACACCACAGTACAGGAGAGCCCGTGAGGGCCTGTAAGACACTGCTGTAACACACCTGCAGACACACGCTGCAGTGGGAATTGCTCTGTTACACATCGTAGCAGCAAGCTAAGAACATGCTAACTTTTGTGGATGTGAACAATTCTCAACAGTTACATGAAAATGTAAAATTAAAAGCAGTATCAAATGGAAAGCATGCAGCCAAAAAAATCAAACACCGTGAGGTTTAGGAATTATTTCACAACAGTCCTAAAAAGTTCAACCTGAAGCACAGAAAGCATTTGGGTATTTTCATTCAGAAATCACATTGCTCAATTTCAGGCTGAGTGGCTCTTTCAGGATCGTGGGAAATTTCATTCAAACTATGGCAATTTGAACACAGATATAGAGAAGAAAGTGATATTTGAAAGATGACCCTGCCTGTGTCAGACCTCATTCTTTACCATGGAGCCTGACACAGTTAGGGTTGATTTGTGAGAGCATTTGGCGCTATTGTTGCTTTTTATCATATCATACAACATATTTCAACAAAATCTCTCTTAAATTTTCGAGGTGCAACAATAGCATGCAGATCTACACTCAGTGCCTTAAACACACATCAAACAGTCTAAGTTACTCACGTAAGAAAAAGATGGACCTTGCTGTATTGAATAACGTGGTATAAAACAAGTGTCAGTATCATTTCCATTACACAGACATTTTTATTGTTTTTCCTGTATTAAAATAACCAATACACAGTTTCCATGCAAATAAACCAGGAATACAAATACAAACAATTTATTGCAGACATACCAAGAGTACAAATACCATTACTATATAGAGCATTTTAACTGAAGAAAAAAAAAAACAACCCTGAAGCAAAGGGATGGGATTTGGATCCAGTTCCAGGTTAGTCTCCCAGGACCAGACAGGGACAGATATTTTTATGGTAAATCCCCAGTTCTTCTCTGGTGCAACTGAGGCATTTTGCTATTCATTGTTTTTTAATGACTGAAATTGCAGTGTCAGTAGTCCCAGTCCCTGAATTGCTATTTGTCGTCATGTTATAGAACAACTTAGACTTTTTCTCAGCTCCTATCTGGTGGATATTTGCCTTCAGGTCTGTCTCAGGGCCAGTTCGATCCTGAGACTCTTGTAATTCCCCAGAGGAGTCAGCAGCAACTGCAGTTACATGCCTGTTAGGGATGGCCTTGAAACCACAAGTTCATTTCCCCCAGCCACTGAGCAGGGACCCAGTAGGAAGAAATAACTTCTTTGCATAAACATTCAACAAAGGAAAATGATGCCTTTAGTCTTAGACTGTTTGCACTAAATTTAATCACAGATTTCTAGAAAATACTACCCAAAGGGACATCTACTCCCTCCCCGACCCCAAAGCAGAATCTGCTGTACATAAACAAAAATTATTTATGGTGGAAGAGGCCAGTCTGCACACCCTGTGCTCTGGAGTCCTCTGCCTGCCAGCATCCAGGGTAGGCAAGGGCAGCTGCAAGTGCCAGCACAGGTGTGGTCATGAGATTTTTTACTTCATTTCCCACTACCCTACTAATTACTTTTGGACCCAGTCTTGTATTTGGGACACACCGAAATGTCTTCTTGAATTAAGCCCTTTGTCATAAAAGTGAATTGCTACTTTTTTTTTTCAGAAATTTGAGTAACATTCAAAAGGCTGGAAATGATGTGGGACCTGGAGTTGTATCGTTGAAAACAGCAAAGAGTGTAGAGCCTCAGCCACGCTAATGATCTCCAGGAACTGGGCAGGTAAAAGCTCGTATTATGGTTCAGAGAAACAAAATGAACTTTAGTCACTAAGGGAAGGCTGTTACAAATTTCGAAGGAACAAAGGACTTTTAAAAAATTGTGCCTTTCAAAATTGTTCTCTCTGACAGAGTAAAAAGAAAAGACAAGTTTTATAGTGGGACTCCTTGCTGGTTAGTAGGAAAACTCACTTGCTAACAAAGCCAATCAAAACTCTGGAAGTTTAAACGCTCGTATACATTTTTGTGATGCAGTTGGACAATGCGTTAGTTAAAGGCTTTCCCAAACCTCTTAGTTGCCAAGGGCCAAGGGTAAAATAAGGACCTAAGCCCTTGCAGACTCCAAGGCCTTCATGCTAGGTTATAAATAGGTGCTATGCATATGAAGAGCTATGAATATTTCCTTCTAGCGAAGTACATTCTGATTTGATGCCTAAGGGGGTGTCAAACAAAAGTTTTTTTCCATAAACATAGAACTGTGACGTAATTGTGTACTCTTAATATGTCGACTGTTTGGCAAGCCACAGACGTTGACTTGCTGTTAGCACAGTCAGCTCAGTACAGTCCTAACAGGCTTGAAGAAGAGTTGAATACGGAAGAGTTCACTTACAGTGATGCTGATGTCCTTTTTGCCCTTATGTGACGAAGCAACAACAGCCAGGTATTGAATGACCTTTTTGGTATTTTCTGTCTTGCCAGCACCAGATTCACCTCTGAGGGGAAAGAAAATAACACAAAAGAAGGTAGGTAACTAGGGGACTCCTTCTGCCATGTGATGTATTTAATGTAGAAAAACAGGACTGGAAACTACCTGGCTCAGTTAGTATTTACCCCAGCACACCATCTCTCCAAATCCACCTAACTTCAGCATGCAAAGAACGCATTATCAGAGCTATATCTCTGTCCCAATAGTATTTTGACTGGACTTTGGGCCATTTAAGGCAATTCTAAAACATGATGCATTTTTGAACGGCAGTTCATCTCGCTTTGGCAGCATATGAACATTTACAAGATGTGGAGCTGGCAGGGAGTCTGCTTGTATTTTAAGGCCAAAAAATACAACATTAACTATGATGTAGTAAGAAAAAAACATCAGCAGCAATACAATAGTTTTCTCTTCAGAAACTCTGGCGTTAAACAGCTTGTATCAGTGCTGGAGAATAAGCGAATGATCCTGCCTCATCTGATCTCCATGATCAAATGTTCCTTGAATTTGGTGAGACCAGAGCTGGGACTGCCTGAGGTGTCCCTGCTAACTGGGTAGTAAGGGACATCTTTTGTGGGGACATGTCTGACCAGCAGAATTGCATCCCAGCTGTGCTCCATGCAGTGCCCCTTGGGAAGCAGGAAGGCAGTGGTAACTTTTCACCTCCCAGAGGACTTCCAGGGTTAAGTTTATTTACAACTCTGAAACCCTCTCTTAAAGTAAAATAGTGGTTTTCGAAATACAGGTACAAGGGCCAGATTTATACAGTCTTTTCTCAGAAGAACATTTCCAGCCTACTTTTCCCTCTCTAAGTGTCACATTACATTGTCTCACATCTTCTAGATACCTTTGGCTCTGATGATTATATAGGCGAAAATGTTTTTATACTGTCCTGTCTCAGCAATCAAAAGTGCCTTAAAGTAGGTGTGGATGTAATAAACTAGTTCTTTCAACTGTATCAAGCTAGTGCTGTGAGGAGGACAACAGTCTAAATGTAAGTTGGACCTCTTTAGATTTAAACTAAAATGGATTTAAAAATAAAAAGAACAGTACATTCAAAATCCCATGGATACCTGTCAACTCTTTTGAAGCTGAAACTATTTAGCTGGACCCATTGCAGTTCTGGGTCTTTTCCTAATTAGGAAATACAGGAGTTAATTTTCCCTACCAAGGGACCAGTGATAAATGGACATAAAAAATATGGATAAGTGCTGGGCAGAACTTTGAAGATGGAATGACAATGATGTAAACCTTAGGAAACCAGAAACAATTCCTGCTGGAGATACAACACGTTAAGAAGTGTTTCTTCTGGCTTTTAGAGTTTTAACTAGAAATAATTGAGATGAATATGTTCCTTTTCACAAGACCTGGGTTAATTTGCACAGTTTAGAGGTTGGATTCATCTCTGCCTGGGCTTCAGTGCTAAAACATTTCCAGGCTTTATTGATAAAAATTAAGTGTCCTGGGAACAATTCCAAACCAAGCACACCGATTTGAAGACATATGCATACAAAGTTTTCAAATAAATCTACCTTACAACTTTGTTTCTTTGGAAAAAAATAAAAAAAAACTTTCTTCAAACAAACCCTGGGCTTTGAACTATTCCATTTTATTAAAGGTTATTTGTAGTTCATCACTACAGGAATTGCATTTCCTTTCTCCCAGGGCAACACTTGCCCATCATTTGGCTTTCCCCTGAATCCCTGTAAGTATTACCATATATGGCATCATTTTACTTGTAATTATCCTACCATACTGTAATGCTTGAGTTACTTAACATTTTGTTCTGTGCTTTCATCCTTAACTCTTTGCTCCTGCAAATGCTGAGGGTTTTCCTATTTTCTGCAGATAGACTTTGAGGCTTTAACTTTCTTTTGAAGTGGACAATAAAAAGTACACAAAATGGAAATGCTTCAACATGAAATAGAAAACAGACAGGATCTCAGAAGCTACAAGTAGAAAAAAAATCTCTAAGGTCAGTAAGTAATGAAGAATAATGTCCATAGCTGATGAATACATCTAATTTTACAGCATTTCAGATAATTTTTAAATTTCCATGAAAATAGGTCTGATAAACAAGCACTCATTAAACAACATAGTAGCCTTCATACTCTGAAGGATGCATCACAGCTGTATGACAATGTTTAGATTTCATCCCAGTGATAAAATACCATGTTTGAAAACTATCTAATGAGGAGGAATGTCTAGATCAGGTTCAGTGCCTCTTAACATCAATAAGATTACAAGGGAAAAGACCCAGAAGGAGGAGAGCATGTGAATCTCTTAGTTTGCTTCACAGGTGGATGAAATTCTTCCTAGAACTACTGAGCTGCAACAGAATTAATCATGCTGTTTTTTTTTCTCTGCATCTGCCTTGAAGTACCATCATTTCCGGGGTGACAGAAACAACTTTCATTGTGAGGTGGTATGAGGAATCCCACCTGTTTCAAATCTACATGCTCTCCCGAGTTCAGTGGCTGAATTTTTAAAGATGGGTCTTTTTCTTGCAAGTATTTTTCAGTGGTTTCGGCATGGACCATAAACAACCAGGTTCCTACCAGGAGGCATCTGCTCCTCTCTTCTGAATGCCCATTTTCCCCAGTTTTTACCCCTAAATTATGTTCCAAAGCAGGTGTTCACCACATAAATGCTGTTAGCACTGTCCTAATCATGATCTTCTGAGAGTAGACTGTTTAACTGAAGCATCTAGAAGCATTCTGGTTGCCTGCCATACACAGAGGCAGCACATTTACTGCCAGTGCTGTTCTTTGCACACAGCTCAGAGGGGCAACACAATAAAACAGATCAAAAGCAGGTCCCATTGCACAGTTCTGATCAGCCCAACAGCAGTACTTTATCTACTCCCCATACACGTTTTCCTCCTAAGAAACTCCTTGGCTTTCCCAGAGCAAAAGGGTCTATTAGGCTTACAGGCTTGCTCTGTTAAAAACACCTCTCTCACATTGTGTGGCATAGTTTAAATTTATTCTTCCCTCATTTCTTGCCAGGCATTGTTTCAGAAACTCAGTACAGGATTTAAAGTACATAAGCTCACATAGATAGTATGCAGTTATAATAGTTTTTGTACCACATGAGCTACCAAACCCTCTATGACTCCATTACCTTCACCTTAAATGAAAAGTATCCCACTTAGAATAGGTTTCCAAATTAGGACAAGGTGAGACTATCAAGTTGGCCCCATTGTTGTGGGGTGAGCCTGTGGTGTAGCTAGGAGTCTTGTACATTTGGGTATAATGGAAAAATCAGTTAAAAAGTGCTTTGTTGAAAATTTGAAAGCTTTCTATATTAATATTATAAGACTTAGCTTAATTCCACTTTTGGAAACATCTAAAAAGTAACAGCAGAATGTATTTTCAGCATTTGTTTCAGTAAGCAATGAACCACAAAAATTGCCCGTTCACACATCTCTTAATCTGGCTATCCTGGCACTGCGGGAAGCCTCTGTGCACAGAGCAGTCAATGAGGTGCTCTAAATCACATTAGGGCTTGGCAGGCTTCATCCTGCAGTATGAGATGGGCAATGATAATGAAAATCTTTGTCCTAGACCAGCTGTACCCCACTAGAGATCCATCTCAGAAGCCAGCCCACTGATCCTACTAGTTTACTTATAAAAAAATTCCCAAAAGAGACCAAGCTGGTTCAGCACCAAGCTCCACCCCAGGTCTAAAGCTACACAAGATAACTGTATGGGAGAAGGGCCAGGCAGCAACGCTTGCCAGCCCCAGCTTTTGAGATTGAGTGAGCTTGGAAAGAAAAGAGTTTAGCTCTCTTGTGGAGGACTCTTTGACTAATGGGGCTTTGCAGTTTGGAGGGTGTTCTGGATGACTCTGCTTCTTGACACGTGTCAGGGGAGAAAGCAGGCTGAAGTCCCGTGGCCGGGTGAGGCTCTGGAGAGTTTGCCCAAAAGAGAGGGGAGAAAGGGGAAAAGGGCAGGATGGTCACTGTGTCACCCAGTATTTTGTCTGTTACTGTATCAAGTGAAAATGGGACCCTGCTACCATGTATTTTTATAGAAGCTATTCAAACTAAATGCATGTATAAAAAAAGTAAAACGTAATGAAAAAGCATCTGATTATATGTACAAACCAAGTGTTTAACAAGCATTTGTTTTCACAGGCTTCACTTATTCCAAACATTCAGAATTTTGATCAGTTTTTTTTCTCATTCATTTAAGGTATTTTTTTGTTTAACTGAAACTTGTGCACAGTCATTTTAGCCACATCTGCTTTATAGAAAATATTCTACCCACTCTTCAGGAAGTGGCTAAAATATGATAACCCCAAGATCAGACAGGTTTAAGGGGAGATCTTTAAAACACTCATGTGCTCAGCTATGCAAATAAGCACCTGTGGAATTTTTAGTAAAAAACCTTTTGAAAACTCCAGGAGAATCCACTTGTATCTTTAGAAACCAAACAACTTCAAGGCCAGAAGTCTTCTTTGAGGGTTAGTGTCACTACTTACATTGGAAGAAGCTTGAAAAGTCACAAGCCTGTTCACTGGCCATTGTTTATGATGCACTGAGGTTGCTCAGGTCTCTGAGTAACTGGACAGTTTTCCTGGGATTTTTCCTTCAGCAACATCTCATGTGCTGGTCAACACAGACCAGCACGGTCTTTGCAAGAGTGGACACAGAATATTTCATGGCCAACTCAGATGTCAAAGAAAAGAAACAGCAGTGGCAGAGGCCTAAGCACAGACAGGAATTTTGGGGAATCCCAATAGCCAGGCAGAGCAGTGAAGGCTGCCCAGAACAGTACAGGGACCAAAACACAGGGATGGAAAAGTCTTAACTGCCTTAATTTTTGGACACATAAAGTAATAAGATTTCATACCCTTAGTGCAGTATTATATATTGTATATTTATTATATATGTTGTGTTAAGTTATATATCCCACAGCCATGGTATAAAGTTTCTTATGTTCCAGAGAGGCAGCTTGTATATGTGCATGGTAGGATGTGAGGTTTTAAGGCTGACTGTAAAGTGGCAGAGAGGAACTGGCAGAGAATAACATGAGAGGATGTTCAGTGATGCTGCCCATGGGAAAGACCTAACAGCAGAAAGGATATGTGCACAGAGGAGAGTAGATCAAAGGCAGTATGTGTGTAGTTATTAATAAAATGTAGAGGAAATAATGAAATCTAGGAAAGACAGGGAATTCTGAGGAAGTATTAGAACCCATGAACATTAAAGACATATGGAGCATTTTAAACATACCACAGTTAATCACACTAAAGGGTAGGGATTGAAAAGAATGCAAACAATAATTAACCACGTGAGGGTAGGTTAAATGAGCTGAGGGTGAAGACCTGAGAATGGGTATAGTTATACTCAGAAACACAAAATCAGGCCTAGCTCTCAGATCTGTGCCCCTGCCTGTGCCCCAGCAGCATTTCAGGCAAGTCCCAGGCACTCAGCATCCCACCAGACCTTTGGTTTCCAGGTGAGCTCTACTAACAATGGAATAACTTTGCAGTAGTACAAAGCACACAGGACAGGGTACTTAAAAATAAAGTGTACCATCTCTGCTTTCATTTTGCCACCAGTATTTTGGCTATCCTGCTGAATTCCCATAAGGTTAATAGCAAAAAGTTATTTGTGGGAGATGGGTAGCAATAAGTGGAAGAATGCAAGAGTCTACACTGCAGCATCGCTGAACATTAGTGAGTTTTTGGCAGCATCCACAACTACTTGCATATGAATCCTTACAGATACATTTTTTACAATTTATGTACCAAGCCTTGGAAAGTTTGAGCCCGTAGCTATTTAAAGAAAAGATCCCAGCTGATCAGTGCCATGAAGTCTTCAGTTACTGTTACATATTTTAGGCAAAAAGATAATTTCTTAGAATTTTTAGCGATTCTATAAAATAAAGCAAATTGCTTCCGCTTGACAGATGCCCAGCTGAAAGCCAAGTGAACTTTCTTCTTTCTGTACAGCCAAATAAGGCCAGCAAGGATAATAAACCAGTAGTGGTTAAAGTTGTGTACATTGGTTTTAGCTTGACTAATTTTTTTGATTTAAAAGACATGGTGAGGACTGTTTTAAGTTATGGCTCATGGTGCCCATCCAACATACAGCAGTTATTCTAAACATCTTTTGAATCATTTACTGTGACTGTTTTCAAAACGGGAAAGGCATTTAATTCTCTCTATTTTATGTATTACTGGTGTGAAACACTTTATGTTTCCAGCTTAGATGCCCAGGTGAAAAAAAAAAAGGTATTTTGAATATATGGTATCTGTCAGAATTGGATCCTTTAATGAATTTTCATGAACAAAAAGGCGTAGATTTGTAAAATAAAGTCCCTTTCTTAAAAATCCTAGTGCTCCAAAGTTAAAAGAAGATCTGAAGATTTACTAATGGAAAAATAAACTAAAGTACAAGAATAGAAGGAGGAAATGCATATTGTAAATTAGTCTTCATTACCATGACATGTTTCATCCTGGGAAGAATGTGATGGTCAATTTTTATTTCATCATTGCAGCAATTTTAGGTTTCTTTTTGGTATTAATGCATTTTTTGGCAGATTCTTGATTTATATGAAATCTTGTTACAACAGAGGTTAGAGCTATGCTAGCACTTATGGTACCAGATACAGTATATAATTTTTACTTTTTCTTAGGTGATAAATTCTTTCCAGTCAGCATTGGCACTCACAGGTAAATGTATGGCTGGTGATCAGTAGCAGTGCTTTTTAAAACTGTATTATAAACATACATTCAGTCAATCGGTAGCCACATTTTCACAGATAGCTAAAACCAGTTCAGTTTGGGACTATGTGTATTTAGAATGCTTGACAGACTACAGCATCATTGCATGAACCTGCTATAAATAATATGCATGCCACCTTCTCCAAACAATAATTGGTATTCATACAGAATCAAATTCTACATTTGATCAGGAGAACTGGAAGATGCCTAATGCAACAATCACAAAATTATGTCAAAAGCATCCTCGATGGCATTCAAGTAAATAGAACCAACTAACTAGCAAGTGGAATGGAGAAATGGTCAAAACTGAAGGTCAGATAGGAGATCCCTGTCCAATTCAACAGTCTGAATGTTTTGCAGAATCGGTAGGAATGATAAACTAATGGGATTTTGTGGAGCAGTAAGTTATGCACTGCAAAGCTTATTGCAATACAGCTGAACCCCCACGCTGGTGCTGTCTGAGCACTGGTGGGGCAAAACCCAGGGAGGAGGCCTTCAGCAAGCTGGGACACAGGAAAACCAGAGAGTTCAAAACAGGGCTGTCTTAGCTGGTATTTCACTATTGCCTAAAACGATTATGTAGGGACTGCAGAAGGGTCTGACCTGCACGGTGCTGCTGAGCCCTCTGAGCCCGCGCAGCCCTGCCTTGTGCACCAGCGCCTGGGGTGCCCACTGCAGGCGGAGAGGTACCAAACCTGCCCCCTTCTAGCTACAGGATATGCAAACAGCACAAATCAACAGCATAAACATGAAAGGTCACACTGAATTAGGAAGCTGTGTTGAGCCACCAACAGCTGAAAATGAAAAGCAGTTCAGTAAATATCTGGGATGCTCTGTGTTCCTCAGTTTACTTTGTTCCTCAGCTTCCTCTAGGAACCTTTTAAAATCCCTTGTCCTCTCCACACACAATTTTACAACCACACTCCCCAACTGTTTATTCTAAACTCTTAAATCTCTACATTCAGAAAGTCAATTTAGAGAAATAAGTTTGTGCGTTAAAGACTTCCTACGACACTGATACCTGCTTTTTATTTTATCAACAGGTAAATCTACTGGAGTAGATTTAGGACTGGAGTTCAGTCTTACAGAAGGTGAGGAGAATATGTCCATTCCATCAAAATTTGAATGAATTTTGAATAAAGAAAGACATTGTAATATTGAGATGTACAAAAATAGATTAGTTTACTTACGTGCACAGGATAGACTGGTCTTCTCGATCTGTGAATAAAGAAAAAAAATCCATTAATTAGGGAAAATGGCTGTCCTGACAGAAGCACTTACATTTATAAGGTTTTACACTGAACAGCCTAGACCTTCCAAAATCTGGCAATCCATGATTAGTCAAAAGCACTGGGTTCATATCTTATTTAATTTGCCCTTGCATTTAAATAACCATCTCTAATGGAAATATTTTGTACAAAAAATGAACAAAAGGTTAAGAGTTCAAAAATATTTTTTGTAAATTCCATTAGAGATGAGCTGTAATGAGGACAGCAAAAAGATCAGGCTCTCTATAAGAAGATTATAACAGAAAATTTCAAACCTGAAACTCAAGTTTTTACTACGCTTATGAAGTATGGCTAGCAGCCCACTTGAGACAAAATCTGGACAGATAAGGCATCAAAAACTAGAATGTTTTAAGCTGGTCATGCAAAGCTTTGAATTTTGAAAGCAGAGAAGTTCAGATACCTGAATAATGTACTCTCTATTTCATTTCAGAGACAACTATTATCAAGAGGACAAGTAACTTCTTTGAGATGTCCTCCAAAGAACAAGATAAAACAAGATACTTTATATATTTTACAAAAGCATGTCAACAAGTACATAAGTATTCTTCATGCTTTTTACTATGAACAGGACTATCAAACACATTTTGGATCAAGATTTATAAAAAGGTGGGCCAAAATCTCCATTTCTGCTATGTGAGGCATGTCAGAGGTTTCTGAGCAGCAGAGTCCAGTACACTGTAATGCTGCAGGAAGGTTTAGGATTACATCCTAGCTCCATAACCTGCTCTTGCTGCATTCCTCCTTACTTATACTTTTGGAGTTGGAGTTTCTCTTTACCTTCAGAACTTTTACACAGAATTTTCTACCAAAAGGCTCATCTCTAGGCTGTGAAGGACAATGAACACCCACTGAGGTTTCATAATGTGCTCCACAATGCTAAACTATTTTGTAAAGCTCCATTGAAGTGAGACTTCCAGGAAAGTCTGTGGTAATGGGAGGCTTTACAATTTGCCCTCTATGTAAAGATGCATGACTAGCGTGTTGCTGTGATCAGTTCTGAAGTAGAACAACTTTTTTCACTGTGGGGATGGTCAAACATTGGGACAGGTTGCTCAGAGAGGTGTGGTATCTCCAACCCTGGAGCTATTTGGAAGTAGATTTGAACAAGGCTCTGAGCAACCTGCCCTGGTATTGAAGTTGGCCCTTCTTTAAGTGAGGCTGTCACAGACTGCCTTTCAAAGACTGTTGAAAAATATTCTGACTTAGAAAATAAATCCCCAGCCAGGTCAAACACATTTTTGAAAAGTGTGCATAGTTTACAAATCTGAGACTTGAGGCAGATAGTTAAGGTAAGTGTTTCTGTATGGTTTGGCATTATTTATCAAATGCAGAGCTACCATTAGCCCAGTGGAGCCTCTGGTCATCAGTTAAGACATGAACTCCTCCTCCTTTAATTCAATGTGTGGGGTCATTTGCAGGGCTACCTATCTGATTGCTTACCCCCAATTGCTGACCCTGTATGTAATAAATACCATGAGATAAACAAGCTTTCTGTACTGTGTAAAGATAACGGAGATAAATTTGACCTATTAATCTTGCAAGTTGTAATTGCTGCCTGGATCACAGCCAGTCTAGGAAAAGCAGTAGAGGATTCTGCTATCGCTTGGATTGATACTAAACAACCGTTTTACTCCCAGTTCCTCAATAGCTATAACATTAACTGCTTTATTGATCACTCACACAGCAAACGGTTCCACTTAACTGCTTTATTCGGTAAATTGGTGCAAAATGACTCATTACATTTCTATTGGAGATACTTGTCAGCAATCAGCACAGCAGGACTCTTCCACATAAACATTTGGGAAGAGAGGTGCTGTGAGCCATGTTTATTTTTCACTGCAGGATACGAGCTAGGATTTCTTTTAAGTTAAAAAAGTGAGAACACGGCAGAATTTTTGCTAAAAATACACTGTTGTGTAAATAGAAACCATGGGTATATATTGATATTGCATCACAAATCCATAAATACGATAAAGAAAATAAAAGTGACTCCTTGATACAGAGTTGCCAGTGGAATTTCTGAGCTCAGGGAACATTAGAAAAAGTTGGTCTCCTCCAAGCCAAGTATTTTCTCACTTGTCTTTGCTGTCCATTGCTGCCCTTCTTTTGCTCCGCAGTAAGTGAAAAGCCCCTCCTGAAGGTATCTCATAAACTGGCCTACCACAGTGGTTTGCATGAGTGCATGCATATGGGCAGCTTTGCTGAAATGCAAGACCAGAAGAAGGATTAGGAAGGTCAGAAGTTGCACCAAGTGCACTTTGGGATAGTGAACAGGCTGTGCAAGCCAAGCCTGAGTTACTGTATTTCTTTAGACTCGATCAGCCCAGTCCTGCATGCAGGTACAGGGAACAAATCCCACTGAAATGGGAATAAGAGGGAAAGGAGGGAACAGTGGGTCTTTGGCCCTGGAAGGACTGAAGCTGAAAGCAGGGACAGCTGGGTGGTTGCTGGCTCTCCAAGGATGCCTTCTGGTGAAGCAGCACTTTGTGACTCTGAGTGACAGCAACTTGCTTCAGGACTAGTGGGGGTTCTTGGAAGGAAAATCAAAATTATTTATTTGCTTTCAGCTTTCTCTTGTAGTCTGAAAGGCTTCCAGGATTGGACCTATGTGATTTGCCTGTTCTCTGTAGGTGAACAACCCCATGGCATTCTTGCAAGCTTCTCTCTTGGTCACTGGACTTATCCCCTTCTAACTGTCCTTGTGTTTGGCAGCCATATGAAGTCTCGAAGTTCTCAGCCCTGCGTTGCTGAACTGTGTGGCCTGTCCTGCAAAACCTCATGCTGACAAACTGTTCTGTCTACATTCATGGAGGGAGAATTCCAGACGTTACTCTGTTTCCTTCAGCAGTTCTAACAAATTGCAAAGGTAAGAATGAAACGTATCAGGAAATCTAATCCTATTCTGTTATGACTTGAGCTGCAAATACTGGTCTCATTTATTTCAAGGGCTCTCCTGTTCGATTACTCCTATTTCTGTTCTGGAATGTTTTATTTTATATAGGAAGGACTGTGCCCTATTTTGGGAGTCTGCAACTTTATGTGGGTAGATCTATCAGAAGAGAATGACTTGCACGAATAAAACTCCTTAAACATAATTCCTGGGGCTTAAAAAGTAACAAAATACGTCTTCTAGATTCCAGTGTCTTTTTGGTTAATGCCTTTTTAAAAAATTTGACATTACCTGGAAGACTATCATATCCACCCCCTCTATGTCTATATTAGATGTTTTGGACATTTCAAAATTTTCTCCTCAGTTTTTAATAGCACAGACATCTACATTTACATTCTAAACCCCACCAGCTTTCCTAAACATGCAGTTGGCTTTTTTTTTTTCCTGAATCTGCTTAGCTTTATCACCAAACACCTCCAGATTGCTCATAAGAATCATATGCCCCTCTGTTCTTGATAGACCGGCTAGCTCTGCTTAATCACAAACAAAATCAGATGGTTTATCACAATGAAGCAGCAAGTTGGCAGCTTTACCATAAAAGGAGAAAACCAGGCTGAAACTCACTTACTGCTTCTTTACATTTGCTAATAACGACACTGCCTAAAGGGGACATTTCTGTACAGTCTTGCTAAGGACACAGTAAACAGATGGTTTTTCACAGCAGCTTCATTTTCTAAGATCTTGGGAACTATGTTTCCCTCCCATACCTCCCAGTAACCACCAGGTTGTTTGTTTTTCCATCTTTAACTCAAGCTTGCATAAAAATGGCTTTGCAGAAAATAGATAACCTTCCTGAATCTGCAGAAAGCCATAATACCTCTTCTCCATGATGACTTATTGCCAGAGAACCTAAGCCTACCCATTCACATGAAAGCTTTGTATCTATTACTATTGCTACATAACCTGACTTTTCACATTTGTACTGTTTATCACTTATTTGCTGCATGCAGGGCAGATGGCAGCAGAATTACTCATCCTTACTGGACTCAGCTCCATCAACACTGGAAGCTGGCAGTGCTGCAGGAAGAAGTCATCCACCCACCTCCAGCTCCTCTTCCCTGGCCTGCACTGCCCTCTCCTTGCTTTGTGACCAGATTCATGCAGCCACACTGTGCCCCAGGAGGGGGTGACCCACTTTAATTCAGCGAAAAGCAAAGGATGGTTTTCACCTGGAGCAGTTTTGCGTCATGACTGCATGAAGACTGGTGCTGGCAGTGCAACAGTCAGAACGGGGGTCAAGCCCTTCGTATGGCAGCTGTGCCACTGGGGAGCTACTTCATCCAAAACACAGGAGAGAGAGGTGGGTACAGAAGCACAGGGTGATTTTTTATGATCACACCTCTAAGTGTAGTCATAGTCAGCTAGCTTGTCTGTAAAGACAGTCGGTGGGGCCCAGTTCAGTGTGGTAGCTCCTGGGGACAGATATACACACACACTGCTCTCATGGAACATTCTTATATTTGTTATATTCTCTTGGTCTTGTAGATTAAAGAAAACTAAAGTAGACAAAGTTTATTCTTGCTCTGGCTGGAAATGAGCATCAGTGACTGTGCCTGGACAACAATCATACTGCATTAGGTAACCCGTAGATTCAACAAGACATCCAGCACCCCAGTTTGAGCATGAGACAGCACGACTGTGATTTGTAAAGGGGTTTAAGGTGCTCAGACCCACTTGAAACAAGTGGAAATTTTTTCTCTGCCCAGCCAACATCTCTGTTAATTCCCGTGTCCTGTGAGATGTCAGCTTTTCTGCGTATTTGGAAGAAAGTCCAAATATCTGATTTCTGTTAACGGTGGCTAAGTGTTATTACCGGAACAACTTTGATGTGACTTAAACATCATCCCTAATGAATACATTAACCAAGTAAGTCTCTAAAGCAGAGGAGGAGTGCAGTGTGCACACCTCATGTTTTTTGCTGGATGTTTGTGCCAACAGAGGAGAGGGTGAGAATGGGAATGGCTGTGATTCCCCGATGATGAGCCTGCAATAGGACCAGCGATCTGCAGACACTGAGGCTTGATTCACTGAAAGATAAAGGTTCCCCAAGACATCTGAACAAGCTGATTGCTCTTGGCTGAGAGACCCTGGTCATGAAGTACCAGAATGTAATTCTTCAGTCTCATGAATCTAAGATATATTTTACTTTGGCAAGAAGAAACTATGCAAGTTTCCCAGATAAGAAGCAATACTGAAATTTCACAAGGAAAACATTCAGTGCCCTGATCCATGTTTATGAGTAAGGATTTTTGTTTCTATTCCATTTGCAAATATGCTTACAAAAAACCATGAAACTCTTATGTTTATATGTGTTGCATGCACACACACACAATCATGGTGACGCCCACTTTTACCACTCCAATGTGAATATAATTTGGCTAAATAACTAGAGTTATTTTGAGGTTTGGTTTAGTTTTAGGAACAAAACATGAGTACATTTTTACAAACAAAAGCACAGCTTTAAAACCAGCTGGGGCCCTCTTCAGAGATGGAGAGACTCCAAAATGGCATGTGCAAGTAAATAAGCAAGTAAAGCGTGGGTGTCCTGGGCTTGTGATGCAGGCTCTTGTGGGACTGCTCCCTGGCTGCTGTGCCAGCTGTGTGTGGTTAGGATGGGAGGCGGTGGAAGAGCATTCTCTTAAAGATTCAACTGATGATCTCTTCCCTTCTCTTTTCTTTCTGCTTGCTCTCCCCCTTGTCTCTGCTGTCAAGGAGAATTCCTTGCAAAGGGAGCACATGAATAATAAGGCATAAAGCTTCCCCAAGAGTTGGTAGGGCCAGGAAATTATTATGAGTACCAAAAAAATGAATAAAAGAAGCATACACTCTTGCTACCTCCTCCTCCCAGCACCCAGCCTGAAAGTCACAGCTGAACCCAGGCTGTTCTAGGTGCAGTTAATAACCACAGCGAAGGGCAAGCCAGCTCTAGTGCCCTCACTGCTGCTTGGGAGAGCATGCCATGAAGAGCAGGAGAGAGTTCAGAGGAAGAGTGCTGCTGGGATCAGGCTGATCTATGCTGATACTAGTTTCATGTTCAGCAGAAAACTCATGTACTGTCAGGCCAGAACAATTCTCCTGTTTCAGCATAGGCTTGTAGTATTATGTTTTTTTGTTTTTCTCTCTTTCCTGCAGATAGCTTATAGCCCTTTTCTGGTTGTTTTGCCCCACCCCATTTTTAGGGACAAGTAGCAGTATTCTGCACATCTGAATGAGAACACAGCTAATGACCTGCAGGAGCCAGAAGCTTCTTGCAGAGGTCCCCTGCAAGGCTTGCTGCTTAAATAAAGGATCTGAGGAAAGAAGATTGCTTTGACTTCAGGGCTGGCTTTGAGCCCTGGACAGTGCTAGATGCAGAGCACAGGAGATGATCTAGAAGACAGATACATCACTGTGGCTTAGTGGGATGAGCTTATGCCAAGTAAGTTTCTTATAATTGTGGTTACATAAAAAATTATATTTACTGAATCACATTATTTTAGAAGAACCTGCCCTCTCAGTCCTAAACATATTTTACATGCCTGTGTTCATGAATAACTCTACTATTACAGTAGGGAGGAAGGTCTGTTTTCTTTTATTGTTGCTTTACTGATCCTCCTCTGCCGCACTGTAGCTCTGCCTTCTGGGATGCCCTCAAATAAAGGAACTGAAATAGCTCCAGAAAAGAAATGTCACATAAGCCCTAGGAATAAAAAAGGTTGATATTGTGAAGCGGGTACCTAGTTCTTTGGGTTTAGAGTTGAATTAACTATATTTCAAACTCTTATATCTGAAAATGTAGGATTCTAAAGTCAAGAACGCAAGATATAATTAGGTAATCAATTTATGTAGATAATCTTCAGGAGTTTAATCTTCAGCAGTTCTAAGAATTTCGGTATCTGGATTGTTTTGTTAGTGTTACAGTTAGTACATACGAGCACTCAGGACTTTTTTTAGGGAACAGAACTGTTTTGATGCCTTTGATATCAGTCACAATTGGTGTGTGTTTATGTGTATACATATATATATTGCTTGCACCAAAATGACAGGACTTTGATTGTATTTTCAGTCAGTAGAAGTCTGCCTGGGGCCAGGCAATTACACTTCTGTGGGTTCGATGGCCTGGCACACACACATAAGATGATCTTTTGTGGGGAAGGTCTTTGTCTAGTCTAAATCTTGGTTTAGAAAATAGCAACTGACTATGATATGCCAAACTGACTCTTTGTAACTTTTAGTAAATTAATCAGATTTGTATTTCAAGTAGGACAAGCACAGGAGTACCGCAATCCTTGTGATTAGGAAGTGCTGTACACCTGCAGAAATACTGTGCAATTTCATTTGCATAGTCAGATAAAGTGCATAGTGGTTTTGAATAGATTAGTTTCTCTGAAACAATCACTGTTCTGTGTATGTATGTAAATATTACAAATCAATACCGGGTACTAATCTAGCTGCTAAACTGAAATTTTGAGATCCTGTTTATTGTTTTCACCAGTCTTTAAGCTCCAAACTGGGGAGCCCTGAACTTTAGGGTCAAGCCTGTGAACCTTCCTGAGCCAAAGTTACTAGCCAGAATATCTGCAGGATCAGGCTCCTAATGAGCACATTTAAATTTCAAAGCATTCTGTAGAGTCCTGGTTTCCTGGAGCACCTGAGGTCTGTGAGATGGCAGCCAGTCACACCCCTGTAGTCTGTAGTGTTGCAGCCTCATATTTCCATCACTATAGCTTTTTCATCCCTAAATTATGATTTTTCCTTAGAGCAAAAGCCCCTCAGTCTGTCAGTAGTGACTGCAGAAGGAGGAGAGCACTGTGAATTTCAAAGGTTTTGTTTTTACCATTTGGGGCCTGACTGCTTTCCCATTGCTGCTCCTTGCAGTTCTTGTTAGAAAACAGAGCACATCTCAACTCAGGGCTCCAAAGCACTGGACTGTAATGAAAGTAGCCCCAAAATATATTTTGAATTTGCTTTGCTAGGGGGGAAGAAAGAGAGAGAGGAGCAACACGGACAGATCCAGCAGTGCTAGCAGCTAACTTTGGAATACTCTCTGCTGGTAGAGAGGGAGCATTTTCCATGCCCGTATTTGCCAAAACTATTTGCTTGACTTTGAAACCTTCCCACATGCCTCAACACAGATGGGTAAAAGGATTGTTTTTCCTTTTTGAGTCACAGTGTTTGTGGACTGCCGTTCCTGCCAAAGAATTTCTCTGAAACTTCTAGAACGCCTGTGTCACCCTCCATAACAGATCTTTTCTGGCTGAGCTCCTTGCAAGAACGCATGTGGAGTTATAAGGTGTTTTCTCCCACGTTAGCGGGCAGCAGTTTCTAAGAACTGCAGCATTAAACTTGCCTACCTTGCAGCATGCTCCTGTAGGCTGTGTCCGCGATAGCATAGATGTGGGGTGGCATCTCGTGCCTCTTCTTTCCTTTGTACATGTCGATAATCTTCTCGGAATAAATGGGCAACTGTTTGTATGGATTTATCACAACGCAGAAGAGACCTGAATAAGTCTGCAAGGAAATTAGAATAAAAAATGGAATTAATATAATGTGCTCTGTCTAGTCTGGGAAACACAGGCATCAGCTGCATTAAACTAACAGGATTTTAGCAAATAACATTCTTCTGTATTCTGTGTAACAAATGAAGCAGTGATTTCTGAGTGTACGTGTATGGGTGGTTTCCAAGTGCACAAATAATTGTTTCCAATAAGCAGACTGCTAGAAAGTATGTGAATGCAGCAAGCGGTAGAAACACCATGATCTGATGTTAGAGCTTCTTGACTTACTTTCAGTACATAGTGAATCACCCTTATCTGTGGTGATGTAACAAATGTAATAATTCATAATATTTCTTTATGTGTATTTTCATTCCAGAGTATGTCCTCTGCTCAGGTAAGTGTCAAATTTTGTTAACTGAAATCCTAGGTAGGAAGCTTGGATTAATGCTAGAAGTTTTTTTTTAAAAAAGATTATATGAACACCACATAACAATAATGACTGATGAGAGTCCTTGAAAAGAATTACTCAAGTTCCAAATAGATGTCTTAACAGAATAGTCATGCCTTCACTACATGACTCTTTCTGTAGGAAATGTAAAGAAAAATGTGGTTTTTGTTTATAGTTTAATGAAGGTATTCACATAAAAATATATACATAAACAAACGAGAACATTGGCTACCAGATTGCTGTTCATCCAGGTTTTTTTAGTTGTGTTTTTAATTTTCCTTCATTTCGGAATGCTCCAGCTATTGAACTGGAGCAGAAATAATAGCATATGATAGTAGATAGTGAGCCATATTTCACAAACAGTTACTAAAAGTAAGCAATTTGCAAGGGTTTTTCACTAAAAAAAAAAAAAAAAGCCCCACCTCAAAATAAAAAATTACGAAGTTATGAGATTATAATTCCAAGGGTATTGTTATATTTAAGATGGCTATGGCTGTTAGTTTTAAAACCGTGTCAGTTAAAAAAAACCCTGAAATAATGAAATGACACTCTTTCTGACTTAGGCATAAGTGGTTTTGGATATTTTTTTTTTTTTTAATGCCATGCTGTGTGAACGAGTGCTTTGTGGCGGGCAGTTGCTGCTGTGCCTCACTCAAGGCTGTGCCCAAGGATGGCTCAAGCTGCCTGGGTTCCCCCCTAGGAAGCACTGCAGCACAGGACTGTACAATGGCATCTGGGAGGCTTGGCTCTGGGCGCAGGGATTGCCCTTTCCTGACCATAATAGGAAATGGCACAACACAGTCTCGGTACAGCCTGAGCTCTTTATACGGTATTCAGCAAACACAGCGAGAGCATCCGTCAGCCTCTAGCAGCGAGGAGCAGGGTGGGTGCTCCATGCTGAGCAGGAGAAGGTTTGGGGTGCTCTGGGTGGTGATGAAGACCTCTCCTACTGTTTCAGGTTGTGACTGCGTCACCATAGTCTCAAGTCAGATAACAAGAAAATCAGGCTCAAGATCTTCGCCACCTCTCAATATCCCCAAGCTAAAACTCTTGATGTGGAAGGTAGATAATTACTGTGATGGATTTTCATTGACACTGGACTTCAGAATGAAACTGTGCTAATCGTGTCAAAATTAACTGTAGTGCTGCTGGGACAATACACTTGAAAAATGACAGTTTTTTGTCCTAGAATGACCACCAAGGCCCTTAAGGAAAGGATAACACGGTCTTTTTTTCGGTAGCAATAGATTTACTGTATGCACTCAACTAATCACTCCCAAACAAGTAAAATAATAGGAGAGTAAATTTCAAATTCAGAAAATTTAGGCCCCCCTTCTCTGAGATTTCTAGGCATTTGTTTGACTTGCCACATGTAGAGCTGTTTGCACACCCAAGCAGACAGTAACATATCTTTGAAGAGCTAACTTTGAGGCACAGGAAGCAGGTTATTAAGGCAGGGCAAAAGCCTGAGCTGATGAAGTTCAGGAGTCCCCATTTCTAACTGGACTGGGACCAATACCATCTCTCACCTTGGGAAAGTTAACCAAGACCTCTTGGTTTCACCAATTGTAGTTCTAGGTATCTGCTTTGCAAGGATTTGGGGAAACCAGATTGATATATGTGATGTTTTGAAGATAAGCGAGCCAGTTGGCTAAGCATGTGATTGAAAGGGGGGGGAGTTGAAGTTTCTGTGCCTTAAATCATTCCCCTTGAGGCACAGTCTATCCAGAGAGGGGGACCCCCAGCTGTGTCTCTCCCTAGAGGGTCTGGAGGCAGAACATTATTTGAAGTGTCTCAAGGATAGTGTCCATAGGAGTGCTGAGCTTGTGTATCTCTTTGACAGCCAGTGCTGATGGGTATTTAAGAGTGACTAGCACAAATACACACATTTACAGTGTAAATGCCTAGATCTGGGCAGAAGAATCCCACCTCTGGTTCCAGTATGCATATATAGTTTTCTGTATTTAAGAAAGCATTTTGCACTGTTAGGCAAAGACTGAATTAGTGGCGCCTATGAATACAGGCACAAGAAACTTGATTCCACTCTCAAATCCACTGAAGTTGCATTGCTATTTTATTGATGTTTATATAATCATTTTTGGTCTAATTTGTGTGTGGACAAGGCACATTCTGTTTGCTCTGAGCAATGTGAAACATGAGTTAGTGGCAACGCACTTCTTGCCCTTCTTTCTTAATTATCTGTGATGAAGGAAAAGGCCAGTGTACGGTCACTTTGTGAATTTCTGCACTGAATCTTTTTATTTAATAATATTTAGTATAAATGCAAGGGACAGATGATTTGATCCACCAGGAGACGGTTGTTTACAGTTAGTTTTGCAAGTGGATGAGACTCATTGTGTTTAGACGGCCCCTATTTATTTTTTTTTAAGAGGTATGACAGTATCTAGTAGGGCAGCACCGTGTAAGGCTGGAGACTTTTAAACAAGTTTTAGTTACTGAAAATACTAATAACTTGTTGGAATACAAGTCCAAATAATTTCTTTATAACTGCTAATTTACCTCCATCTTAAAATCTAGTCTCTTGAAAAAGAAAACTTGATTTCAGATACACTGCCATTTTTGTCTCCGTTAAAAATTCTTTGATTTCTGATTGCATTATCCACTTTCGGAAATTAATTTCCTCCTCCTGTAGAAAGTGGAACTTCCACAAAAAATCCACAAAGTAAACATAGTAGAAATCCTGGAACAGAGCACCAGAGTGCTGCTGAGAACACCAACAACAAAGAAATAAACCCCACACATTTTATCCCACTATTCTTCTACTAATTCTTTTTAGATCTTGCAACAATGCAGAACACTTTCAGAAAAATTCTATTTTAGTAACTAATGCTGCGTGTTCTGACATAATAGCACATAATTCCATATGTTCACCTGCAAACTTAAAATCCAGTAAACTCAAATACTGAAAATATGAAAAGTCTAGCTGCTTTCAGGAAGCTTCATGATGAGCATTTTAGTACATTCCTGGAGGAAAGATCTTCAGTTTAGCTCTTTGAAGTTATGCTTAACAATTAAATAGTTCCTTTGTGGTCCTATATATAACTATCTTATTTTCTGCTTAATTTCCTACTTTCCAATTTAGAATTCATCATATTAATAATGAGAGGTCTACTCCTGCTTCTAAAACCTTGTTACTCAAGCTCTGTACTTTCTTTTCCCTCATCAGTGGTCTGTCCTGCAAGTAAAATTTTCACAGATTGAAACTGTAGATTACTTTTCTGCAGCACAGCGTAGGGATCCTCCATGTAAAATCAAAGATAACAGCTAAGTTCCATGAAAACTTTCTGTGCTTTCTTACTGTGCAGTTTGCTAACTGTTGATGCAGATAGATTACAGAGTTATTAATGTCAAAATATGCTTGTGTTAATATACTTGTGTGGACTGGAAAACAGAATACTCTTGGCCCTAATTCACATGAACACAGAAAAGATTATAATTTATCCAGGCTTGTCTGAACTGTAAATTGACCAACAAGAGGGGGGGAAAAAGGTTTTGATGGGTGCATGACTTTGATTCAGTAACACGGTGGTGCATATGAGTACTCTCACTTGAATTCCAGTGGGTTTATTCATTTATTCAAACATAAGGTTTTACTCAAGCACCCACCAAACCAGAACTTGTCAGCTGCCTTTCAGTGGGAGTTTTGCCTGAGAAAAGACTGCATGATTTGGCTTTTCCGTATGTTCTTTTTGCAGTTTACTAGAAACTTGTTCAGGTTGACATTGAAGTTAATTCAAAAGTCCCTATAGATTTTTTCTTTTTTTTTTTTTTTTTTTAAACAGCAGGACTGAGGTGGTGTTCAGCTGTCAGAAAGTACTTTTCAAACCAATGATATCCCTTCAGAATTAGCAAGTTTTGGGGAAGAAACCTTCATGTGTTTTAATTTAGTTAAGTAAAGAGGCAATTATTAAAGAAGCAGGAGAGTCATGGGGAATAAAGTGAACTAAATACATTTTTTGTTTAGGATGACATTACTGTGGGGTTAGTACTTGCATGGCAGTGTTACATGCATGTGTAACGTGTTACACCCCTTGGCAGTGGGTGGAATCCACTCGTTTGTGACGGGACATAGTAGCATGCAATGGCAAATGCCATATGCATGTTTGATTCTACTTACATAAATTAAACCTGAGAAGTATCTCTCCCTTAGATTGTGCAGCACTGAAGCTTCGTTGAGGCAAGTCAGCTCTGCCATGTCCTCCACTTTGGAGAACTTTGGAGGGTTCATCTTCTGGATGTCATCCTTGCTCAGTGTCACTTTCTTTCCATTTTCTGCCAGTTCAACTGTCACCTCATCCCCTTTCTCTTCCTTGATACTTGCTGCTTCAAATCCATGTTTCTCTGATGGAATCCAAACCAGTCTCTTTGCTGACCAGTCAGCCTGGGCAAGTGGGTTGTTAATGAAGTTTTTGTCCACAAAGAGGAATTTCTCATCATCACTGAGAGCTTTTTGAGCCATTTTGATTCAGTAGACACCTGTTGAGCAAGCAAAATATTTTGCTTTAAAGGGAGGCAAATGTGGAGACGTTTCAGGCAAAACACATTTGTCAAATCTGCCATGTGGTAAATCCAAAGTGCTATAGGTCCTGTCACATATCTCGCATTTCCATGCAGATACTTTTGGGTACCATCTTAGATACCTTGGAGTATCTGTGTTTGGATTCCCATTCCTTTGTTATTGTGTCTGAAATCACCTAAGTCATAAGTTTCATGGCACTGAAACAAATGACGACACCTGGGCTTATTACTTTATGTTGTACTGAAGATCAGAGAGAAAAGTAAGGTGTAACTAATGTCTGTGCAATGCGGCTGTCAGGACTGTACCAAGACTACCAGCTGAACAGCTTCCTGCAGCCTCATTTATTGCCCATCACAAAGTTAATTGAATTCAGATACATATAGAATTTCTTATCACCCAAATACTGTTGAGTGCATACTGAAATACCAGTGCAATAATGAAATAATTAGTGGAAGAACAGTTCCCAGGCTGTGCTCTAGAAAGGGCAGAAATGAACTTTTCTTGCAGAGGACTATTTCCGATCACTCTAATACCATTTAATTTGGAGAAGAGTAAGGTTAAGAAAAGGTCAAAAGGAAAAACAGAAAAAAAATTGTTTTCAGTACTGGTGATGAAGGAGAAGTAATTCAGAGTTATCCCCTTCCCATGGTTCAGCAGTGGGAGCTGATCATTTATGCAGGGTAAATGTCTACCACATGAGAGAGAATAGAACAAGCCTGGAAACTGCATCAGCTATTAGATAGTCTGAACCACGATGCTCAAATTGGAAGGATGATACATCTGTGTCATGCAGTTGCACATGGATAAAACAGCATCGTGCAGTCGCACTTGGATAAAGCAGCTGGATGTGTCTGCTCTCTAGGTGAGAGCAATGGGAGGGTTTTGGCTGCTTTGCACCGTGTTTGAGAGGGAGGAGGCAGCTTCTTTCTGGCCCTGGCCTTTGGAAGTTAGGATGTAGCTGCAGGATGTAGCTGTACTGGTAATGCTGGAGCTTTTGTAAGTCTTCTGTCCTACGGGAGACACAGCTCTAAATGAGGAAAGGAATAAACAGAGGACTTCTTGTGGTTTGCTACAGGGCAGGAAAAAAGTGGTGCTAATCAGGAAACCTGCCATGCAGTGGAGCAGAGAGGGGAGCTGGGGAGGAGCAACACTGGGGAGCAGGGAAGAGTGTGCGCCCAAGAAAAACATCTCTAGGAGACAGAGGCTGTTTCATTTCCTTATTGAGAATCAATTTAATATTTACAGCATTCAAACAAACATGAATCTTGAGGGAGCCTGGAGAACTGACTGCTAAAGATGTCAGCAATCAACCCATAAGCAGAATGATATTTGTAAAGACCAAGCTCTGTGGTATGTAGCCAAATGGACACCCTGTGCTCTGGGAGTATCAGAGATTGGTTTCCAAATATTTGTCCCTGAAGCCTTCCCACAGATTAATGTTTTTTTACAAGGCCAGACCGTGTGAGGGGTCTGAGAAAGAAGCATGGATCATGCAGAAGGTGACATAAAGCTTAAAAACAAAACTAGGATTTTGGAGGCGCCTAAGAGGGTTAGATGATATCCCACTGAAATTCAGTGGAAATTAGATGCCCCAGTTCCTTAAACTCCCTCAACAATTCTCTCACTGAATAAGAGAACAGCTTTCCTCTAAATGTTCTCATTCTAGAGCCACCAGCCTTGCCTGGAAATCCCTAAAAGGAAAATTCACCCAGGTCATCCATGCACATGTAATGGCGTGGTGGTGTGGTGGATGGGAGGGAGACCCTAACAGCTTGGATCTGTGCATTGCCACTAGCCCTTGCGCGGTGTTCCCCACCATTGAGTTTCTGCGAGGGAGCTCTGTAGGATGTGGCTCTTCACTCGCTCCCAGGGGATTCTTGGAAGAGAGCTGCAAGAGGAAACTATTTGACCTATGTGTGGATTAAGGCAGAAAATGTTCCCTTGTTGCCAAGAGGGCTGGTAGAGCCGCACAGTTCCAATAATGGAGATGGTATTCTCTCCAGCTAAGCTTTCCAGCTGGCGGCCGCAGGGTGAAGCCGGCTGGAGAGGGGAACGGAGGGAGCGCTGCCCCGTCGCCGGGACTGCGGCTCTCGGAGCACAGGGCTTGGGGAGCAGCAGGAGCCTGCCATGGCCTCTCTCCTCCTGCTGCAGTAGCAATGACAAGGCATGTTCTCTGCCCCACTGCCCCAGCAGCACCGGAGGAACTGCTGCGGCAATGGAGTGGGAGGATTTCAGTCCATCCTAGGCCCAGAAGAGAGAGCTGTATGGTTGTCCTGCAGCATCAGAAAGGATGGATTGTGCTGCCTGTAGCTAAGTGTCAAGTGCCAGCATGTTCAAATCAATAGGAATTTGGTACTGTGTAGAAACATCAAAAACTAGACTGAACTGCAGAGCTGAGTTTCACAGAGTCAAATCCTGCTACTTTGAGGCTGCCCACAAACAATGATGATGGAAATCAAACTGCCGAATCATCCTGACCATCCACCTCAAAAACCCAACCGAAGATAAAACTGGTGGCCTGCTACAAAGCATGTCACTAGTGGGATGACCCAAAAGTTCTTCGCTGTTTTGTTGCCCAGGGACTAAGGGAAAGTTCCTTTCCTTATTACACGTGGAGTCAAAAAGATCTTCCACAGATTACAGCATGAAACGGAGAGCTGGTCTGTCTGTACTCAACTTTATTCTCCTACTTCTTCCTGCATGTAAAACTTTCTACACCTTGTTAGTTAAATTCACTCTTTTTGAAAGTGAAATGAGGTTGAAAGGTATAAGAGGTGGCATGAACTGCAGAGCTTGGAAATACAGGTTTTTATCCCCTACATCTAAGCACTATGTTTGACTAGTTTTAAACATGGTAAGAATAGACCCCCTACAAGAAATAGGGAATAGGCAGTCTGAGATGGATCTTGTAACTCCTCAGAAACACAATGAGGAGGAAACATGGATTTGTGTAAAAAGAACTTTTCATGACTGATCCTCTGGAATCTGAGGATAAAGTTTGAGTAGCAGCTGAGTACCACTGTAGTAAAAAAGGAAACGTAGTTATGAAGGGTGGATTAATGAATATTAATAGTTTGATCTATTAATGAATATTAATTAATGCATATTAATAATAAAGGTAGGTTTCTGAATGGAAGTGGTAGAAGATGAGCTCCACAAACTCAACTAGATTTGTCCTAGTGAGGTGCTGTGCACTGAACTAATGAGCTGTTGAAACTTTCTGATTCATAATTGGCAGTAAACCTTCTGGTCCACCTCTGATCAAGACTAAGCTGCACTGGTCCAGCATATGATTGATATTGGGAAAATGGGGGAAAGATTAATTACTGGCTATTGAGTACATTCCCTGAGAAGGCAAAATTTACCCCTTAGCCAGTTCCAGAGTTCCATCTATAGGGCTGAGACAAATGGACGCCAATATCTTAGCTGTGCAAAAGGTGAGAAGAGGTTCTCATCCATTCTTTTAGGTATATGAAAGCCCAAATCCCATACAAGAGTAAATACTTTTATACTCAGAGGTAACCTATCCTGAGGAAGGGAGGCTAAGCAATCACAAAAATACTACTGATAGGAAGTTTCTTGCCTTGTAAATGTGCCAGATTACACTGAACTGGATCCATCGGTTAAACTTGTCTAAACCTCAGGTGTGCACGTACACATGGGCGTGCATAATCCCACAGTTTACGTTCTGTTCCTCCTGCTGTCTCACTGCGGATATATCCAGCTGATCATCACTGTCTTTTCCCTTATATCAGTGACAGAAGTTGAATGCTGTCTTCACAATCAGTTTATCCTGAGTATATTATTCCAAGGACAAAGTATAAATATCTCCAGGAAGTGTACTTTAATTAAAAGGTTATTGGCCAAGCAGAATTGCCTCCTGGGTCAGAGCTTAGAGGGACTGCTTTTTTCCTAATGAGAAGATAAAGGACATCCTCTGCAGGATGTGCATATCAGTATAAAAGCTTATCACAGCTGTACAGGGAATAATTATTAGAAGAACATATAACCAAGTATGTGAATTATTTTCAGAAACCAAGTCCTGATCTCGTAAGTGAGATGGAAGAGTGTAGCAGTAACCTGCTGCTTGACTCAGACTGCATTTTTTGGGCTACAGTACTTCTTGGCTATGTTCTTTCCAGGTTACTTATCTTTTACTTTTCCAATACTTAACTGAATTACCCAGCTGAGCATTGGTTGAATAAAAGAAAATCTGGGGGTGAATCCTAATCTTGTGATCTTTATTTGAGAACTGGTTCCCCATCACTGTTAGCTTTGTCATTAGCACTGCTGCCAATTCCTCCTGGCCTTTCACCTCTCCTCACAGGTCACTGGGACCACCCCTCAAATGCTTACTCTCATCACGGACATTTTCATCTGAACATGGAGGTATCATCAGTACTAGTTTATGGTAGAAGGAAAGTCTGTATTTTAAGAAAACATTTGCAGTAATTTTATGGAACTGTTTATTTTTCTTTGTTGTTGTTGTTTTGGGTTTTTTTTTATAATGCATTCTCCATGTACTTTAATCAAATTGTCCGTAAGTGCCTTGGTCTCCTGTCAGGTCTTCTCACCTCTGTTAATGCAAATTACTACTTAACTCTGATTAAACACTTGATAGCTCTTTTAACACTTCAAAGAAATTAGCCCAGGTTATTACCTGTGTTATGAACCATAAAATTGGGAAAAAACGGAAAAAAGACTTGAATTGCATCATGTGGGAATAGATTCCCTTTATGTGGAAAATATACCCCCAAATGTCATCTATTAAGTAAATCAGATTCTGCATATTCATTAGAAGTAATAAATAATCCATATTTTAACTGGACTTTGCACAAGTTGGAAAGCTATCTCTAGCTCTTGGCTTCTAAAATTAACATACTTAAAAGCCAGCAGATTTGCAACTAATAAGTCTCAGTGAATTATAAAGAGTCGGGATCCTCTGCATACATCTATGCATGCTACCATATATGGCGATGTTCTTTTCAATACTAGCTGTTCCACAAAAATGTAATGATAACAAATTCAAAACAAATACCTTTTAGGGACTAGGGTGTCAATTGCAAATGAGATAATAAAAATCATTGTTTACATCTAAGTGAATACAGCCAGAGGAGTATCATGTACTAAACTAAAGTGACTACTTAATTAAGCACTTTGCTCTCTGGGGGTTCATTGGTTTAGCCCCTGTGTTAGTGGCTTGAGGGAACTGTGAACTTGGGAAGTTCAGCAAGTCAGACTCTGTCCAGAGAGTCTTGCTGCAAGCTGCCTGTCAGGGCAAAGCTTTGAGTGAAAGAGAAATGGGCTTGTTTTTAAACGAGTGTATTTTAGAAGAGGTTTTACTGAGACATATGTATTAGATAATAACGACAAACCTTCTGATTTCCCTTATATTTAAAATATCTCATGTTGCTTCTTGAATATGCACACACATACGCCTCTCATACATAGAAACATTTATATAGGTGTGCATGCACGCATACATATACATGTGTGTGTGCGTGTGAAAGAAGCCAGTGAACTTTTGGGATGACAGTGAAGCTGCTTTCTATACTGCCATCTACTGTCGTCTTAATTTATGCATAGTATTTTGTCAAAGTTAAAAGTTTGCTTTATTTTCCGTTTAAAAAACAGGCATGTCACATTTGAAATTACTCGCATTAGTGTCGTTCAGTGAATTATCACATTAAACGTTCTCAGCATATTAAAAATATACATATGTAATGCTAAGGCATTTTTGTAAAAATGTTTCAATTTCTCCTTCTAATTTTTAAGCATTCTCCCTGTTTAAAGAACAAGTAACTGACAAGCTACTTATTTTATTTGGTTATAGTTTCTTTAAACAGCATGGGAAGTGCACTACGTTTCTTTACTAGGACTGAAAAAGTAGAAATAGTTAAAGGAGATCAGCAGCTGAGGCTACCTTCGTTACTGAACGCACGTGTGCTGGTTCCCTGCAGCGGGTACCTGCCACCACCGCAGTCACAGCACCTTGCGGGCTGCGTTGCCGCTGGCGTGGAGAGCAACTCATGCTCTGCAGCCAGCGCTTTTACAGCTTCACCTGGTGACAGCAGTCAGAAGTGACTAAGGAACAGGCTAGAACATCTGTGCATGCTTTCAAACGTGCATGGTCTCTAATGCATTTTAAACAGAACCCAATCGGTAATACACAAATCACGATAAACCATTTGAGCGTGTCTGATAGGTCTGTTCCCATTCCTAACTCGTATGCTATCAGCAGGTTAATTCACTGAATGTGTTTGCAAAGGAGCATAATAGCTTGCCAGATTGCTCCATCCCAAAGCGTGGTGAGCCCCCAGCCCTGTCCCCAGTGGGATCTCCGCCCCCCGCGGTACTTACAGGCGTCTGATTAGGGGAGCAGAGGGTGAATTGGAGAGTCGGGAACCTGCACAGCCACCAGCTGGGACAGTCCGAGTCCTCGCTGCCTTTGCAGCCTCCCTATATAGAGGAGGAGAATCTTGTCAGTGGGGAGGGGCCCTGGAAACCACGTCCTGCTGGAAAATCCTCTCGGTACCTGGGTTAAAAAAGACAGCCTGAGCCAAGGACCTCATTCCCAGCAGGGCCTAACCCGGGGCTGCTGCCCCTGCCCCGAGCCCCTCTTTAGGGAGGCAGGCTGGTTCTGGCTTTCGGAAAGGTGTGAAAGGGGTGCCCCTAACTCACAAATTTGGAGGTTTTGCTTTGTCCTAGGGTGAAACTGTTAGGCCGGGCAAATGGACCTTTAACTCCTTCCTGCCTTGGCAGCATCCTCGCCCCTGGTGGCCCGCTGCCTAGAAGGACAAAGGGCAGGTGGTCACGGTCCTGCATGGCACAGGAGGTTTCCCACCCGCCATCAGTGCATTTACTTGGAGCTAAGTCAAGTCCCTGAGTTCGGGGCTTGCTTGGGAGAGGAGGGTTATTCCTAACACAGCCAGGATGTGTGGGTGGAGGTTGCTCTGGGTCTCTGTGTGTTTATGTGACATTCAGAGCCTGGGGCTGGTTTAAGCCTCCTTTGCCCCTGTGGAACAAGAGGGTTGTTTCCCACCTTCCCAATGCATTTGCCAAAGTTTCTCTTGCAATCTGGTGTGCAGCTCAGTTCCTGAGAAAGCCTGTAAATACTATTTCATATATAAGAAATACCTCCCTCTGTCCATAAAAGGAAGCAGATAAGTGATAAATAGATGAGGGGGAACAGTCCCCGGGATGCAGTGGAAAGAACAGGCAGCAAGCACTGTGTACTGGGGGGGAGAGGAGGACAGGGCACTGGGAGCCAGGCCTGCAGGGGTTAGGGAGTCATCTGGTCCTCGTCAAACCTTCCTCACACCCCTCAAACCTTCAGTCCTCAGCTGTCCCCCCTCCTTCCCCTGTTCATATCCAACAGCCTTGTGCAGTAAGACCTGTGGATGGAGACATCCCAAAAAGGGAAAGCTAGGATCCTCTAGGAATTCCCATCAACATGCCAAATACAAAATACCGAAACAACCCCCTCTCAGCAACAGACTAAATATGGTGTATACCCAAAGGATCAGAGCACAGTCCTGGGTGAAATAATCTCTCGACATCAACAGCCCTGTCTTCTCTGGAAAATAAAGGCTCCTGGGGAAGATGGATGAGGCTTATACTGGTCTCAGCATCCTAAAAAAATACCTGAGGGGAGGCTGGGCTGAAAACCTCTGCTGTCACTTGGTCAAAGTACCAGCACTTGCAGCTGTGACGGACCTGTAGACCCTTCTTCTAGCTCTGGCTAGCAGTGAAAAAATTTGGGTAAACAGGAGAGAGGGGAAGAGCATCGGAGTTTCTGTCCTGCAACATTTCGGAAATATCAGGTATGGACTCATGTTCAGGCCTTAGCTGGAGAAGACCAGGTTTGCCAACACAGTCGCATGGTCCCAGCGGTTGCAGCCTGTCCTTCCAGATGGAGGGTCTGTCTGCTGAGGTGCGGGGCTGCTGTGCAACCGTGCAAAGCCCTCCCAGGACCCGAAAGGCAGCAGTGTCATATCAGACTTTGCACGTGTGACTGTGTTGGAGCAAAGCCAGGGGAAATGATCGCCAGGACATAAATCCAAGAAACTTGCCCTTGTTAGCAGAA
Source organism: Strix aluco (assembly GCF_031877795.1). NCBI lineage: Eukaryota > Metazoa > Chordata > Aves > Strigiformes > Strigidae > Strix > Strix aluco. The sequence continues at coordinate 15,091,234 of NC_133945.1, read as the reverse complement.
AGTTCCTCGCAGGGTAGTTCACCCTATTTTTTTGCAGTTTCTTGGTTGCAAACTTAGCTTTTAAATAGGAATATAATTAACATAAAATCATGAACTGCAAGGGGATCCTCTGAAAAGTCTGATCATTATAACATGCATCAAAATTGTCCTAAGAAGTTCCTTTTAAACCCATGCAGTTGTTTCACAGAAACAGGCACATTTTAATAGTAGCTTAAAAAGGAGTGGAAATTATTCCAGCTGGTTTGCAAACCACTGCATGTGCACATGCAGGCTTGCTGCCTGAGTCGTGTGTTTAACAGAGGCACTGGTGGAGGGTGATATATGACGTGACATTAAAGCGAGCTGGAAGGTCTAAAAAGTATTACTGCTGGGACTGAAACAGTTGCACTCTGGAGCCATGTGGGGCAGGAACTGATAAGTGTAAGCATGGCTTCCTACCTTCACTTAAAAGTTAATGTAAGAATATACTAATATAATAGCCTAGTTGGACTTTCCTATATGTTGTGGTATTTTTTTAAACCAAAGTTGCCTCAGAATGAAAGCTGTTGATTCCCAGTGGACTATGCCTTTGTGACAACAAACAAGCTTTATTTAAACCCCCCTACTGATTTGTTTATTTAATTACTTTTCTAGAAAAAAACAAAGTATTGAGCAGCCTGTCCTTAAAATATGTCCTTGCTGAATTTGCACTGTAAATATTGTACTTGGGGGGAAAAAAGAAAGAGGACTCAAGAAGGAAAGAAATGAACTTCCAGCTGCCTTACCACAGTGTAACCTAAATACAATGGAGGAAAAAAAGAAAAGCATGGATGGTGGCGTTAGTTTGTTAAATAATATGTGTCAGGTAAGCAATTTTTTTTGTTTAAAAATGTTTTTACCTATGTTTACCGACCACGTTTCTCTAAGGCGACATGTAATAGGAACTGACAAGCGTACCGGTGGGTCACCACCTGTGTTGAGCTGTGCTCTTGCAACAGGAGGGGCAGTCTGCATCCAAACTAGAACAATTAATCATGGGAGTGGTCTGACGAGGGAAAATAGTCACCAGCTGCTTAATGCTGAGCTTTGTGCTTATTGCTGGCTGCAGGTCAAGTGAAGTGTATGAAGCACACAGGTCAATTCTGAATCAGTTGAACACGAACTGCTGTTGAAAGGGTGTCTTTGCAAGTGTGAACAAATATTTTGGGGTTTCTTTTCCTAAACATAATCACCTAATGATAATAACTTCTCCGGAAAACTGATCAACTGACACCGAGATTCAGCTTGATACAAAGGGCACTCAGGAAGGAAAGCGTAACCGACTCCTTGGAGCGTGTTGATAAAGCTTAGAAAAAAATTTCCCCTGTGCATGACAGAAACTAATACCTCTGAAACAGCACTGATGCTGTCGAGTCTGTAAACATAGTTTCCTCTGATTCTAGGGGAGAGCAAAAATTTGGTTTTAAAGAATTTTTTTTTTTTTAAAACTTGCGGGTTAAGTTCTTCCAAAGGGCTTTCCAGATCTGATATCCACACCAAACTTTACTGGCTCCTTGTCACCTTCACTTGTGATATCATGCTTAGACAAAGAACAGCCTATTTTAACCTAATTCCCTCCATAACAGTCTCAGTTACAGTGTTCTATCTCCAATAGAATTCAGAAATGCATTTTGCTCATTAAAACCCCCAAACTTCTACATGCTTATATCTTTTCTTTTTTTCATTTTCTGGTGTCAGTAGAAAGAATAAGGGCAGTTAATGCAAGACATCACTGTCTGTAATTAAGCTAGATGAGGCTTCTTAAATTATTTGAGAAAATAAATTTTGTCCCTGCTCACCTAGGTGGCAATTTCATCTAAAACCTGAACCTGTGACTCCAGGATTGTGAATTATTTTCACCTAAATACTGGCCTCACTTAGCTTAAACTTTTAAGGAATTATTTTTTGTGAAGTGCAGTATTGTACAGGCTTTGCAATTCCTCTTCATCTGTTAACAAGTAAGGCAGCCTGACATTCATAGGACTCGCTACATGTCTGCATCTTGAAAGATGCTCTCATATTTCATGTACTGTCAGGATAAATGCTAGACCATTAATAATGTGATTAGATCAGTATATTTTCATAGACATATTTCAAAGCTTCGTTGTACAAATAAATATCACTGGAAATACACTTTAATTAGATTTTAATTTGCTTGTACAATGGGATTGTTCCCAAACCCCGAATCTGTACTGTAAGGTATTAGAGAATTTGATGAAATGCATGTTGCACCAAGAACAAACGGGCCAGCTTCCACCCGCTGTCCCAGCGCAGGATCCTGACAAAGGGCTGAAGCTGCAATCCTCAAAGAAAATAGTCCTGAGATTTCCTCTGTCTTAAATGGATTTCTTCTCTGATTTCAGATATACACCCTTACCTCAAAGCTCAGGGAAGGACACCCTTGTAACTGCCTCTGCTTTCATGGCTGCAGAGACCATGAGCCTGCTGAGTTGTGTGCCTGGGAAAGGGCAAGTACCAAACACCCCTTTGCCTTCTTCAACTGGAACAAAAATTGTATTTAATTTCTACCATTAAAAGTCCATTTCCCAGGGAGCTCCATGGCACCTGGGCAGCTTCTGTATGATCTATGGTGAGAAGACAAAAAGCAGATGCAGGGGCTTTGGTCACACTGAAAGATTTGCATAGTATAGAAGGTTAGAGATTCTGTGTTTCCCAGAACCTTTTTCCTTGCCCTTGAAAAGACAATTCAGATTCCAAATATACATAACAATTTGACCCACTGGTTTATGGAGAAACAGGGGCCTAGTGTTTAACCTCTGAAATACTGAAGTTAAAAATCCAGGGATTTCTGTGGCTGGAGCAATCATATCTGCATTGTTTAAAAGTTCATTTTTTGCAACTTTCCGTAGAGGCACTTTCAGCTCGTTCCAAAATGAAGGTAATTTGCAAATAACAGCTTAGAAGACCATTTTTTCTACTAGTATTTTTAGACAGAGAAGTTGAGAGAGGTTAGTGATTGTGAATATTTGCATTAATGTGGCAGGAAAGACCCTAGTAATGAGGCAGAATCCCGTGGTGGTAGTTTTGACACAGATGGCTCTTCAGCCAAGCAGTGGACCCTGACGGTGGTGTTGGCACCGGGCAGACAGTGGGGGCATAGGGAGATAAATTTGCTTGCTTGACCCAATGGCCAATTATATGTGATGCAAAGCTACAAACGACTTAAAGATGGATTTGACTGAGGTATATTTGCAAACATATGGCCTGCCCTCTTGGGAGATACTTATAAATCAGCAAATGGGGAGCTGGCAGCATTGCCACTCACACGAAGGGGATGAACTCATTGCTGAGGCTTCAGATGGATAAATGCAACTTCTCCTTTCAACCTGTAACTGTTCTCTGCAATTTCATGTTAGAGGCCAGGCTGCTTATCAAAATAAAAAAAAAAAAAACCCAACCCGTAATGCTAACTGGGTCAAATCAAGATAAAGGTAAAACTTTGCTGTCTGTACAACTCAGGGTCCTTTTACTTGAAGTCACAAACTGCATGTTCTCTTCCTTTTTTTCCCACTCACTGTACTATTTATCTAACAAGATTTTTTAAGAATGCAACCCTAGAAATTTATTTACAGAAAACTCGTCTTAGTACCACTGGAAACATTAACATCTATTTGTTTTGTTAAAATGAGTAGAGAAAAATAGCTAACCTGATACTTTTGATGTACCCCTGTAAGTTTGGCTTTTAAAATAAATTAGCATTTTAAAACATGTAAATACCTCAGCTAAAAAAAAGTCTGGGAATTAGTAATCCACTATAAACTTTACTTTTAGCTTTGCCTGACTTTGAGTTTCATGTAGTTTGGGGAAAAAAATCACAAGTTCCTCCCCTCCCATATACTAGTGTTACACCGTACAATTTATAGCAACTCCAGATGGAAAAGACTTATGCTCATTTGTTTGCTGGCATGAAGATATATATAGTCCTCATTTCCGGAGAACTAAAACCAACTATTCCTCTAAAGGACCTTAAAATTTATTTTCCCATACTTATCCGAAAGTAGCAGCTTCTTCTTTTTAAAGAAGAATTCTTAAAATGCTTACTTTGAACACTTTCAAAGTACCACACAGAATAAAACTGAAAAATTTTATTCAGAAACACAGGAAAGACACACAAAGATATATGGAAAATGCAGAAGTGATAAGGTAACTGATAAATTTTTATAAAGTACAAACAGTATTTTTAGGCCCAATTCTAGACACAGTCTTCACTAATCTGACTTCATATACAGTCTTCCTTCTATCAGTACTGGAGGAAGAGAGCCTTTGCTAAGGTTTTTTTCCTCGACAGTAAGTATGACCCTGCCATCCTGTCTCAGGGGTAGATCTAACAAGCTGAAATGGTCCTGCTGGACATATTGGGGAAATTAATGCGAAGAAGAATTTCTTAATACAGAACTTTATATGAGAAATTAGCATATGAAAGGTATCATCTGTTTATACTTTGTAAAACAAGGGGCTCTTCGATGCTCGTGCCAGCCATCTTTCCTGGTTCTGGAATTCTATCTGAAAATGAAACAAACATAAATATTCTCACACATCTGGAGATCCAAAGGTATAAGTGTTATTTTTCTACTATTACCAACTTTAATACAGAGTATCATTATAGGAAACTCAGGCAATTTTACAAATATATTTTTCCAGGCAACTGTATAAGAGCTTTGCATTACTAAAGATGATTTCAGACAGCTTCAACTTGGCTATGGTGAATGAACTAATGGAAACACCAGATTCCACATGTTTTATTAGGATTCCAAGTCTGTGTATCAGTTTATTGGAATATTCATTCAACTAAATAAGCAAGATAACTTCCAATATGAAATGCAAGTTAGATGTTAAAATATGAGACTTGGGAGGGTTAAGTTTATGAATGGACATGATTACCTTAATACACAGCCTAATTAAAATAGCTAGATAATTAGTATTTTAAAGCCACTGCCTTTAGGTCTCCACTGACATATTCAACAAACACATGCAGAAAGTAATTTCAGACTACAGTTACTTAAAGGTTAAAACCCTTAAAACTGTGCTATTTTTGTTTAGTTCAAAAAGCAATGTGCTGTCATGTCTTATGATTAATCCTGAGTTTTGTAACTAACTCGAAACAATTAAATCCCCATGTGAAATTATACTGGAGTCAACAGGGCAAGGTGACCCTGCACAGAATCAATTTCAGAACTGAGGTTCAAAGTTATACTTTAAAAACAATTTTTCTATACACTGAATTTGGTTTTTTTAATGGAGACATTTCTGATACGAATAATTATTTTCTAACAAAGAGATCATTTAGAGCAGTTTTGGTAATGAAATTTTATTTCTTCAGCCCCCTCTTCTGGCAGAAGGAAAATAACATTGTCTCATGAATTAACTGTTAAGAAAAGGTGTTTCGTACTTCTCTCATGCTTTTTAGATGTCAATAATATCTCAGGCCTTGTATTTTTCAAATTTTTGGATACAAAATAAATAGTTGATAGTACTAACACAATAGTACTAAATTCTCACAGTAGAAAGCCAAGTAATATGCCAAGCAGACTCTTTGAAGGAAAAAACTGGACCAATGATTCCCTTCATTCTGTAGCTTTGGCAGCATGAACTGTAACCAGTCAAAAAGCAGACCAGAAAGGGAAAATAAGATCTAGCAGTGTTCTACTATAGAGCAATGAACTCAAGAGCTTAAGCTTCTGCAGTCACTGGGATGTGAGTTATGTCCTCAGAAAAGGTTTATGCCCGTACACAAAACTGACAGCTAAAGAGTTAAGAACTTTCTATAGAAATTAGGTAAGTTAGAACCGTTGAGAAACAAAGAGATACACCCACTATTTAACATACTTTACTGAGAATTTAGGTTAAATTTTTGTATTAATTTGCCAATGTAATAAGACTGTCTCTAGGTGACCCTTTCCGGATTTGTAATAGTATAAGGGAGTACAATTTGTCTGGTTTAACTTTTAGCAAAATGGCAAAGCAATTTGGTAGATGACCTTTCTGATACTGAAAATTGGGATATTAGTATTTTCTGGTCTTTACCAGTAACTGCAGAGGAGCAAAACTAATTAAAGTAGTACAGCTGTCCAATTTAAATGACTTTTCAGTTTTTACCAGTCCAAGAGCCTCAAGAGAATAAAACTAAACAATTAGGTATTTTCCCCTTCCCTCTAGTAACTAACAAGCAGCTACAGCTACCACAAGGTAACAGGAGCTTCACAGTACCTTGCTCTGCTAAGAAATTAACTTTGGCTGTCTGCAATTTTTAAAAATGTCTGCTTTATAAATAAAATACATTCCCATATAAGAGAGAAAGTTCTACTGCTGACACATCTGAAGTCAAGCACTTTGGAAGGCAATCAGATTTGTATGCCGTATATGCTGTCCCATTAGCATACCAGGAGAGAGAAGCAGGCCCAAAAGTTGGTGTAAGTTGGTCACTTATTTAAACAAAGGCATATATACAGGTTGTTTTAGAAATCATGGGTGGGTCTTTCTTGAGTTGGATATAGTAGGATCTTTCTTAAATGAATACATGAGCAACAGGTATGGTCAGGTCACACAGCTTAATGGTATTGCCTAATGGTATAAACACAGTTCTGCTGAAGAACTTTTCTTACAAAAGAGGTGTGTCAGCTCAAAGTATTCCTTGCACAGAGAAGGAAGTACACTGTCCATCTGCATGTTTATGAAGTTATAAGCATATGTATCATATGGAAAATCCAGTCACAAATAAAACTTCTGCAAAAATGACCCCATACCCCCACCCACCTTTTTGATTTCTCTCAGTAGGTGGTTTCCCAAGGTTCTGCTTTGGATAATTCAGCAAAGACACTTTTGGAAGGATATTCTGGGTACTTTCTTCATTACCACCATGTAAGAAATGAGAGATAATTCCATACAAGAGAGGTCTGCTTAAGAGAGAAATGAGAAAAGCAGTCTATGAAATACTGAGCATTAAAAAACCACCCTTTCCTCAGAACTTCTGAGACGTTAATGTTTACTTCTAGAATATGCACAAATGTCTTTAATTATTTAAAATATGTTATGCCGAGTGTCATCATATAAATAAGCACAGACCTAAGCCCCCCCTGAACACCAACACTCTCCTCAAAAGCTTGCGCTATGAGACACTCTCAGCTAAGCTCCAGATCCCCTGGAAGTGAGGAACTGGAGCATACTTAGCACAGGAACACAGATCCACATTCTTACTCATGCAGGACGAAGGATCAGACTTTGCTGGGCTGCAAATCCTAAACTTGATTCTTCTTAAGCACCTGACAGATTCTGACAGCACAAGCTACAGAGAACACTGAACGTGTTTAAACCTGCTTCAGTACCCTAGCTCATTAATTGTATTGGAGCATTGTGGATTTATATCTAATCTCAGAGTACAATAATCTTTTTATTGCTCTACAAAGCAACTCACTGATATGCAAAGAGCATATCCGTTTTCTGCTTCTGACTGTAGAGAAGACTGTAGTTACCAAAGAGACTTGTGTTTTGGTGTGCAAATACACTACGTGGAGAATGCTAGAGTTGACAGAATTAAATTTTAGTTTTGAGTATGTCTGAAAATGGCCCCATGTTTGACACTGTGAGTTTGAATCCAGCATGTCAGAGCAGCCCTGTGATCCAGCCACATTTCAATTGGTGAGAACATTTATATGTGATTTATAATGACATTAAAGAGAAAAATATATGCAGAACAGAATATACTGTGCATTCCAAAATCACTCCTTACACTGACTTTCCATTTGCGTCTTCGACTATGTTCAGCTCTTTGGCAAGAAACTGTCTATCCAAGGGCACTTCAGGCTGGCCAGATTCTGGAAAAAGAGATTTCCCCAAAATTCTAAGACTGTTAAGGAAAACATCACCAATTAACTTTTAAAGACTGCTCAGAAGACTTTGAAAGAAAATGAGAGCACACACCTCCCTTTTAAACTATTAATACCTACCAGTATATTGTAATTCCAGGGAACTCACTTAAACATCAATACTTCATACTTACAATAGCATATTACAATTTTTATCTTCGCTCTAAAGGAATCTAAGAAAAATACTAGTCTTACAATAGAAAGATAAATTAATCAGGCAAACAACTCTTTCTCTAAAGAAGTACTGTTATCAAACAGATTCCATACATTTAACTACTATACAGACTGTCTCCATTCCCTCTTCTTCAGATGAATCTTTGCGTCTGTAATTTTAATAGTGAAATATATCAAATTAATAAATAGCAAATGTAATTACTGTATCTAAGCACACCTACAGAGCTTCAAATTTCAAATACAAGTTAGCAATAGCTGCAAAAATAAGTGCAGTACCATATAAATTACGGCTGCTATTTAATGTTGAAGTCTAAACCACCTCTGAAATACTGGTATTTTAGCACAGCCAGTAACAGTAACACTTAACTGCAGTTGTTAAAAAAAATATGGACCTTCTCCATATTCTTCTCATTTAAACTGAGGACATCTAACCACATTTCTGATACAGTCTATAGGCATGAATTGCCAGAATTGCTGTAATTCAGACTATCAACTACTTTATGTATGTATTATTTATTCCTCAAAGAAATTTTTTTCATTTGTAGGATTTATATTATTTTATTTTATCCAAATGCCAGTGAGAAAAAAAAAAAGTGATAAATGCTTTAAAAATATGGTTAGCCATTTTCCAAAACAAAAGCAGATATTTCAAGAAAGGTATTTTGATTTTGCAGGCTGCTAGCAAGTTTTCTTGCTCTTGCATCAACTGCTTTGTCAAAGCATTTACCTTAAGGATAAGGAGCAAAGGGTAAGTTTTCTTGCAAACTAATGGTATGATTTGGCTTAATGCTGCAGGTAAACCTGTGAAGAGAGTGTTCACATCTTTTTTTTTCCAAGTGAACATAGGATTGTGCAGCTTAGTCCTACTTATTAATTTCATAGTAGCAGTGGAATTACTCAAACAGTAAATGTTAATCCAGTAACAACAAAAATTCAGCCCCAATACCTGCTGTTAAAACAGATGCTGCGTATTTATATTTGTTATATTCCAGGTATTCACGAATTAGTTCGTTGATTAAGAGATTTTCATGAGACAGTGGTGGCCGTGGTTCACTTTGGTCATCCAGTGCATTAAACACTTCAGCTCTGATCCTTGCTTTTATTTGTCCAAGAGCACCTCTTTTTTCCAGCGTGTCCTTTAAAACTATTACCATAAAAGAATCTGTTAATATACAGCCAAGCGTATTCAAGCAGCATTTGTCATCCACAAAATAAACATAATTTCGGCATATTCTCAGTGAATAAAGATAAGATACCCGCACCTGCGCATGTGCCAGTAGGTAACAACAGCTGGAGCGTTACAGATAAAATTCAGCCTTCCAAGAAGTCACGCATTATTTTCAGTGGTAAACATATGTTCTAGCAATTTCAGAAGTGGGCTGTTACTGGACCAAGATGTTTTTAACGAGTGAAAACCAGTCCGAGATCAGTGAGAGGGGCAGAGTGCTTGTGTGGAGGCTTAGCGACCCTCTCCTGCAGCTCCCCCCCGGGCGGGGTGAGGCGCCGGCGGCCCCATGACCGCCCGGGGCGATGCGAGACCCGCCCGGCCCCCGGGTGTATGAGGAGAGCCCGGTGCCCGCCGTTTCGGCGGCCCGAGGTGCCCCCGCCGCCCCCCGAGCCCCCCGCCACCCCCACCACCTGCTTTCAGCTCCGCCACCGTCGCCATGGCCCCAGCGCCGCGCCAAGGCCCAGGATGGGGCGGCCCGGCGGCGGCAGGCGGCCACTGCGCAGGCGCGGGGCTGGGAGGCGGGAGCGGGCCCTGCCAATCGGGCAGCGCGGGCGGGGCGAGCGGCCCGGGCGGGGGCGCTGCCGGGGGCCGCGCGCGCCGCGGCTGAGGGGCCGGGCGGGAGCGGGGTCCCCCCGCGCGGGAGCTGAGCCCGGTGCTGCCAGGGTGTCCGCTGGCGGGGTCAAGCCGGGATCAAATCATTAGCGGCGCCTACGTGCTGTGTGTGGAGTTCCCGCCCGGTACCCTGCCGGTGCCTGCCCGTCGGCCAGTCCTGCCGGCTGGGGCGGGGGCACGGACGGCGGTTTCCCCTCTCTAGGGCTGTCAATGTACTTTGTTTGAAGGGAAAAAAAACATCAGAAAAGGAAACGTGCAGCGGAGTTTTGTACTGAGTCCCCGAAAGATGAACGCTTAATTAAAAGGACTCGCCAAAGATGAGCTTTTAATTAACAGGGCTTGCCAAAATGTAACCGTATACTGGGTGTTTTGCAAGTCTGTGAGGATCCCTGGTGTGTCGGGAGGCATGTGTGTGCGCTTCACATTGCTGGGATGAGTCGGCACTGTTTGTTTTGTGAATGTATTAAGTTATTTCCCAAAGGAAATTCAGCTGGTGTGGATGAACAAACTGGATTTGTCATGGTCTAGATGGAGCAGCCTGCTTGGGCTTGAAGGAAAATGTGAGTCTTAAGCAGTAAACCGCTTACGGCCTTGAAGGGTAGGGTGGGGTTTTTTTTGTTGGGATTTTTTTTGTTTTTTACATTTCCTCTCAAAGCAAGTACTCTTATTATGAGCTTCCAAAGAACCTCTGGCAGGGGGCAATAAATAAAATTCAGGAAAAAAGGAGGCTTTAGAAGTAATGGTGAAGTTGATCTGTTCCTGTAAGGTAGCAGTAACCTTTGGGGAGTCAGCAGCAGCGTGTGCCTCTGTCTATCCCCAGGCTGCTGCCCAGATCCCTGGTGCACCTCTGGTGATGGGCGACCTCTTACCTTGAACATACACGGCGTTTTTGCAGTCCAAACATTTTTTTCTCTGTATCCTTCCAATTTTCTTCATGCTGTTGTGCGTCACTGTTCTATTACACCCAATTTCGAATTGATAAATTGTTGCTGTTTTCCACCCTCTATTTTCTATCCAGCTTTAATTTGTATCCTACAGAGCAAAGTTCGGAGATCAAACCAGAATTTTGTGCAGTGTTTTTTGAAGGTTTTTTTTCCCCCCTGATGGCAAGGAAATGCCTTACAAAATAAGATTGCATTTTCTATTTTATGTATTAATCTTTGTTTTGAAAGATGCTGTTCTGACGATGGTTTGTGAAATCCATGTTCGGTGACTTTCTGATACTCTGAGGTCTTGGTTCTGTATCTCTGTAGGGTTGGGCTTGTGTCGGTTCTGTTTTTTCTCCTCCAAATATTTTGGGTCTGTTACATTTTGCTTCTGAACTCTTCTGCTTCCCCTCACAGTAATTACTTAGTCTGCATTTTGACTGCACTTTTCATTTACATCTTTGTTGTTGCTGTTGCTTAGAGTTTCTAAGGGAAGGAGACACAATTAACTGAAAGGGAACTAATTTGAGGTGCAGATCCAAGTATCTTTATTTGGATCTATTTATAATGAGAAACATCATTAATCTGATGCATGACTGTTGGTATAGGGACAGTATGAAAAATCATTATATTGAAGTAATTGGAAAGTTTGAATCCTGAAAGTGTAACTTAAGTTTTGTTAGTCTTTTAGCATACAATAGTATCTGGAGAAAAACACGTGTGGGTAAAAATTTATTTTTCTTGACCCTCCTCACTTCAGACTTATTTACTGTCTTCTTGTTTGGAACAATCCCTGCATATGATCTCTATATTCTAAATAACTGTCTGCTGTATCATTTCAACTGTAAGTTTATACTCTATTATTGCCCACAGAATATGTGTAAAAGTGACAGCTCTTAGAGGTTGTATTATCTATTTAGCATTTTTCCTGGTTTACTATTTTATTAATAATGCTACTAAAAAAGAAAAGATCTTCCAACTTAACTATAGGATAGCTTGTATCAATTGTCAGAGCTATTATTGTTTATACGCGCTGCGGAGCAGCCAGGAGGAAAAAAGTATTCCTTAGAGCTGAGGGGCAGTAGAATAACAGATGTTGGAGACTGTGATATAGCTTTTTCAACGGGAGTCATAGTGAGCATTGAGACATCAAAAAACAACCCACAAAGGTATTTAATATGATTTTAAGATGAGTGTAGAGAGTGCACAAAACAGGACAGAAATGTTCTTAAATAAAAATAAGGGGAATCAAACTTCAACATTTAGCTGTTCTCTTGCAATACTATACAGATTTTAACATGGTATGAACTAAGCTATGGGTTATCTGACACAAACTTGTATGGCTTCCGACACCCGATTTGTTTAGTTTGATCTTTTTGTGATGATTCTGCTCAGTTCATCGAGGCATACGTGACCTCGGCGTGAGCTGAACTCTGCTGCTGCTCCTCCACCTGACACCCCGGGAGTGAGAGCCAGTGGACAGACCAGAAATGCGGCGGTTGGATGGGCAGTCTGGCCACGGCCGGCCACCAGCACAGCTCTGAAACTGCAGCGAAGGCATGCAGGTGAGCAAAGAAGCAACCTATGATGCGTTTTTGGTACGTGTGATGCTTGCTTTTTAGTTATACATCAGACAAATGAGACCTGTCTGTCCTCTAACAACTTTGTCTGTTCCCGTAATTGCTCTGGATGCGAAAGAACATTTTAAATTGAGGTTCTTTATGTAACTGGTGTGCTTCTAGCTTTCAGATGTTACTGTATGTAACCACCCTGCTCTTCCCTGGGGCGCGTGCTGCCATTCCTACATATGCACCATCCGTTCTCCAGCTGGTCTGTTCTGGTAGGTTGGGTAGTCAGCTGAGCATTGATGCTGTCTGTGGGTTTCCCAGATGCATTTTGAATAGGATGTGAAGAGTGCACTGTGAGACACAACCAGAGGCACCCACAGGGGCTGCACAGTCAGTTCAACTAGCCCGTATTTTGGTGCAGACTTGGTGGTGGATGAAGCTATTTTGGTTCAGTCCATGCCGCTCACCTGGAACTAGCTCAGGGCTTCGAAACCAGTTTAACTGGTTCACGTTGAAAAGTGAAAGATTTGAAGGCGAGCCTAGGCTTTCGCCGTGGCCTTCCCCGGGGACGGGGCCGTGGCTCTGTCCCGCGGGGCCCAGGTGCTGGCAGGGCGCTGCCGTGCCTCTCCGCGGGGGCTGCGCGGGGTCCCCGCGCCCGGGGCCGGCGCAGTGTCACGGGGAGCGGGATGCTCTGCGCCACGCCGGCGGGCAGCTGTGCTCCGTGGCCGGCGGTGCGGGACCCGGCAGGAGCTGGGGGCGGCCCACACGGGCAGGAGGCGAGCCGGGGGGGGGCGCGGTGCTGGCGCCCCGGTTCCGATGACGGGGCGCGGGGGATTTCTGGGCTGAACCGAGGCTCTGGCCGAGTTCGCAGCCTCCTGGGCCCCAGGCGGGGGCGCGGGCCTCCCCGCGTGTGCTGAGCCGCCGGGCGTCCCGGGGGACGCCGCCGCCGCGGCGGTCTGGGGTGCGCGGCGCCGCCTGCCCCCGCCCCCCGCCGAGGCGGGGCGGTGCCGCCGGGGCTCGGCATCCCCGTGACCGCGGAGCCAATCGGGGCGCCGTGCTGGCGCTGCCGGCCCGTCTCCGCCCGCCGCCGCCCGGGCACGGAGAGGTGCGGAGGGGGAAGCGCCGCGCTGCCGCGGGAGCCCGCGGTCGCCTCGCCGCGCCCCATGGGGATCGAGAGCTTCTGCAGCGCGGACGGCTCCGAGCCCTTCTGGGTGAGCGGCGGGGCCCCGGTTCGGCGGCGCCGCGGAGGGATGGCGGGGAGCCGGCTGGGACGCGGGGATGGTCGCGGGCCGGGGGGGGCCGCGTCCGGCGGCGGGGGAGCGGGAGCCTGCCGTGCCGGCGGGCAGAGCGCGGGGGGCGGCGGCGCTGGCCGGGTGCCGGGCGTGCGGGCTGGGCGGAGGGGCAGGGCCGTGGCCGGGGGCTCGGCTGGGGGCGACGTCCCCAGGCGCGGGAGCTGGCGGGGCTCCTGTGCGGGGCTCTGGGCAGGGCGGCCCCGGTGGGTGAGTGCTCGCCGGGGAGACCGGGAACGGGTTCCCGAGCGAGCGGAGCCGCCTCTGCCTGCCGCGTTTGGCCGCTCGTCTGCGTTACTCAGGGCTGTGCGCTAATAACAATAACGGTGATTGATTGTTGCCGTCGTGCTGAAGACTGGTGAGCTCTCCTGTGAAGGAGGCCAGAGATACACTTTCTGCAGGCTAGCAGCTGTAGCGCATGTTTACATAGCGATATTTTCGCTCTTCCCTAATGAAGAGCGGCAAGCGCAGCCCGCCGTGGGTGAACTGAAAACCAGCTATGCAAAGGTGAGTGATGTGGAAACGCTGCTGTGTGGGTCTTGCTCAGCTGAGACACGGGGTTCCTCTGCAGAGGCACGCAGGTGCTGGCAGCAGCGAGGCCCCTGGGAGGGCAGGAGCGTAGTGAAAATCCTCCTAAGGAGGAAAGAGGCTGGATGGAGAAGAAGCTTGTGTGGAGGAAGGGAGGAGAGGAGAGGGAGCTGGAAGCTTTAAAAGTGGGCTGAGAGCTACTGGATGCAATGTAGGGGTAAGAGGAAAAGGTGGGTTTTCTTAGACGGTTCAAAGAACTTCTCATGTATTCATCAGATATTTGCCAAATACTATTGAGCTAATGAACTGCCTTACTAGTAAAAAAAATTAAAAATCGGATGTCTCAACAAATGCCATTGTACTATTTGCCTCAAGAACCATTATTACTCAGTAGATATTTTTAAAATCATTAAGACTTAAAGATATTTAGCTTTTCCAGCTGTCAAAAGTGACTCTGTTAGCCTGCTTTTACATTGATTATGCTTGTATCTCTTTTCAGCTAATTTTCAGGTTTCTCAGAACTGGCTAAATAATGAGTTGTCATCAAACATATCTTTTCTCTCTCCTAGATTGAGACATTTTATTTGAAGAGCTTTAGAGAGTACATGTTTCAGAATTCAGTTTATGGAAAAACTGACTTGAGAGAGTAGTAGTTTTGCAAAAAGGAGCTACCAGTTCTTTGAACTGTGAAATCAAAACATCAGGAAGGAGGAAGAACTACACTTAGGGTGCTGGAAACAACTAGTTTATGTAGGACTTCCAATGGCAGATTCTTTTATGAAAACACAATTCTTGTATGTACTACAGCCATTTCTGATATTTGTGGTGTGTCATAACTGCTCCATACAATTTTTTCACTGGTTGCATTGGTTCCCAAGAATATAGATGTTTTTGTGCTTTGTCATCCTTCTCCAAATCACTGGAGTTTGCCTTTCATTTCTTCCAGCTAAAGATCCTGTGGGTGTGGTTGTTTGATTTCTGGATTCTTCTAATCCTGCAAAAGAATAATTGTGCATTCCAGCTGGTGTAAGATGTGTCTGGAAAAATCTTCCTTGCTAAACTTGTCCTCATGAACAACACTGTATCCGCTTTGTTGTTGCATTGTTCCCAGTAGTGGAGAGGGTAGTAATGCTAGTTCTGGTGCTTGTGGGCTCTGGTGCTTTATTTTCTGCTATTTTCATTGTTGCTACTATTTGAAGCTGAAGTTGTAATGGATTTTCAGAAAATGCCTATGTATATGCAGTGTTTCACTGAGCTGCTGGGTATCACCTGTGTGTGTGAGACTGTCCTTCCTGTCTTGTGGACTGCACTCTTCCGCTTCCCAGGGCTGGGTGATAGCTAGATACCCGGTGACACATGTTACTGCATTCTTGTGGTGAACAACGTGGCTGCACCAGCTGTTTTGTTTGGTGCTGAAGCCTTGCTAGTGGAGCAGTGGGATTTCCTAGCAGTGGCAAATTCGGCTTCAGAGAAGAGATGGGTTTTCTGTCAAGGGTGATGCTGAGTTGGGGCAACTCAGTTTTAAATCGTGGGGGAGACTTTGCAGGTTGAAAGGACCTAATGGACCCTTAAAGACTGTATGCTAATCTTCTTAAGCTTTGCTGCCAGGATTTTTCTTGTTTGCACACCCAAGGAATGTTATTGTTGAAAGTTCTTGTCTGAGAATTAAACAGATTGGTTTTGTTTAATACTCTGAAAGGTCATCAGCCCAAGCAAGTTTGCTATCATCTTCATCAGTCCTTTTCCGCTCCCCTTCCCTCTGTGCCCCCACTCAGCATATTAACTTCACTGCAATCAAATCTGGTTACAGAACTTAACTGTTTCTTGCTTTCTTTGAACCAAACTCCCTTTTTGGAAGGGTACTTTTTTTCATCCTTGTTTTCTCTAGCATTACTGAGTATCTCAGAATGAGTATCCCATCCATAATATAAAGAAAGGTACAGCTGTGTAAGATAAAGTTACTATTTATGAATAGCTGTTGATGACAATAAAAGCTTTAAAAGAACCAAGTGGGCTAGGTGTGACATTTTGCACTACTTGCCTTTCAGTTCAGTGACTTTAAGGGCCTGTTTAAATGGGAAAACTCTTTTGTGACCTGACATGCTGAGATAGCTTTTCCTAGAGTATCACTAGTGTATGAGTGCAGTCTACATTGCTTCAATACCAGCGCACCAAAAAAAAAAAAAAAAAGGTGGGGTGAAGAACTCATTCTAGGTAAGCAGGAGAAGTGTCTGGGCAGCTGAAGGACTTAGTGTACCCTTTGGCCTGCTGACCTAGCTGTCTGGATATATGCATGAGATTGGTGATCTCAATGCAGTTACATTTTGAAATAGTCCGCTGACTTTCTTTTCAATAAAATTTTGGGGTAGTTTAAGTTTTTCAGAGCTTGTAGACTATGCAGTATCATATTTAGAGAAGTCTTACATTGGAAATTGTTAAACGAGGAGGTTAACAGTTTTGTGACACTTTGAGTTTTCAAGGCTAACCCCCAATAGGGCTTCTATGTAAAAGGAGATACGAAAGAAAAAGTGAGTTCACACTAAGCAGTTCTTTACAGTCCTTCCCCAAGTGCTCTGCCAGGTCTTACAGGAAGTCTGAGTTATTCATTCATGAGAAGATGCTTGTAAGTCAAATAGAATCTGAAACTTTTGAGGTTCTTGCTTATGCTTACGGGAATGTGAAAGAAATGGCTTCTATATGTAAGCTCCCATCATATCCTTCACAGTCAAAGACACTGTGCTTTTAAAAATTAATTTAGATAGAAGTTAATTATAATTCTTCTTTATCTCAGTGGAAACTTAGTGGAAATTTTTTTTCACATTTTTCTGGTTGGACTTTTGGTTGTTGAGGAAGGATTGAATGCAAATAACTGTGTTCACTTCTAGGAGAAAAGCAAGTTTTAATCTCCTCTGTTTTGTTTTGAAAGCTAGAGTCCTGCAATGATTCAAGCTATGTCTGCCTGTGTAAACCCAGGCCTATTTCTTTCCTGTTGGTGCAGAAAGCTTCTGTGGAGCCTCTTGTCTGTCAATAAAGAAATTGCATCCACTGTTCTAGGTTTAGCACTTCTTCATATAGAACCAAACTACAGGAGGTAAGCAGAATGGATGAGAAAAGGGGAGGCAGAGCCTTACACACAAAATCCAGGGACCAGCTTGGTGGGATTGGGCTCTGCTTCCCTTGTTCTTGTGTAGAGTTCTGAGGCTTTCAGGCATGTTTTGTCTGCCTTAATAAATATATTTTCTTGAGTGTTTGTCCAAAGACATTATGTGGGTTGATGTTGTAGGTAGAGGAGATCCACCAGCCTCTTTCAGCTGGTTGAAGATGTGTTAGGATCTTCTATGACTATAATGTGGCTTGATAGGATTTTATTAAGAAAAAAAAATTAATATTCTTTAATTCACTATAATGATTAGCTGACATTTGTGAAGTGATACTGTGTGATGTAAACAGCTGCAATGCTTATATTGTGTATGAGCACACTGGGGGACAGGTAGTTTTCCTGAAATAAACTTCTGAAAGAAAACTAGATTTTTTTTTTTATGTAAGGAGTAATTTCATGTTCTGAAGTTCTGTGGCTTATGCTTTCATGCATTAGATAAGCAGTAAATTAGCACTTATGTTGGAACCCTGCAGCTTTTTGCACTGTAAAGTATGTTTTTAGTGCTTTTTCAGTGTGTTTGTGGCAGAGCTAGAGAGGGAGTTTGAGGTGAGAGTGGTGCTGAGCGAGCTTGATAAAAGTTATGAGTTTATAGACTCTTCCTTCAGTTGTACAGGTATCACGTTTATGAATGCATTTGTGACCAGAGTTTAAAAGAGTCTACAGAGCAGAAAGCTACATTCGCTTGACATGGGAAGGTCATATATGGAGAGCATTTGGAACAGAGGAGGAACAGCAGCAGCAGTGTTAAACAGAAAAACCTTTACACAAGACGGTGTCTTTATTATAATTAACAGCTGATTGCATGATTCTCATGACTTGGCTTGGTTTTTCTTGGGCTTTTTAGTGATGAAAGTCAGAGGCTTATTTGTCTGCTTTCTCTTGTTTAAACCGGTAAAACATTTTCGTTGGTTACGCGAACAAGGGTCTATATTTGCATAGAAATTAAATTTATATTAGAAATTAAACTTATCTCACTTGATTCAGAATAGATCAGTTTAGGGGAAATACAGGAAAACGAAGCCTGATATTCAGTTGTTGATGGGGATTTTCTTAAGAGATGACCTGTCATTCTATAGCTGTCAGTTCAAGGTTGCTCAGAAAAATTGAGGAAAAAAACCCAGCAAAATGCCTGAATAACTGGTGCTGTTCTAGGCAATTACAATGCAGTTTACATTGAAACACTGTGCTATACTGGGATTAAGTGGAGGTTAACCCGGGTTGCACTGAAGTCATTCTGGGTCACATCTCTAAAAAGCCTACTGCCGAGTACTGACCTTTTGCTTACTTTTAATAGAGTCAGAATTCCACGCATTACTGTTTGCATCTGTGGTAGCTTCGGATACAGTTTATCCCAACTTAAGCTGTTACCTTAGTCCCTTTGTAAGATTATTACCCAGGTGTGTTCAAACTTCTCACAGTGATTTGAACTCAATGTACAGGCTGTTGCATCATTAAGCAAAAGTCCTGGTTTTGGTGCAGAAAGGAAATGAGAGCAGGAATCTTTTTCCTGTATCCTTTTAAGTAACAGTGATTTTTGGTAAAAAAACTTTACAGAAGGGTAAAAACCATCCTTTTGATTCTGAAACTGAATGGTAAATATTTTGTTGTCGTGTGGCCAACTGTTGTTTCATGGTACTTGCAGACATGGCAGGGTATGGAAATGCTGCCGTTGTAGAAAGGGACTAAACATTTTAATTTTGCGAGTGCTGATATAATCTGACACAAAAAAAAAAAAAAAACCATAATTCAGTGGCTTTTAGCTTCTTGGATTACAAAGATCAGCCCTTGTAAATTCCACAGCTGCAGATACTCCTTTCTCTGGCAACTTGTTAGCACCAGCTTCTTATTTTAGGCTAAAGTGAAACAGGCAAAACACGCTTTTTTCTTGTCATTTTATACAGTTTCAGCTGATGCAGTGCTGTCTGTGACAGAGGATTTCAACTCTTTGTAAACATTAGGAAATACCCAGGTTTGGGATTTGGACAAGAAGGTGCAGACACCTGATTTTAGGTTCAGGACCAGGTATTGGAAGGCAGAGGCTTTTTCTTGGCTGTGTTAAAAAATCAAATCTGCATTATGTAAATAATTACTGTTGAGAGTTTAGTCTTGCTAAACAGTTTCTAATAGAAAACATTATGAGAAATTAAGGGTATTTCCCTGTGACTAGAAACACTGATACTTTTCCCCATAAATCATCATTCTATAAACGATTTAAAAATTTTAGAACCCCTGTTTATTATGTGATTATTTTTTTTTTAATGTTTCTGCCTCCTGCTCTAACAATCTTGTCTTGTGAGAACGTTAAGAGACTATAAGAATAAAGCTTAGATTTCAGAATTACTTTGAAACAAAGGAAGAAGGGGCATGGTCTCTCCCCCCATCTGAGGTCTCTGTCTGAATGTGATGTTTTGGGAGGCTGGGCTAGAGGGCTTGCTTGTGAATGATGTAGGGCTTTTTATTCAGACATGACTTATATGTCGAAATCTTAATTGGAGACCTGTTTTTTTTTTTTTTCAAACTTTTGCTAAACTATTATTCTTTGCTTCCCTGACTACTACTACTACTACTAGCGTTTAACCAATGAACTTCAGATTTAATAGCAGTAGTTTTGTTCCGTTTGTGGTTTTATGAGGAGAAATGTTTTGTGTTCTCAGTTTGGTGAACACCCCCACCCAAGACTCAAGTATCAAGTAAGAGGAGAAGATCCTCAATTGCATGGTAGGTTTAGTTCTGCTGTAGTAACAAAAAACCCCAAACTATGTTTTTTCTGTGGGTGAATGTGATCTCCATGAGAGTTGGAGATCTGAATCTAATTCTTACATCCCAATGTGGTAATTACCATTAACATTTCTTATTTCACCTTTGTGGCAGTAGAAGAATAAAAAGGCAGAAACTTATTTATCTAACTGGGCTGTTGGCCTGAAAAAATGTCTGAGAACTTTGTGGGGATACGAGCACCTATCCTCAGATGTGACCATGAAGGGAAGTCCTGAAGTCACTTCTCAAATCAGCAGTCTGGCATAGTCTATGTTCATTTGTTCCATTTGTGGTAAGTGGTATAGTTCTGTGCAGGAGTATAATTCTGTCATTTCTCTTTGCAGAAGTACTTTTTAGAGTCTGTGGAGATCTGGGAATGAGCCCAACTATTTGGTTGTGTGGCTTTTACTTTTTAGTAGAATCCAGGTTTTGTGTGTTCTAAAAATAAAAAATCACTCCTGGCTGTCTTCCGCTAAGTATAGGAAGTAGCTGTTGGAAAGATACTATTGTAAAATCTGTACGAGTATTTAAATTTTTTTTCTACTTCCTATTTGCAGAGTACGCCCTTAGGTAACACAATAAACCAGTAAACCATTAATTTCATGTAGTTAGTATAAGTCTTCAAAGGAATTGGCAGTGTATTGAAAGCTTTATTTAAATGCAGCATCAGCTCACTGTGCACATCACAGCAAAGGTACGATTTTACTTGTACATTCTGTGCGAACTTCAACTGCAAAAATGACAACTCCATTGCGTCACAGGAGAGATCTGTGCATTTTGGGTAACTTCCTGTTTATTAAGAAAAAAAGCTAGAGGAAATGTCAGGTGAAAAGGTACATTTGTCCTTGTATATTCTGCTACTTCATCTGGAACTGATTACAGAGCCATTGGATCCTGTAATGCAAGTACTACTTTTTCTAAAATAACTTCAATGTAATATGCATAGTATTTTTAAAGGACTTATCAATATGTAAATAGGAAGTTTGTGATGGTTGCTTGTAGTGTCATATACCTCATTTAGTGACTTGTCTGCCACTGTTAGGAATGCTGTTACTGTCTGCTGCTTGTTTCTGTATATATTGCTGAGCAGACAGGAGAGCTGCAGGTGTGGGTGTTTCTGCTGCTTTTTGTGGGAGTTCAGGAGTATTTTTCTTGTAGGAATATCTGTTGCTTGTTTTATCAACCTGTCGCCTCTTGTGATTTAGCCTGAACAGTAAGCACAACAGGGCAGATGTTAGGCTGGTGAAGATTGTGTATGATTGTGCTTGTAGGCTCTGTTCTAAATACTCTCTTAGAGAAATGGTGAGCTTCAGCATGTTTCATGATCTGACTCCAAAATGTGAATGACAGACTAAAGATACTGTATTTATAGTGTTTTGAGAAAATTATTTCAGTCTTTCTTCAAAATTTCTAAAGCTAAGTTGAATAAATCTTACTTGGCAAGCTGAATAACTTTAGAGAGCTCTTTAAGTTCATCACTTGAAAACAGACCTTCTAACCTATTGCAAAATCTCGATCACTTTGTAGTTCATTGTTTTCCTTAATTCTCAGTGTGGTCAGCTGTGTCACTGGTTTTATTATTGGTTTTGATGGAGAATGGTGGTATCAGGGATTTTTAAAGCAAGGTCAAGAGTTCTTTTAAAGGAACCTTAGAGGGAGAGGTCCTTTTCTGCACCCCCCACCCCATGTTGTCCACTCATGTTAGTAGCTCTTCTGAGGCTGGAGGCTCAGCCAGATCAGCCAGATCTACTATCTGGGGAGAGGCAGGCAGGAAACTTGCTGTCCTAGATAGTGTAGGCTAAAGACTGATGGCCTCATGGTGTCTGAGGGAGAATGGTTGAGGCAGCTCACGAATTTACAGGTGCTAGACTGGGGAATTTTTTAATATGATATCTAGAGCTGCCAGATTGTGAGACTTCTATTTCAGTGAAAAAGTGGTGATACTTTTATAATGAAAGTTGTCAGCTGCAGTTACGGTGTTAGTGCCTGTGAGAGCCTGATTACTTGCATTCTACTAAATGTAAGCATTGCGTTAAACAAAAAATGTCTCTTATTGTTAGGAAAATAGGATTGAGAAACAGTATCTTGGTATTACAAAGGAGGTGGTTCTTCTGTGGGTAATATCAAAATAGGGGCTATGCACTGATGTCAGTGTCAAAGTCCATTTGAAGGAGTAAGTGTCGACCATGATACTAAGATTCCAGTGTGGTTTTGTAATTTAATTTTTTTACATAAGTGTGTGGTGTAATGTTTAAGTAATTATTCAGTCACAGCTGGTTCATGCAGGTGGATTTAACAGTGTGGTTGGCAGCTTGCATCTCTAGCACACTTGCACACAGCAGGCAAGAAACTGAGCAATTTTGGTCTCTCCATTTCTGCCAGTCAGAATTTTAAAATGTGCTGTGGGTCAAGTAGGATTATTGTTGTGAGAACAGGCAGCCGCTGGCTGCTCACTTAACAGCCTTTCCTGGCTGCCAGGAGAGGGGCAGCCAGCCACAAGGTCCAGTCCCATGTCAAACACTGTTATTCCTCAAATTAGGCACACTGGAGGCATACAGCTTCCCTGTAGTCTTCCTTCCCTCAGCAGAGGCAAAATAACTGATCTTTTGTGTTGCAACTTTGTCTTACAGTCCTACTGCCAATGTTTTTATCTTGCCTGTTCCTGAAATTGTGGAGAGGAATTAATATAGTTCTTCATTTTCCTAGGGTTTTATGCACTGTTAAATAAGTGGCTTACCTGTGAATAGATCCACGTGATTCTGGGGAAGGCCAAGCATTTTTTGTGTGCTTCTTGGAGATACAGGGTTTCACTTCAAATGTGATAGGAAGCCTTTTTGTGACATAAGGAAGAACGTGCTATTGGGCACAAAAACTGTGGACTGGGATTTTTTTCAGCCACAGTGTTAGTGATGGAAATGAAAACTGAGAAGTAGGTCAGATCAATTTAAAAATACCCATTTGCTATTCTGGGAAACTTTAAAATAGTCCAGGGCTTTTAAAAGGAAAAAAAACCCCAACCTGAAGCTGCTAAACATCTGAGATCTGGTTCTTCTGGACTAGACTAAAACTAAGCCAACAGCAGATCTCTTTTCTCCCGACATCTACTAAGAAAGGAACATCACACTGACTCTTCTGTGGGTTCCTGCAGTCATAGTTTATACAATCCACTAGCTATAGACCGAACCCCTTATTTCTTCTCCTCCTTCACAGCAGGAGGCAGCTAGTTTGTGTAGGCTTTCAATGGATATGTGCATCTCTGTCATTTGATGTGCTCTTGCAAAGTAGAAGTGTTAGCTGATCAGTCAGAGTGAAAATTATTATTGATCTTTGAGATGTGAAGATGGGACAACTTAGTGCTTTAATAGAACTTGCTAAAATATTGTTTCTAAAACTTCAGTCAGAAAAAATGGCATTAATTTGCTAATTAACGACGGTTAAATACTAAGGTCTGCTTCAGTGAATGTTTCCTAAAGAATTTTGGTTTGTGCTGGAAAAAGATAAAACTCTGAAACTGGGTTTACATAAAGCGAAGGAGAAGCATGTACTTTAAACTGGCAGAACTAGTCCAGATTTGTGTAACTGAACACTGTGATTTGAGTATGAATACATGTTGGTTTCATGATGAGTGACGTGTCTTCCAGCCACAATTGAACCTTATAAAGCTACAGCATCCTCCATGCAGAACTTTGGCTTATGCCTTTCTTTTGCCATGGATTGAGTTCCTCTTGACTTTGCCGACTGAGGGCATTAACATCTCAGTTCAGACTGGGAGTGCACGTCTGATGTGCCCTCCTGACAGTCCCCTGTCCTGCTTGTTGGTTCACTCAGGAGTGGCCCGAGTGCCTTTTGGACAGGTGTTAACTGGGAAACGTGCTCCAGTGGGTGATGGACATTCTGGTCGGCCTGCAGGGAGCCTGCAGCTCGTCTGGTGTGAACCTGAGTGAAAGGCGTCATGAGAGGACGTTGAGTGCTCAGCAGCAGGGATTGGGTCTACAGCTCTATTCCTGTCTGCGCTACTGCCTTGTGTAGATGTAGCCTGAGAGAGTTGCACCTAGGGAATCAGCAGGGAACAGTATCATTCTGTCTCCCTCTTCATGCATGCTTTCCTTTAGTCACCTGAAATGCATATAAAATGGAAGGGGCTTCTGCACCTCACCTGTGTGTAGCCATTTCTCTTGTACAGAAAAGAATAGTGTATTTAAGCTAAGCAAACTCATGTTTGACATCTTGTGGATCAAATCCTGGAAAACTGTGAAAGAAGATACACTGATGTTGCTGTAGCAGTTCAATTCTAGCAGTAATCTTACCCCAAACTGCCCATTTGTCCTGACTTTTTGTTCTTAACCATGAAGTGCCATTGCATCGTACCCTCTTGCCTTTCATGCAGAAACACCTCCAGATAACTTGCAAATATGGAAGTCAAATGAAAGATCGCAAGTTTTTAGAATATCCTCCAGCCAATATGTATAGCAGTCATGCATACAGCACTTTTTTATTTAGCCATGTGGCAGTGACGTGCATTACCAGCTCTGACCTTTCTGGTAACTGCCTGATTCATTTTACAGCAACCATTTAGAAACACTGGAAAAGGAGATAGTGACTTTCTTAAGCAGTGTCTAGATAACCAAAAAATTACTCAATAAAATGATGTCAGTGCTCTTGTTTGTTTGTTGTAAAGCTGATTACATTCTGGCAGTTTACTTGTATAATCATATTAACTATCTTAATTTGTGAATTGTAAACTGTTCTGCAGAGTCATGAGACTTTTCCTTGGCTGCTGTGCTGGAGCAGAGCAGCTGGGACTTAGAAAGCCCAAAATGTTTGTGTGGTGGCTAAATGTAAGGATGACTCAGCTGAAATTTCTGATGATGTTATGCAGTCAGGGAACTTAATAAGCACGTGGTTTGCCCACAGTGTCTCACAGCCGCTGCTGTGTCACGAACAGCTTACGTGACCCCTGTGCAGAAACACTAAAACACAATTGGGCATTATGATTCTCTACCAGCGTTAATTTCCTTGAATTGGCTGTATTAAGTTCAGAGATTTTTTTTTTTATGACAAATTAAAAGTTATATGAAGCGAGAAGAATTTTTAGAATGCTGTGGAATTAGAGGAGAAAAATAACAGCTGTGTGTCCTGTGCATACTATACTGTCTGTTGTATCTAACCCAGAAAGAAGTCCTGGATTCTGACAGAAACTGAGAGAGAAGTGGGGAAGGAAAATATTTTTGTTACTACATTGTCAAAATGTTTGGTTTTTTTAAAAAAACAACAAAACACCTTGATACGGAATGGTCAGATTTAAGGGGAAACCTGCTCTATGATAAAATCATGTCTGGTTACTCTCAGTTTGAAATTTTTGCAAGTTGTGTCTTCCATTTCTCTTTAGATCTGTTTTCCTCTCTTTGTAATTGTATTTGAAACTGTTTAATCAGTGGAAGATGGGGACAAATAAGGATCAAAGTGTGGTGATTCTGAGTGATGGGGTCTGTTTCCAGCTTTCATGTTGGAATAGAGGGGAAGCACTACAGCTGCTTTTGGTTCTGTTTCCTCATCTATAAAATGTGGATAATAGCACTTATAGAGGAGAAGGATTACTGACTGCCATTATGTTGCAGTAGTGGTACTGGTATTCTGTGAAGTTGTAAGCTGTGCAACCGTCTGAAAAAATGCTTTGCAACTGAAAATGACACTACAGTTAAGCCTTTGGGCATGGGACTGCTACTCTTGGTTCTATGGCTTTTAAACAGAAGCCTGTGAGCTATGCTTCTGCTGTTGAATATTGCAGTCCTTTTACAGCAGCGATATCTCTGTATTGCATCATTCTGTTGGAGAGTCAGAAATCTACAGCACTTGAGAGGAAGTGTCCCTTGTGATAATTTTACAGCAAAGTCAGTAACTTTAAGGTAAAATTTCCAGCAAGAGATTTCCCTAACTCAAGCCAATCATAAATATGGTATGAAAGTTCATTTTACTAAATAGCCTGTCATTTTAAATAGTCTTTGTACCAGTAATGGAAATGGTGATCACAGTTTTATTACTGTGTCAGTTTTGGTTTGATTGTATGGTGGTTTATCTTAAGAATTGTGTTGAGAGAAGTAGGAAGACACTGAATTATATCGACTTACGTTTTCCTGTTGTGGAGTAGGAAACAAGCTGCAAGGGTGAGCCTTTTACTTAGTTCTATGCCCTGTTGTTTTGAATTACCAGAAAGTCTCAACTGGGTTGGCTGCAGACAGCTTGGGAGCTATGAGAGTACTTTACAAATAGAGATGTGATGTTACCTTGTGCTGTTGACTTTTACTGTGTGCCAGATAATGTTTCCACACTGAAATTTGGGAATGTGGTGTATCTGAGTATTTATACATACACGCACAGTGGTTACAACGGGAGATAGCTAGCGTTTTCTGCAATGATGATGTGAAAATCCTTGATTAATACTCTTAAAGATCCTGATAAGTACTGTTAAAGATTCCGGTATTGCATTTGAGTTATGTGTTATGGTAGCTGTATATAACTAACAAAAGTGACACTAATGTCACCTTGTGAAGGTTTAAAACTTCTGAGCTACAAAAAGTGCAATAAAATTAGATACATCACAGAATGGAGCCAGTTTAATACAAGTATAAATAAATACACAAGAAGAGATACAGAATAAGGCAGATATATAGTGGCTATTCCTTTTTTAAATACTGAAGTTCTGTGTTTGCTTTTTCTTTAACTCGATCTATTTTCTCTCCCCAGGATTGGAATC
Organism: Strix aluco; assembly: GCF_031877795.1. Taxonomy (NCBI): domain Eukaryota; kingdom Metazoa; phylum Chordata; class Aves; order Strigiformes; family Strigidae; genus Strix; species Strix aluco. The sequence continues at coordinate 15,064,337 of NC_133945.1, read as the reverse complement.
TGACATGGCACACAGAAAATCCAGACTTCACCCAGTGCTTTCAGAACACAGTCCTGGTCTGGATTCCTTGCATTTACCTGTGGGTTTGCTTCCCAGTGTACTTCCTATACCTTCGTTGTCATGACAGGGGATACATACAAATGTCAAACCTCAACAAAGCCAAAACGGTATGTGACTTTTTAAAATGAGAATTTATTAAGCTTATCTGGAAGTTTGAATCTATTTTCAGCTATGTTTTAGCACATTGTTTTTGTTGAGCATCAATCTTGGCCTGTGTGCACATTTCAGCTGTAACTTAATTGTTCTGCTTGCATTTGATTCCCAAGCCTTATGTGTTTCTGTTGCCCTTTTGCCATTACACTTTCTGAAATTTACTCTGACATAGCAAAAAAGCATGCAAATCCTTTGTAAGACCAGTTGGAGAAGACTATTTTAAGGCAACTCAATCTCAAGGCCTTCATTTCAATAATAAAAATAATTTATTATCCTGTCAGCTTCTTAAGTTACACAGCATAGATTTCTAGAGCTGCTGCAGGTGTTCTATTCCACTTCTGTTGTGAAATAGCTACTTAATGTGTTTGTTTTATTTTTTTTCCCTGTAGAATAAGTGAAAAGTTTTAAGAAGGTCTGTAATAGCATGGTGTATTGGAGAGTTTTTGTCTCTGCCATCTGTTATTCAGGAGTGAGATTCACCAGCTTTCTGCTTCATAATCCACTGAATTATATGGTACTAAAAATTAGTAAACTTTTTTCTTCTAGTGGGGATCCAATAGGTAAAGTCAAATCACTCTTCTTTTGTGCGTGTTATAGAATTGCCCAAAAAGAGATGATCTGATTATGACGACTCCTTGTATGAATACATAACATCTGATGTTCATGTATATATTGTGCTGCCTAATCTGTGTGAACTGATGTATGAAATAAACTTTTGTATTGCAGGCTTTGGGTTTAATACTGTGGATAGTCTGCTGGGCAGACCTTTTCTACTCTTTCTGGGAAAGAAGTCAAAATATTTTTCAAGCTCCATTTTTTCTTGTTAGGCCTACAGTATTGGGTATAACAATGGTAAGTTCTTCTGTTATGGCCTCCATTCATGCAAACCCTTAAGCAATAACATGCATCTTAGTATTATTCACAGTGTTGTAATTCTTTAAGCTACAATCCTTACAGACTTAATCTGCAGCTGAACTCTGAAATATTGACTCTGAAATGTCTGCTTTCTTTTAATAAAAAAATCAGAAAAAAAACCCCAACCAGGCTGTGCTCAGTGCATTGCATATCAGCACACAAGTCAGTGCTAGTTGTCTTGCCTTATTTTGGTAGGCTTGAGCTACTACTTATTAAATAGCTTGACAGGTATGGAGTGAAGGAATCAAGTTGAGAGAACTGATTAAGCCTAGGTAATACAAATCACCTGAACTTGATAAAAGACGGTGAAAGGCATTGCATTATTAAGTATCTTACTACAAACTCTCTTGCATGTAACATTCTTTAGCATGTGTTTTCTTTGTTACATTTGATGGCAAGGTGAAAAGTCTTAAATGCCACATGAGGCACATAGGTGTCCCCAGCTAACCCTTTCTAGCTAGGCGTGCAAGTATTGTCTGCTTTCACACCAGTATCTCTGCAGTCTGCATTTCAAGTAAAATGCCTTGCTATTCATTTATTGTCAGTTGTCTCACGTTTATCACAGACTTGGAGTGGTAGTCATTAAACATGATATTCAAGGGGGGAAGAGGAAGCAACAACAAAAAAACGAAACCAAAATAACCCAACAGCCCTGAAACATACTGACAGATGCAAGAGCTGTTAAATAGTTTGTGGTCATTTAATAATGCAGTTGTCAAGCTTTTGTCAGGCTGATTGAAAATCCATGTTGCAGCAGTCAAGGGAGATTACTAAATTGTGCCAGCTTCCTAAAGGACTCTGAAAACACACAAAATACAGAAATAGAGTAATATTTGGTCAGTGTTGTTTGGTGTTGTGGCTTGTATAGAAAGAAATCTTTTTATTTTAAAAAGAATTAGTCAGGAAATACTTGGAAAGGATACAGTGTCACTATAATTCTGTGTTGATTTGTGACGTAGAACCAAAAAAGTAAAGAAATAAAGATTGGCAGCTTTTGACAGTGCTTTTGTGTATGTGGTTGTTTACTTCTGTGTAATACGTATTCCTTTTCTCTTTTTTGTCTGCTACTTATCTTAGTAGCTACTCCAGAAAATTTCCTATTTAAACATATTTTTGAATTACACTTAAAATCTCTGGGTGTTAGAATGTCTGGGAGATACTGGATTTGAAATGTTAAGTAAGCACACTTGTATATGTGTATAACATGTTGTAAAACTTAAAGCTTGTGAATATATTTTTATTTTATTTGTCCACAGTTGCTTGCCACATTTTTAATACAATATGAAAGAATAAAAGGAGTCCAGTCTTCAGGTGTAATGACGATTTTCTGGCTCATCTCATTGTTATGCGCCATAGTGGTTTTTAGATCCAAAATAATACATGCCTTAAATACGGTAAGTGATTGCTAGCCTCATTCAGTTGAAAATAAACCCAAATGCTGCAGTAATAGAGTAGTTGCTTGCTAATTATGCCAGTCAAGTCAGTTAATGATCCATTCAGTGTACCTTCATTCCTTGGGTTATGAAAGCAAAACAAGCAAGACTTAATGGCTTTTGTTTTGAAATGCTGGTGAAATTCATAGTGATCTTAACTAGCAACAGTTGCCAAGAAAATTCTGCTAGCTGTTCCAGAAAGGGGATGTGTCTGCTTGAGTACAATAAAAGTGTGTAATCTTTGATATGAAACTGTTCTGGGAGTATACGTCATCTTCCTGTTGATTATACAGTGGATTTCCTGAAGCACGTGATTTGATGGTAATGTGGTCTCATCTGCTGAGGCAAAATGAAAGTGTACAAGTGAAATATTTTTGTCAGTTTGCTTTACAGTAAGGCCACCACAAATATCTGTTGCCTTCGCAGGCGTGGCGACCTGGTTCAGGAACGGCATGGCGACCAACCCCAGGCCGCTCGGGCCATCAGCTCACAGACACCAATGTGGTGGATGGCAAATGGCGTTTATTGGTGGGTAGCACAGCATTATATAGCTTGGGTTTCTTCCGTCTGCTTACATCATAAGCTAAATGCTATTGGCTATCTGGAGAGGGGTCCTATATTTCCGTACAGCGCGACATCTTCCGACCGCCAAGCCCTAACTACCTACAAATATCAGATTAATTGTGGAGCTGCCTGAAAATGACATATCACTTTTTATTTCTTGAAAACTTTAAGCCATGTTGTGAATTTTGAGAACTTTCAGTCAACTTTTGTCTTTAGCTGTTGGGAGTGGGATTTTACTTGTGGGGTGTGTCTGTCCATCCCTGTGCTTTGATTTCTGTGGATTATGCTTTATTATGTATCAGTCCCAGTCTAAAAAATGGGAGAACCTCTGGAATTTGAGCACAATGCAACAAACTTATCTAAATTCTGCTCCTCTAATTCTTATTTTCTGTGTGCATACTAATTAATAACTTTGCTTTGAAAACTCCTTGCTGCCCAGTCCATAAATGCCTTGCCTCTGTAAAGAATACCTTGACTTCCAAATGGGGTGTGTTGGTACAAACTGTGTCTTAAAGAGAGCTTCTCTACAGAAGAAGTTCTTGCTTGTGTGTTTGTGGCAGTGATTGATTAAAAATAAATGGTATCTTTCCTCTCCTCCCCCCACTCTTTACCTTCCCTTTACCAAAATAGACATTGACTTTAATTTGCATGAAGGTGGGTAGTGTAACATTTATGTAGTTTGCAGAATTTACGGTAAGGAGTTGGTTTATGTTTAATAGTGATGTGTTGTTTTAAAGAAATTCCTTAAGCCTTCTAATTGGAATATTACCTTCCATTGTAGGATGCTGAAGTGGATGCATTTCGTTATGCCACCTTCTGCATCTACTTCGTCCTGTTATTTGTACAGCTCATCCTGTGCTGTTTTCCAGAACGACCACCTTTGTTTTCCGAAACAGTAAATGATCCTGTAAGTGTTCAGTCTATACTGAGTGCTGGGTATCGTATGTACAATATTCTGTACAATGAGTTACAGGGCCATACTTTCCCAGATGCCAAATGATTCAAATCTTGCTGACTTGTTTGCAATAGAGTGTTCTTTCTGCTCTTCAGTTGATGATGCAGAAGATGAAGCCCATAACATGCAAAACAGGGCAGGCTGTAGTTAAGAAAAGAACAAAAACACTGTTTCAGTCATTCCTGAAGGTTAGGTCATATGTATTTGTATTCAGTAGTGCTTCTGGCAATCAGTGGGAAATAGTGATTTGAAATACTGTCCTTCCAGTCATCTGATACCGTTCAGTACACGGTAACTCATAAGGATGTGTATTCCCTTGCTGTTGAAGGTGGGGAAGAATCTACACCTGGAAAACTTGTGAATTTGAATAGATGCATTTAATTTCCATATTTACCTTTTGTGTCAAGCAAAAATTTAACCAGCTCAATTGCAAGAGCAGTTAACATTAGAGGGTGGTCTGGATATAGAAATTTAATTTTATCTATACATGATCTTTTTCGCATGTGTTCTTAATTACATGTGCTAGCTATATGGCATGGATCTGAAGTGACCCAAGAGATGCTGGATCATTATACTGCTTGCTTAGCCTTGGGCTAGACCTTTTGAGTCACAGTGGAGAGACACCTGTCACTGTCTGGAGTTTGAATGTGCCAAGTTTAGAAACCTCTGTTCTGTATTTTTTTATGAAAAGGTGTAATTCTGGTTTGATGGATGTTAGGTGGCACTGACTGACGAAGGATAGTATGAAATGTGTGAGGGGGGAAATATATGTTGCCTTTATAATTGTGGTGAAGGTCCATAACTAGTTGCACTTACTGAATTCTATAGTTACCTCCTCTGTTGGTATCCAGAGTGCCAGTGGCATTACCACTGGCAGACAGTCTGCGGGTATATGCCTGAAGGGACGAGTATACTGCTGAGTCTTTGGATCCTCTTCATCTTTGGGTTCTTTTCATCTCATTCAGGGATGAAAAGTGCTTGACAGGATACTGTGGATTTATGGAAACCTTTTCTACTTTGATCATGGTTACAATAATTACAAGGTGCTTTGAGATCACAGTGGTTTGCTTTTGTGTTCTGAGTGTTTCTAGGGGTGTCTGTAAGAAATAGGGCAGACTTGAGATTGTAACATTTTTTCATGAGTGGTGTCTTTGTTGAATGTTATCATGGGGAAAAGAACAAAGCAAGTCATGTTTGTCAGTCTTAAATTCTGCTTTCCTTTCTGCAAAGCATTTCCAAACCAGAAATATTTGTAAGTCTTGAGTAAAATCTTACTATATGTTTACTTAAGCCAAAAAACTACAGTAAATTTCCAAGATGTAGATACTGATGTATACAGATGGGAAACAATGTGGTTTGTCTCTTGTTTTTGCTTTGTGTACATTGCATAAAGTCCAAACTTGCTACAACTTGTCTTCATTCTACCTGGCATGAATGTCAGTAGGATTAATAGTTCTTTGTGTGATAACTATTAATTTTATCAAAAATACTATTATTTTAACAGTAATCTAGTATGTTTTAAAGTTTTAAACTTTTCCTTTATGCAAATGAAGTCCACTTTTTGGAAGCACAAAATCTAGTGGGCTCTTGAATGTAGATGTAGACTTCCCACCTGCAAGCCGGTTAAAAAAAGTATGAAGGAAAATAGTAATAAAGCATTTTATATAAAGTTCAGAATATTTTGTAAGTTTGTTGAAACTGAAAGTATTCTCTGTATTTGCTGAAGTAGGAATGCTGGTATGGCTGAAGGCTGAAAGTACCACTACCACCCCCCCCCCCCGCTTTTTTTTTAACTTCTCTGCGTTTAAGAACTTGTATTCATTATACCATGGTGTTGGCTTTGCTTGCAATAATTTTGTTGCAAGTGTTTAAATACTTTGGAAATGTGGAACCCTTTCAAAAAAAAGTCAGTCTCATACATACTGTTCCCTACAAAGTTGCAAAAAAAGTTGTACTGTGAAGAAGAGGAAATGCAGCAGTGTTTCATGTAGCTTGATTACAACACACTTCAATATAGTTTAGTGGAGAAGCCAGGTTACACAAACATGAGCTGAAAAATGCAGATCTTGGAAACACTTGTCTCTGGCTGTTTTAATTGCAGTACTTTAATGATGTTTGGTGACTTTTGTAGACGGAAATACCTGAGTGGCTCCAATTACAGTTAATGATAAAAACCTAGTGGTTTGTGTGCCAAAGGAGTGGTTGGTTTTAGCATTCTTCAGATGCTGTTCAGAACAATGAAAGAGGGAAGAGAGAAATTAGCACTGGAATTCTGCAAGTAAATCACCTTTAGTGCATTTGAAATTCTTCCAGACTTCCTTTCTTCTGTTTTTAATCCAACCAGATTGGGAGAGGACGTTGACCTGAAGAGCCTAGCCATTGCACTGGATAGAACATGAGCTAGCTGCGTTCTTTATGGATACTTAAGTTTCCCATGCCCCATGCTTATTGATGAATGAGATGCAGGGATTTTAGGGGCTTGTTTGGGATGCTTTTATGGAGCTTATAATCTTTTTTTTTTTTCATTTGTGCATCTGTTTTGATGGAGTCATGTCACTTAACTGCTAGAACAGTAGAACTGAATTCTAAATTTGTGCCTAACTCTGCCCAATTAACATATTTATGTTCTCATATGGTAGCATACCTTGCATTGATACTAGGTAGGCACTGATCATAACATCTTGAGAGACTGTCTGTCCTGCACTGTCTTATAAAATTCCCTCAACTACTTGTTGAGTTGTTGATACCGAGCACTACTATTCCTTTTTCCCAGTGATCTAGCCTGCTGACAGCCCTGAAATTGTGCTTGTGTTTTCTGAACAAGCTCTCAAGAGCATAAATTACAAGTTTAGTAATGTGAAAAATATACTATAAAGGAATTTTAAAGCATCTTTTCTGCTTGGTTTGTTTCTTTTGGCCCTGTATCAGTCACTTCGTGTATGGATTGATTTCTTTTTCTGTCCTTTAGAATCCGTGTCCAGAGTTCAGTGCATCTTTCCTCTCCAGAATCACATTCTGGTGGATCACTGGGTAAGATCAATATGATGCATAAAGCACCAGTTAAAGTTAGATGGCATTTTAGGATCCTGCTTTCAGAGTTAAATTAACAATAATCATGCAATAATAATTTTGGTTCTTTTGGTTGGTTGTTTTGTAGATAGACTAAATTAATTTTATTTTTTTTCAAATTTGATTAATCTTTTTTACTTCCTTTGTAGGGTGTTTGTAATTTTAAATGTTGCCAGTATATATTTCATATGCTTGCTGAAAGAATTTAGTAGAAAAATTTATCTGGGAAATATGAGAAGGTAGAAGTTATCTGCTGTATTTAGAAACTAAGGTATTCAAAACGGTTAGCTCTTTTTGTCCAACAGGTTCTTTTTTTTCTTTAACTTTGGTTTAATTATGCTGTATGATTTGATCACAACACATGTTCTTGTGAGTTAAAACACAGAAACATGTAAAATAATCTTGGTGTGTAGTTGTGGTTGGTACTTGGCCAGAGTTCCAACAGAAAGCTAGATGAAAGGAATCTCCTTTGTAAAATTAAAGGCTAATAAAGATTTTGAAACTGGGTAGGCATGGGAATATTAATCGCCTGGCTGACTTTCAGATGAGATCACTTCATCCTTTCTTTTATTTTCCCTGAAATTTGAATTCAGTGGCATATCCTGGATCCTTAGATGTTTTGGTGTCTAATTCTCACAGTAGAGACAGAAGGATGTATGTTTTAGCATCTGGACCTGTGTTGCTACAGGTACTAACTCTTGCATGCATTTTTTTTGAAGAGCTGGCTCTGTTTTGGGGCTGGATGTAAGGACCACTGTTTCATGGAGCATATATATATCCACACATATACATATCTCTAGTGTTCTTAAATATATAGTGCTGATTCTTTCTAATACAGGTTGATGGTTCAGGGTTATCGGAGACCTTTGGAAGCCAAGGATTTGTGGTCATTAAATAAAGAAGACAAATCGGAGGAGATAGTGCCAGGTTTGGCTAGAAACTGGGCAAAAGAGTGGGCAAAGACCAAGAGGTAAGTTCAGTTATCCTGGCTGGCAGTTCTTCCAAGATGTGGAAGTACAAAAGCTCAAGTTACTCAGCCTCTACTTAGAGGTATTTATCATCTGTTATCAAGCCTGCTTTTGTAAGGCCCAAGTGGCAGCTCTGTATTTGTCCTTAAGAGCATACAGAACAGGAACTAAGTAGGGTGTTGTGTGTCTTCTTTCTGAAGAGCTGCATCAAGTTTCCCTTAGTCTTTCATGATCCAGAGCTGATTATTGTTACTTTTGATGTGTGGTTTCTCCCTGGGGAGGGAATGTTTTCACACAGTCAAACTTCAGTCACGTAATTCAGGAGCTTGGGCTCCCTATATAGTTAGTGAAGCTTCAGGAGGGCAGTTCAGGGTGTAAAAGTGAGAAGCTTATTTCTTTCCTTTGACTGTATAGGGAGCCTAGACATCTAAGCCAGATGACTAAAATTAGACTGACTGCATGCCTACAATTACCATCCTACTTTCATCATCCTTTACTGCAGCAAACAGAAGTACCTTTTCATTGAAGGAAAATTGCTTGCTTGCTTACACAGTGTATTTTTACATAGAGCTTGTCCTCAGAAGTTTGAAAGTATGTAGTTTCTCGTAAGGTAGATGTATTATGAAATGAACGTGTTCAGTCCATTGGGGATGACTTGGCTTAAATCTGACTGCAGTCTTTTAACTCTGGTGGTACAGTGAGGCCTTGATTGTGACAAAAGTTTAGCTTACTGGGTTCTAGAATAATGATGTCCTTTGCTCTTTAAATTTAACCAGGTTAGGGCCCCGTTCCTCATTCCCCAGGGCACACCTATAGGAAAGATTCAACAGGGATGTTACCTATCCCTACAGAGAAGGCCATTTCTGAATGGCCAGTTCATTTGGCTATGGTTTTATGATTAAAAAGGTGTTTGATTGACAGGAAAACCCACTTAAACTATTAAGAAGGTCAATAAACAGCTCACAAACATCTCATTTGTATATTATGAGTTATTCTAGTTGGCTTTATGCTTGAATAAAGGCTACATTTTATACCTATTCTTATTTCAGGCAACCATTAAACATGTTATACTCGCCCAAAAAGCAGCAAAAATCAAGCAGCTCAAGTGGTGATGTGACAGAAGAAGCTGAAGCTTTGATTATAAAACCATCTCAGAAGAGTTCTGAAGCATCTTTATTCAAGGTGTTATACAAAACCTTTGGACCATATTTTCTCATGAGCTTCCTGTTTAAAGCTGCACATGATCTCTTGATGTTTGCAGGCCCAGAAATTCTGAAGTAAGACCTATATACTTATTATTCTAATAAAAGTATGCGAACAGAATTTGAAACACACTGGTATTCCACTCACCAAGCTGCTTTGCCTTCGGCTGGTTCAATGGGAAAGAGTTGTCATGTAAGTTAGAGACCATGCACACAGATGATTTTGGTCCATTGGTTTTCAAATTATAACATCATGGTTAAATGTTTGACTTTTTATATTCCTTTCCAACACTAGGAAGGCCAGACTGGAACATAATCAACAGTAGCAGAAGAGTTTATTTAATTCTAAACTGTAATGATTGTGGGACTACCAGTCACAGTATGTGAAGCAACAGAGAGTTGAGGGGGTAGGAAGAGTTGTATTGCTTTCAGGTGAGAAGTAAAGCAACTGTAAGCAGTTGTATTTTAGCTGGAAGGAATATGAGACACTTTAGTGTAGCTCCAAGAGAATGCTGTACATGTAAGGTGTGTGATACATGTTTTGTAGTAGTACTTTGTTAGGAGGAGGGAGTGACTTGTGCTAGTATAAAATGATCTCCAGTTTCTAAGAAGTTTGCTTAAGTGTTTTATCTAAGTTTGGTACTTTGGGTTCTTGCGTGACCCATATAATGTTTGGAATAACCTAAGGTTGTAACCCTGACATTTTGATTTGCATATATTAAGAGAACTAATTCCTCTCTCCACAGATTGCTAATCAACTTTGTAAATAACAAAGCTGCCCCAAACTGGCAAGGCTATTTTTATACAGGACTGCTGTTTGTTTGTGCCTGTCTTCAGACGCTGATTCTTCACCAGTATTTTCATATTTGCTTTGTAACTGGAATGAGGCTCAAAACAGCTATTGTTGGTGTAATTTATCGAAAGGTAGGTGTTTCTTTAAATATATGACAATACCTTTCAGTGACTGTGCAAATGCATTGCTTAAGTCTGAATAATTAACATAGTTAGGAGACTCTGTTAGGCTGATTTCTAACTTTTAATAGAAATAAGAGAATATCTAATTTAGAAATAAAAGCCTTTTAAGGTAGAGCAATTTTCTAATTTACTAGTTAAAGTTCAGGCACCTTCTTTGTGCCACTGCCAAACCAGAAACCTTGTCTGATTTAGACTAGGGGTGTGAAATTACTTCAGTTTATGCAGAAATTAAGATGCATTTACATTTACAGCTTCATTTGGGACTTGGCAGCAGTGCCACCTCATCTTTGAATCAGGTAAAACATTGATAATAAAAGATGTTCCTATGAATTCATTAACAACAGAAGGAGGATTAGGGAAAATCTCCCTCCTTTATTGGATGCAGAGGGAAACATGGTAACAAAGGATAAGGAAAAGGCTGAGGTGCTCAACGCCTACTTTGCCTCAGTCTTTAGCAGTGGAACTGGCTGTTCCCTGTTCCCCAGCCTCATGAGCTGGGAGATGGGGAGGGGGAGCAGAATGAGGTTAGCACAACTAAAGAGGAAGTGGTCAGAGACCTGCTACACCACTTAGATGCACACAAGTCTGAGGGACCAGATGGGTTACACCCAAGGGTGCTGAAAGAGTTGGCAGATGTGCTCGCCAAGTTGCTTTCCATGACTTACCTGAAGTCATGGCTATCTGGGGAGGTCCCATTGGACTGGAGGGTGGCAAATGTGACACCCATCTACAAGAAAGGCAGAAAGGACAATCCAGGAAACTATAGACCTGTCAGTCTGACCTCAGTGCCAGGGAAGGTCATGGAGCAGGTCATCTTGAGTGCCATTAAAAGTCATATAATGGACAACCAGGGAAACAGGCCCAGTCAGCGTGGGTTTATGAAAGGCAGGTCCTGCCTGACAAACCTGATCTCCTTCTATGACAAGATGACCCGACTATTGGACGAGGGAAAAGCTGTGGATATTGTCTACCTGGATTTTTGAAAAGCATTCGACACAGTTCCCCATAGAATTCTCATGGAAAATCTGGCTGCTCATGACCTGGCTGAGGGAATGGTCTGCTTGGATCAAGCACTGGATGGATGGATGGTCCCAGAGAGTGGTGGTCAATGGAGTTAAATCCAGCTGGAGGCCGGTCACAAGTGGTGTTCCTCAGGGCTCAGTGTTGGGACCATTTCTGTTTAACATCCTTATTGAGGATCTTGATAAGGACATAGAGTGTATCATCAGTAAATTTGCAGATGACACCAAGTTGAGCAGGAATGTTGATCTGCATGAAGATAGGGAGGCACTGCAGAGAGACTTGGATAGATTGGATCGGTGGCCAATGTTAACGGGATGAGTTTCAACAAGGCCAAGTGCCAGGTCCTGCACTTGGGCCACAACAACCCCCTGCATGGCTACAGGCTTGGGGAGGTGTGGCTGGAGCTGTCTGGAAGAAAAGGATCTGGGGGTTCTGATTCACAAGCAGCTGAACATGAGCCGGCAGTGTGCCCAGGTGGCCAAGAAAGCCAAGGACATCCTGGCTTGTATTAGAAATAGTGTGACCAGCAGAAGTAGGGAGGTGATAGTCCCCCTGTGCTCTGCACTGGTGAGGCCACACCTGGAGTATTGTGTCCAGTTTTGGGCACCTCAATACGAGAGAGATATCGAGGTGCTGGAGCCAGTGCAGAGGAGGGCAACGAAGCTGGTGAAGGGCCTGGAGAATAAATCCTGTGAGGAGCGATTGAAGGAGCTGGGACTGTTTAGTGTGAGGAGGAGAAGGCTGAGGGGAGACCTCATCACTCTCTACAACTACCTGAGAGGACATTGTAGAGAGGTTGGTGCTGGTCTCTTCTCACAGGTAATTAGCGATAGAACAAGAGGGAATGGCTTTAGACTGCAACAGGGGAGGTTTAGACTGGACATTAGGAAAAAATTTTTCACAGAAAGAGTGGTCAGAGAGTGGAAATGGCTGCCCAGGGAGGTGGTGGAGTCACCATCCCTGGATGTGTTTAAGGGTCGTTTGGATGAGATGCTGGTGGATGTGGTGTAGGGGAGAACTTTGTAGAGTAGGGCTGATGGTTGGACTCCATGATCCCAAGGGTCTTTTCCAACCTGAATGATTCTGTGATTGTAGAAAGCTATGGACTGATTGCTCTGTGTTGGAAAAATGTGTGACAGAAAGTGACACTAAAAACCAAAACAATCAAACAATATCTCCCTGCAAACAATAAAACCACCAACCAACCAACCCTAACCCCAAAGACTGCTTGTTGTCTTGAATTCTCTATTAGTTTAAACCCAGCTGCTTGCTTCAAACTATACAACTTGCATTTTGTGCAGGGTACACAGAATATGAAGCAGGAAAAGGGTTGCTTGTAGTTTTGAAGATTAAACTCTGCAAAGTAATTGAATTCTGTGGAGAAAATGCAAATGAGTAAGTTTTCCTTCATGTTGCCATAATTGTTTTTTATTTTTAATCTGCATCTAGGCACTTGTTATCACAAATTCTGCTAGAAAGACTTCTACTGTGGGTGAGATTGTGAATCTAATGTCTGTGGATGCTCAGAGATTCATGGACTTGGCTACCTATATCAACATGATTTGGTCTGCACCTCTCCAGGTGATATTAGCACTGTACTTACTGTGGCAGGTGAGTATTGTGTGTTGTTTCCTGTTTTGACTTTGGCAACGTGCTGATTCCTATGGTCATGACTACAGACAGCTCTTGTTCAGACCACTGGAGGGTTTACAGCAGTGGGGAGAAAATGCTGCTTGTTTAGAAGCCGTTCAGAGCTGCTTTTGTCACTGCTGTCAAGAAGGAAGGCAGGAGGTTCTTAATTTGCACATCTGAGTGCATGGGGGAGGATGCAGATGGGAGCTACTACCTTTTGGGGGACTGCAGCACCTATAGTATCTCACTTGTCACTTGATCTAAAGAAAAGCAGTCTTGGTTCTGCACTCTGAGAGTCACTGTATGAGAGATCTAGTCCAGACAGTCACCAGGCTGACTCTTCCCCATTCTCCCTGTCAATGAGAAAGCTTGACAGAAAAATTCCCCAAGAATCAGAAATATTCCCCAAGAAGTCACTCCCTGCATGGGTCTCTACTTCAGAAGAACAGACAAACCAGCAAAAGCTGGAAAACATTAGAATATCTCTGTATATGTGTATAGAGAGAGAGAGAGAGATACTGAACTCTATCTATATATACCTCTCTCTATGGGGGCTATATATGTATATTTGTTTCAAAAATCAAAGCACATAAACATCAACCCAAGCCCGTATTTGATCCCCCTCTTCTTCCCCCAAGCTGTTCTTGAAAATGGAAGATGACGTTGAAAAGCTATTTTGGAATGCTTTTCTGCAGCATATGCAGTGGCTTGACACAAGATTTAAAAAAATTAGTTTGAATGAATGTTTACAATTGAGTTCTTTTCAGAATTTAGGTCCTTCAGTGCTGGCAGGTGTGGCTGTTATGATCCTTCTGGTTCCGATAAATGCTGTGATGGCAATGAAGACAAAAACCTACCAGGTTAGAACCTTTATATATGTGACAGAGTGCTTTTAAGAAACGTGTTTTGTTCTTTGACCTGTTCCTGAGGTTTGGCCTTTTAAATTTTTGTTCCCTTCCTCTATTTAACCCTTAAAGAAAAGGGAAAGAAAGGTCACAGATGTTGTATATGCAGAATAAGCAAACTCATGTATTTTTCAGCCTTACAGCGTATCTGTACATAACGATCTAAAAATTTTGCAGTAGTTAGGACCAAGGTAACAGGTTAGCCAGCTTCTAGAAATACCCAGTGATTGGATTGGGATTAGTTTAGTTTTTAACTTGATGTCTAAGAACTGAAGTGCAAACATAAACTACTGTCTGCCTGATGAACCTTAATGAGTGAAATACATTTCCCAGATGGTGGCTGCAGTGTTGGGGAGGTGTGTGTGGTTTGTTCTTGGTTTGGTGTTTTTTGGTGTCCTTTCCCCCCCCCCCCCCCCCCCCGCCCCCCCCGGAGGGATGAGGAGGGAGAAGTCTTAGTTGTTGACTGTTCTTGATGCCTAGTTGATTTTTAGAGGGGATCAGTTTGTTACAGAGACTGCACGTAAGTAGACTTAAACTGTCATGTTTCTATCGCAGAAACTACTTCCAACAGTCCCACCATGTGCTTTCTGGTACAGACTTCACTGCTAACTGAATTTACCATATGTCAGAGGAAATTGATTTATTTAAATGAAACCTTTTAGCTCTAGGTAGTCATCAAAATACAACACAGCATTTGGCTCCTACATGGGAGAAGTAGGGATATCTAGCCTGTCACAGCCACACTGCCACTGGTGGCAACTGTACTGCTGCAGTCTACTGACTCTGCCTACTGCTGAGTCAGAATATCTTTCAGCTTTGCACTGCCCTCATCGAAATACTTCATGAAGATGGATACTTCTGAAGAACGGACTTTCTTCTCATGGCTGAATGAAAGCTTTTTGCCTTAGTGCACCATCACAAAGCCATTGATAGCGCTGAAAATGAAGTAAAACCAAGTTTGGTTTAAGGTTAGATGCAAACTGCACATCACTGAAGCTTGGTTATAATGGCTTATTTTTTAACTGTGTATCGTACCTAGGAGGAACCTGAGTCCCAGGGCTCCCTGATGCGGAGTTGATCCCACTTAAACCAGTGACACAATTGTTTTGATCTTGGTTTGGATTTTTAGTTGCATGAAGCATTCTTTCAATTGGTTTAAAACATCTTGTTAGTTCTGCATATTTGTTTGTTCAGATAGCATCTCAGATTTCCTGCTTGGGAAGCTAGTAAGCTTTTGATGATAATGAGGTAAATTTTGCCATTGCAAAATACAAAGCTCAGAACTTTGTGGCTCTGCCAAGTATTGTGCTCTGCTAATTACTTTTTGCAATGTTGTTTTTAGGTGGCTCAAATGAAGAGCAAAGACAACAGAATTAAGCTGATGAATGAAATTCTCAATGGGATTAAAGTTCTGAAACTTTATGCTTGGGAATTAGCCTTCAGAGAGAAGGTATTAGACATCAGACAGAAAGAACTCAAAGTCCTAAAAAAATCTGCTTATCTTGCTGCAATGGCAACCTTCACTTGGGTTTGTGCTCCTTTTTTGGTAAGTGAAACAAATCTAGAAGTTTGCTCTCCTTTTTGGGATCATACTTTCCAAGGCAATGCTTGAGAACTTGTTTTGTTTTTTTAATGAATGGAAGAGTCAGAATGCCCTCCACAGTGGTGGGAAATTGTCCACAGCAGTGGGAAATTGAACACTTACGCCTCCACTTCTCTATGAAAAGGCACTACTCTTTTCTTTGAAACTTAGTAACATACAAGTTGGATGTATTCTAGAAGTTAATGGCTGAAGGACTTAAAAACAAAAACCTCCTCTGCATCCCCCTCTACTTTTGGTGGTGTACTTAAGGAACCGAAGATTAAATGTACTGTCAGATTTAGAAGATATTACTAATGTGTATAGTACCCTCCAGGTGGTAGCTGTGGCTGACAAGAGTAGAACTTACCTTATTTCAGCATCTTTGAGAGCAGCAAGTCCTTAGATGAGAGTACTTGATTGAATGGGACACTGTGCACCAGGCGTACTGCTGGCCTGTGTTCTCCCAGCATCTGTTTTAAGAACAATGTGGAGAGGTAAAGCCATTGTGTACCCTGGGATTGCCTCAAGTTCTTATTTAAAAAAAAAAAAAAAAATTCTTGATATGTGAAACATCCTCACTGTGTTTGTGGTTAGCTTACATTTAAACTAATAAAAGGGAGAGAAGGGTGAGATCACATAAAAATTGCTTCAGACCCTATTAGAATAAGGGGCCATTGCTTTTGTCTGCAGAAGCAAATAAAAGCCATGACTACATTAGGATAAAATATGTGCTGTTCCAGTTGAAGGTGTTTAAGTGTACTTTCCAGTCTCAGATTCCTTCCCCACAAACATTTGTAATGTTTACATTATGTTTTGGGCATGATGAAAGGCAGAAGAAGCAGTGCCCTGGGTAGGAAACATCAGCTGCATTCTTAAGTGAATGCTTTTCTAAAAGAAGTCTAAGATGGTTTTAATATAAATACATTATTACATGAAGCTTCTAAATAAAACTCTGCAGGTAGACTTCTTAATGCTGTTATGTGCACTCTGAGAAGACAAATTCGCCTGACGAGTTGCTCTGTTTCAGTGCACACTGTAAATGTGTGCCAGTGGTTCTACCCCGTAGGGGGTTTGCCACTGGGGCAGAGACGGTACTGCTCGAAGTGCAAGGCTGCAGTTAACATCTTGCTTCTCAGATTTTTGTTCTTTCATATACGTTCTTCTGATTAAAGAATTATTGTAAGTGCCTACTTGAAAGCACTTCTGGCATGCAAAATTCTTTATTTCCTCTACTCCTCCTGTTTCCATGGCCAGGGCTCTTTAAAACATTGTTTAATAATGGTGTCAGGAAACTATTCATTTTGCAGTACCTCCCCTACTGCTGTGTGTGCTGATAAGGCTGTATTTCAGACTAATTGCTGGTAACACAAGAGTGCAGACGTGCTGCTTTGAGGTTATTCTTTGGACCCTGTCTTGTTTTTGATCTCTGTGGGATGGCTTTCTCCCGGGGACATGGTTGTCCAGACCAGGGATTGTACAAACAAGCTACTGTACCAGGCACAGCTGAGTCAGCCGCTGTATGAAGAACAATGCATGTCTTCACAGCAGTCAGATTTTTAACAGAAATACTAATGTCTTCGTTCGATGCTGTGCTTAGATGAGACTGATCCTTAGGCATTTGGGCTAATTGTTTCAAGTTTTGTGGGAGGGGGAATGCCAAAGGTTAGCCTACCTTGATTTCTTGTTTTAAGTGGCAATCTGTGGGGAAGAGTTGCTGGATCTTGTGATATACTGAGGTATGAGTGTTGGTACCACGGAAGAAAACACTGTGAGGGGAAGATCTGAAAGTGAACATTTGGTTTTACTTAGTTTATTTTAATTTTACTATAATTTAATCAACACATTTTAAAAAAATGTAAAGAGATATATGGATTTTTTAAAAGATATTTTTATACCTTATGATTGATGATAAAAATGGTTCAATGTCATTTTCTTGTTCAGCATGGATCTTAAGCTGAACTGTTGTGAACTGTTTAGGCACTATAAGGCTTCATCTGTGTAATGCCGTAGCATTTCAAGTTTCTTGGAAAACAATCTGCCCATGGACTGTACTTGGAAATCTGTACAGTAGGCTGTACTTGGCAATCTAGGGTTGGGGTAGTCTCTGCAAAATAAAAAATGGGTTAGCATTAGGGTGTTTCTGACTTCTCTGTCTATATATGTTATTGATACCAGGGTACCACGGGGAGTGCCCTAAAACTGAGAGAGAGCAGCAAGAAAGACTGGTCATTGCTCCCCTTCTGCAGTGTGACCACAAATAGCCTGGGACATTTGTGGTTTCACCCTTGCCATGTGAAGAAAGTGAGCGCTTGACACCTCTCTAAGAGGAGTCATCGACTTCTTTTTACAATTGATTTAAATCAAATGTTTGTTTTACAAAAAGTGTTACGATGAACAAGGAAGTTACCAGAACATTAGTCTCTTTGATTTGTAGACCTTTGATTCCAATTGTCAGACTGTGTGACTCCTAGGTTAGTGGCTTTAGAAAAAGTCATCCTAACTGTAGCCATTACACTTTGTTTCAGGTTGCCTTGTCCACGTTTGCTGTGTACGTCACAATAGACAAGAAGAACGTATTGGATGCTCAGAAGGCATTTGTTTCCCTAGCATTATTCAACATCCTCAGGTTTCCATTGAACATGCTTCCTATGGTTATCAGCAGCATAGTAGAAGTAAGACTCCAGTCATTAACAGGTGTTTCTGTGCAGAAGTAACCACTGGGCTGAAAGATTACATTCCTGTATTTAGAGAATGTTCACTGGTGAAATTCAGTCACCTCAAAAAGGGAGTTATGCATTTCCTGTGTGTTAAGTGCTGTGTAAGCAAAATTATCAATCCCACTTATGGTGGATGGGTGTTCCTGAAATCAGTTATATTTCTTGTGATTCAGGAATTACGAGTTTGATGACTGTCCAAGAAACTGCAATGGATTTAAGGAGGGATTAGGAGTGCATAATAACAATGTAGTATATATGTGGTGCAAATCAACAAGCTCTTAAATGTAATGAGCAAAGTATAAGATAGTTTTGCATCCTTTCCCATGCAGGCCAGTGTCTCCTTGAAGCGCCTTAGGGTGTTCCTGTCTCATGAAGAGTTAGATCCAGACAGCATAATCAGGGGTCCCATCACAGAGGGTGAGTTTCTTTTCCTGTTGAAAATCAGCATGTGCAAGTTTTGGGTGGCTTCACAGTGTTTCTTTCGCTTTCTGTAACAAATTTGATGCATTTTGGTGGATTTCACTGATAAATTTCAGCTAGAAAGCAGAAAAGGAAGTTTGTAAAATGAAAATTATATAAAGTTTCTACCACCTTCTCAGGTAATCTATCCTCTACCCAACTCCTGTGTCCAAACTACAGAATGGTTGCATCCAAACACAGACGGTCACTTCAAAAACTACTTGTTAGAATGTATTAAGTGTAGCCATTTGAAATTTGTGGGCAGTTAACAGAATCAATGCTGTGCCAAACCCCAACATTTTGGAGAACAATCATGTAACACTTCAGCACCCTTGAAGGAGAAAGGATAAATCTCAGTTCTGGCAAATGCCTCTACCTTCTGTTCTGTGCAAAGAGTGTTATTCCCAGCGTCACTCCCACTCTATCTAGTGTTGCTGGTCCGGTTATATAGAGCTGTGTAGGAGATACAGAAGCATGAAGACAGATTTGCTGAAAAACTAATGCCCTTTTTCTTGCAAAAAACCCCTTGGCTTTAACTCCATCAATCACGTCTAAATGATTTTTCTTACTTCCTTTTTGGAAAGATAGTGAAATCCTCATCACTCCCTCTCATGGTGGTTAGCTGAGTTCTGTATCATTTTAGTCACTTGACTTTCCAATAAGCAGTCATCTACTGTTTTTTTTTTTTTCTCTCTATCTTCATGTTGGGAATCTCTGCCCCTTTCTCAGCTGATAACCATGCATGTGTAGGGTTTTGTGTGGCACTTTTGGGGGGGGTTTTGGGGTTTTTTTGAGTCCATAATGGGTTGTACTTGCATACTAATGTAAATATTTACCTAGGCAAAGTATTTATTGCATAGTTGAATTAGGAGTGGTATATTTTGAGTTGTCACTAAAAATCTACAGATGCCAGTACCATGTGACATTTCACTGAACTGTATTTTTAGTCAAAGTTATTTTATTTGGTAGTTTGATTTATTTTGCCCAATCATTTTTCTAGTAACTTGGCTTCACACATAGAAGAGACAGTTTAGCTGATGCTTCCACTGAAGCACGAGTCAGATTGAGGCTGCTAGTTTCTTGAACTAACTTTGCAGTGCTGCAGTGCAGTTGCTGGATAAAGGAAGATGCAGCTGAGTAAGTTGTGATCTCTGTATAGTTGACATTCATGTACCTCCACTGAATAAGTGTAACCTGAGAACCTTTGCTGTCTTGATAAATTCAGTAAAAACAGAACACTAGCTTTTGGTAAGCATTGGGTGGTTGTTCTGCTGGAAAAGTAGCTTTATACCTCTTCCTGTGTGTGCTTAGATTGACTTCTGTGGCATAATCCAGAGCATACAATTTAGCTGCTTGTGTTGGCACTTCTATAAATATGAATTTTCTATTTGTCAGCTGAAGGATGCATTGTTGTAAAGAATGCAACGTTTAGCTGGTCCAAAAATGATCCTCCTTCACTGAACAGGTAAGAATTAGTAGCCTTTGTTCTGTTCCATAATCTTGCTGCATGATAAATGATCTGTATTTGAGTTATAAAATCTATATGCAGAAGAGTTTGTTGCTTTAAAGGAACAGGAGGACAAATGAAATCCTGTTCTGTATCTTCTTTTTAAACTGTGGTTTCATGAACTAGAGGAATTTACAAAGTACGTTGTATGTATGGAATGCATAAAGGGGAGTAACAAGAGTTATAATGGGAGGAGAGAAAGCCTCAGAAACTTCAGGCTCTTGCTCTGCGCTGCAGATGGGCTGAGCTCCATCTAGAGGATGCAGCCAGATCAGCCCCTCGTAGTTATCCCTAGTCCCTCATGTTTGCGCTATGTTCTCAGTCTTCCTTTTAAAATACCATTCTCACTGAACTGTAGCCATCCTTGATTCCCATGCTGGAGAAAACCCGTGAAGAGCCTTGAATATGGTATGACTAACAAAGTAACTGGGATGATGCAGCTACAAGCTGTCTTCCCTGTGCCCTGTCCCCTTCCTTAATCTTGGCTGCTCTTTCTTGGGCCTTACACTGGATATTCTTTGGGACAAGGATGTGGTTTGGGAAGTATCCATTGGTATTTATATGTGTTCACAGAACATTTGAGAGAGATATTGGGACAGGTTGTGTCACAGTGCTTTTTTTTTTTCTTTCTTCCCCTTTTGACTAACTAGATATTAAGATGCTATGTCCTAAGTATAGCTGGGTGCTTTCTGAATGAGAGGTTTGCATTTTTAAACAGTTAAAGTTTCAGTGCTATGTCAGCATTTGCTGTGAGTGTTCACATTGCATCTGGCTTTATATGGGCTGTTCAGCAGAATGTTTTAACTACTGGGATGTGCCAGCAAGCAAGCTGAATTATGTACACTTTATTTCAGCATTAATTTCACTGTTCCTGAAGGCTCCTTGGTAGCTGTTGTTGGTCAAGTTGGCTGTGGAAAGTCTTCACTGCTGTCTGCATTACTGGGGGAAATGGACAAAAAGGAAGGCTACGTGGTTGTCAAGGTGTGATGTGTCTGAAGAATTGTTCGGCTATTTGTGGATATTGCCAGAGGGATTCTGGATTTCCAAATGGTGTGAAGAGGGGAAGAGACAGCCTTTCAAATTAATGTGTTTTTTAGCCTGATTTCCTGGCAAGCCATATATGCCTTAGCCTTCGCTCTGTAATTAAGCCTCCACCCAACAACTCCTAAATTTGTTGGTTTCAGATTTAGCTGAATAGACACAATGATGGAGGTCTCAAAGAGAAGTATTCTGGTGAGTCTTGTTGGCAGCCAGGTATGAGATGGGGAGACCTTATTATACATACTCAGCCTGAGGAAGAGCAGTATTGGTTCGTACCTTCTTAGACATCAGACGGTTACAAGGAGAAAAGGTACACCTAGATACATAAACATGGGAAAAGCTGCTGTTGTAGTTTGTACTTTCTTAGACATCAGAATTGCACAGACCTCACAGAGAAGAAATGACTTGTAAGTAAGTAAATAAGTAAAAATTCCTTGTTTTGGATTTTGCTGCTGCTATAATGTATGGAAAGAGAATTATTTTAAGAGCAAAACAAATATGTTGCATTTAAAAGAATGCACATTTGTTCATCTCCAGAATTCTGGGAAAATAAAGTAGATGATATCTGAATCACTGATTATTTGTGCAGAAAGAGAAGGCAGAACTAATCTTCAAAGCAAAATACTTTGCAGTAGCTCAGTCTCTTCCTTTGAAGTGACTTTTATATAAAAACTGCTTCCCCTACTTCCTGCAGAAATCTCTTGGCAGGGATGCATTTGTTAAACACTTGCATTCCAGATTAAATTGTTTTATGCAGAACATAATTTATAACTGTATGAAAGAACTAATGACTTTTGACATTCAGTAATTGTGCAAACATACTCTCTAAACAAATGTTCCCTCCAAGTTTACGTTAGACAATCATATTTTGTTTGAAGTCCTTAATTTTCCACCAACACACTTTGTTACATTCACTTGTAGAGAGGATTATAAAAATAACATTTTGGAGGAGATGGTAGTCCAAGAATTACTTTGTGCAGTTTTGAAATGACCGTAGGCAATTTGTGAGGTGATTAGCACTGCCTGCCTCACAAAGCCCTGCTGTGCTTTGACTTTGTGTGCAGTCTTTTAGTCTAAAGTACTGAATAAGGAACTTTATTTTTCTTGCAGGGCTCAGTAGCCTACGTTCCTCAGCAAGCCTGGGTCCAAAATGCAACTCTGGAAGATAATGTTATCTTTGGAAGGGAGATGAATGAGAGCCGGTATAAGCGTGTGATTGAGGCTTGTGCGCTGCTGCCTGATATAGAGATTCTTCCTACAGGAGACAAAACAGAAATAGGAGAAAAGGTATTTAAATATCCACTCTACTGTAACAGTAGTATTGTAGTTAAGGCCGTATGACTTCTATTCTACTTTAAGATAAAGTTGTATTGAATTCAAAACATTCAGAGTAGAAATCTTCTAGAATAAGAGGCAAATGTGAACAGCATGTTTTCCTTGTCTTTAAGCCTCAAAGGGGAGGAAACCTGTCCTCAATTACAAATGCAAAAGCATCTTGCAATGACAGTTTTTAATTGTCTCTAAGTTGCCATGATCATAGAGCAGAAAAATGTATGGAAACAAGAGAAGAATCTTCTGAACACTTCAGCTTTATTTAAAACAAGCAAACCACACACCCCCTCCCCCAAGCCCCCAAAACCAAACCCCAAAACTGGCCCTTGGTTACAAAAGTATGTGTGGTGTGGGATTTAGAAACTTGCGTAGATGTTGTGGTGCTCTGCTATGGGAGCAGCACCGGGTGTCCCCTAACCACGTGGCTGGCAGGGTATGGTATGTAACCAGCTTGGTGTTCTACTAAGCTGATGTTCTCCAGAAGACAGGGATATGTAGGGATATGTGCTTTGCCTGCTGACTAGTTATAGGTGGGGTATAGCTGCCAACTGACAGCCCCAGATTCAGTAAAGGGTGCAGCTTTATCTTCCTTATTGGTCAGCAGGCCAACCAAATTTTAGAGTGTGAACAGAGTTTATTAAATCAGAGGCAGCACTGCAGAAATACAACCGAGAAGAAGAGTAGCCTCTGAATGTACAGAGTGAGGTAGGTCGGTCTGGGTTAATTGCTTTACAATTGCTTTTTTTTGAGTAGTGCCTCACTGAGAACTTAATAGATGTGCTTCCTTCCAAGAGGATTTTGACTGTGATTGCTTATGCTATTGTGGTAGTGAAATTACTCATCATGGAGATCTGTTCATACAATACTTAAATTTCTTTAATTTGCATAAACCACGTATGACATGTCTTCTACAAACTGTAGTGAGACATGTCTTTTCAGCTGTAAATAAAGGATCATATTTTCTTGTTTCCCCAGGGTGTGAATTTGTCTGGAGGACAGAAACAGCGAGTCAGTCTTGCTCGGGCAGTTTACTGTAATGCAGATGTCTATTTATTTGATGATCCTTTATCAGCTGTTGATGCTCATGTTGGGAAACATATTTTTGAGAAAGTTATTGGACCAAAAGGAATCCTGAAAAATAAAGTATGTCATAATAAGATACTTGTCTCTAGAGAATGATTTGTTTTTCTTTGCTGAGTTCAAATGATTGCAAGTTTGTCAAGTTGCATATTCAGACTTTTGTTTCAAACATCTAAAAAAATGAAGGGATCCTTCTGAGATTTTTAGAGGACTTCTATAAAACACTGAGTTTCTGTATTGAAATGTGCTCTTGTTTCTGTAAATCAGAATTCTTTGATGAAAAAATCAAGACAAGGACAGTATTTTTTCTTAAAAATCCTGCATGCCTGTCCACAGTTATTACTGTATTATACACAGAATTCAAGCAACAAGAGCAGTAGTTCAACCATTGTATGTACTAATTTGAGATGTTGGAAAAACTTTTTTTTTTGTTATCTAGACACGGGTTTTGGTAACCCATGCAATCAACTATCTGCCTCAAATGGATACAATTCTGGTAATGTCTGACGGAGAAATTTCTGAGATGGGCTCCTACCAAGAGCTGCTGAAGCAAGATGGGGCTTTTGCTGAATTTCTTCGTACATATGCTAATGCTGAACAGAGCATGGAGAACAGTGGTAAGCTTACAAATAAAATCTCTTGAGATAAGCTTATGTGTGCCATGCTAAGGGAGTCATGTTAGTAGTGCAAGGAAAGTTAAAAGAAATTACTAGTTCTTGTGATATACCTATAGGTAGAGGTGCTTATTTCTTGAGGGCATTGAAGGTTGTGATATTAAATGCACCTTCTTTCTTAAAATTTAGGAAAATGTGGAGCAGATCTGTGGTAAAATTCCTCTTAGAGCAAAATTCAGATGGTTGTGAGATCAAGTAAAGGCCAGCGGGGGTTTATACACCCTTCCTGTGCTTTATTAGGATGCATCATCTTTATGCTGTGAATTCCTCTGGGGTTGGGGAGGAGGAAGAAGCAGCTCCTTTTTCTAGGTGATGTCCCTGACTCCTCCTTCTGCTTTACAAAGCAGCTGTAGAACTGCACTGATAGAGAACTATAGATTTTTTTTATTTTTTTTTTTATTACCTGCAGGCTGTTGCACTATTGAATTTTAACAAGGGAACTTAACCTCTTGTCTCCAGCCTGTTTTCTTCAGCAGCTTGCCTGTGGTGGTTTCCTGACACTCTTCCATATGGTCATGCCAAAAAGTATGAGGAGTGCTTGCGCTGTGCTTGCTGGGTTTAAGTTGTTGGTGCATGCTTGAGGCCTGTTAGGTAGCAAATGGTGCTGGTGAGTGCTGCAGAGCAGGCTCTCCAGAACAAGGAAGAGATTGAGCCCACTTTTTTTCCCTTCATCTTCCCTTTGGAAAACCCTTGATTCCCACCCATTCCCTAGAGTGAAAACAAGACATTTTTAGTCTACTCACATGCCTGTCAGTGGTACCATTTCTGTTTTGCCTTCTTTAGCTGTAGTGATGAAGCTGTGAAGTGTTAAAGAGGTGTTGAATGGTTGCCTTTGGCAAGGCTCCTCATACTCATCTAAAAGTTCCTTGTGTGAGGACTGTGAGCCTTGTTCTCTGAAGCTGCCCTCTACTATTCAAGGACAGTCTGTGTTGCCAGCCTGGAGGCTGCGAACAGCAGAGTTTGTTTCCTGGATGTGCAAGGTGGCATCTTCTCCTGGCTCCCTCTCATGCATCCAGCCATCCCTGATGGGGAGTTGGACTGGGGGGGTGATGTGTCGAGCTGAGGCTCGAGGTCAGGATGCCCTGCTGTAGGCTGCCTCTTCTCTTGGAAGGGTCTCTTGATATGTCTCAGTTGTCATTCTACAGACTGGGATGCTGGTTTGGGTGGACACTGTAGAGTGTTCTGTGAGTGGGGTTTCCCACTGTGAAAAGCACTGTGGGAAGAGATTTTATGGAAGCAGAATCAGGCTAACTTCTGTGTATTTTCTGTAGGTGCTCCTATAGCTACTTTGGGCACAGTCAGACTTGTTGCAGTCTTCTTCAGTGTGCAAGACTTCCGGAGGCAAATTAACTTTCTCTGTGCTTCCCTAGGAAGTTAACAAGTTGACTTGTACAAAGATTTGCCTCCTTTAATAGCCTTATTCTTTTAGCCTTTGTCTCTTCCCATTTCCAAGTGCATGGTAGGTTTTGAAGTCCTTTACATTAAACTAAGTTACTTTACTTTTCTGTTTAAATACTGAATCTTCTTTTGGAAAGTGAGACAGTGTTTTATCTTTTGCCGTGCTTCTCTGCAGTTGTCTAATAAAAGGCACT
The DNA here is from genome assembly GCF_031877795.1 of Strix aluco. Lineage (NCBI taxonomy): Eukaryota > Metazoa > Chordata > Aves > Strigiformes > Strigidae > Strix > Strix aluco. Next base: position 15,038,499 of record NC_133945.1, on the reverse strand, counting down.
TTTAACTTCAGTATGACCCTGGTGATTTGGAGAAGATTGTTCTATCATAGCGCTGGCCTATTTGCAGCAGACATTTCTGTTTTGGTCGAGTGATCTTCTGCCAATGGTAAAAGGTGAAAAATAGGGGCATTATTTGTCTGATTCACAGGGATAATATTAATATTTATCAGATGTGTAAAAGATCACTAAATATTATTAAAAATCACAGGTTCTTGGATAAACACAGAGTAATCTGTGATGGGAGTCAGCCTGAGCTAGCTGGAGGGGATGTGCATGCCCACTTTAAAAGGGAGGCTCCCTTATGTCTGAAGCCACATGTTGGCAGCCTGAAAACACTTAATCTGGAGCAAAATAGAAAACTGTGGATTGGTGCTTTCTGGCTGCAATACGTCCTGCTTCTGCAAGGGTAGTAAAGCCTCTCCTCCTACCCAGCCTCTGAGGTTTGGTTGTGAGTCTGCTCCTCATTGCTTCCCAGTCCTCTCCCATTGGGATTCTGCTGTCTGTGTGCTGTACTGCTGCCTCTCCCATCCTCAGCTTCGTGGTGTTCTCTGTATGGGAAAACTACCCACTCAAGAAAGCTACCCCCATGTGAGTCTGCAGGATGGCTCAGAGGGGAGATGTGAGCTCCCCCTTCTCCAGCATCCTACTTGATGCAGAAGGCAGCAACAAAGGTGGCAGCAGAAGCTGCTTAGCCACAGGGAGCACAATGTGCAGTGCTGCTGCTTTCAGCTGTGGGTACATGAAATGGATGCCTTACTGCGTCTACTGTGTATTATCTTCTCCAAAGTAACTGGAACTACATGTAAAATAACCTATCAGGTTGTATAAAAAGCATCCAAATCCCTCTTGCTTTTAGCAGTCTTTCCATTCTCTGGCATGTAGTGTGGCTGATTTGCTGGTGCCAGTACTACTCCTGCCTGTACAGATTGCTCTGGAGTCACAGATCTGCCCTGGACTCCTGTAAATGTATTTCTTTTTTGGTGTTGTCCCGTGTCTCCCCCCGCCTGGACTTGTAGCTGTTGCTACAATACCTTTTGCTGTAGAGATAGCAAATAATTACTTCAGGATTACCTCCTTATATTTCCTTCACATATAAACTAATGCAGCAGATGTTAATTTTTGTTGTAACAGGTTGGGGTTTTGCTGTATTTTCCAGATGGCTTCAGCATAAACTTTGGTTTGTCCTTGAAAATCCTGGAGCTATTTTTAGTGTTTGTGGGGAGTGAAATTGGCTCCACAGAAGTGCAACTGCACTGTAAGGTTGAAATGCTTTTTTAACTGTCTGGTTCATCTTTGGCCTTGACTGCAGTGCCTGAAAGATAGAGATGTACAGCACAATTAGTAATTCTAAATCTGCTTTACATTGTGTGGGCTGTGCTTCAGATGGCTGTTTCCCTAGTGTTTGGATCTGTGACTTTGCAGTCAGATTAAAAAGCTGAAAGACCTTTCAGTGGCTACTCAGCTCATTTTTATGAGAATTGTCAGCACAACAGACTTACTCAGTTTTGGTTTGGAGGGAAAGGGCAGTAAAAATACTCTGAGAGCTGGTAAGGGTCTGGACTGTAGGGTTTAGTTGAACAATCTACATATCTTGAAAGGAAGTGTCTTGATCTGTCACTTGTAGCTATTCAATTTGAATGTCTTTGAGTTTTTTCTTAAATTTTATGGACTTAATTCCCCAAATTCCAGCTGTTGTCCTGTTACAATATGGTACAGGAGTAAGCTGCAGGGCCTTGCTTGTCCTCTGTAGAAATTGGTTCCCAATTGCAGCAGCAAAAAAATAAAGTTAGATTTATTTTTAAAGTGCTGAATTTGAAAGGCAGATGGCTTCCTTGCTGAATAACTCTGTATTATACACTAGGTAGTAGTGTGTATTTCATAATAAAAATTAATTCTGCATTATGGGCTGGGGTTTCATATCTACAGGGTAAAATGCTGTGCCTTCACAATCAACACTATCTGCCCGTAAAGCCCAGAAGACCTGTATTTGGTGACTGCTTCTTTCTAACGTGAGGCTGCGTTAAGCTTCTTGGCAACGTTGGATGGTTAAGATAGCTTCTATGATGCCTGTAGGCTGGGTGCTTCTTTTCTTTCTGACTCCTTGGAAGGCAAAAGTTTAATATTGAGATGTGTTGGCTCTTTTTCAAATGTTGTTCTAGAGTCTGGACTGAGTGGTAATTCAGCAAATACCTGTCTGTGTCAGGAAATAATCTGATTTTCTCTTAAATTAATTTTACTTTCAGGAAAATTCAACTCTTCCCTTTTTCTCTCCTGAAGTAAAAGCTACTTGCAGCCTCTGCCCCAAATGGCAGAAGCAAATATTGGTTCAAGATGAGTGCTGTTAAAGTATCAAGATGCTTGGAAGAGTGAAGTATCTCACTATTTCTTACTAATCTGTCTATGCACGATGATGACTGTGGACTACACAGTGCTACCACAGGTCGTCATCTCTCGCTGCAGTTGCATGACTAAAGTAAGGCAGAAGAGCAGAGCTGGGGGAGCAGAGACGTAGCCATGTGGACGAAAGTTGCCATTCTGAGAACACGATGCTTTGCATCTTTAATGTTAAGGTCCGGGAGTCTCTTAAGATTCTTGAATGAAGTCTCTTCCCCAACCCTGGGGAAAATATGTATGGTAGTTCCGTGTACATAGGGAGGTTCTTCTGTCATTGTCAATAGGAGGCCACTTAAAATTTTTTTATTATGTCTTCATTAGTGCTATCTTGAAGGAAACAGAGTTTCTTGGTCATTCACTTGTAGCCATCTGACTTGGATTTTTTTCTTTTTCCTCAAGGTTGTCTTTTTTTACTGTGTATGAGGCTTGGGATTAAAAAGAAGTCCATTTCAGCGAATTTGATCCTGTCTTGGGCATTTATGCTTTTGTGGTTTAGGTTGTGATACTTGGATGTGTTTGTAAAGATTGAAAATGGTTGAGTGTGTTCTGGAAAAAGTTAATTATATATACTTTTAGACTCAGATACTTCATTAGAAGGAGTGATTCAACCTCTGGAAACAGGTAATTGCTTTTTTGCCATGTGGCTTTATATTACTGCTTGTGTTGGAGTTATATGAGTAGCTGCAGTTCATTTACAAGAGACTGAGTCATTACTAGAAGAATTTTGCCTGCCCGATAGAAGGTGTCTGCTTGGTTTGCATGGTCCTTGTTTGTGTGACTGCAACAGTTGCTGTGTCGGCTTGTAAATAACTCATCAGCAGCAACTTTTAATCTGAAACACTTCCATGAGGAAGTTTTAAATAAACTTTAAAGATGCATGCTGGACTTCGGAGTGTACTGAGTGTACCTAGAGAGGCATTGTTCAGGATTCAGCCCTGAAGGTCCTCTTTGCTCTCATATGTGTATTCAGCACTTGCGGCTGTTCCCTTCTATCATTTCTGGACACATTTTTCAAGAGTCTTCATTAGTGAGCTTATACTCTATGTGCACATGCCAGATTTGCTATGGTGATCTTGAGCATTTTTCCTTCTCAGGAGGTAGATGCGGTATAAGAAGGAAATCTTTGTAGCCTACAACACAAAATCAACTTTAAGAGCTGTTAGGGCAGGATGGTTTATTTGCAGTTTTGTTTGTGTGGGTTTAGAACTTCAGTGATGCTCTAAAGCACTACGATGCTGGAATGCTTGCTGGTTTTCGTATGGGAGCCTTTCAAAAGAAATGCTGTCAAGTGCTTAAAATAACCAGCAGTCCCATATTGGTTTGCTCTCGTTGGTATAAATATAAGAACTAAATCATTGAACTCTTCACTCTTCCACATTTTCTGCTTTTTTCTGTTTCTAGAGCACACTGAAGAGTTTAGCTTTGGGTTTTTGGAGTAATGAACCAACGTTCAGTTTGCAGACACAGGAGGGAACAGCTTTATGTTCAAGCAGTCTACACTTGATGTATTGATGAACTGTTTTATGCCTATGTCTTGTTTTAGTATAAAAACATGAAAACTTCAGACTCTAGATCTACCCAAATTTTCCCACATATCTTTTGAATAGATGCAGGTGGGCTTTTTTGTTTGCATAAACCTTTTAAAATGCAAAATTATTTTTTGATACTAATTCTGAATTAACTTTCATACTTGAGAATAGAGTTCCATTTAATTGACAGTTTTTTAGGAGTCAGTCATCTGGTTTGTATTAGGAAAATGATGGTACAACTTGAACCTAGATGTTTTACTCATGGCACTGTATTACACTGAATTAAATTACTCCAAGAAATATTTCAAGCTGACAGGTTTTGTGAAGCATTTTAGACAATTTTTTAGTGTGTGCTGAATCTTGTTACAAGTGGGATAACAAAACTTTTTTTTTTGAGTGACATTAGTAGAAAGATCTCTTGCTTAAATTAAAGTGATTCCTGAGGTTGCTTAAAAACACCAGTCTTTTGCATGTTGCTTCCTGCTTAATTTTGCAGGAAGGCTCAAAGTTAATAGCACATGCTTTCTCTTCTTACAGCTTCACTCCATCATTTACTAGAATGCCTTCTCATTACAGTATATAATGAAAATAATTTATAGCTAACTGTGTAAAAGATGTGGTTTGAAAAGGAGTGGTTGGATTGTAGGTTTTTTTTCCCCCACAGAGTGAGTCATGGTGTCACTTGGTATTGCATGCTTTAACATTAAGTATGTCCTTGTAATTACATTACATTATTATTACTGGCCTACATTTGGTAGAAAAATAGAAAAATAAATGTTTACTGTCTTGGCAGCTAGTCCTGTTGCGGGTGAGACTGGTTGTTCATCTGTCGGTTATCTGTCAGTATATGCACTTACTTGTGTTCCCTGCTTTGTTTGCACATTAGGACTGCACCTGGCATTTAGGATTAAAAAGGAACCTTGATAACTTTTTGCTTACCATTTTCATGTTTACTTTTTCACACCCATCCCCAGATACAAACAGTCCATCTGGAAAGGAAGGAAGGCCGATAGAAAATGGAGCCCTTGTGAATGAAGCCCCTGGAAAGTTGATGCATAGGTGTGTTTTTTCTCCTACACCCCCCCCCCCCCCTTCTGCCCTGTTACTCAGTCGTGGACAAACAGTAATTTGGTGTTTGGCTCCCATGAAAGGGTGAGTATGTATTGGCTAGTCCAGCTTTCATATGCTTTCCCATGGCTTCTGTTTGACTGCTGTCAGGTGGGGTGAAGTACTAAGTGGACCTTTAGTCTGACCTAGTACAGCTGCTGTTATGCTTGAGAGAGCCCAAAGGCAATCACTCTAATCACACCTTCCCCAAATCAATCTCATTGTGCCTTATTCTTGTGCTCTAGAGATACTGTATTTCTGGAAACTAATCAGTGTCTGGGAGTGCAGTTGCCCATTTTGATGCCAGTGTGGGTACCCTTTTGCACTCTGGCAGCTGCACTGTATGATAGGGTTTGTAAATGCTGATGTTGATGATCACCAAGCATTTTTCTTTCTGGAGTTTGATTACTCAACTAAGACTTCTTTGACTGGCTAGCCTGTTACTTGTATCTGACGATGGATACTTGAGAACTGATGCCATCAGGGAGGATTAGAAGCGCACTTTAAGGGGAGGAGAGAAGCAGTAGTAACCACTGGCCTGACTGGTTAGGAGATTGATTATCACCAGAGTAATGTAACCACTGACTTGGAGCTGTGGACTGTTGAAGTCTATTTATGAAATAAACACCTGGCCTGTATCAAGACTGAAAAATAAATGTCTTCAAACAGGCAACTCAGTAACTCTTCAACATACAGCAGAGACACTGGGAAGACACAGCACCAGAGCAGCACAGCAGAGCTGCAGAAGCCGCTTGCTGAAAAGAATTCCTGGAAGCTGACGGAGGCTGACACAGCGAAGACTGGGAGGGTAAGGTCTCCTGTTCCCACTTCCTGCACTCTTTTTCAATTTCAGAAAAATCCACAGGGTTCAGAAGAAAATACCTTCCAAAGGCCATCTAACTGGGGTGAGAGAGGTCTGAGTGGATTCTTGGACTTGCTGATTGTTGTGTAGTACTTTGTGGAAGTGTTGCTGTTCTCTCTGCTCCCAAAGCTGAGCCCCAGTTTTGCATGCAGAAAGAGTGCTGACACCTAAACTTCTGTTTTTAAGATGATGGGCCTGACCACATCAAAGTTTAAAAGAAGACTTGAAAACCTTGCAGCTATTTCTTGGAGAGAGGTTGTGACAAATTAGGTGACCTAATGAAATCTGCCCTTCAGCGTAAGGAGCTGGAATTGACTCAGATGAATTTAAGCCAAGTTTCCACTGTAGACACAAGCATCTAATCCCAGGATACCCAGGGCTTTCTGAGAAACCAGAGGGTGAGGTTCCTGGGAAAATGGCAGTTACACCTCCTAGCAGTGTTGCTTGAATCCTCTGGTTAAAGATAGATCATAGGATACAAGCTATGTGGAGCAAGGATTTCATTAAAGGCTATATAATCTTGTGGTAAAAAGAGTCAAAAGCTGGAACTCCTCAGTGAAGTTTCTGGCTCAGCCACTGATGCTCTGTGTTATTTCAGGCAGTGCTCTCCCTACCCTTCCCTTTCCATAGAAGACAGGGGAAAGATGGTGTGTGACTGCCCTGGAGGGATATCTGGTTTGGCACATCTCCATAGAACACTTTGCAGCTTGTGTTCCCAAGCAGTGTCTCTCTAGAGTGCAACTGTTGTGTTTTTATGGCCTGATGCAGGGATATTGACTTTAAATAGGGGTTGAAGAAGGGGGAATTGCTGGTTTTGAAACTTTTATCTGCAAAATGAATATTTTTTTTTTTCCCCCCCTTCTTCTCTCTTTAGGTAAAGGCAACAGTGTACTGGGAGTACATGAAAGCAATTGGACTCTTTATCTCTTTCTTGAGCATTTTCCTCTTTATGTGTAATCATATAGCCTCCCTGTCTTCCAACTACTGGCTAAGTTTATGGACAGATGATCCTGTTATCAATGGGACACAGCAGTACACAAATGTCAGACTGGGAGTATATGGAGCACTGGGAATTTCTCAAGGTTTGCTTGGTCTTACCTATTTTAAGATTAGCTGCTTCAGAATGTTTCTAATGCTCTTGGTGACCTTGTATCCCCAGAACTGCAGCAGCAGTTTCCTAAGGATTTGAGTGTGGGGTAGCTTAAGATGAAAAACTTGAGTGAATTAAAAAAAAAGGCAAGCAAACCAACCTATACAATTATTCAGTTAGTGAATAAGGTTTTCTTTTGTTTGTACAAAACAAGAATGAAAGTGGTTTGTGGGGGCTGGTGAGCCAGCAGTTGGTGACAAAATGTCTGACCCAGGAAATGGCTCCTTGGCCTGTAAATGAACCGAGCTGTGCTAGCCTGGCTCATAGGGACTGTTTGTCACAGGAGGCCATGGCTACGCTGCCTCCCTTGCAGCCACAGCCTGGCTGAGCTCTGTAGGCTGGTGTTTCCTCTGGCTGTTTGAGGGTCCAACCAAGGCACCACAGGGAGGCCAGCTCAGCGCCTTTTTATGTGTCCTCTGTGGTCAGAGTTTGTTTCCCATGAAACCTGACACCCCAAGTACCCCACTTCAGAATTGCCATAAAAATCCTTCCATAACAGCTAAATGCCACCTTAAAATTCAGTGGTCTTTACTCAGGGAAAATGCTCAAATATTACACAAAACTTTGTAATGGAGAAACAACTTGTTCCATGAGAGAGGTGTGGTGTTTTCACTGATTTTTTTTTTTTTTTTTTTTTTTAATTACTTTGCTGAGTCTGCCTGTAGTGAACCCCAGGTCTCAGGATTATTGTACTAGAGATGTGCTAATGCTAAGTGATGACAAAATGAAGAAGTCTGTTTAGAGTGTGAGGTGGAAACAGTTAAAAACAAGTCTTCTTTTCTAGGTATTGCTGTGTTTGGCTACTCGATGGTTGTGTCAATAGGGGGAATATTTGCTTCACGACACCTGCACCTTAACCTGCTGCACAACGTCCTCAGGTCTCCAATGAGTTTCTTTGAACGTACACCCAGTGGAAATTTGGTGAACCGTTTCTCTAAGGAGATAGATACCATTGACTCCACCATTCCACCAATCATCAAGATGTTCATGGGCTCAACATTTAATGTGATTGGGGCTTGTATCATCATTCTGCTGGCCACACCTATAGCTGCTGTCATTATTCCACCTCTGGGACTTGTCTACTTGTTTGTGCAGGTAGGAGGTTTTACTGGGGGGCACTGGGACCAGCAGTCACTTATCCTCTGTAACTTAAGACCGTTATTTTCTGACTCTGCACTGGGATAGATTTTAATGTGTTTGACTTGAGTCATGACTGGCTGTGCTTTGCACGGTTTATTGATTAGCTGATGTTAGCAGAGCATTTTCTTCTGTTGTCAAGTGTAGAATAGCCTCTGTGCAGAAGGTAATCCTTTTATACCTAAGCAGACTTTATAAAAATGCCAGTAGATTGAGGCACATTTTGTATAGCTTGTTGCTCAGAGACCACATATGGAAAACGTATGGACTTTTCTAAAACTTGCTTCCAAACAGTAGAGTAGCCTTTAGAGGGGTATGTGTGCATTGCTGATATGCTTGTTTTGTCAGAGTATTGTTTACAGAGCAAGAGAAATGATGGCAGCCTTTCACTCTGTCTTGTGTAGGTGGGGTGTGCTTGCTTCACTCTTGCTTTACTCTTAGAAATCTAGTAGAGCCAGTACAGATCAGAGAGAAGAAGCTGGGTTTTGTCTTTGACTCTTGAATTAGTGAATCCTGTCAGGCTCCATTAGTAAACCTTAAAGGCAGTGATGTGTGTGTTTTATATGGTTGAACTAAGCTTGCAGAGAAGAGAAAGAGGAGAAAATGGCTTATCACATGAGATGGTTTGATTGGTGCTTGTTTAAAGACAGCGGAGTGTATGTGATGGTCTTTTTAGGCCTAAAAGTATTGGAGAAGGCATGTATTCCCATGTGTAAGTTGAATCTCTGTAACTAACAGCCCAGATTGTCGGGAGCTCTCTTGTGATTCCCTTTGTCTTTTCAGAAGCAGTCTGTATGTTATCATAATTCTCATACTCTGATTTGCAGAGATTTTATGTGGCCACTTCTCGCCAGCTCAAACGTCTTGAGTCTGTCAGTCGCTCTCCTGTATATTCTCACTTCAATGAGACCCTCCTGGGAGTCAGCGTCATTCGAGCCTTTGAGGAGCAGAAACGTTTCATAAAGCAGAACGATGTGAAAGTGGATGAAAATCAGAAAGCTTATTATCCAAGCATTGTTGCAAACAGGTAAGAGTGGGGTTGAAATATTGAAAGGCAGTTGTATTGGGAGGACATGGTTCTGCTGCCTGTGCTCCTTATCAATCACAGCTCTCGGCATACTTGTCCGCGGGAGGGAAGCCTGTGTGAATAGATCTGTTTCACAGATGTTTTGCTTAAACTTCTCTGATGGAATTAAGATTCCTTCTGAATTTCTTTTCTTTCTAAGAGTTCCTGCTTTACTTCTGGGTAACTTTTTTTTAAAAGTTTTGATTCATTGATCCCAATGTTAACCACAACTGCTTCCTGAACTAAGAAAGGAATTTATGCACCCGAAAGGTCTTTTAATTTTGGATGCCTCTAGGTTCGCATGCTGCTGGAGCAGAACCTCAAATATCTTGCAGTTCCTGTGTTGCTGGCAGTACACAGAAGCCGGATTACTAATCTTTTCGAAAACAAGATGCGTGACGGAGCATTGGTTGGCCACATTCCTAACTCTCTGTGGGTGAATTGCCAGAAAGATGCATTACGTTTTTCTGTCTTGCAGGTGGCTGGCTGTCCGTCTGGAGTACGTGGGGAACTGTATTGTCCTCTTTGCAGCATTGTTTGCAGTGATTGCACGCAACAAACTAAGCGCAGGACTGGTTGGCCTCTCAGTGTCCTACTCGCTGCAGGTAATTTTACCATTTTTTTTTTAAAAAACAACAGCTCTGAATTGTAAGACTGTATCAGAAAGTCAGAACCTTGCTATGGCTTTGGAGGGAAAACTAAGGAACATAGGAAGAGAAAAATAAATAAAAATAACATCTGGAAATTTGCTGGGAAATTCCTCCTGTGCCTTGCCGGTGTGAGGGCATGTTGCTAAGACAACTCATCCCCTGCATATTAAAGGCATCTGGACTTTTCTCTTGTCCAGCGCTGGTTAGCCAAGATCTTGTCTGTGTTTATGCATTCCATGAACTTGCAGTGCTTTGGTGGTTTCATGTTTTTTATTTATTGCAGGTAACATATTTAGTGTAAACTGCTTCTAGACTTCTTTTCTTCTTGCAGATTACAGCATACTTGAACTGGCTAGTTCGCATGTCATCTGAGCTGGAAACCAACATTGTTGCTGTTGAAAGAGTCAAAGAATACGCTGAAATGGAGAAGGAGGTGCGTTTGAGTTGTCCCCCACACCTGTAGAAGTCAGTGCCCTGTTCTGAGGTCTCACCCACAGCCTGGCTGAATGTGTTGGAGCGTGCAGCTGCGCGTGTCCTCTGAGCCCAGGGATGGGATAGGGCTTAGTGCCGTCAGTGGCCTCCCTCTAGGGACAGGCTATATCTTAGCAGGTAGTTCCTGTGGGTGCTTTTGAGGTGTATCCACTAATATTTATACAGTGTTATTTAAGAAATGTGCTGTTCTGCCCTGGGCTAAGCAGTGGACCTGTACAAGTGTTTAGTTCTCTTAAGTGCTTAAACCCTATTTTTTTTGTTTGTGTTTTTCATTTTGCTCTCAGTGTGGGGAGTAAAGAGTAAAACTTTTTTTGTTTTGGTTCAGATCACCTAACAACTCATTTCATCTGCAGTTGTGCCCCTTTTGGCTACAGAACAAAGTTCCCCATGGTTTCTCTTTGCTGTGTCTGTCCCTTGAACCTGACTTGAATCACTACTTTTGCAGCCAGACCTTATGAGGACCCTTCCTAGAATTTTTTCTCAGGTTCTGGTAGCAGACCAGTGTTTATACAGTTTAAAGCCTTTTTGTTTGGCACTGGCAGTGAATGCAGTAGGGTGTGTTCTCTCCCATCTTTGTGGGAGGCTGAGGCAGCAGCTGTTTACCAGCTTGTTAATCTTTTAGTGCTTATGACTCAGTTGAACTGCTTCTAGTTGCATGTCTGGCTTCCCTGATGGTTTCCTTACTGTGGTGGGGTGTCCAAGCAGATTATTGGAATATGTGCTCCTGTGTGATTCTGCTGTTGGTAAGAGGAGAGTTTATCCAGCAAATGAGACTTGTGATAGAAAAGCCCTTGGCTCCATGTATACCATTTCGTCTGCCTTGGGACAGCTCTTTCCCTTTCTTCCCATCATCATCACATTTCCTTTTGCAAATTACACACTAACAAGGATTTTTCTTAATTGCTTTCCTCAAGTCCTCTGAGCCCACGTCCAGTTGAAGGAGGAACTGAACAGATATGTTTGTGTGGTTCTTTCAGGCTGAATGGAGTATTGAACAAACTGCCCCAGCGAGTACCTGGCCCACAGAAGGGAAGGTTGAGTTTCGAGGCTATGGTTTACGTTACCGGGAAGATTTGGATTTGGTTCTGAAAAACATAAATGTTACTATAAATGGGGGTGAGAAGGTAATGAATCTGAATTTATAGTAGAGTATAAGTTTATACTTTATATAGAGTATAAGTTAAGTTACTGTTTGAGTCTGAATGCATAAGCCAAAGAGAGGTCTAACCCTGTTCTGTAGTGTGTCTTGGGTCCTTAAGAACTAGAAGAGCTTCTGTAGAATCAGTCTTACTGTAACTGGCAGATGTAGTGGGCTCTTACCCTTTTAAAGGTGTGTCCAGTGTCATGGGATAAAGGTACACTGTTGTGTGGGCTTGTGAAGTATCTTTTGGTCTGGTTTCATAAGACAGTGAGGTTTGTGCTGACTTATTTCCCATTCCCAGGAAATTCTGCTAATTTGTTTGCTGTAAGCAAAGAGCAGTACAGGTTGCAGAGAGATTAAGGTAATTATAGTCTCAAGAAAATCAGCTACTAAGTAGAGAGGGGAAGCCGTGATCTAGTGACAAGGTGAGACTGCAGGAAAAAATGGAACTTCAGAGTATATTGTCTGGATCTGGTCAAACTGATGGTGATGTGTGTGTCTGCTACTGCTTCATTGCACATGTGCTCGCACACATCCCGCCCCAGTCCTGTGTGGACTCTCTGATGTCTGATAATAGTGTGATCTTGCACGCCACAATAAAAAGTAGCTGCAAGACAGATCTACTATCTGACTTCCAGCTACAAAGATGATCAGGGGGCTGGAGCACCTCCCTTATGAGGACAGGCTGAGAGAGTTGGGGGTGTTCAGCCTGGAGAAGGCTCCATGGAGACCTTAGAGCAGCCTCCCAGTACTTAAAGGGGGCTACAGAAAAGCTGGGGAGGTACTTTTGATCAGGGAGTGTAGGGGTAGGACAAGGGGTAATGGTTTTAAACTGAAAGAGGGTAGATTTAGGTTAGATCTAAGGAAGAAATTCTTTACTGTGAGGGTGGTGAGACACTGGCACAGGTTGCCCAGAGAAGCTGTGGCTGCCCCCTCCCTGGCAGTGTTCAAGGCCAGGTTGGACGGGGCTTTGAGCAACCTGGGCTAGTGGAAGGTGTCCCTGCCCATGGCAGGGGGGGTTGGGACTAGATGAACTTTAAGGTCCCTTCCAACTCAAACCATTCTTATTCCCTATTTGTGGTATCCAACTAGGCATTTGCTTTTTTCCCCGAGTGCATGCTTTCTACCTACAAATATGGGCAGAATATTACCTCAAGAGTGGTTAGAAAGGGCAGATGGGAAGAGATATCAACCAACCAAAGTAGCAATCTTTTATATTTATTTTAAAAAAAGAAAGGAATTGGTGAAAAATTCAGTCTAACTGGGAAGCAAAACTTACAGTATAAAAGTGAGTGCTTTTGGTATATTTTTGCTATAAATTGAAACAAGATAAATATCAAGTCAGCAATTATAACTGTGCAACATGAACCAAACAAAGGATTAGGGAAACTTTGGCCTGCTCTACCCAATTCTATCTGCCTTTCTAGAAAAATTGAAAACTTCTGTGATTGGATTGCAAATTTCAACTGGTTTTTGTTCTTTTTTTTTCATATCCAGTGATGTTTCTTCCCCTTTGATCAACCTCAATTTGTTATACTGTTTTGGGGTGTTGATAGCCCGGCAAATACAACAGCCTTCTGAAAATGTGCCAATTTCAGGTGGGTGCTTGGAAGTGCTTTAACTCTTCCCCAGAGTAAGTTGTTCCTGTATTTCTTCCCAACAGATTGGAATAGTTGGAAGAACGGGAGCTGGAAAATCCTCGCTTACTTTAGGTTTGTTTCGGATTAATGAAGCAGCTGAAGGAGAAATTATTATTGATGGAATTAATATTGCAAAGATAGGGCTCCATGACTTGCGGTTCAAGATCACCATCATCCCTCAGGTAGGTGCAAAATCCTGCCATTACCAGAACTCATCTTGTAACAGTGCTGTTTCTGTAATGTGCTGGGGAGAATATATTTATTCCTTTTCTGATCTGTAGCTATGAAATTGAGTCACTTCAGCATGCTCTTTCATGGACTTGAAACCAAGCTTTTTTCCTAGACTTGACTTCGATTTGCTTGTGCTGGGTAATAAGTAGGAGCTTGGCTATGGTTGAGTTGTGGTGTGGAAGCAAAGCCTTGGCCTTTGGACTCATGGGGTTTGTCAGCACCCCACACTGATCTGGGTCTGACCCCAGCTGAACACCTGATCAGGTTCTCCTCTTTTGGCCAGTAGAGGGGATATAAAGTCTTGAGTATTTCCACTTGTGGAAAGCCCTCATGGGAGTTGTTCTAGAGATCAGTTTCCACTTTGATTTTGGTTTCATTCTTCTTGGAAACGGAATGAAGTTACTGCATAGTCCAGCTGTGAGGGACTGGATTTTGCGTTGTTATTTCAGACTTGATATGCACTCTTTGGGCCTTTGTACTTTGGCAGGATCTTGTGAGCGAGGTATGCAGTACTGTTCACTCACAGAAACCTGTACATATCCATCCCAGCCTAGCCCAGCAACTGTGGGTTTGATAATCCAAAATGTTTGGAGCTATGGCTTTGCAAGCACTGGACTTAGTCTCAAGTCATACTGTGCTTTCTGTGTAGCCTTTATTGCCTGTCTGTTCTGATTCCAAGTAAGACCATAAATTGTGTTTATAGAAGTCACCGTTGCAGCGTGCTGGCAAAACCAAGTGAGCACACACTGTAAGAGGTTTTCTGCAAAAAGTTTCTTGGAAACTTTTGGAAAGTTTGCTTTCTCCTTTTGATCACTTTGCATCAGTCTGACATGACTAGGTCAAAAATATTTCTAAAGTAGTGTATCTCCATGCCCAGGAAAAAATGCATTCATTTCATTAATACTGCAGCTGAAGGCTTGAAATATTTACAGATGGTGTAATTCCCTAAGAAGTGGAAAGTTGACCTAATAGTCCCTGCTGACAGAACATTGGGCAGGGAGTGCCTGCTCTTTAGCTTAGTAGCCCAGTAAAGAGAAAGTTGGCTGTTGGTGTATTGTGGGGGTTTTTTTGTGTCTGTATGTTTTTTCCTTCTCTTCTGGAGTCATGAGTTACTGACTCATGAAAAGGTCTGGAGTGCCAGAGTCTGCAGAGGACAGAGGTCAGGCCCCCAAGAGGAATAAGAGTGAGGGAGAATAACTTGCTGTTATTGGAAAAAGTGAGGCCTTGGTCCTAAATTCAGTATAGCTTGCTTGCAGCTGCACCTGGACATGTTGTTTTTCTTTCACTATCTAAGAAATACTTTTGGAGCACTTGCCTTGTTCTGTGTACATGGTGAATCACCTCTTTCTATGACTAGGATCCAATATTGTTTTCTGGCTCTCTGCGTATGAATCTTGATCCTTTTGACCAACACTCCGATGAAGACATTTGGAGGTCTTTGGAATTGGCTCACCTGAAAAACTTTGTATCGTCCCTTCCTGATAAACTTAATCATGAGTGCGCTGAAGGTGGAGAGAACCTCAGGTAGGTCAAAGAACCATGCTTCTGAAAATTGCCTTAAGAACTAAATGAGAAGTGAGAGGGAGGTGTGTGTGCCCTCCCATCTGCAGCCTTACAGCTCACCTGGGGCAGTATGGAGCTAGACCCTAGCAATAGCAGTCCAGCGTGGGGCTCCCCCCGCCCTGGCCATGTATGAGAATTTGGAGAGGGTGTTGGGGAATTCTTCATCCATGACCAGGCAATCAACCAATTAGGTTTTATTCAACATGTTTTAAACTCTTAAGTTTGGGAATTTAATTTAAGAAATACTCTGAATGCTGTGAGGTTTGACAGCTTGGGCAGTCCTGGACAGGATTTTAGTGGCAGCAGCCTGCTGTTTGTAGTGGATGCTCTGAACCTCCTATGGCTCTTGCCCAACAGATGGAGTTTTTCTAAGGAAGCTGTTAACTTACTTTTTGCACCGTAACAGGGATATATGTTCAGGCTGTAGGCATCATTTAAAGTCCAGCCCTCAACACTGCGTGGATTCAGTGAACCAGCCTGATGCAGTTATGCTGAAACCATTTGCAGTGTATTATTATTATTACATTGCCAGGACTTCATTGCGAGGGGGATGTAGTTTCAGATGCTGTTAAATACTCTGCAGTGAAGTAGCAAGACTGACCTTATCTATTTTGGTGGATTCTTGGCAACTATACTTTAGACCAAGGAATTGCTAGGCTTCAAAATGAATACTGCAAACTTGTTCTGACTTGTTTTCCCACCCTCCCATCCCATCTGCCTAGTGTGGGACAGCGCCAGTTGGTGTGCCTGGCACGAGCTCTGCTCAGGAAGTCCAAAATCCTGGTTCTAGATGAAGCCACAGCTGCTGTTGATCTTGAAACAGATAAGCTTATACAGTCAACAATAAAGTCTCAATTTGAAGAGTGTACTGTATTAACTATAGCACATCGTCTGAACACAATCATGGACTACACAAGGTAAAGTAATACCACTTTTGAAGAATGGTCCATGTGACCTGCATTGTGCTCTACTTCAGTGAGCATCTTTATGTGAGCCTAATGTTTACCTGTGCATTTCTAGCCGCCTCTCCATGCTGGAATCCCTGTTTTGCTGGGTGGAGGGTACATGTGTTACGGCTTGTGGTGGCTGTGCTTGGCCTGGGAAGCTCCTCTGGTCCCTCTCTTGCCCTGCTGTTGTGCCATTCCTGCCCAGGCAAACTCGGAAGGGGAGGGAAGTGAGGATAGGAATCTGTTCCTGGGTCTTGCCCAATTTAGGCACAGCTGGAGGAGGCATCAGAGCTTTAGGGAGCTCATACCCTAAACTAGGCACGGACAGCATAAGGAATCAAAGGGGCAGGTCCTGCACTTCTCTGAAGTTTATTTGACATATCTCTTTCCATCACTTTTGGTTATAGTTCATACAGTCTCCCTCATTCTCAGCTGCCTTGCTAAGGCGCGGTTGAGGGCAGAGTTGTTGTTTCATAATTCCACTTTTAAACTCTCTTGTCCTTTTTATCACAGAATGGCAGAGAGTAAAGTGACCAGTGATAAGATTTTTGTGTACTTTTATAGACCTCTCTTTGTGCTGTCAGTAGTGAAAGATAAGAGACAGGAGCATTGCCTGTGCCAGGCCCAGCACCAGCAGTACTGGCACCAGATGGACATCCCGTTCCATCAGGGCAGCGGGTAACATGGTGCAGTAGCACCTGCTAAGGGCTTAGTGAGCATCTCTGCAGTGCCTGCCCAATTAGTGGAGGTAGCTGAAGGCATTGTTTTAAATGTGAGCTGACTTTACCGACTGTAGAAACTCACTTTCTGAACTTTCTAATTCCAGTTGCATGTTTGTTTTGCATACGCTATGTCTGCATTTGTATTTTGTCAGCAGAAGCGGTGTAACAGCAGTTGATGTGGTGCAGTGTTATGGGAAGGTTATCCCAGATCTTGCAAGGTCTTCGGGGCCCTCACTCACCTTGACAAGAAGTGCTGCCATCTAGTTTCTGGCTGGCTCAGAGCACAGTCAGAAGTCTCATGGCTGCCTGCAAATGACTGGGTAAACATATGCTGCATAAAAATAGAGCAGACACACCATCTGCAATGGGGTCAGGAAGGACAGAGTTGAGAACCTCTGCCCATTCATACGGCCTGTGCTGTCTTTGCTTGCATGTAGTGGCTACGCTACAGTCACTTTCTGACTGTATGTGTGCATCTGTGTTCATTGGCTTTCTGGATCTTCTTGTGACTGCTTTTTTTTTTTTCCCCTTGTTTTACAGAGTTTTAGTCCTGGACAGAGGAGAAGTAGTGGAGTGTGGTAGCCCAGACCATCTACTTCAGGAAAAAGGCATTTTCTATAGCATGGCCAAAGATTCAGGCTTGGTGTAACATTTGAACTTGGGTAGTTCCTGTGCGGAAGAGGGAGGTGATACATTCAGAGAACTGTAACTTCCCCCGAGCTGGTGTGAACCGTACAGTTCCACTTCAGACCTAGTGAAGTCAGACAGAGTATGGCGATGGAAGTAACATAAAAATGCAATTTTTTTCTTTTTTTATTCTACTTAGTATTGATTTTAGCCAGCTTTAGGAGAAGCACATACACTGTGCAGAATACTTCAGAGACTTCTAATTTTTGACTAAAATCTGTCATTATATGCTCAAATGTAAGGCAGACTGATTCATCAGAGAAGTTCAGAAAAGCTTTTTCTTTTCATCTGCTCTTATGTTCTGAAGTCCCCCTTTTTTGTTTAAAACATTTTTGCAAATGCTAGTTATTTGCTTGTTTGCTGATTTCTCATTTGATGAGCCATCTATTGTGGGATGCACTTGGAACATTTTGTGGCATATAGTACTATAGTCCAAAGACTTTTTTTTTCTTCTTGTGAAACAACATGTGTGCCAGACTTTCTCATTATGGCATTTACTGTACATGGTTAATGCTTTTATGCATTGTCCTAAAGGTTTCATGTGTTTACAGTGTATAGCAGCAAGTTCACTATAATATGTCAGTAGTGCTGATGTGAAAGAGCACAGTCAACTTCAAAGCAGTATTTAAGCATGTCTAGAATGACAATCACTCCAAACCCACATTCATGCAGCATTTGGTGTGTTGCAGTACGCAGTACCTGGTCTTACACCCAGTTCACTCAGGAATTCTGACTTGGGTGGTGAATCCTGGTTTATGCCTGTGGGGACCAGGCTGAGAAGTGAGGATTTGCCTGAGTGGAGGCTGCAGGCTCGGCGTGACGTTGACTGTAATACCCTTGGCTTTGGCAGTTCTGTGCTTTAATAGAAGCTCTGCCACATCAAGGACCATTCGCCTTATATCAAAGAAACATGCCCTTCATGCTGCTGCTGTTGACTCGAAAATTTTGTGGGAAACTGTTCTGTTACAGTTGTTTAAAAAAAAAAAAACGTTTTACTGTTTTTAAAGTTGTGTGTCAGAGGGGTCTAACAATTCAATTAGCAATGGAGATCTATGTTGAATGTTCAGTTTTCTGTGGGAAGAAGGAAGTTACTTTTCTCATGTTCTGATTAGTCTTATTTTAAAGGAAAATGCTGGAAGAAGGCAAACTAAGTCAGACCCAAATCCTCAACACTCTGAGAACGTGGACTTCTGTTAATGATATTGCTGACCTTAATACTAGACAATGGTCTTTAGAGTAAAACTATTTATTTTTTTGTAAATTACAACTCTCTGAAATTGAATAGACTGAAATTTTCTTTGGTATTTTTTGTAACGACTATACAAATATTTGCAAAGAACTTCCAGTAAAAAAATTGTTTGAAAGATAACATGACGTGTCGTTTCTTGCTTTGCATTTGACAAAGGGTCAGCTTTGTCAGTTCAGGTTTTGCCTTGAAAATAGAAATTACTGGTACTGCTTAGACTAGCCAGTGGCTAGTTCTGATGTCTGGGGGGTGTTAGGGTGGGTAAGAAACCTTGAGTGCAAATAATGGTGTGCTGTGGTAGGGCTGGATCACATCTCATGGTCTCTCTTGTAACTTGAGGACTGCAGTTGTTGAGCAAACCGGGTAATAACAATGGATCAGCAGAGCAGGATTCAGCAGTGCTGTGGACCTTTGTCATACCCATGGTGTCCGTGGCCTATGTCTGCCACATTTCCTGGGCAGCTTGGTGTTAGTTTCCTCCATGGAAGTGGAACGAGCAAGGGCTGTTTTGGGAGTTTGGGGAGGAGCAGTGGGTTTTGGTTTTTCAAATCACCTAATGCTTGTGCAGCATTGTGTTGCCAGAAGGTGGAAAGATTGGAGCAAATGGTTAGTAAGGAACAGAGAAATGAGCTTGTCAGGTAAGGTGCGTGGCTGGTGGTATTTTACTCAAGTGCATTAAAATGGAGACGGATCTATCTGCAGAGGAGACCCAGAGGAGGAGCTGTGAACACCACTGTGAGAGCTGTCCTGCCTGGGGACAGTCATCCTCCAGGAACACTCGATGATCCTTCCCCTTCCACCCCCTCTTCGGAGAGCCTTGGGAAGGAAAGGGGAGAGGGGCCACTGGCATTGGACGACCAGACAGCAAAGCTCCCTGTGCTCCCTCCTTGCCTGTGCAAACTGGTTATCACCAACACCTTCCTCCAGGCAGAGCTGCAGAGAACATCCAGTGAACAAATTCAGACAGGATTTCAAATACCTTTGAAAAATCTTGTGGGTTTAGTGTAGCTTGTTGCTGAGATGGAGACTCTGCAAGTACTCTGCAGGTTGGAGATTGAATTCAAAGGAAGTTGTATTGCTCGAGTTCTTACTTTGGTGGAAACTGCTTTCAGATTTGAGGAAATGATGCTTTCTGTTGGACACTGATGAACAGATTTACAAGCCTTCACATATTCATAAGTCCTTTGAAAACAATGGAACAGCACTTAAGAGCAGGGTTTGTTTGAAATACAGAACTTGCAGAATTATGCTTGTGCTGTGTAAAATGTTTGCAGTGGAGTTGGCTGTGTAGGAACAACTTAAACTGCATTTGCATTCTCGAACTGGGTACACTGGAAGTGTCACTGGATGTTCTCTGTCCTATTCATGGGCTGTTTGTGATCATTTGGGGAACTGTGTGTCCAAAATGTTGTATTTTTCAGGGTAGCCTTCTAAATAGTGCAGCAAGGGGTCAGAAGGCTGCTCTTTGTGTGCCCTTCAGTCTTGCTGTTTTTCAGTGATGTGGTTGTTAATATGCATCGCTGTGTTCTCCCAGTTTGATGTATTTATACACTTGTTAGCACAAACCCTTCTGCCCCAGCTCTGGAGCAGATAGTCTTCTCTGTTTGCCCTAAATACCTGTCAGTGCTTTATGCTGTTGCTGTATTGATTCATGATCCTGACTCCAAATGTCTCATCATGAAAACGGTGAACATCTTGTCTGGATGTAATTTGAACAAAATTGTGTTATGTGTGATGAGGATCAGTCTGAACTAACCTTTGCTGCACGTGGAGCTAGCTGAACACACAGAGCTGTCTTCCCACAGAAGCTATGTGTAAGAGCAGTGTCTATAGGTACTCTGAGGTACCCTGAAGTAGGAGCAGTACAGCTGTGAGGTCCTGTTGCAGCTAGGAAAGAGGGCTCTCTACTGATCCCTGCCTGCAGTGTTACTGGGACCAGCTGCAGAAAATGATACAACTTGCTGCAAGGTAAGGTGTTAGAATCTGGCATTAAAACCAGCAGATCTGTTTTCAGATAATCTGTTTTCATTTCTGTGTGTTTTGTTTGGACCTAATGCTTATTTAGTACTTGGGACACTTTCAGCACTTCTGGGCAAGTGAAATCTGGACTGATGGCTGGTGAGCTCCAGAGTCTGGTGCCATCTGGCAGGGAGCAGTGGTTGTGCAGCTGGGGGTGATGAGCCTCCCTGCAGCTGGTGGGGGGAGCACTAGTAAATTCAGGGGTGTGGCACTGAACTCTGGTAGCTGAGCTCAGAGTCATCTAGCAGATGTATTTTCTTTGAATGCCTTGATGTCATGTATTTTCCTTTATGCAGCAACGCTAATGCCAGCTCTGAAAGACAGCGTGTGGGACAGAAGGTGGGGACTGTACTGGGAGTGTGGCCTGCTGCAAGCGGCTTAGTCCTCAGGCACCTTCATCCAGGTGCTGCAGAGCAGGGTTTCCTTGAGGTGTGCTGCAGTGGCATGGCCTGAGTTCATCCCGTTCTCATCCTCTGGGTCCCCTCCTGGTGAAGAAAGAACTGTCTGCCCACCAGCAAGGACCTTCACAGCTGGTAGTGTGGTGCTTCTGTAGGTGGGTAGGTTCTTGCCTCCTATGGAGCATGTGGAAGCCTAGCTCCATGGCTTTGCTCTTTTTTTTTTTTCTTCTTTTTTTGATAAAGATGGCACAATTAATTTCACTTAGATCAGTAGAAAAAATGGAAACCTTGTTTAGCTGCATTGCTGGCTATTTATGTGTATTTTGTGAAAAATTTGCCAAATACCTGTCAGGCCGAAAGTAAGTGGCCAGACTTTGCATCCTTGCTGTCACCTAAAGCAAGGCTGTACCTCTCTCCAGTTCTTTCTGCGCTCTTGGACCTTTTTTCCCAGTCTTCAAAAAAAATGTTATCTTTCAAAGCAAAGCTCTTCTCTTTCTCTCAGAACCATTTTGTTCCAATCTCTTCATTAAAACATTAAGCATCTGTGAAACCAGTTCTGATCCTGGTGTGCTGTATCTTCCATCTTCCAGCAGTAATATGTGTGCCACTGCAGCCCCTGTGAAGTTAGTGGTGGTGTTCTTAATGATAATAAATATTAACATATTATAAATTATAAACATGTTGATATTTATAGAAGAGTAAAAGAAAACCGTTGGATTTACTGTATGGGATTTCAGTGCATGTATATCCTGGCTGACATTATTTGCTGCAACATGGAAGATACCTCGCATCTGGAAGAGCTGATTCTGCTGATAAAACAGCTCAGGATTTTCAGGAGAGCTGCAAATAACACTCTAGCTCTTCATGTGTGTGAATACAGCTACTTCCGTAAAACTGTTCCCAGTCTTGAGCCATCTCTGAAGAGACCCTTTAGTGGTGCAACTGCGGTGTAGCACAGAAGTGGTCGTGCTCTGGGTCACTGATGCCTTTAACATTTTGGCATTCCTGTGCATCTTGCAACCATCCAGGGAAGTAGGAGTGCAACTTACAAACAATGTATTTGGGATGAACTTGGTGTAAATCAATGCACACCACCTTCATTCTTATTTTCTAGCTTTAGCAATTTTGGTATTACTTTAGACTTGGAATCATGGGAAAAGAATCTTTTGGTTTTTTTAGGTAGTTTTTCTCTCCTACATAGGCTGTGCTTTCACTTTGGTTGAGATAGCCTTAAATGAGGAGGGAAAAGGAAAGAAGTAAATTAACTTGGAATTGAAAGCTCTAACTCTTGATGTCCAGATTGAACAGTCAATTGGAACAGCGAAAGTACTAATTAAGCTCTTGACCTCATTACACACGATTGCATGGGAGCCCTATACTGGCTCAACTGTTTGAGCAGGCGTTCCGTGCGGAGCGGGTGGCTTTGGGAGGGTGAACTGCTGCCATGGGTGCACAGGGTGGGTAGGTGCTCTGGCTGGGCTGGGCTGTCTCCCCGGGGCTGTGGCAGCCGTGCTCATTGGCTCCCAACCCCCTGCTCTGGGTTCTGCCTCCATGCGGTGGCCTGGCCTGGCCTGGCCATGCAGCCACAGTCCCTCAGGCAGGAGCACAGCTCTGCGGGCCGGCCAGAGGGGGGTTGGAGATACGAGCTCTCCACAGAAACGCAGGGACATCGTGTTCTTGCTGTGGTCTAGGTAAAAACTTGTTTCCCTGCTGGACCTAGTGTGAAACACTTGCTTTGCTCCAAAGAGAAAAACAGGGTTGGAAAGCCACTGGGATGTCAATAAACCCTCTTTAGGTTAGTGGATTTTATTTGGACTTTGAGTGGGTAGCTGCTGCTGAGCCAAACACAGCTGCTCTGTGTATGCTGCACTTCTGCTGCACAATAGCTATTAAAAGTTAATGCTGCAAGAGCATAGACAGGGCAAATCCAGGCACTCCATTAGTTCTAGACATTCAGATTACTGGAGGTGTTGGACAGACTTTTATTTTTCAATATGTAAAATGTTTTCAGGGCAATTTATGAGCCTGCTGTAGTTACCTCCTGTGCTAACTGCATAATAGTTTAATCTAGGAAGAAGTACCTTTGCAAAGACCCAGCAGGCCTGTCATTTTATACACAGCTTTTTGTTCCTTAAACCAGATTCTCAAGAGAAGACGGTATCTCCAGGCATTAACCCCTTTATGTATTTTGCTTTGACCAACTTCCAGGTAACTTTCTGGGATGCTACTTAAGGGATGACTATTACCTTTTTTGAGACTTGAGCTCCCAATTTATCACTTACTGTACCACTTGGACCTGAAGCTGGGGACTCTGGCTCATCTGAAACACAGGGGTTTTGTCACATGTAGTTCTGGGAATCCCTTATGCCCTTTCAGCACAGCTTGACATGTGAAAGCTGATAGTATTTTTGCTTGCTCTTACTTTGTGCAAGCCGACAGCAAAACTGTGCCCTTTCAAAGATTGCCAGTGTGAAAGTATGTTTTGATTATTTTCTCCTTCTGTTGCCTTCTCTCTTCATTACCAAGTTAGGAACGGAAAGTGAGCATTTAAAAGATGTTTATAGCAGAGATTATGGTATGCTAAAAGATGTTTCAGAATTACCCAGCAACATGGGCACTTCTGTTTTTCTTTGACCTCAGTTAAAAAGAAAAAATACCTAACTTACATCTCATTAGTTCTAAATGCTCCTGGTTTTGAGATCCACTGATAAACCTTTAGAGTGCTCATAACTTGTATCTGTCGTTTGATTTTTTTTTTTTTTTTTTGTCTCTGCCCTTGAGTAAGGTTTGGAGAAAGTAGAGAAGAAAAAATTGCCTCTTTGCTGGTAAGCACCAGTATGGCAGCAGACATTGGACTTCGCTATCTTAGGCACTTGTCCAGCAGAAGCTGTTAACTGCTCTTAACATGGGTGGAAAGGCTGTTGGAGAAGAAACTGCTGGGTTTTGCTGGTCTGGGTTGACTCTCACCAGTTTGAACTCTCCCACCCCCCCCCCCCCCCCCATTATTCCTTTTTATACTATATTTACTTTAGCTTACTCAAGAGCTCCATTTCAGTACTTGATTCTATTTTTATTTCAGCTTTCTAGAAAATGAAGTGCTTTAATAAAAGTCACAGTAAACAGCAGTATCTCACTGTGTGATTTGTTTGTCACGTTGTCTTGTGATTCCTGAGGAGAGACGTGGGAACCGCTCTGACCGCGGCACTGCAGGAAGCCCAGCAAGGCTTTGCTTTCAGCTGCTGTTTTACTTTGTTAAAGTAACACCTGAAAGATGACCATGTCAGGGGCTCTGCGGCACCGGGGTGGCACGTGCAGGAGGTAAACTTGCACTCAAGAAGAAAACCAGAAATGAACCACCAGGTCGACAGGTAAGTCCTTGCTGCTTCCCCCATCTCCAGGCTACCACGCTGCAGGGATCAGAGGAGGACAATTCCCACCACACGAACTCCTTGTTGCCAAATTCAATTCGGAAATGTTGGCATCGGTGTTTGGACACGCTCTGCTGTGACCAGCTGGCATTTGGCAGCAGGGCTGCTCCAAGCCTTCAAGCAGAAGGAACGATGCTCTGCTGCCCAATCCCAGCCAAGTGACTCTCCTGCATCAGCAAGCCTGTGCCTAAGCTGGCTCGCTCTCTTCCTCCGAGCAGCCTGTCCGCTCTGCACAGCGTGGTTCACTCAGGGCCCTCCAAAGCTGACACGGAAAGAGATGGAGTGGGTCTGATCCCCGGCTGCGACCACAGGCAGCCCCCAGGCAGCCGTATGCTCTTGGGCTTAGTGGCATCCCACCTCCTCTTCCCTGCTCCCCCAGTGTCTGGGCACTTGGGGTGACTAGATCCATCTGCTGCCTTGGAGTCCACATCTGTGTCAGAACAGCGTGCAGGTGAGCAGTCCCTAAGGCATTGGCTAAATGCTAAATTTGTTCTGCCTGGAACTTAAGACAAGCTGTAAATAGTTAAGTTTGCTTGCTACCACTTAAATTCTTGCTTGCTGCCCATAAAATCTTGCTGGCTTTTAAAAATGATCTGTATAATCTTTAAGTATGGCAGTATATTTGGGCTCCATTTGTAGTATAAATCAGAAATGTTGTGGTCTCTTTCTTTTGGCCTGTTTGCTTTTATACCATAAAAGCAACAAGGCATTTAAGTTCTGGCTGGCTCATTTTCAGTGGAAAAGTGAGATTTTGGTATCTGGAAACATAATGAAAATGGAATTGCGAAGTTTCCTACAGAAAAAACATGTATCCCAAGTCATCCCTTTTCATCTGCTCACTGCGGTTACAGCTCAAACAAGATTTGGTTGCGTGTCAGGCATTTTAGAGTGAAACAAAGATAACTCCATTATGAGATCAATTATTCCCAATAGTGGTGGGGTTATGGTATGTATACTCCATGAATGAGTCACGCAAGGCCCGATTCTTCCATCAGTCTGTAGAACAGTCCCTTCTGAGCTATTAAGTGTTCCACAGTATCAAATTCAGCTATCTGACCATTTTCCAAGACTAAAATCCTGTGAACATTAAAACAGAAATGTAAGCTTGGGGATATAGCAGCAGCTGTAATAAACTTAGTTATTTCTACTTATTTTAGAAATAATTTTAGTGCATGTTATTCAACCAAGCTTCCCAGCAGCTTTTCAGCTGGGAAACAGCTGTGGGATAGAAGTAAGTTTCTGTTGAGTGACTATTCAAGTACTGAGTTTGTGGGAGGAGAATTTTTTGGCAACTGAGATTGGAGTAAGATTTGTGAACCTGTATTTTAGCTTCACGATTTTAAGATGATGCAAAGAGCTGTAGCCATGGTTTTGCTATCAGTGGGGGGAAAAAGGGGTATGACACAGCATGAAATGCATCATGTGGGACTAAATGATCTTTGATTAACCTATTGGTGCTTGGCTCATTTAAGATAGCTCGTTACGATCTCTATAGCAAAGCTTTGAGGGTTAAACAAGAAAAGGACAGAAATGAAATTGCTGTTCACTGACACTGTGTGGTTCATCTGGTTCACACAGGTTGCCTGTGTCTGTCTTCCTCCTCAGGAAAGTGGCTGAAGAGATTACCTGTCACAGTCCATGATGGTGTTTATCCGGTGAGCTATTGTTAACACTGTGCTGCCTTTGAAGTGGGTCCTCAGGGTGGATTGAATCTGAAGATCAGTTTCAAAATCTACTGCTGCTGTGGCCTCATCTAGAATGAGGATTTTGGCTTTCCGGAGAAGTGCTCTGGCCAGACAAA
Organism: Strix aluco; assembly: GCF_031877795.1. NCBI lineage: Eukaryota > Metazoa > Chordata > Aves > Strigiformes > Strigidae > Strix > Strix aluco. Next base: position 15,012,289 of record NC_133945.1, on the reverse strand, counting down.
CCAGCTGTTTCTGACCAGTGCTGCAAGTGAGAAAGAGGGATGGTAAACAGAGCAGCAGTCACTTTTTCCTGGGGTCAGAATACGTGATTAATTAGAAAATAGCAATGAAAAGGTGATTGTTCCCTTTCCCTGAAAGGGTGATCGAGGCTGGTGGCACTGCCAATTAACAGCACGAAATAACCTAAGGAAGTGAAGGGACTGTATTACTATAGCACCCTGGAGACCTGCATTTGGAACAGGATTCCAGTGTTTTAAGTGCTGCACAAACACAAGCCACCACAATGATTAAGTCTCAAAGGTCTTCCACTTGGTGTCTTATGATTTGATTTCATGCTGCTAAACAGGACAATAATGCAGCAATTTGCATTTTTTAATTTTTTTTTTTTTTTAATTTATTAGACTCCTTGTCCCGCTAGCTCTCTGTTCTCCTAGCCCACAGGCTGGCACTGCCCTGCCACTGTGTTTCGGCAGATGAGGTACCTTAAGTTTTCCCCTTGGTCAGTGCACTTATATTCCAGCTGATCTGGCAAATCTGCAACAAAGTTCTTGAGCTGAGTCAGTTCCAGAGCTGTCCAGATGTCTGCATCACTGTATTGGTTTAATGGGTCGAGATTCATTCTTAGAGAGCCAGAAAACAAAACTGGATCCTGAGCACAGAGACAGTACAAACAACTCCTGAAATTAATTATAAAAACGAGCTCTCTGGTTTTTCCCTGCTGGGCTAATGTCCTATTGAAGGGAGACTAGCATGGCGTAGAGGTTATTTCCAACTTTGAAATTTCTGAATGTCCTGCCTCTCACAGAATCTATAAATTCTTCCTGGGTGTAAAGACTTACAACACTGCTAAAGCATTTTGGAAATTAATTTCATACCTGGGGAATGACAGTTATCTTGGTTCTAAGGTCATGGAGACCTAGCTGAGCAATATTTAGTCCATCAATTAGGATTGCTCCTTCTGCAGCTTCCACCAATCGCAGCAATCCCACAGCAAGAGTAGATTTCCCAGCTCCTGTTCTTCCAGTTATGCCGATCTGTAAAGGGCAATGGAAAGCTTTTGGTTTTGATGTTGACAGTTTTCTACAGTCAGAAAGACCTATCATGTAGCTCCTCTTGGCCTTTTAAAGAGAGACAGCTTTGCATGGATCAAATCTTCAGAGCTGTTCAAGATTTGCATAGTCTAGGAATACATTCTTAAAGCAAATAATTTATAATTTGTAGTTGTTTCATATGAAAAGGAATCTTGAAAGTCTTTGATGGGAAGAATAACTAAAAGACTTGGCAGCTAGAACAGGGCCTTGATGTGGCACTAGATTTAAAAAGTGAAATTCTTTTGCTGTAACTCTGCTAACCTTCTGTGAAATGAAATGTCATTCAGAAGAATGTCTAGTGTATGCAGCAATCCTGGAAACACTGCTTTGTACTAGAATAGGTGTGCAGGGTGATAGATGGGCTTATACCTTACTGCACCTTTCACGTGTACAAGTTGCTGTACCTTGGCGTAGGGCAGGGACTGTATCTGCCCAGGTCTGATCACTGCAAAGCACTGCTCACACTCTGCAGCTCTTCTGAAACGAGTGGCTCTGCTTACCTTCTCTTGCCCATTGATGGTTAGGTTGACCTGCTTCAGTGCTAACTCCAAATTTGGCCTGTATCGCAAACTATAGTTTCTAAATTCAATTCTTCCTTCAGTGAGCCAAACGTGACCTTGAAGTTTGCCATTCAGAGTCCAGGGTGCCTGAATAGATGAAAACAAACAACAATGTATAAAGCTGATTTAAACTACCAAATCAAGTGGCCATACTGAAAGGGAAAGCTTATGAAGACATCTGTGCCAAATTCCCCCAATCTATTTACTGTTTCAAAAGATAAAAAGGCCTCTCACATTCATATTGCAAATCCTTACTTTTTACTTTATGCAAAGATGCTAATCGTCTTAACTGAAAATGGGGATAAACATTTGTTTGCGTGTCAGAGTTCTGACATTATAAGTGGTTCAATAAAAAAAGATTTATATGTCCCTGTAAACAGGACTGAAAGTCTCCTTTAGTAGGATCTCTGGGCAGTATATGGAGAAATAATTTTAATGATTACAGAACAAAAATGATTGACTTTTAGTGGCATCAGTTATCAGAGAGTTGCATCTGAATGCGTGCAATAAATACATACTCCAAATATGGGCAGAAAATACGGCTCATTCCATGAGTGTTACCAAGTGAAGCTATTTTAATGACAATCTAATGCTTAACTGTCTTAAGAAAATAATGATGATCAGAGGTTATAAAACAAGTCTAGTCAGCTGGATAAAAAAACCAAATGCTGCAGTTTTTTTAAAGGAAACATAACTGGTGTTTTAGAGGGGGAAAACGAGGGGTTTTGTCCAGGTGGAATAGAAAAGTTATTGATTTAGTTCGCAGAGATGTTCACTTCTGCTAGTAAGGTCAATAGTTGGTTAGCTACCTCCTTAGGAGTCCTCAAGTATTCTCTCACTCTCTCCACAGAAACAATATTGTTCTCTATTTCCGTCCAGGAGCGCACCATCCAGTTCAGAACACCAGTTATCTAGCAGAAAGAAACAGAGCATTAGGACAGATAAAATAAGTCTTGACCTACGCTTGTGAGGTACTTGGTACTTTGTCTTAGTGTTTATTTATAAAGACCTCCTCATCAGCTAATTACTTCAGAAATCATCCCTTAAAAGGCTAAAAAATAACCATGGATCCTTGTGAAGGTTCATAAAGCTGTGTTTAAAGAGCCTAGCCAGCTCCGCCCCCCCCCCCCCCCCCCCCCCCAGCTTCTTCTCAGCAAGTTTATAGAGAATGAAATGCTACTGACTTACATGCTAAAAGATAGTGTAACTTTTCTTAGGCTATTGTGTAACTAGTCTACAAGCAGGTAAGACCTTGCTTCAGTTGCTCAGAGCATGCTGTGACCTAAGTATGAGTTCAGATGCAGGAGGAAAATGATGGCTGGTACATGTGTTTGAGGTTCATTCTCTAAGGGGCTGTGTGCTCCAGATGCTCTGGGTTTCAGCAATGACAGGAGGGTTTGGTAGGAGGAAGCATCTAGAAACCACAGAAATAGTTTGTGATTTCTTAGAAATTAAAATGGTAGCAGAAATTAAAATACAAGTTGCTTTTGATGAAAGGCAAGCATGGTATTACTTCAGTGCTGAGTTACCTGAAGAGCACATGAAATGGAGAAGCCAGCAGTTCCGGGACTAAGATGTGTTCTGCCCATTGCTGCAAATAGTGCTGCAAACAGCACGATGCCATTGCCTAGAAACTCCAGGTTTGTAGCAAGCCACCTGCAAGAGATGGAGAGGACAGGGCTGTTGCTAGGTGCCCTCTTCCTTTCTCCCAAGAGAATCCGTGATTGCTTTTGCAAAACACTTGTGGAGCTGCTGGGGTATAGGATGCTCAACAAAGCTCTTGTGCCCTGGTTGCTCTTATCTAGCCACCTTGGAGCTCATGAATGGTGCCAGTCTGTCCAAGCTGGTTGGCTTGTGGTCTCTGCTAGGATTTTCTCCAAGGGCTGTTGGATGAGAGCAGCCACACGCAGTTTCTTGCATGAGTTACATACTCCTCCTGGTCTTCCTCACTTGTGGCTGATGGCTCTATTGTCTGATGGGTTCTGCCTACACCACAGGCCTCATGCACTCTGTCCCGTGAGGATGGGCCTCACCAGGCAGGTACTGCAGCTTCCTGCGTTTTGGGCACCAACTGATACCTCTAGCAGTGTGTCAGTGTGTGTGTGCTGCCATGGGAGCATATGGGTTGTGCGAGGGGCATATTGCCAGAGAGGGGCACAGTGGGAGTGATAATGAAGGAGACTACCCCACCCCAAAACACTGTGTGCTACTGTATCATCTTCTGTGTACCTCCACCCAAGCCCCAAGAGCTTACAGCTTCACTCACCAAGGCCATGGGAATACAGGATCATTTTCTTTACACTGCAGATTTGTACCTGTCAGCAACTGCTCCAGGGAAGCATATTCGCTGATTCTCATCCACTAAAAAATTGCTCTTCAAAATAAACCTCTCCTGGTCCTTGTAAGCACGGATCACGCTGCTCCCTTGGAAGGTTTCTGAAATGTGGGAGTAGATGGGTGATCTGCTGGCAGCCTCTGTGCGTCTCAGCTGGCAGGAGGTGATGACGTAGAAGTGCTGGTACAAAGGGAAATGGAAGGGGAAGTGATTTGGTGGTTTATGCTTCCATGGAGGTGCCCCACAGAAAATGTGGGCAGGGCTCAACAACTGCAATAGTACGTACTCTCCTGGTGTTACAAAACCTAATGTGCAGGTAGGAGATGTCCTTAAAAGGTGAGGTAGCATTTCTGCCTGTGTTATGTCCTGTCTTCATTAAGAATAACCCCATGGTTAGTTAATGCAAAGAAGCCGGGGTACTCTGAACTCACAAAGCCTCTAAACTTGCATTTACTTTCTCCTGTAGACCAGCCCTTTGCTTGACGGAGAACAGAGGCACGCTTGCGCCCTTATTTGCCCTTCCCTCATGTTCAGTCTTAGCTGGCAAAGTATTTGAGGTCTCAGACCCCAATGGGAGAGCTGCATGGCATATGTGGATATATTAAAAAGCAGTGAAGGAATTCTGGAGGAAAGAAAAAATGCCTTTGGTCTTAATATTCCATTTAAGTAATGGAGAGAAAGAATTTAGCTCTAGGTGGGACTTGATCTGGACATCAGAAAAGCACAAGCCTCTGTGAGGTCTCTGGGATGCTTTGGAAGGCTGAGGTGATGTGGGAAGAGCCACTGACATTACTCTTGTTCAGATGCAATTCGAGGTGATGAAACTAGTTTCTGCATGACTCTGTTCTTAAGAAATGGAAGGAGGCTTTCTGCAGGGACACGGCCATGCTGCTTCAGCCTCTCCTGTCTGTGTATCTCTGTGAGCTCCTACCTGGAATACAGCATAAAGAACAGTCAAGGGCACTATGGCCATTGCTGCTCTTGGTGTAGCCACTATAATCACAAGGTAAATCTCCAGCAAGTTGAACAAGAACCCCAGCAAGGACTTCAGCTTGTCAGGGATGACAGAATCAATAGCATCCATTTCTCTGGAGAAGCGGTTCAGTAAGTTTCCAATGGGTGTTTGCTCGAAGAAGACCATTGGGGATCTAGCAACGTTCCTCAGCAACTGCAGAAACAGCTTGTGCGATGCTAACACACCACCGAGAAGGACTGCTGCTGTGGAGGCAAATCTGCCAAGGGCTGTAATATAAAAAATAATAATTTTTACTAGGTCTGAACAAACTCATCTTGGAGTTCTACTTTGCAAGATTATGATTTTTACTTAGTACTGTGATTGCTATACTAGTTGAAAGGAGCTGACTTTCTCTTCGGTAGCAATTAAGCCAAACCTCAGAGCTGCAGGGTAAACTACCCTTTCTGTAGGGTAGTTACAGAGGGGTGGAAGACCTTCTAAGCAAGCTTGACGGGGGCCACAGATTCAGCAACTTAAACACACAGGACAAATCCTTTATTCTTCACAAAATGAGCTTGACTGGAATGACTTTGAATTACTCAAAGTCTTGGGTTTCCTGCCTCCAGATTCACTGTCAGCACAGAAGGGTACCCAACCCTTCCCACTCTTTTCAACTTGTTCCAATGTTTCTCAATCTTTTGTCACTTGGGCTGAGATTTTTCCAGATTTGATTTCTGTCCTAAAACAAGTGGTTTATTTTTTTAAAGGGTGACCAAAAGAATTGTGGCCATTTTAAAAGAGTAAGATTTAAAGAAATGTAGAATTCCGTAAGTTCCTTTTTTTCTCTCAAAAGACCTCAACCAAGATTTAATTCAGCATGGAGAAGAGCCACCACTTGCACTTGGATACAATTCATTTATATTGGAGGAATGGAAAGGGATAAGAGGAAGAAAAATAGGCAGATGATGTTGGATACAAGGGGGCAGGATAGAAAAATAAGGATGTTCTAGTTCTTCCATTGCTGAATGTTTAAGGGCTCAGGTTATTTAGTTCCAGCAGGAAATATAGAGGAAGATGCTGTTCATCATGGTCTGCTGAAAGGCTCAGGAGAACTCTTCTAGCATACCATGAAGTAGAATTTCAGGCAGTAACACTGGAAATATTGTTCAGATCCCTTAGAAATCCTCTGTGCGTCAGAGCCTGTAGTTTTAGATCCCATGCCAAACCTTTAGGGCTGGTGCCAAAAGCCCAGGAGGCTAAAAGCCCATGGGTATGCACTTGTTTATATTCTGAGAAAACATCCTGGACATGGGAAAGGAAGATGGAAATACAGAGAATTAGGTGAGCAAGTTAAATGAACCTTGAACAACTCCTAGTGCACCAAAGACTCCAACTCTCAGCTCTGTGTGCTGTTGTGTCCCGTTGTGGACAGGGTCATCTGTCCATATGCTGAGCCAGTAACCACGAGAAAATGACACAGCTTGCTGACATGTGAACGACAGGATGATGTACACACACAGTGGTAAGCCTGTCGCCTTCAGGTAGGCTGCGTAAATCGAAGTATTAACCTAGAGCAAAACAGTTGGGGAGAAATAGGAGAGGTTGGGAGGATCAAGCTTGTTAGCAAGGAAAACCAGCTCTGAAACAAGGAATGATTTATTATAGTGTATCTACTTGGTTATCTATCATGGGCCATAGGAACCACGTTAATTCTTTTTTTGTTTTCCTCAGGGATGAATAATGAAGCCATGCTTAAATAAATCCATGGTGTTAACGAGTGATTATTATCAACTGATGAATGTTACTGCAATAGGCTCGTGTTACTGGTGGAATACAGGTAAGGCTTATGCCAGGCAGTGGTTTTCATTTGTTCTTGGTGTGACTGAGAACTATCATGTATCCCACTGACTGCTCGTGTGAGTAACTGCTGATCAGCAGAGGTGAGATCCCAGTCTGGCTAATACTGTGCTTCTCTAGGGGAACAGCTGCCTCCTTTGGGGTGTCCAACTTCCTACTCCCATCTCAGTTACCAGTGTGTAGCTTCAGCAGTTCGTTTCCTCCCCATGTTTTACTGCTGCTACCATGTTCCCTGAATATACACCTCATCTGTGCCTGACTCCTCGTAGCTGGAATCCCACACCTGCTTCTTTCCTTTCACAGTACCCTCCTTGCCTCAGGCTTTTGAGGTGTTTCCCTTGGGCAAGATGAGAACAGTGATGTGCCTCGTTGCCCCTTCCCACTAGCCTCAAGAGTTTGTGGACAGACTCAAGATTACAAGTTCCTTGTAATCTATCCTCTTCTGTCCCTTACCACCACCTCACCCTGATTGCCTCATTGCACTCTCCACCTTCAGGTCAACTCTTGAACTGGGATCTCTCTCCTCAAGTGGTTACAATTTTTTTCCCCCCTCTCATTTCCATAATGTGCTCTTTGCAATGTACGTGCATTATTCCTATTTTGGAACCAGTGCTTAGATCAGGGATCCAGGGAGATACAGTTTGCATAGAAGGTGCTACGTAAAATAATGCTGAAATGACTTTGTCTCAATCTGTAGGGCAAACTTGTACTGCTCAGCTGACTTCCCTGGAGCTGCCCTGGTTGAACTTAGGCAGTGAGCTGACCTGCCTGCCGTGAGTGGGTCAGTAATAAACCCATGGTATGTGTCTTTGCCTTTAGAAGAAGGTGCTGTGCTTACCCTGCCACGCTGAGTTTTCTCTCCCTTGGTTAATCTTCCTTCGGTGGCTACAGCAGTGGTACAGTCTTGACTTACAGGAATAGTCTCCCTTCCCCTAGCAGATGATTTGACTGAATTGTCACTTCTTAAAGAAAACAAAAATATTTTCAATTTTTAGCCAAGGCAGTGAGTATTTTAAAGCTGGATCTCCTTACCCATCCATCCCTATATTCATGCCTATTTTGAGGGCTGCAGTTTTCAGGGTCCTCCAGAGTGACCCCAACCATTGTCCATATTTACCCCAGGGACTGGGCTCTGTCAGGCTATTAACAAACAGAAGCTTTCAGCATTCATTAGCTGTGGCTGGATTGAAATGAGTCAGACCTTACAGCCCCACTGGGAAGAGAACAGCAAGCCTTGTACATGTGGTCTGGAACAAATTCTGTCTCCTTGTGAAATAAGGAGAAAAATGTTAGTCAACCTCCATATTCAAGAGCAGTTTCTTACCTATTCTTAAGGTTTGCTTGTTTACTCTTATTAATTTACAGATCAATCCCAAACCTGTATTGTACTCAGTAAGAACCTTCATGTAGGCTTATATGGGTTTTTGGAGCAAGTTCTTCAGTGTCTGAGACTTTAAGCTTACCTAAAGAGCTTCTCCTGTGATGGACCATTTCTAGAAGTGATGGTGTCTTTGGTGTCTCCTATAGCTGTCAAATAAATGCATTTTTTTCCTAAATGCTTTAGAATCCCGTTTTGTCCTGTATAGCCTTTGAGAAACTGATAATACGGAGGAAAGATTAATTACAAAGAGTTGTTTCTAAGGGTAGAAATATCAAGGTGAGGCTTGAAGAATAGCACATATAGTTGGTAATTCTGTTTACTGCCTGATTGTTGTCTACTAAGATGGAACTGTTTATTCAAGAACTGATTTTGAGGTGATGAGTCAGCTAATTTGACAAGCATAATTTTTCCCCATACAAAGCGACAGCTTACTGTGATTGGATGTCAGCTTTAGAAGTCCATAATAAAATAAATGTAAGACTGGCTTTTCCAGTTTTGTTCTCTTTTCCCTCTTCCCAACTGTGAACAGCAGCAGACCCCCTTCCCCTACCAGTTCTTCAATGTTAAGTATAATATTAAGGAAACAATTGACTGATAGACCTAGGAAGAATGATTCCAACTCATTTGGGTTACCTGGAAAACTAGCACCTGCCTTCTCTTCTGGAGTAAAGTGTGAACGAAGAAATTCTGCAAAGGCCCCATTTCTCTGTAGAAGTTCTTGGTAGGAACCAACTTCTGAGATCATTCCATCCACCAGAAAGACAATGTTGTCCACTTGAGGCAAAATGTTGATTGTGTGAGTCACCAGCACACGAGTCTGGTTGAATAAAGAGGGAATAGTTACAGTTGTTCTGGTGTTTCCCTGCTCACTCGAGCAGTTGCAGTCAGCTGTCTTCTGAAGAAAGACATGTACTCAGTGTGAGCTATGATTATTACTAACTTGGAGATATTTTTGTTATTTATTCCCATCACTTCTGACTGTCTTTTTGCTGAAGTTTATCTTTGCAGCACAGCTTTGTGCCCATTTTGAAAGTGCAGAACTCGAGAGCAGAGGGGTGAATCAACTTGCTTTGTGTCACGCACACCATAAAAGAGTGAGGATGGGAACTGAAGCCTGAAGTCCCAGGCTAGCAGCCTGTATGTAGGAGGACCTTTTGCTTGGCTCACTGAGTTCCATGTTGTTGGTTGCCCTCAAGCTGAAGCTCTTAAGTAGAATGATGTTAATTGGAGAGCATGTCATATTTATTGTCACCGATATCAATACTTCAGGATTAAATTTGTGCCTGAAAACTTCATCAACCTGAGTGGAGTTAGAGTGCAGCTCCTTTTCATTTCAATTTCTGAGCATATTTGCATGGATAATTACATGTAGGAAAGGACATAAGAAAAGTAGTTTTTCCCTAGATAATATATTGGCATGTTCTATATTTCTAATATACAATCAAGCCCTCTGAGTACTGCTTAAGTCCAATACATTCTTTCTTCACCAGTCTTTCTGTTTCAATACAATAATTACATTCTGATACTTACAACCTCCACATGAAGAGAAAGGTATTTGTAATCAGACATGGCTGTTTTAATTGGACTTTCTAATGAAAAAAATTACCTATTTTCTTTCTACAATGTGAAATTGAATCAAGTATTTGTAGGTAGTTTATACCGTGAAACAGAGGCTGTCCTAGCATCCCATCTCATGTAACCACATTTATTATCCAGATTGCTTGAGAGCAGAGAAATACCAAGGAAAACCAAAACACAACCAATGCAAAAAAGAATGGAAGAGAGGTGTTTAAGATGGATTTTAAGACTGAAGTTTAAATTATGAACATCTGGGTGATTAGAACTGTAAAGGCATCACTGAACTATTCAAAAGTGATGGGATTAAACATTTTGATAAGATACAATGAGCTGGAAGAGATCAGACAGTAAATCTCAAAAAGGAAGAAGGATAATGTCAATGGAAGACCAAAGAACTATAAACTTGCTGTAGAAGGCTGGAACTAGGCATGTGGTTTGCATGAGGATAAAGACAGTCTTTCAGGAGAGCTTAACTTTTCAATCTTTCTCCTCCTAGGTGAGACTCACTGCAGGACTTCCATCTGCTGTGTGGACTGCAGAGGTTACCCATTCCACTTCCACTGTTGCTAACAGTAGTACCTGCTGTGACTAGCAAAAAGTAATTTGGGAGCCTTTGATAAAGTGAGTAACCCACATTAATGGAAACATTTCAGGGGCCCTGATAATTAGATACATTTTGCAGTCTTTTACAGTTCAGGATTTATAACACACCTTGTCCTTCAGTAAGCCGTTGGGTCCAAGAACATGTTCAAAAATGTGCTGTCCAACATGGGCATCAACAGCTGAGAGGGGGTCATCAAGTAGGTAAATTGAAGCATTTTGGTACACGGCACGAGCAAGGTTCACTCTTTGCTTCTGCCCTCCAGATATATTTATTCCCTGTAAAAATGCATTGACACTGTTTATTCCAAAGCTACAGTATATTTGCCAACTGTTGGCTCCATTTTACACTAAGGTTTTATGACTTCCTTATTTTTAAATCAGTGCCTCTCCCTCGCTCCAAACAGGGCTCTTGAGATGCAGAGGCAGATTCTCTTGAGCAACTCCAGTCTCATGCAGAAGAGGACATAAAAATGACCTGGATTTGTTGATTTTTGTCTTAAGCATCTCTCATATCTCTGGTTAGGTCAAGAGGTGGGCTTCAGACCCCATTAAATCACGTCCTGACTTCTCAGAAATTACTAAGCACCTGCCTCCTGCAAGTTTAGTTCTTTTGTAGGTGTTTTAAGCAGGTCACCCAAAGCTGTAGCTACTCATGGAAAAGTTGGCCAAAATATGAACCCAAGCCAGTACCTTCTCTCCTATTTCACTCTTCTGCCCTGCAGGGAAGCTCTCCAAATCAGGTTGCAGTGCACAAGCATCTATCACTCTGTTGAACCATGTTTCATCTATCTCTTTCCCAAAGAGAATATTATCTTCCACTGAAGCATTTTGTATCCAAGGTTGCTGGGGGACATAAGCTGCAGTGTCCTATGAAAATGGAAGTGGAAGAATGTTAACAATCTTCTTCATAAGCTCACTTTGACACTGTGGGAACCCATCTTTGAAAAAAAGCTCTCCCAATTAGATTTATAGAAATCTGGAATGATCATCACCATTGATGGGTCTCAGAGGACTTTGCAAAATATGAGTCTGCACTCTCATTATCTTATAGAGGAGGAAACAGAGGTACAAGTACACATTGCAATTTACCAGGATGCCTTCAGCTCACTGTCAGAGTGGGAAATGGAACTGGATCTTTGAAGTCCTGTTCCAGTTCCCATTCCCAAGACCAGGCTCATCTGAGAGCTCTTAAGCACCTTCAGATAATTAAATGCGGGCTGCTACATACAGCTTTTGTTAAAATTCAGCAGTAAATGGGTTTTCATCAAATACCTGATGCCTTGGTTAGTACCTTACTGTTCCTGAAGACAGCCTAATTAGAAGCAAATGCTCAGAGGAAAATTTACCTTCATGGTCACGCAGCCATCTGTCTTCTCCAGCTCACCAAGTAATGCTGACAGCAAGGAGGACTTTCCAGCACCCACCTGGCCAACCACAGCAAGCAAGGAGCCTTGAGGCACCATAAGATTTATGCTATAGAGAAAAGATTAGTCTCTTATCACCTTTTAGATACACTTTTCTGAAAAGAAAATGACCAAAATTATTGCTGTTGTCTTGCAGCAATAAAAATGTACCAACTGAACCCACTGATTTCATACCGAAGCCTCAGTTGCACAGGGTTACTCTTCCCGTCATGCTGACTTTTTGCAGCAGAACAGGACTCGTCCCTGCAAAGACACCTCCAACCAGAGAGTCTTCATCCACATCCCAATCTGAGTTTCAAACCCAGATGCCCACTCTGGAGACAGGCTAGTCCAAAGCACTGCATATAAAACATTCCTGAACATCAGAACTTTTCAACACTCTTTCTTCTCTCAAACTGCAATGCCTTTTGAAATAAGCATGTAGTGATGTCATATATTATATCTGCATACCACCAATTCTACTTTTTTGACTTAAATTACTGTAATTTCATATTTGAACAAGAAAATTGTGTAAAGAAAGCAGTCCCCATATATTAAGGCAACATCCAGATATAGGCACCTTCCCCATTTATGTATTCCCAAGCATAAAAGCAAGATTACATTTTGTCTGACTTTGTTATTTTCAGAATTCAACATTAACTATGAAGCAAAATCAGAAGCCTCTAGATATTCCACACTGGTTTCATTTAGGCCCTGAGGAATTAGTTCATTCAGCATCCCCTCAACCTACAGAATTGAGATGACTAAGGGTAAGTCTGTACCTTCTAAGACAAGGAGAAGTTTCTTTGCTCCAGCAAAAAGTCCCATTTCTTATGGTGATACTTGCCTGTACTAAAATATGAGGAGAAATGGAACACTTGTAAATTCAAAGGTAGGTACAGAAACATCCCTATTTATATGACTTTATGTTTCAGTGTGTATTTATATTACATAAAATGAACCTTAAGTATGAAAAGAAGGTGTTAATTACCAGATTAGATTTCATTGTTAGAAATAAATAGGCATGAAAGATAAAGTGACAGTAAGGGACAAACATTTTTCTCTCGACTATGGTAGGCACCCTAAGAATGGAAGCTGAACAATGGAAGCTATTCCTCTTATAAGACAACAACGCTGACACAAAAGCTCACCACAGTCAGAAGTGTTTCTGCTTGAGCTCTCGGGATTCAGTTCTTCCAGATTCAGAAAAGCTGCTAAGCGGTTTAAAGAGACTTTGGCCTGAAATGAAGAAGCACACAAAAGCATAAGATTTAGAATAGAAGGGTGGTAAAACTCAAAGTGAAGACTCAACTAGAAGACCCACTTAAAATGTTGACTAGGTGCTGTGTTGCAGATGCTGTAGGCTTAGATGGACAAATGCAGCTCTTTCTTATGTTAATTACCTTTCTTTCCACTTGGCTTAGCAAAAAACCATATTCTTCCCTGTGTTTTGTTTTCTGTTACACAGTGAAATTGGTGCTTTTTTCTCCAGTTCATCCTGCAATCTTTCCAGTGATTGTTTCTGTACATGAAGAGCTGTGGCAGTTTACTTGGGGTGCAAGAGGGAAATGAATTTCCCAATTACTTACTGGACAATGACTTGCTTTTTTCTATGGCCTGGGCTAGCAGGGTTTCCCCTGATCTCCCGTGGAGATTTTGCTCCATCTGTTCTGATTTCTGTGATTAAAAACAGAACTGGAAGCACCTCTGAAATCTAATGGTGCTTGTGATTGGTGCCAAAAGACTTGGTGGCTATTTTGTCAATATGTGGAGCCTTTCTGAAAAACAATGCTACAAAGTACCTTCAGCTGCAAGTCCTTGCACTTCACTGTTTCACAGAGCAATTAAATAGCTAGCCCTGACATTCAAAGCCCTAAGAAATCCCTACCTTTACCTGTTAATGGTGATATATAAAAAAACACTTATGGCCAAAGAAAGAGGAAGGTAGCCTGCAATTAACCTGGACAGCAGCATTTATGGAGAATGGCAGGAAGGAGTGCGCAGTGTTGAGAATGTTGATCAGTGTTAAAGATACAAAGGCCTTCTGAGCATCCAGGACATGTGTGTTATCCACCAGGGTGTAGACAGCAAACATGACAAAGGCAATCTGAAAGGGAGCAAAAGAAAAGCAAACCATTTGCTTCAGACAGGGAAAAGAATGGTTCAAGGATTGACAGGCCCCTTCCTAAAGACTCTGGAACCCACTTAGTTAAGTCCAGGCTATCACCCACACACATCCTGCAAATATCATAGGCAAAGGTCTTGCATGTTGGTGACAAAACCAAGTCTGATCACTTGACGTTTGTTCTGCTTTAAGGAAGTCTTGGTGCTACAACCACAGCAAGGTGAAAGCACAGCCATTTCCCATTGAAAACACACATGGCTGAGCTGCAACAGCAAGTGCAAAAGCGGCTTGTGCAGATACTGACTGCCATGAACTCTGTCTAGCTTGGAGGTCTCCAGGTAGTTCTTGCAAAGCAGGCTGTCTGCCTGGAGCACACTGCCAGACCAGATGACTTGTCCACTGAACTCTTAGGACAGTGTAAATGTCTGTGTGGCTGATTCTACCAGGGCTCAGCAACTCCTGTGAGACCACCATCTCCTCCAGGCAGATAGCTGTCCCACAGGAAAAATCTGTCCAGACAGGAGTACAAAGAGAAATGGAAGTAATAGCACATGTTTTATGTAGGAAGGTGAACCACTCACCAGGAAAGTTGATGAATGGAAAGAAGCTAGAGATGCTGCAAAGAGAATCTGAGATCTTTTTAGGGCTTGAAGTTCTTGCTTCCGGATACCAAACACTTTCTCCATGAATGTTTTCTCCCAGCCATACAGTTTGATTACTTTAATGTCACTGAGAATGGCATTGGTGAGTTTGGCCCGCTCATCTTTATGTTTCATCTGGGTCTCCTGTAATAAATGTTTGAGTTTTATCATTTAATAGGTTGAATGTTTAACAGTGCAATTATTCTGAAAAAACACCTTATCTTTGCCTATGAATCCTGAATAAATTTCCCTGCAGTTGAGTTGTGTATACTGTTTTGCTTATGAATCTTCTAGGCTGGGAAATATTTTGCTGGCAATACATAAACCCCACAGAAGATGTGGGCAAACAAGGTAAAAGATGGGACATGCAAGATCTTACTCTAAACTTCAAGAAACTTTGCAGGCTTTCAATTCTTCTATGTTACTTCAGACAGTCATGGTCAGCATGAATAATAAATGTTAAGCCATCACTTGAATGTTTAATGTTAGTTACTTTTTGCTTAGTTTTTCTTTTTTTTTCTTCTTTTTCTTCTTTTTCTAATGTTAGTTACTACTTTTTTTTTTTTTCCCCTAGCATGCATGCCTACTGTAATAATCAGTAGCCTTGGGTTCCATGTGATCCTTTCCTGGAAGAGCATGGCAGCCCTTAGCTTAGATTTAAAAGCAGTATCCTAGTATAATTCAACTCAGTAAACCACTTCATTTTTATGAAGCAAAATGTACCTGAAACTGACTCCGCTTCTTGGTGATCATGAAATTCAGAGGCAAAAGAAAAAGGAATACAGCAATCGAAGTCAAGGCTGATGGCCCAAGAAGCTGCCAGGAGTGAAAAGGAAAGAGGAAGAACTTCTGATGATTACTAGAAATGACTGTTTTCCATTCCTCTTCGCTCACCTTCCCTCTTGCTTGAATTTAGGCCTAACACCCCTAGCAGCTTTACTCTAATCTTGCCTTTGCCTTTCCTGGTAATTGTGCTCCTTAAGTACTGTGGATTGTTAACTCTGCAGGCAGGGTAACTCCTGTCATCACACTCTGCTGAATTTATTTGCTTCCCTTTTAGGAACTAGATTAGTGCTGAAAGCGATCCAGAAGCACTCTGGCAATTCCAAGTCATTTCTGTTTCTGCCCAGCTGTCCTTGGATGGGTTAAGGAGGACATCTTGTGGCTGGCATAAGTAAGTGACCCAAAACAAAACCAGATTTTGTTTAAAAAACAAACCCAAACCCTCAACAAACTATTCCTGCAGCATAAATAACCCAGCTTGTCTGAATTTATGTCAACTAGTGAGATGAAATGGTAGCATTATACTGTGCCACGTACTCTTGGGACAGCTCTTGGATACCAGGGCTCGTAATGATTTGCATCTCATAATAGAGAGCTTTTTTCCTCATGGTTTAGTTATTTCTCTCTACAGACGGCTTACATTTGCTAGAGAGGTGAGTGCTGGTATACACAGACAGATAAAAGTATTCTCTACACAAATGGTCTATAAACACTAGCAAACAAAGTGTTAATTATGCAACCACATTCAGCTTGTCAACATCGCTAGAAAAAAGGATGATGATCATCCACGTGTGCCAGGCAAAAGCCACAGTCCATCCTGGTAAGCAAAGGAAGGTCTCAAAGGCCTCCGGAAAGCTCTTGGGAATCAACTGTCTTTACAGTGCTCATACTTCCATTTGGTGTGCTGCCAAAGACAGGGACTAAGAAATAGGGCTTTATCCTACCGACAAATACCATACACTGAATTAAGGGGGGAAAAGGATCTTTTAGATTATCACCCTTTATTTCTAATTCAGGTTTTTCTCTCTCCTTGATAAAATCCTTGATACCTGTGAAATTAAATGTATCCAATAGTCTTTTTCAATATCATATAACTTTGCTTCAAACTGTTTCACTGATCTTGTGGCAATCAGGCTTCAGGATGATGTCAAGTATTTCAGACCCTTTCCCTCTATGTTCTGTAATTATGTTAAGGAGCTGGAACTGGACTCTCAGCCTGCACTGGGCCACCACATTTTGCTTGAAAAGAGAGGTGACAGAGGAAAATCTGAGGCAGAAGTTTATCAGTCAGCTCAGAATAATCATACTCACAGTCTTTTCCCTAAAAGAGGCTGGATGCTGAGTACACAGGTGAGAAGATGAAGTGAAGGAGATCAGGTAAGGATTCTATACCAATAAAAATATCTTTTAAAAATAAAATTGAATCCACCATGCTACAGAACTAAAAAATATATGTCAATTTCAGGTTATTCAAACCAGCAAAGCTCTAACCAGAATTTTGAAAACTTCTTTTCCCTAGACGTAGAATAGAAAGGGGTTGGTAAGTACTGTCATCATACTTTACCTGCCACAAGAAGACAAAGCAGATGATAATCCGAATAGGAGCAAGCCAGGTCCCATTAAAATAGATAATCAGATCCATTAGCTTTTGGACATCAACAGATACCAGATTAACAATTTCACCTACTGTTGCTGCT
This sequence comes from Strix aluco, assembly GCF_031877795.1. NCBI lineage: Eukaryota > Metazoa > Chordata > Aves > Strigiformes > Strigidae > Strix > Strix aluco. The sequence goes on along the minus strand of NC_133945.1, from coordinate 14,995,282 downwards.
TTCCTTGATGCATTTGACATAACTAGGATCTAGACAGGGTAGAGAACAAAGGTGGTGTCAAACAACAGCTTTGGTCCAAAAAATCAAACAAATTTCTTCTCCTTATAAAGAAAGAAAGAAAAAGAGATGGAGAAAAATGTCAAATCCTAGATACTGAAAAGATGCTGTTGCCTGGGATATGTGACTTCACTTTAAGATGAAGAATGTACTCCTTTCCCTAACCATAATGTATAGCATAAACAAGTTTATGTTGCTTTTTCCTTTTCTTGGCTTTTCCTTCAGAGGTAAGATCTGAAAAACAAATAGTAAAATACCTCCCACGTACTGTTCAGAGATTAATATTGCACAAAATTACATCCTAAAAGTAGTTTGTAGTAACAGCGCCCCTGATATTAAGAATGTATTGTACCATTACTGTACCAACAATGTCATAGCTACTAATGTAGGGCTAGAAAAAAATGAAGCTGGAAAAGAAGCTACAGACTCACCTTCCTGTACACAAGCCCTGTTACTGCAGTTTTCAGTCTCAACCCCAGAACAAGACACATGTACATATATCGTTGTTCAAACAGAGTCTGGAGACAAGCCAAAAGGAACATAGTGAAGGCATAGAAATAACCATGCCAGCTAGGTGCTTCTTGATCCTCAATGAACTCCAGGAAAAGGCTGCAAGACAGGAGCAGTATGTTGATGAATCCATGTAGAACTGATTGATTCCACGTAGAACTCATGCACAAATACAGGCTGGGCAAGGAGTGGATTGAGAGCATCCCTGCGGAGGAGGACTTGGGGGGGTTAGTGGATGGAAAACTGACTATGCGCCAGCAATGTGTGCTCACAGCCCAGAAAGCCAACCGTGTCCTGGGCTGCATCAAGAGAAGTGGGGCCAGCAGGGCGAGGGAGGGGATTCTCCCCCTCTGCTCTGCTCTTGTGAGACCCCCCCCCTGCAGTGCTGTGTCCAGCTCTGGGGCCCCCAGTGTAAGAAGGACATGGACCTGCTCGAGTGGGTCCAGAGGAGGCCACAAAGATGATCAGGGGCCTGGAGCACCTCCCCTGTGAGGACAGGCTGAGAGAGTTGGGGGTGTTCAGCCTGGAGAAGGCTCCATGGAGACCTTAGAGCAGCCTCCCAGTACTTAAAGGGGGCTACAGGAAAGCTGGGGAGGGACTTTTGATCAGGGAGTGTAGGGATAGGACGAGGGGTAACGGTTTTAAACTGAAAGAGGGTAGATTTAGGTTAGATCTAAGGAAGAAATTCTTTACTGTGAGGGTGGTGAGACACTGGCACGGGTTGCCCAGAGAAGCTGTGGCTGCCCCCTCCCTGGCAGTGTTCAAGGCCAGGCTGGATGGGGCTTTGAGCAACCTGGGCTAGTGGAAGGTGTCCCTGCCCATGGCAGGGGGGTTGGGACTGGATGATCTTTAAGGTCCCTTCCAACCCCAACCATTCTATGATAAATAGCAGACCCACAAAAATGCAGAGACACCAGGGATTTTCCTGTATTCTCTCTGGCTGATATTTATCAGTAAAATAGTAGAAGAGTTGGAAAAACTGCTAAGTATCCTATATCTTATAATATCCTGATTTTTGACATTGACAATTGGTTTTGAAGCAATCTCTGATCTGAGCATTTTCTCAGGGGAGATCTCACTTTCAGTGTTAAGGATGGCTCCGAAATTTCATGAATTTGTCAGAAATATGCAAATTGGGAGCCATAATCTAAGGAAGTCATTGACATTTCCAGATCTTCTCTTAATGACTAAGAAGTGATTTTTGCCCTTGAAAATACACTGTAATGCAGGTTTGTGTTGTACCAACACAATCCATAAAGCATTATGTCAGCTGACTAAAGGAACTATTTAAGATGTGTAGGATGTACAGCTGTGCACTTTATAATTAGTTATACAATTTAGAAATAATTACTTATATAATTTATAAATAATAGGAGCCTTAAGACTACAGCGAGTGGCTGACAGCCTGTGCAAAAGATGGCATATGCAGAACCATCAAATAACTCACTCTTGTCCTCATAAAGCTGTCAAAGGCTTAGTGCAGCCTGTCCTTTCTGTTGTTGGAATACAGCAGTGGAGAAAGTGTGCCCAGCTCTAGACAGGGGTTTAGATTTTTTTCCTGCTGAGTTGACTGTGGGCTTAGCACAAACAATAATCCATCTCTTTTCATCAGCAATAGGAGATTTCAAAAGATAAGCCTTTGCGTGCCCACCTCTGTGGGTGCTGGCATACACATCTCTGTGTGAGCTCACACACACAGTCTTGTATGTGTGATAGACATATGATATAAAAATGAACATACCTCAGTAACTTTGGGATGGAGAACAAGAAGACATCACAGATAACTAAGCAGACGGTGCTGAGAAGGAAATAGGTTCCAAACATACTCCAGAATGCTCTCAGTAAGGGCCCACTCTGACTGCGCTCTGATTGCAGTAGAACCTCTGTCTCTTCAGCTTCTGCTATGCCAGTTTCACTCTTCTGACCTTTTTTAAATATAGCAGACTCCCTTTTTCTAAAGAAAGAAACAATGAGAAAGCTAGCCACGATTGGAGAAAGCTTGGGAATCTCGTGCTTTCAGAAAATCATTAAGTATCTCACACTGGGTCTCATGCCATATCCAGTATAAATGCTCATCAAAAAATAATCCCTCTCACAAAAAGTTTAGTTTCATGCTTCCAGGAATGGAAGGATGTTCATCAGATTTCAACACTTAAAATCAGATTTTGCACAAAGGAACTCACTCACTCAGTGCTCACCCACTGAAGAGTAAAGACCCTCAAGTTTTCATAGCAGAGTGTTACTTGGACCATTTTATATACACTATCCTTTTCTTCTTGTTGTTTAACGGACAAATAATTCAGTGGGATTGAATCTTCCAACTATTCTCTTGTCCAGGTAGGATGCACCTAGCAGAGCTTACATTCAGAGCCTGAATATGTGCTGAAGCATCTGTCTAGCACTCTGTGGGGAATGCAGGGGATCACAGCCTGTTCTGAGATGGCACACCAGCACCTGTGAGTGTATTTGCTTCTATGATCTAGAGGCAAGGGAGAAACTGCCCAGCTGAGCCCATGACATGCTCTCTTGATCAAGTACTCACTGCTGGGTTCTGCTGTGACACTTCTTCCACTCTCTCTCAGCCCAGGCAACAATTTCTTCAGAGGAGTCCTCTTTCCTCACTGGCCACAAGTCATCCACCCCCAAGGACTGCTGGTAGCCTTTCCGGATGAGCCTGGAGAACACACGAACTGCTGTAAGGTAAGCATGGAAGGATTGGTTGTGCACATAACATATTTGAAACAGATGGACTTTAAGTTAGTGCACCACAGTGAGCACACAGGAATGAACTTACACTACTCGGGACTGTCCTTTCCCAGAATGAATATGAATGTTCAGGAACAGCAGTTTTGCTTCAAATCCCTATGCTATCTTCTGTCAATATAATGAGGATTTTCAAGTAAGCTCTAATTTCTAGTCCATACTGAGAGGTGGGTCTTGGGCAGTGGGGGACAAAGTTCAGTTTAACTTTGTGGCAGTGAAACACAGATGAGGCTTTATCATAGTGGACATTAGGCCTGAGGTATGTAACAATTTTTCTTCTGAATGCTAAGCAGCAGGCTGGGCCAATGTCTTCATTCGCTATTTTCCCGTTGCCCAGCATTTGTCACAGGAAGGTCTGGCTGGCAGACAGGGCTGTGGTTGGTGTACGGTGACCTTTTGAGATTGTCGAGGTCTATTTCAAGATTGGGAGGGCACTGGAAGGGAATTGGAAGGGACTTGAAAGGGGGAAGAGAATAATCTAGAATCACAAATTTGTGTTTTGAACTACTTTTCTCAAATTAAATTTTTATAATTTGATCTTGTAAGAATACTTCAAGTCCCCAGAGAAAGAATTTAAATCCCCACCACATAAGCTAACTTGGGCGCTGAGTATTTCCTACTGGCTGTCATCTACACCCTCCCTTATGCTGCTGCTTTTTTCTGATATTCTAGCAAAAACATGTTTTTCCTGTGTTTTCTTACCCAGAGAACCACCAGTATGTGATTTTGGAAAGAAAAGAGCTGCTGGCTTCTGGACACTCATTCTGATGGGAGGAAAAAACATGGGTGATATTTATACATAGAAATGGGCATGTGTCAGATGAATATAATCCCCTTCTGTGCTTCCCCAGGAAAACAACTCAAAAAGTTACGCACACCCATTGACACTAACAGTGTAACCATATTGTGGAGGATCAATGGGATTGGGAGACTTTGGAGACTTAGACTTTGAATAATGTCTCAGATGGAGGAATAAAGAGTATCATTCTTCATACCCGAAGACAATTATTTTCTGAAGCACAAAGCTCTGCCATACTCGTACCTCAAACAGAGTACCGCTGCACAGAAGAGCAGGGGAAGCAATATAAGCCCTATCTACTGGTTTCAATGAAAATAATCATGAGTATGGATAGAAGAGTTTTTTAGTTTTTTAAAACATACATAAAGTGACAGAGTACTCTTATTCCAAATTCTGCTGGTTACCTTTTAAAACTGTCATCCTTTATACAGAATGGTGCATCTTACATCTCCCAGATACTCATATTCCTGTGTATACCCATAAATTTAAATTCTTGTTTGAGCAATGAAGCAATGCATTATGAAAATCTATGTTATACTTACAGGATTGTTGATAGCTTTAGAGAAGAAGGGAGGGTGATCAACCAAGCAAAATAACACAAGTTCTCCTAGCACCAGGCTAGCATAAAGATAAGTTGTAATGTGGTGGAAATGGTCTTCCAGGAAGCCCTAAGAAACAGAATACTGTTGAGAATGAGGTAAGAACCTTAACATGAAATCGGTGGAGAAACATAGCTTCTCATGTCCTACCAGCCATAAGCTCTGAGTTTTGGTTCAAAACATGAGGTGCATTTATTTAAACTGTAGTTATGTAGAGCTACTTAAATAGATAAGTCCCCAAAATATCAGAAAATACTAAGTAATGGACACATTTATTATTTATAGTGACAGTTTTATCATGAGGCTTCATAGCAGTCTCATGAAGTCAGACGTCCACATTGCATCATTATTCAGGGAACTTTGGGTGCTCTGAGGGATAGAAGTTCCTTGCTCACCTAGTGGGATAAGTTGTTGATATAATAAAAAACCTGCCCGCTTTTATTATAAATGGTGTGTCTAAGGGGCTCCATGTGGGGTGCTCTGATTAATTTTGTGAATGAGAAAAACCAAGGAAAAAGTCTGAGTATTTTTGGAAGCGTATTTTGGTAGCAAGAAGTGGCAAAGTGTCATTTCTACAAGAGGCCTGGTGCCTGAGTATCATTCAACACAGCAGGAACAAGTAAGTTCCCAACTGTTTTGTTTAGTGACTGTTTATTATTCCCCTATTACTTAAACACACAGGTAGCACAAACTTTTGTTTATTCCTTTTTGTGATGGAAAGGTACAACTGTTCACCTGGGGAAAACAGCCACTGACAGTAAGTCTCAGATGTGTAAACCCAGCCAGCACTCCTCCACAAATAAACGTTCACCACAAATACTCAAATTATAAAAATGTTTATCAACATATTTATGCTGATACAAACTCTGGCCTAAGGCCATTTTTTAGTGACAGCGTTTATGTTCATTTTGCTTTTATTCATATATGAAGTTTGCTGAGCTCTCAGAAAACCACACTATGTCTACATTGAAAGGCATAACATTGATGGAGATGACAAAGTGTCATCAATCATTTTTCACAGCACATATCTTAAGAGAGGAATTTGCTTCTCCACCTCCCAATTAATGAGGCAAAAAGAGCCCTGTTGTTTAGAGACTTCATCCCCTGCACATTAAAGATATGTGATTTCACTTACTCTTTCCAGGGCATGTTGGACTTTGGAACTAAACATCACAACTGCAGTCATGAATGAGAGCAGCCAGTAAATCAACAGGACACCTGAAGACTGGATGCCCATCATTCTTTCCACTTGGGTAAGGAACATGGCAAGGATCTGTGAGGAAGTATAAATTTTTGTCCAAATAAATAGCTGGTAATGGAATGCCAAACATTATTATCAAATTAATGGATACAATAGAGAAAAATCAGTTAGTTGCCTGACCAAATATTTCAAGATGTTCAGAGCTGCAGTATTGTTCCTAAAAGGCTAAACTGCAGAGCATTATATGCAATTTTGCAGTCAAGAATGCCTCTCCAGAAAGGGCAAGTAATGAAACTACAAGTGGACCATCAGGCTGGGAGGATCTAGGCTATGAAGATGCAATGACAGAAGAGGAGGATAAGCACTTAGGTTGAACAGAAGTCCCATTTCATTCTAAACCATAGTAAATTGCATACTGTGGTTATGAAAAACTAGATCTTGTCTTCTTGTTGTGAGACCTCTTTCTAACCTACTGCTACCTCCGCTCTTGCGAGCTGTACTCTGCCCACAGGGCTCTATACGGTAGCTGTAGACCCAGTGGTCTGCCCCAACTCCAAGCCCCTCCTGCATCACGCAGCAGAAACTCACAAAATGAGTCTCCAGCCTTGTACTCCCCATCAGCTCTCTTTGTGCTCAAAGATACTGAGAAACGTGGGAAATACAAGATCTGCCCCCGGAGGCCTAAGCTGAGCCACATGCAGCCAAAACAAAGGAAGAATTACCATTGTGATTCCCACCACAGCAGGGCCGATGAAGAATGCCGGAGCCCGTGGGATTCCTTGGCTTACTTCCCACAGTACAAAGAAGACATTAGAAAAACAGAGCATTACCAGGATGCATCCAAGGACCTGGGGCAGAGACAGCAAACACATGATGGAATGGACTGAAATGATGATGGAACAATCTACCGAGCTGAATGCTCCAAGCAGCCTGGGTGGCAACACTGGAGAGGTGGAAGCACAGATTTGGGACAGAGTGTGTTACGGGAAGTAGTGGGGAACCAAACAGAAGTACAGGCGAGAAGATCTTATGACAGTTCTTCCTAAAACTTTACTTGATTTATACTGACCTACTTTACCTCAGTCAGTAAACATCAAAGCAAACACAGAAATGGATCATCAGAAGAGAGTTAATGATTTAGAAAAATTAAGTTCTGTGATGTTAGGATCAAACCCCATCCTCCACTCTTACCATTTTGGCTTTGAAGACGTGGGACATCCTGATATAGCCTTTGTTTTTGTGTCGAAGATACAAGTAGTAGAAAGGAAAACAGATCCAAAGATAGGCACAAGGTATCCAGGCAATAACTGTAGTCTCAAAGCACCAGGTAAATCTTGGGGTGTTTGTATACCACGTCTGGTTCCAGTCCTGTCACAGAATCAACACAGAAGTGAAACAGTAAAGCTAATGTATGCAGAATTTCACCAGCTAATGCAACAGGTGAGATCTACTCTAATGTTAGAGGAATTTGATTTATGGTTTCAAATGTAAAAAACAGTTGGCAACAGAGGGGCTGCTAAAGAATAGGAAGGTGTCACAGGTGAGGGAGGGAGGACTCAGCAGTAGCATTTTGGAGGAAATGGAAGTAGAGAAGGAGAAAAAAAGGTTGGAAAAGTAAAAGATGCCAAAGGAAGGCATCATCTATCACAACTAGAGAGAAAAATAAAAGAGAAAAATTAAGTTATTGAATATGGAATGAGAAAAAGTAATTTGGGAATAAAAAAGATTATTGGCATTTGGGAACGATCAGAATAGTCAGTAGGGAATGACCTGTAAAATGGAGGTTAGGAGGAAAGAAGTATCCTAGTGCATGAACTACATCACGACTGCATTTCCTCAGCTGTATTTATAATCTGGTTGTAATTTTCTGACTGAACAAACACTTAGATCTCATCTGCTAACATAGTAGCAAACTGTAAATGAACAGGCGAGGGTATGTTTTCTTCAGCAGCTTGTGGAGGTGGTTCAAGTCCTTTATGTGGAAGATACGATGCAAAGCAAGGCTAGGGGAAAGGAATCACTTGATGAAAAGAGGAAGCAGATAACTGCTCACAATTATGGGAGTTTATCAGCCTTGGAGATGGAAAGCCCTGTGAGCTGGACTGATCAACTCATTAGAGCCCTTTTAAAGGTATTTCCGTAGCGGGTCATCCAGCAGATAGTTTCTCAAGACGCTAAAGGGACTAATTCCAGCGCCCTGCCAGCAGTGCAGCCGGCCGGCACCCCCCCACGCCGCTCCCATCCAATTTACTGTAACTGGATAAAGACATGACTGTCCTCCATTTGGGTGAAAACTTGTGTCTGGGAGGCAAAGTCCATCACAGCAGGCACCCCTCCTGGAAACAACTTCACTTTACAGCGTGTCACCCGCCTGACTCAAGCACCGCGCCGGCACCTGCTCGGCGGCAGGAGGGTCCGTGGGTCGGTGTCGCCCCGTGGAGCGGCTCCCCCGGCCCCACGCAGGAGGAGCCCGCGCACCCCGCGGCGGGGCCGGGCGCCACCACAGCTCGTTCCCCCCGCGGGCTGCTCGCTCCCGGCCCCGCTCTGACCGGGCCTCCGAAGGGGCGGCCCGGCAGCAGGTCGGTGCCGCGGCGCTCGCTCGCTCACTCACCCAGAGCCCGGCGGAGCCCTCCCGGGAGCCGCACAGCCCACCGCCCGCCGCCATGGCGCCCGCCGACCTGCCCCGGGAGGTGGCGGGCGGGGCGCCGCCGGGGCGGCCGCCTGTAGCCCCGGACCCTCCGCTCGCTGCCCCGGGGCGCGCCTCAGCGCCGGCGGGCCAGGCGCTTCCTCACCGGGCTGCGGCCGAGAGCCCCGTCCCGGCCGGGCGTGGGGGGGAACGACTGGCGGGAGCCCCGGAGCGCCCCGTCCCGTCCCGACCGGGGGCGGCGGGCAAAGTCCGGCCGGGAGCAACTCGGGGACACGTCTGGGTTCGCGCAGCCCGGCAGCGGGCGCGCGCTGAGGCGGAGCCCCCCCCGGCAGCGGGATGGGGCAGGGGCCAGGGGCCCCCTCGCCTCAGCCCCGGCGGGCGGCAGCGGGGCGGCGCGTCACCCGGGAGCGGCACGAGGGCACTTGGGGCAACCCCCGGGGGGACCGAGGAGGCAGCGGGCGGGTCGCGGTGCGGAGGGGGCGGGACAGCCCGCGGCGGGGAGCGGGCACGCAGCCCGCCGGGCCGGCAGGGGGCAGCACCCGCCGGCCCGGCCCGGCCCGTCTCTTCCGGCGGCGCGGCGGGCGGCGCTGAGTCAGGGAGGCGGCGGCGGGATGCGGGCCTGGGCCGCGGCGCTGCTCTGCGCGCTCTGCTGCGCCCTGGCGCGGGGCTCCGAGGACATCGTCGTGGGCTGCGGCGGCTTCGTCAAGTCCGATGTGGAGATCAACTACTCCCTGATCGAGGTGGGCGCCGCCGCCCCTCTCCTCAGCCGGCTGGGGCTGCAGCAGGGCGCCCGGCGGCCCCCGCTTCTCTGCCCAGCGGTTAAGGCTCGGCCCGGGCTCTGATTTAGGCCCTTGTGCCCGGGCCGCTGTTTGAGTTGACTGTGGTTGCGGCCTGGGTTCGGTTGACGTGGGGCGCTTCTTTAAGCGTTTTCTTCCGAGCCCAGGGCCGAACTCTGCCGGCTTTGCCTGGCAGGTTGTCGTCTTCTTGAAATAAACCTTTTCCCTGTTACCCCCTGGGGACACGCGGGTGCTGGTGTGTAAAAGCACTTGGTTAGAGAATGCCTTATTCCAGCTTTGCTCACGTGTTTTAAAGTAATTTTGTGTTTGTTTCTTTTAGATTAAGTTATATACAAAACATGGTACTCTGAAATACCAGACAGATTGTGCTCCAAACAATGGGTATTTCATGATTCCCCTCTATGATAAGGTAAGGAACTGAAACACTGGGTCTGATCTGCCGGCAGATTAAACGCCAGAACAACGCCCACCCATGAAACATTTAATTAGGACGTAATTTAGTTTGTTTTGGACCAAGCTTTCAACTGTTTTTGTAATGCAACTATTTTATTTCTCAGTGCTATGTATGATGATGAGAAAAGTCAAGTAATTTAAGCTGTGGTGTTGCATTCGTGCTATTTGTCTGAATGACTGCAGCATTGGGAGCCCAAGTTACTGCCAACAACCATGTGCTAGCAGCTATACAAACACTGCACAGAAAGTACGGGCTCCAACAGAGTAGAGATAAAGCTTTCAGTTGTCTACCTATAGAAATGAAAATAAATCTGTATGATAATATGTTTTGTTACGATTAAATTGAAAATGAATAATTAATTGCAGATATTAAAAATGTCTTATAAAAATAATGATACAGGAAGCTCAGAACATGTTGGAAGTTTGATGTCTGTTTAGACTGGGAAGATGTTTACATTTAAATTAAATACAAACTGCCCCAGATGGTCTTAAGAGTTTTGCTCTTTTAAAGAGCTGGTTAACTTAGGGATCAGAAATAAAATCATAGAATGGTTTGGGTTGGAAGGAACCTTTGAAGGTCATTTAGCCCAGCCGCCAAATAAATCCTTCCCTTCCCAATCTAAGAATGTAAGATGCTTTCTGATCTCAGTGGTTTCATTTTTAGGTCTTTAAGCCTTTGCATGGATGAACTTTGGAACGTATGTGGCAAAACGTATGTGGTGCCCACTGATTTGATCTCTGTGTAGATTGATACCCTTTTGGTGTAGATCTTTTAATAGGATCGAAATTTTGTTATCCTGTGTTTGGGCAGAATGGTTGAGTAGGACCTCCTAGGGGAAATACTAAAGGCTGATTTAGAGCACATCTGTTGGGGCAGGTAGAGATAGATTTGAACGCTTTCTAACACTGAGCTGCTTGAACATGAGCCAGGTTTGGTTTGGAAGCGGTGTAAACATGATGATACTTAATTTTTGCTCTTAGCTGGCTGGATGTGAGCCCAGCATCCCAGCCTGCCTGGGTAGATATTGCTGCTTCTTTGAACCAGAGTATCTTAGGTAAGGGGAAAAAAGAATGGGACACTTGAGTCTTGTGTTACTCTGCAGCATGATGCTTGTGTTCTGACTTTTTTTCATCCTTTAGCTAAATTGAATTTAGATCAGTGAAGACAGTTATTTTTTTATTTTTAGGGGGATTTCATTCTTAAAATTGAGCCTCCCCTAGGGTGGAGTTTTGGTAAGTGCTCGTATGTCTTCTTATAATAGGGCAGTGTATCAGCAATGTGGGACTTAACTATCTCTAACTTGCAGTTGGCAGGAGAAATCAAGTGCTTTTCAAAAGAGATAAGCCCTACTGTATGTGTTTAATAACTAAAATGTACTTACTGTACCAGAGGAAAATAAAGCTGTAAGGTAGACCCTGGCAAAGTAACCCATGAGCTGATGTGAAGGAATGTGGGTTTTTAACAGAAATGGCTGCAATGGGAAGGGGAAAGAGGATTTCAGCATCAGGATTTGTGGGTGCTTTAACTTTGCTGAGGCAAGACTTCCAGAGCAACACTTGTGTGTTTAAGTTAATGCATTTCTATGAGAGTTTTGTAAAGCTAAAGTAGAACTGCTTCATGATTGCTCTCTTGCTAACTACTATGCTGTTTTATTGTTCTTCCCCTCCAGAACCAACCAGTGTAGACATCCATGTGGATGGCATTAATGACATTTGCACAAAGGGAGGTGATATTAACTTTGTGTTCACAGGATTTTCTGTGAATGGAAAGGTTAGACTCTTTTACCTTTATTTATTCTATCTTATTAGCATTATCTTATGCTAATTCTACCTTCATAAAAACATTCTACATCAGCTCTGCAAGTTATTTTTGTCCATTTATACTCTGGTTTATTTTAATTTTGACAGGTTCTCAGCAAAGGTCAGACATTAGGTCCTGCTGGAGTCCAGGTTGTACTGAGAAATGCTGGCAGTGACATAAACATACAAGCAACTATTACACAACCTGGAGGAAAGTGAGTATGGGTGGTGCATACTTAATTCCTCTGTTCATTTACACAAGATTCTTTCAATTCTGCCATATCAGCTGGGATTCTAGTAGTTCTGAAATTTTTTTTGTAACGTGCATAGTCTTAATTGTTCTTCTGTAAACAAATGTTTGTGACTATTTCTGAAAAGACATAACCCCTTTCTTGCCTTACAGGTTTGCTTTCTTTAAAGTGCTTCCTGGTGAATATGAAATCTTTGCATCTCATCCTACCTGGATGTTAAAAGAGGTTAGAGCCTACAAAAGTTCTGGTTTACCTGTTTAGTGAGGGTGGATCTGCTAGACCTTGTCTTGATCAGCTAGTGTGAGGAAGGGTTTTTATGAGTGGACAAGGTTAATGGAGTTTTCATAAATTTCATTTAGGTAGTGAAGAAACTGCCTTGCACAGGCCCAGTATGAAGATAGTGGAGCCAGCCAGGGAAGGACTGGCAAATGAGCTCTTGCTTTTGGTCTTCTAATCCTATACATTTTGCAGAAGCTTGAGTATTGTAGCAGATGCTCTAATCCTTCCCTCTCAGACTGCTTGCTTTCTGAGGAGCTCTGAGATTCTGAGCAATTCCTAAATCAGTAAAACAGGAAAATACTGTTTTGCAAAGTATCTTTGCTTTAGTGTCTTTGTGTTTTGAGTAGCCTGTGGACCCTCTTTGAGTACTGCTGCTCTGGCCTCTGCTTCTGTTGTTGAATATAGAGCTTCTGATTGTTATTTAGGTGCTGTAAATGAGATCTAATACCTACTTTTGATGAACATGTATGTGTTTATGTATTTCAGTCAAACACAGTGGTACGAGTGACAACTTCTAATGCTTATGCTGCTAGCCCTCTGATTGTTGCAGGCTACAATGTTTCTGGGTCAGTAAGGAGTGATGGAGAACCAATGAAAGGGGTCATGTTTCTCCTTTTCTCTTCTTCAGTCACTAAAGAGGTAATGGCATATCAGTACCTTTTCAATACAAGTATGGACATAAATAAGTAGCAGCTAAATAGCTTCTAGATTCATACTGCCCTGATGCTCATCTCTGTCCTTTATTGAGCTTGGCTTAAAGAAACCTTAAACTGTATGACTCCTCAAGCTGTACTTTTTTTGTTGGTTTTTTTTTTTTTTTTTTTCAACAAGGCCCTTGTAATACAACATTTGCATACATGCTGAGTTTTCACATGACCTCCATGGAATAACTCAGATATGTAACACAGTAGCCATCTGTTTGAATGTTGGCAAAATTGAGGTTTAAGGTCTACATATTTTTTGGACACAAATTAGAAAATTCTTTGAATCTCAACTCTTTTGAACTCTTCATTATTGTTTTCAAACAGCCAGGTTCCTCAACAATCAGGCTGTTCAGGGGCATAGAAAACAAAGACCTGAACTGAAGCAGTCAACAAATGCAAAATACAATAAGGCTCACAGCATGTTATTGATCTGTATATTCCCTGTGGGTCAGCAAGGTTAAGTACTACAGTTTTAAGACAATGTTTTTCCAGTTACACCTTTTTGCATGTTAAATGTTGGTTAGTAAATGTGTTCCCTCGGGAGGATGACACTTCCCCGTGATGAAAGACCAGCTTCTGGCACAAGATACGATATGTTGCCAGGCAAATCCTGATATTCACTGTACAGTAGCTATAATTTGTCTTCAGCATGAGGTCTTAATTGCTCTTTGCCCTCTTGATGTGAAGACAAAGTTCAACAGCTTCTGTTGCCACCTTTACGGTGTGTTATGAAATGAGCATGAAACATTTTGTCATGTACTGTGATTTGTTGAGTAGAGCTCTGCTCTGTAATGTTAACCTTGTCCACAGAACTGAAGTCAGTTAATGTTAAGGCACGTGGTGCAGTTTGGGGTACGGGGGGGAATGTTGAATTTCCCAGTTTTTTGTCCTTGTTACCATAAAGTTGATTATTGGCTGCTTTTATCTCTTCTACCTGTACATGAGTTTTAAGCCATGCTGTCAGACTTTGCCTCTCAAATGGTTTTGTATTTCCCATCCTTCACTCACAGTATAGTATTTTGAACCTTTCTGTATCCCCCCTGAAATTATTTTTTCTGTTTTGCCACGAGAAAAAAGTTGTATTGCATTTACTGACACAGGATGTTGTGGGCTGCAATATTTCTCCTGTGGATGGGTTCCAGTCAAGAGATGAGTCTCTATCTTATTTGTGCAATGTTGTATCAAAAGAAGATGGATCTTTCAGCTTTCTTTCTCTGCCAAGTGGGGCATACACTGTGGTAAGTAGCTGGAAAGTTCATTGCTTGTCTATCCATTGGGTTGTTATCTTGTAGCTGTTAAAACAGAAATAGTTGAAATATTTTGAATTGGATGAAATAATTGGAATAGGAACCTCCAAGCTAAAGTATATGACAGTGAAGTAAGTTGCTGTGGTGGGCTCTGGTGTGGTTTCTGAGGAAGGACTTGCAAATCAGGCTCTGAATTACCTGAATACATTGGCCAGAGCAACACCTAGAGGCTGCTGGCAGACTGAAAGTTTCAGTTGGCTACAGCCACCTCTTGTTCTTTAAGTCCTCTGCTTTCTTTTTTGCCCATTCTCTTTATTATGTCTGGATAGTGTGGGAGCATGATTGTCTGTGCACCACATAGAGTGATAGTCCTGCACTCTCAGGCTGCACGCTCTAGAAGTGGGATTCAAATTCTTTCATTCCTTTAACCATTCTAGCAATCATATAGTCTCCTATTTGTAAGCTCTTGCATATCCATTTGCTATATTCTGAGTAGAGGGTTACTTTTCTGTCTCTTCAGATAATCTCATATGTTTTTCATCAGTCTTGAAATACTGCCTTTATTCTTGTCTCCATCCCTCTGAGTTACTTTTACCAGGAAGTTTGCAGCCCATTTGACCATTCATAGGGGTGTCTGATGGTGATAAGGACATGGGAAATGGTAAAGGAAAACAATTCTGTCATCATAGCTTCTTAGGAGTCAAAGCGATGTTTCTTCTTTCAGATACCATTCTACAGGGGAGAGAGAATTACCTTTGATGTTGCACCATCTAGATTGGACTTCCTTGTAGAGCATGACAGTTTACAGATTGAGGTAATGCATTCAGAGGAAATAGTCTTTTTATGCCATTCATTCCTGTGAAAGTATAACTGATTTTAGCAGAAAGCAGATGTATTATGGAAGAACTTCCTTGTAAGAAGTTTGAAGTCATTTATTACACATACCCTCTTGCACAGCAGGTAGAAGACAGTATCTAGCATCATGCTGTATTTCTACACTTCAGTTCCTTTTACTAGGAGGAAACAAAATGGGGGAGAGATGTCTACTATGTTCACTTTCATGTGAATGTTGCAAACAGGCAATAATCTTTCAAGTTGCTTAAATTTTCTCATTCAGATTGTCAGATCTCTGGAGAAGGGTCTGTAGGTTTGTATATTTTACAGAGTGCCTTGTGTAATGGCATTATGATCTGTGATTTGGGCCTTCTGAACTGTACTCATGCAGATAAATTGAGAATCTGTTCCTGTACTTAGGGGAGCAGTATGCCTGGAGATTGATATGTACTTTCATTGTGATTATCCTGGTACATTTTTTTCCTAAAGCTGGAAATAAATTTTGTTTGTATGCGTGCAGGGGTAAAACAGTCAGTGTTGACTGCTATAGCTGTGTGTTTGCTTTTACTGAGTAAAGATTAATGTTAACTTTTTTCCCATTTCAGCCTGTTTTCCATGTGATGGGTTTCTCTGTCACAGGCAGGGTGTTGAACGGTCCTGAAGGAGAAGGTGTTGCTGATGCCACTGTGACTCTGAACAATCAGATTAAAGGTATGCAGTGGTCTTGGTCTTTGTTACTACAGGAAAGCCTTTATTAAGCTCACGTACAGGACTAGTGTCTGCAATGGAATTAACCCTTCAGGATAATATGCTACTTTTGTTGCAATTAATTTGAAATATTAAAGTGGTTTTCACGCTGTTGATTAATTTTTCATTTTCTGGCTTAGATGGGAGTATTAGGTGTTCATTTGTTTTGCTGTTGAAAATTTCTTATTTTCTTTCAACCATAAGCCAAATTGTGCTTTGAAATACAGAAATGAAGGTTGGTCTAGTAAGAAAGCATAATACTGTTTCTTTGTTGTGCAATGTAAATTTAAAATAGCCTAAAGCAGTGCACACCCTCTGGCTCTTTTGACGCAAAAGGATAGAGAGTCAACACATGCTCTGTTTTTTAATTCTCATTATTTGTTACAGTAAAAACAAAAGCTGATGGCTCTTTCCGCCTTGAGAACATAACAACAGGTACATACACAATTCATGCTAGGAAAGAGCATCTGTTCTTTGATACTATTACTGTGAAGATTGCTCCAAATACACCTCAGCTGGCAAACATCATTGCAACAGGGTAGGTACTGGTGTCACTGATGAAAATGGAATTTGAGACGTGGACAGGGTCTTGAAAACAGGTTGTCCTTTCCCATGACTGGCGTACTGTGGTCAGAAGCTAAGAGAAATTCAAGGTAAATAGGACAGCATGAGTGCAGGATAATGTTTTGTCCACAGTATTTTGCTCAATACTAGTTAAGGTTTAGAGCACTCTCTTAATGACCTCTTCCTTGCAAATGAAGATGCTAAGACATGGGTACATTGAGCAATTTTACCACAGTATGTGAACCAAGAAAGCAACAGAGGTCCTTTCTGCACAGATGCTGCACTTCAGATACTCTCCTTCTGTGCCGGAGTGGAGTTATGTAGCTGTCTGGTGCAGTGTTGTACCAAACCTCTACATTTTATTGCTCACTCTCAAGGTCGTAGTTGTCTTATATGAATTATCTTTTTCTTGTTTGTGATTCTTTGACTGTTGGGCATAAGCCTGTATGATGGTGATGGCAGGATGATTTTGGGAGTGTAAGGCTGTGCAGTGGTGGGAGATACTGTGTGAGCTGAGGAAGACAAAAGGGACATGGTTCTGTGTCCAGGAGCTTCTCCTGAGGAGGAAATAGTGGCAGCCTTCCAGAGAAGTGAAAACTAGGAATTTACTGAGGCACATGGCAAGTAGCTCATATAGGCTTAGCTAGCTCATTAGAAAAAAACCCTGTGTGCTGTTAAATGATCAGTTACAGTTTTTTCAGTCACTAAATATGTTGTGCTGTTGAAGATGAAAAGTAAAACTTAACAGCTTGTAATTTGTCATCTTGTCTTGTGTTTTCACAAAGGTGGGTGTACTGGGGTTGTGTTCCAGTGAATTACCTGCCATACTTGAGGTCTTTGACACAAAACATTTGAAACTATTTAAAAGTCAATTGCTTGCCTAGCCATAAAAAAAGCAAAAAGCTTGAAGTGATTGGGTTGGTGGCAGGGAAGAGTGAAGCAAGTTGCTTTCAAATAAAAACATTACATAACATCATGGTGATTTCATTGTAAAAGAAAAGATCCCATTAATCGAACAGGAGTTTGTACTTGCTCCGCTGTGTGTGCTTATAGTACCTCTTCGATATGAACACTCTTTCAGGAGAAATCCATTCCAATTCACATGTTATTACCTCAACATAGTGAGGTTTACTTTCTAAGGAAGTTTTAACACAAATATTTTTTAATGAGCTTTGTCAAATCAAGATATTTATTGTGATGACTGGCTTTTATTTAACAGATTCAGTGTGTGTGGACAGATCTCAGTAACTCGTTTCCCCGACACAGTCAAACAGATTAGTAAATACAAGGTAACCATGATGCCTCAAGACAAGGACAAAGCATCCCTGATTACAACAGAAACTGACTCTCATGGAGCATTTTGTTTTAAGGCAAAACCGGGTACATACAATGTTCAGGTAAGAATGAGTTTCCATTTTCCACTGTAGGACTGTCATGAGGTTTTAGAAGATTTTAAACATGTAATTTCTAAAATTTGAGCAATTGAATTTAGATTTTCCTGGTCCTTTTCTCCTGTTTGCACTATGTAAACAATTACAGTTATTTCTGTTTTTTTTTTTTTTTTTTTTCCCCTGAATAAGATGTTAAAAGCAGATCAGGCTGTTGGGGTTGAAAGTTCCTATTTCTCTCTCCTCTTAGTTGTGATGTCCCTTAGGTCACTTCTTACCATAATATATTATCCTGTGAGTAAGACTGTAATGTGTACCTTTCTTGGTGCCTAAATGGTTCCTGAGATTATGGGTCACAGCAGAACCTGTAGCAGAACCACCATGATTTCTGCATTGTGGGAGATAGTGCAGGCTGGAAGATAAGGAAGTGCATGGTTATAAGGCCTCTAACTGTCCTCATAGATAACTAAATAGCCTGATGTAGAAGCAGCACTACATCCTGAAGTGAAATTCACTCAGATTTTTGAAACTGAGCTGTTTGGAGTATTTTAGCTCAGTTTTATTGCAGTTCTTTGGAGGATTTTTAATACACGATTTTGAAAAGCATGTTTGGGAGGCTGGTTTTACTTTGCCTGGGGTTTACAGTAAATTTCCACTTTCTAATTTCTGATAAGTGGATTGAACTCAGCAGAGTTGGGTGTATTTGGACTGGTATCTAAAAGCTGGTGATGTCTTGATGTCATATACTCTACAGGTAATTATTCCAGAGGCTGAGACCAGAGCAGGGTTGGCTTTGAAACCCAAAATGTTCCCTGTTACTGTTACAGACAGACCAGTAATGGATGTGACCTTCTCTCAGTTTTTGGCGTCCGTCTCGGGGAAGATCACCTGTTTAGGTAAGCCAGTTTTGAAAGTGAGGTGGAAATGGGAACAGAGAACTTCAGCACTGCATGTGTGAATGAGTACTGTTTACATCAAGATGCTTGCTGTGGTTAGCCCCATCAGCAGACAAGTAAGTTTAACTTCAGCACGTAGACAAAGCAGCTCTTTTTTTCGGGAGACCTTACAGCTTAATAAGGTACCTTAATAAAGTCTGGAGTAAGTGATGTACCTGGTTTTAATACTTGCTAGGAATAAGCAAGTATTCCTTCCTCAGGAAGGAATTCTGACCTGTTTGCCTTCCTCAGAAGGTGGGTAAGTTCCAGAGGGAAATGCTCCTGGCTGACACTAGAGGTACTGTATATCCATCAGGGAAGTGCTGGAGGTGAATAAGGCATTTTAAAAAAAAAAAAAAAAAAGGAGTGCATGTAAAAACCTGTAGGATAGAGGCTCAAGCTGTTGACAGAAGCTTGCAATCTCTGTTCTCTTTAGTCTTAAGGTTCTGCTGGTATTTTTCTTTTACCTATTGATTTCAGCAAATGATGATTGGAGCTTAACTTTTGTAATTTTTACCCCTTCATTTTTCCTCTCTAGATCCTCTCTGCACTTTGTATTCTGTCTCTCAGGTGTTTACTGGGCCCTGTAGTCTCTGCAGAGTGAGGTCGATGCAGGGATTTGGTTGCCATTAGATAAAAGAATACAATTAACAGTCTCAAGCTTCCTGAAGAATGCATAAAAGCATTGGTAAACCTGTACTTAAGAAATAAAGAGTTTTAATTAGAAACGTTCTCTACTGGAAGAGAGTAATTGTTTTAATGTTGGTACACATGAAGCTTGGTTGGAGTGGGAGTTTTGGAGGCAAATCTGGCAAACCAGAATGTAGTCTCATTTTCTGCTGTCTTTTCTGCACAGATGCTTGTGGTGATCTGGTGGTGACATTACAGTCTGTGAGCCGCCAGGGTGAAAAACGCAACCTGCAGCTCTCTGGAAGCATGGACTCAGTGGCCTTCACATTTGAAAATGTGCTACCTGGCAAATACAAAGGTAGGATTGTGGGGAACTGCTTCAAGTGTTGCCTTAGTAGCTAAATTTGTGACTGAATCTGTATGTTTCTGTTATTACGGATACCGTTTACAGTATGCCCAACATAGAACTAGTTCTGCAACTTGTGAGAATCTCGGAAAATACTATATACAGTCCACTGAGTTTTCTTAATCTTGTAAATTTAACCCTTTTCGTCAGCTTAACAGGTTACTGGTCCCCTAAGTTTTAGGGTCTACATGCTGGTGTGAGGACAGAGGACTTTATCATCAACTGACTTGTGCAAAGCCTAAGAACAGGGGCACACCCTAGTTCTGCTTCCAGAGTAACTCTCCTAAGAGCAATACGCATTTTGGCCAGCCTGCCTTGCCCTACTATGAAAATATATTGTTTTCCAGGGAAAGGTGTAGAAGGGGTATACACAGATTGCTCTTTTATACACGAGTCAGAACCTTTCTGCTGGGTGAAATTCGAGTTAGGTTCTGATATCCTCTAGGCTTCTTTGACTATCACAATGGTAGTGCACACTGCAGAACTTTCCAGGGTGATCAGACTTCATTATTCCTTTTTATAATAGCTTTCTGCTACGAGATGGGCTGGATTCCTGGTGATGCTGCAGTGCTGTGAGCCGGGTCTGTTACTACAGACATTGTTGTATATCTAGCTTTGAAGATTATTGTCAGGGAAGTTAGGGTGATACAAGCTTTTTGTACCACAAAACCTGCCCTTATTCACACAGTTTTACATTAGTAAAATGCTTTCTGTGGTGTGTATTCTAGTAAGCATTATACATGAAGATTGGTGCTGGAAGAATAAGTCTTTGGAGTTGGAAGTCATGGAGGAAGATGTTTCAGGAGTAGAATTCAGGCAGACTGGATATATGCTGAGGTGTTCTCTTTCTCATGCAATTACACTGGTACGTAGGTAACAAACGTTCTTGTATTTTTTTGATCAACTTGTGTAGGTAGGTTGGATTGTGCTTGGAATCAAAACTTTCTTGTGTCTCTAGGGAGTCATACAGTACAGGAACATTGATGTTTGAGATTTGTCTCTTAGATTTGGTAAAATGGTCTTGTGGTGTTAGCTGCTATAAAAGAGAAGCATTAATGTATCTTTAGGCAAATACTGTTTTTATTTTGTTGTTTGGTAGTTACTAATAGTGAATTGTGTTGCGGCTTTACAGGAATTTTATCAGGATGGAAATGGACCAGAGAATGTTGGTGTTTATAACCTCTCCAAAGGAGTTAACAGATTCTGTCTTTCAAAGCCAGGTAACAGCTCTAAAATGTTAGCTTAAAAAATGAATAAGAACTGGTCAACTAATACTGCTGGGAATTTAAAAAAAAAAAAATTTGTTGTGGTTTCTGAGAGGCATTGTTTTATTTACATCTGTAGATAAGTGCTCTGTTCTGAGTTTTTAGAATTCTCCTACTATTTAATCTTTACTGAAATACAGATTCCAGAAGTAAAATATCTTTTTTTGTTTTGGACCCAGTGAAGGTCTTTGATCTTTGATTATAATGTGACTGACAAATAGAAGGTTCATTTCAGTACAAGATTCTTAAGGGATAACTGTTAAAAGTACCACAGGGTTATCTATAACAGAAAAAAGAATGTTTTTAAATTAGATTTTTGTTTTTTCTCCTCTTTTTAATGTTTTCAGAGCTACTTCTCTGTTATGGCCCCTTAGCAAAACAGTTAACACATGTATTTGGTTTTGGTTCAGTTTTCAGCTTTGCACATTTCATCCTTGGAGCCAGTGGTCTCATTCACAATACAATAATACAGTGGTCCTATAATCAGTCAAAGGGTATCAGCTATGGGGCCATAATAGGTTACTTCTGGGCTTGTTTGGTTTGCTGTGTTTGTAATTATGTAAATATAGACATCTGTAGTGATGCCTAATTGTGTTTTGTATCAGTGTACATTAGAAACTGTGCACAGCTCCCAGTAGTGATCTATGACTGAAGAGAGGTGAATTAATTTACAAGTGTCTATGTGAAAGGCCGTAGATGTATAGTCAAATTTGTAATTGTTTATACCTCAGGTCTCATGTGATCTTGACTTCAGCCAACGCAGTAAGGTTGAAATTTTATCAGCAAATCATTCTCTGAATTAATGTTTACAGGTGTATATGAAGTGACCCCACGTTCCTGCCACCAGTTTGAACATGAGTATTACACTTATGACACGTAAGAGCAAAATCTGTGTTTGATCTTATGCCTATCAGTATGCTTTGATAAAGCTGCTTTCTGCTGCAGCTGCTTGCTTTCAGCAATTCAGGATGTGTTGCTGTAACTGTCTCCAACCAATAGAGGGAAGCTTTAGCAAAGTGTGTCTGATGTGTTCTTTTGCCCTTTCTAGTCTTAAAAAACAGTCAACTAATGATAGGCTTTAAAGATGCTTTTGCTACTTTAAATGGATATTTTTGTCAGCCTTCTGTCTGTTCGATGCTCGTTTTGCTTTGTAACAAAGCAGAGATATTTCAGTGGAAACTGTTGATCACTTGTGAGCAGTGACATGTAAAAGATAGGACAGTAATTTCACTAAGAGGCGTATAGCGCCGTTGTGCATCCCTAGTGCTGTGACTCTGTGGTGATTAGATTCTGCTCACCCCAGTTTTTGCAAGCTGACTAAATATTCACCCTAATCACAAGTCAGCACTGCTGATCTTCCTAAGTCAGCCATGTTATTTATAGGTTATGGTCTGGCAGTCTGCTTCATGGCTCTTTCCATCTACAAAGAGGATTTCTGCTCCCAGGCTACTTCTAATTCATGATCACGGCAGAAAACAAATTCAGCATTTAAATCTGATTCTTTTCTGCTGTGTTAGTGAATTAAGAGTACTTCAAAGAGAGATACACTAAACATGAGAGCCAGCACAAAGTGAGTGAATGGAATGAAGCAGAAACTCTTGGCAGCAAAGCACCATGAGACTTGGGGCATCTTGGGGAACTATATTTAATATGACAAACTTTTGAGCGTCCTGCTGTGTATAAAGGGATTGTACATGTGAAATCAATCAAATCAGCTTTAGCTTGAGAGAAAGCAGGAGGCACAAAGGAAGGAACTGATTTGGCCAGTGTCATGCAGTGGTTCAGGGTTCAGAGCTGGAAAATACTCTCTTTCCAACATGCTGTCATCTCAGTACTACAGCTTTGCTGTGTAATTTGCGTATTGTTTTTTAAAAAGCACGTCAGACTTAGGGATGGGAGCACAAACTCTGCTAAATAAGATTTGGTTGTTTTCTTCGGGAGGGGGACCTTGAATTCATCTCTTTGTTACTTTGATTTACAGGTCCTCTCCTAGTATACTGACGCTCACTGCAGTTCGACACCATGTCCTTGGCACAATTGTAACAGATAAACTGATGGATGTGACTATTACCATTAAGTAAGAACAAAGAGATCTTGGGGCTGTAAAAAACGGAAGAAAAAGACATCTCTCTCATAAAGTTTTACTCTGGTTTTAATACTGCAGTGGCTGCTTTATAAGGGGATGGCATCCAGCTCTAGACTGCAAGAGGTTTTTATGCTAAGATGTGCTTTGAGTTCTTTGTAGACAGATAAATAATTTGCAGCCCTCATTTTGAACATTGGCACTTCATTTCAATATAGTCCCTTTCTGCTTGCGTGTCAAGGTAAAAAGGAATAATTTTCTGAGTTTTTATACACTTTAATGAACTGAAATTTCAGAATTCAGAGGCTACTGTTTTAGGTTAGGTCTGAGCTCTTTAGCACTGGCATCTATTTCTTTGTTTTTTGTTTCCTCAGAATGAGAATCTGCTGCTTTAGAGCATTGTTACTGGTGTGAAGAGGGTTATAAAAGGAAAACCATGCAGAGTGATTGCACACTAATGCGCCAATTTATGTTTAGCTGAACAGACAGCTCGCTAGGGAGCACTGATTTGTGAACAGCTTTAATTGTATGAGGTGCCAGATCTGTCTGGAAGTGTCTGATAATGATGAGTGCTTTATTAATGCTCTGCTGATGTCTTCTTGTTCTAGACTATGGGTTCTCAAACTTTTTTGAGTGTAGAAAACATCTTTTCAGAGAACAAATTACCTGCGGAGCATTGCCTCGAGTTCTCTGAGTTTAATGAACCTGTAACTGCAACTACTGGCCAACTACAGCAGCTGGAAAAGAAACATTGAGACAGGAGAGAGCCATTAGGATTTTAAAAACAACTTAGTGAGGAGGTGAATATTATACTGACCTTCTAGGCTGGTTGGGTTTTTTGAGACTATTGGCAAGTGCTTTGAAGGCAGCTCAGTTGCCATAGACTATCTCTGTTCAAGCCTGCCTGAAGCTTCTGAACCGAAGTCCAATTTGTGAAATGCCATCAACGTAAAAGGAACAGCTCTGAATTTAAAAGCAAGTCAGTTGTTTCTACAAGTCTGTGTTTGTGTACCAGATCCATGGCAGTGACCTGTTAACTGAAAGTTAACCAAAAAAACCCCAAACAACCCCAACCAAAGATAAAGCTGACTCTTAATAATTTTTGATGATGGCATGTTATGTTTGAAAAATGAGACTGTAGTAATTTATTATGAATATCATGAGACTCTGTGTCTACAGATTTCTAATATGTTTCAGACAAAAAAAAAAATTTGGATACATTTTTGCATTGTCTCTGGACTGAAGCGAAAGAATTTAACACCTTGATGAAACTTAGTGTGATAGAGCAATAGTATCTGTTTCTGTTAAAAAAGACAGAATATAGGTGAAGACTGAAGCAGGAGACAAAACTATAATCTAAAGTGGTTGTAGGAAAAGAATCGTGATCATTTCAGTTCATTCCTCACAGAATTTTGCAATATTCTGCAACAGTTTTTCAGGCTATTGTAGAAGAGACAGAAGATAAGGTACAAAGGATGGTTGGAGACCAGAAGACATTGCTAGGAAAGTGAGGATGTAAGATCAGGGAAATTGAAACGAGATGCATTGTTCTGTGGAGATTTAAAGAACTTGGTTAAACTTCTCTAGCAATCTGTTCAGTGGACAGTGACAAGGTAGCTGGATAGTTCAAATGTATAGGGCAGAGAGGTTAGAACTCGGAGCCTTTCCTGGGAATTGTCAGCTATTGGAAGTATTTATTTGTGATAGGAGTTATTTTCTCCTTGTATACTCTATTCCTGAGAGGTAGGTTCTGAGGGAAAGTTCCTAGTACTGAAAAAAAAAGTAAGCTTACCTGTCTTTTTGTTTATTTTGTAAAACTCATCCTTTCTGTATTAAGCTTATTTTCAGGTTTGGAATTCCAGGCTTTCTCTTTTAGTTTAGGGCTTTGTTAAAGGTACTCTTGCAAACTGGTCCTTTGACTTAAGAATTTACCACTCCTGCTGGCTTGTCAGTGCTTCCGTGGGAGTGTATTTTCCCTGCAGCAGAGTTGGTGTCTGGTACTTGATTCAAAATCAAGACTCTACTTACCAAAACCTAGCTAAGATGCTGGACTCTGCAAAGTCGTTGAGATGTAGGCATGTGACACTGGCTCTGCAGTGGGATGCTGAGGCACGGCAAAGGGGAGCAGGAGGCAACAGGGCCGTAACTTCTTGAATGGTTATAGCATGATGGAGCAGAATTTGTAAGAATTGCAAGTAGGTCCTTTCCTGCTAGGCCAGGTAGGTTACCCGTAGTCCCTAGGAATGGGCCTTTCTAGTAATAACTGATTGATGTGGAGGTTAAAAGTTTTACTTATGCTTGGAATAAATAGCAGAATTAAAAAGGAATGGATTTAAAAAAAATACCCTGGGACTTGTATGGTATGGTATAAAGGCAATAATTAACAGCTATAACAAGCTCTTATCCCTCCAGATGAAGATTTTGTTTTCTCCTCCATGCTTTCAGGTCATCCATTGACAGTGAACCTGCCTTAGTTTTAGGGCCCCTGAAATCTGTACAGGAGCTACGTAGGGAGCAGCAGCTTGCAGAAATTGAGACCCGCCGACAGGAGAGAGAAAAGAAGGGTCAAGAGGAGGAAGGAACAAAGCCACCAGTGCAAGAAATGGTGGAGGAACTCCATGGACCATTCTTATATGAATTTTCATACTGGGCAAGGTAATATCAAGTTCCAATGGACAAGGTGTATTCTTTGTACTGTTGTCTGGTGTTTCCACCAAACAGAATAGTGATGTATTCCACAGAGGAAAGAGCTGTTCTTGTTGACTGTCAGCTAAATGGAAACTAGGTTATTAATACTTTTTCCTTGGGGTATTTAGATGGATTCCTGGGTCAATATGCAGTACTCTGTTCTATATGAGAGCTGCTAATTCTATTTCCTTCTAATTGTGTCTTATTTGTGTTTTACAGGTCTGGAGAGAAAATTACTGTGACACCGTCATCAAAAGAGCTGCTTTTCTACCCACCTTATGTGGAAACAGTTGTTAGTGGAGGTAAATATAAATAAAATCTAGTTTGAATGGAGTAGATTTTTAAGGCAGAAATGTATCCTTATAGATGAACGTACGAATAGCTCTTCAAAGGTAATGTTAGGAAAGTTTCAGTTGCAACTATTTCTTTGGGCTAATTTCACTCTAGATTTTGGAAGCATGGGTGTTTGGTAGAGGGTGCAAATACAGTTTTTATCAGAAGAATATGCTTCCAAGTGCTGAAAGACCACCTAGCACAAGAGGAAGGGCTAGATTTCTGGATATTACACCAGATTCTTAGAATTGCTCATATTACTCTTGTCTAGAAAAATAGTTGTGCAAAAGCAATGCTTGTGTATTGAATTTGTTACCAAATTCAGGGTTTTATTAAGTTTTTTTTGTAGTAAATTACAGCAATAAAAACATTCACAAAAAATAAACTTCAGAATTTTCAGGGTTATCATCAGTCAGTTGATGTTACTTGTTAAGTCAGTGCCCCTCTTGCCCTCAGGTTCCTAAGTGAATGTACTTTTTTGGAAATAACTATAAAATATTAGGTACCACTTCTTATGTGCCTCTTTGCACATTCTAAATACATTGGAGGGGGTGAAAATAAAATTTTCCTTATGTCATTAAACATTACACATGCTGACCTGAATTTGATATCAAAAAATTGTGTCAAAGTTCAGTATAATATCAGCTAGAAGGGAATATTCTTGGCATCTTCTCCATGTGACTGCAGTATATGTAACTTGATGAATCCTCAAAGCACTTAGCAAATCCAGGATGTTTGTTCTGCAGATGTGCTTATAGCTTTCAAACTTAGTTACTGATTTTGGGAATGTTCAGATGTTTTAAGATGTGTTGAGAGGCCATACAATTGTGTGGGTTGATCTCGTATTCTAAGGTAAAAGAACATCAACTGATCACTTTTTGGAAGTAGTTAAACTCTTGCTGTAAGACAGAATGATGAATGTATTTTTGACTTTCTTCTTTGTCTTAAATCCCCTTTGCAATGACCAAGAGAGTTGTCCTGGAAAGCTGATAGAGATTCATGGAAAAGCAGGCTTATTTCTGGAAGGGCGAATTCATCCTGAATTGGAAGGTGTTGAGATTGTCATTGGTGAAAAGGGAGCAACTTCCCCACTCATCACAGTTTTCACTGATGACAAAGGTGCTTACAGGTAATGAGCAGATTTTTTTTTTGATCTTTTGAATTCTTTAGTTGAAGTGCAATGGTGACTTGACAACGTGTATGTGATATCCAAATACTTCTTAAAAAATGAGTTGTTCTTTCCTTTTCTGTTGAAGTGTTGGGCCACTCCACAGTGACTTGGAATATACCGTTACTGCTCAGAAAGAAGGGTTTGTTTTGACTGCAGTGGAAGGAACAGTTGGGGACTTCAAAGCTTTTGCTCTTGCTGGAGTGACATTTGAGGTAATGTTCTAAACACTTTGGGTTCTGAATGAATAGTGTGTGCAGCTAGAGCTAGACAGGCAGAAGAGTTAACCCACATCTCCCACCCAAACACAATGGGTGTGAGATTTGGGGATAATTTTGTCATAGGAAAACATCTCAGTGGATGACCTTAGTTCTAGATCTTGACTTGCCATGCAGAAGATACTTTGCAAGGTTTATAGAGTGAAAGTTAGAGCCTGCAGTCCAAAAGACCGGCTTTATTTGCTTTTGTAGAGTTTGGACCACCTTCTCTTAATGAGTTTTATCCCTCAAGGTGATTTTTTTTCATATGCAGTCTGGTCCAACTAGTGCCTGGTTCTTGTCTTTGGGATGCTTTGTTCTGGCCCCCAGCATGTCCTTGAAGTGATAGAGGATGCCTGTTCAGGTGGCATGCGCTGTGTGCGGCTGTGACTGCCCAGGTGTTGAGAGCACAAACCTCTGTAGCCCTGCAGTCCTGCAGGAGGGGATACACTGCGGATGTGACTAGTTTTCTTCTGCTTACAGCCAAGTGCTCAGAGCCAGTGCATCTGTGCACTATGCAAGGGGCTTCTGAATTGAACTGTTCTTCGTAAAGCAACCCTCGCTTACACTTAAAACTATTGCTTTTTCAAAAATAGATCAAATCAGAGGACGACCAGGCTCTTGCTGGAGTTCTCTTGTCTCTCAGTGGAGGGGTGTTTCGGTCCAACCTCCTTACACAGGATAATGGCATGCTGACTTTTTCCAATCTGGTAAGTTGAAATTGATTCTTCTGAATGTGGCTGGACATGCTATGCTGTGTTACTCTATCCTCCAAAATAGGGGTGCTATTGGCTCTCTTCAGTGGCAGGGGGATGTATAGTCTCTTTGAAATCGTAACCCACAATGAGAGAGGTGGGTCCCTCAGAGTGGACAGCATTTCACATCTTTCACTTGCTAAGATTTTAAATCTAACCTGGCAAGAGACTTCTCCCCAACAGGTAGTAGTAGATTGTGTTGATTGATCTCAGTTACTAATTTGCAGTCTGTAAACATGAAACAAGCCAATTTGTTGATGATTATTTGAGAGTAGAGGGAAGAAATCTAATTAGATTATTGATCTGTACATGTGTGTAGACATGCCTGAATAGTTTCCTTGCAGACATCCTTCTCTCTGGGTCACTTTCCTGTCCTTGAGGTCTTGTGGTAAGGTTATAGGGCTATAGTTTCCTTTCCCTCTTCAGGCTTTATCACCTGGTGGAGTTCCCTTCGTTTATTGTCCACTGTGCTCCCTGTTTTTCAGTGCTCATGTTTTCTGACCAGTTTAACCTACAGTTGGGACAGAGAACTTTAGCTCTTTAGGGAGCTCGTGCAGAAACAATTGTTTGGAGTTGGTGAATTTTTGTGTCACTATCAGTAAACAGCTTGTTTTATGCCTCTTTGCAGAGCCCAGGGCAGTATTATTTTAAACCCATGATGAAAGAGTTTCGCTTTGAACCATCCTCACAAATGATTGAAGTGCAGGAAGGACAAAATCTTAAAATTCGGATAACTGGTTATAGAACAGCTTACAGGTCAGTAGAGCTGAAATGCCATGCAAAATGCTATACTCTGTATCAGGATGCATTAAGCAAAATGTGTGTTTTCTCCTGATACCCCTCTGTTCTGAAGGTTTGGAGGGTACTTTTGAGGGCACAGTTTAACTTTATTGTGCTGTGTATAAGTACTGTTTTTAGCCTTCTCTCATGCATGTGGATGTATAGCTAAGCCCAGATGGCAGGACTGTAAGGAGAAACACTGCTATGAAAGCATTGTGTCAGTGGTACTGGAATTGGCTTGTGCTGTGTCCAGTGGGAGAGGAGAGGACTATTCTGGGGATGGTAGACCAATTCAGGTATCTGACTTGAAGATGCTTTCTTTCCTTGCCCTCAGGGATAAGTGTTGCTGTTCATGGAGGTCAGGGAACTTGAATTTCTGAAGTTGTGCTCTGAACTGCAGCTAATTCTAATGCTTTGAACAGTTTTACAAGTATATTATAAATTCCCCTTTTCTTCTTCATGTTATGCTAAATATATTAAGTCCTTTTTCCATCAGTTATAACAATAAAACGTCTTTAATATATGTATTGAAAGAGTATCTGCACATCTGTAGCAATTGCTTCTCTTTATACCTCTAGCTGTTACGGCACAGTTTCTTCTTTAAATGGAGAGCCTGAGCAAGGAGTCTCCGTAG